>NC_090820.1:60762366-61392366 GCF_000390325.3 Nicotiana tomentosiformis
TGTAGTAGTTTTCCATATCGATATAATTTATCTAATCTATGTGTTTAGTTCCTGACGCGAAAATTTTCCCGCTTTTACCTGCAAACTCCATTTAACTAATCTCTATATAAGGGGACGTGTTTCAACCATATAAATGTTAGTTCTTTTTCTCTCGTTACACTAAAATGCTCATCCTACGTCAACTTTGGTCTGCACTTGTTTGACTTGTTTTACATATAGAATTAAAGATTGTAGTAACTTTTATGAATATTTCATTGACAAACTGATTACTCCATGTAAGGGCAGACATAAGCATAGTAAACCATTTTTATGTGTGGCTGGCACCCACATGAACTTGGAATGCTTTGACGAGGTTAACTTGTCGTCCATAGACATCTTTTTCTTGAGCAATAATATACACCTGAATTATGCATTGTTTGTTGAAGAACCTTTAAGATAGATGACAAGAATGTTTTTTTCTTGTATTAAAATTATCTAACTCGCCGGAAAATATAGTTCAAAGGGGTTATCGTTCTCATTCAATAAGTGGAGGGGGCATTGTTTCCTAACTCTTAAAGGTTAAGCGGGTTAATTGAATTTTACTCTTGCTTTGAATGGCCATTTTATTAGGCTACACTCCACTTTTTTTAATTTTAAAAGACGTATTTTCCGATATCAAGATGACTGTTGCAGAAGTTAATTTACATATCCGAAGAATCATCACATGGCACTATCTATTTAATAACAGACTAATGTCTAATCAAATTGCTAGTTCATTCATTTTCCTTTTCTGGCATTTTGAACTACTGTTATTTCAATTTACTCTTGTTATTTTGGATTTTGAATAAGTTGGGCAAAGTATAATATAATTTTTCTTTTAACAATTGGGGCCTAAAAGAATCAATTTAGTATTTTTTTTTTTTCCTCCATTAAAATTTAAACATAAGATCTTAGAATTCTTAATCCACTTTATTAATCATTAGATCACACCTAAGGTGCCTACCACAAATATAAATAACAATTTACCTGTTAAATATTTTAAAAGTGATTAGATGATAAGAATAAGAGTGAAAATTTAGTGGTAAAAAAAGAACACTCAATGAAAGAAAAAAGAAAAAAGACAAAAATAGGTGGCCCGTCATTTTTGTCAAGATCAGTCAAGCCAACCTTCCAATCTACCTAATCCCCCCAGCCACCCCCTCACAACTCTAGCACCCTCTTCCTTGTTTAGCCGCTCCTTTTTTCTCTCAAAAAAAAAAAAAAGAGAAGAAGAAGAAGAAAGTCTTAACTTTATTTATGAAGTATAAAGAAACCTAGTAAAGGGGACGAATTTCAAAATTTAAGGCAGTAGATATAATAGTATTGAATCCACTACTTTCCAGTGTTCAATAAGTTTGAATTTAATATAATCTTTTAAATTTGCTAGATTATATATAAGTCGAGTAAATATAGATGTACGGTATTTTATAGTCGCCATATAATCAGATTACTGGAATTCAAATTTGGTGACTATAACCTCTCGAAGCGCACCAATATTAGAAAATATACTTGGGAGTAAAGTGTATATATTTTTTTTGGTTATGTTTTCAAAACACATTAAACCCGATGTGATACCACCTTCAGTACATTTTAAATGTAGTTTTAGTCAAATAAATTTGGTTCAAAATAAATATCTTAAAAATTAGGAAGACATTATTTTTTTTAATCTTTACCCTTTCTCCAATAAATAATCTATACAACTTTCTTTTTTCTTTTGGTCATGAAAGATTATATTCTATTAAAACTAAGTAACAAGTACAGGGGCTAATGCGTAGAAGCAGCTACACTAATTACTGGGGCATCACCGTCTACTAAGTTTGTGAGCCTAGACAGGTTACTAAACCCATGTGGCATAGTACGCGTAATATTACTTAAACCAGGATCCTGTCTAGTTACATCATGTGCATTGTGACAAAAAGTAGTAGTGTTGTTCATCATAGGTGTTTGTTGTCTACGGTTATGCCGAAGCGTAAGGCAGCCTGAACAATCTTCAGCAACAAGATCCATGACAAAAGGCGGTGGTTGCTAAAAACAAAGTGATGCAACTTCCTGTTAAACCGCAAAACTGGCGAATTATGGAGTTGGTGCAACAAGAATCTGCCATCACTAGTAATATGTGAGCAAAGATTTGAAGGATCATGTAAAATATTTACGACTTCTAATGCATCACTATTAATTTTTAATGGTTGGAGATTGAGGGTGTGTTTGGTATGAAAGAGAAAATATTTTCATGGAAAATGAATGATTTTATTACTTATTTTTCCTTGTTTGGTTGGTGAGTGAAAAATATTTTCCAAAATATATTTTTTAGTGTTTGGTTAGAGTGTAGAATATTTTTAGGAAAATAATTTTATGTTACTCTCCTCAACCCACCTTCCCCCAAAATCCTCATATTTCATGTACTCCTCCCCTCCCCTCCCTCCCCTCCCCTCCCCTCCCTCCTCCCGAACTCTATTTTCTTCAAAAATTTAATTATTCTTTTTTAAAATTCACACAAACCCAAAGAAATTAATGTGCTACTTTACTTTTCACACTAGAACAACGTTGAGCTCGATAACTAAAAAGAAAATACTTTTTTTGTTGAAAAAGAAAGAATCTTTTCTACAACATGAAAAGAAATTACTCATTTTATTGAATGAAAGAAAATACTCATTTTGTTGAAATAAAAGAAAATATGTTATCTACATCATGAAAAGAAAGTATTTGTTTTGTTGAAATAAAAGAAAATACTTTTTCTACATCATGAAAAGAAAATACTCGTTTTGTTGAAATGAAAGAAAATATTTTTTCTACATCAAAAAAAAGAAAATACTTAGTTTGTTGAAATGAAAAAAAATATTTTTTCTACATCATGAAAATAAAGTACTCGTTTTGTTAAAAAGAAAGAAAATATTCTTTCTACATCAGGAAAAGAAAATACTTAGTTTGTTGAAATGAAAGAAAATATTTTTCTACATCATGAAAGAAAGTACTAGTTTTGTTGAAATGAAAGAAAATACTTTTCTACATCATGAAAAGAAAGTACTCATTTTGTTGAAAAAAATACATTTTCTATTTCAGGAAAAGAAAATACTTAGTTTATTGAAATGAAAGAAAATACTTTTTATGCATCATAAAAAGAAAATATTCGTTTTGTTGAAATGAAAGAAAATACTTTTTCAACATCATGAAAAAAAAGTACTTGTTTTGTTAAATAAAATAAAATAATTTTTCTACATCATGAAAAGAATATACTCATTTTGTTGAAATAAAAAAAAATATTTATTTACAACATGAAAAGAAGTACTCTTAATAATATTTCTATTTAGGGTAGGTAGTGGACGAGGTTGGGATGGGTGGGGTGTGGTGGGGGTGGGCTTATCTGTTGGGGTGGGTGGGGTAAGGGTAAGGGTTTGTTTGGGAATGGGATGGATCGGGTGGGTGGGGGTTGGTAGGGATAGGGAATAGGGTGGAGAATGTTGAAAAAGAGTTTTGAAAAATATTTTCCCTCCTTCCTTTTGATAGGGAAAATATTTTTCTCTAATTGGAAGAAAATGAGTTCATGAGAAAATAATTCTTTTAATCCAACCAAATATGAAAAAATTAAAAAATATTTTCTTTCGTACCAAACGCACCTTGAGATGTACAAACATTTGCAAATCATTTAGTAAAGCCATTAGTTCCCTCTCTAAAGGTGTCGTTGCAGTAGTCGAGCCCGCGTATCCCATGATTCAATGTCTATACAATTTTCTAAAAAATCTATCAGTAATTATTATATATTTTAAGAAGTGATAAAGAATAATTTAGTCAAGCACCTTATATATCTTGAATTTTGGACAATCAACACTAGGGGTGGGCGTTCGGTACTTCGATACGGTATTTATGAATTACGATTTGGTATTTCGGTATTCGGTATATCAATTGTGCATACCAAATACCGTACCAAAGTAGTTCGATACGGTTCGATATTTTTTAGTTTGGTTCGGTACGGTTTCGATATCGCACCGTCCGTCCTTCCCTATTAATGATGCAGTTATAAGTTATAACACACACACAGTCCCACTCTGTGACAGAACACTTAATTTGCACATAAAAATGAATGTATCTATTAACGCAAGGTACTACAGAACAACTTCTTTCTCACTTCTCAATTTCTGAAGCAATGCAAAAACCATAGAACTACTACTATATGCAGAAGCCAGAAAGTCAGAAACCATATGCAGAAGCATGAAGAGGTAAATCCTATTATCCTAGAAAATATAGAAAACATAGAACTACTATATGCAGAAACCATAGAAAACATAGAGCTATTATATGCAGAAACCATAGAACTCCCACTTAATTAAACAATTTAACGAACAAGACCAATTAAAAACAAATAGAACACTTGGTACTAAAACAAAACTAATGAAGAACAGAACACTTAACCCAATTAGTTTTACCATACAGAAAAACAGAACACTTAAGTCTAAACACAGTCCAAGACTCCAAGTCGACTCCTCTATTAGAATCTTGAGTATCAATTGTGTTGGCATTGCTATCATCAATAATAGGTAAGCTTTCAGTTGAACCAGCATCACTTACTCTATTTTTATCCGCCATCTATACAAAATTAAAATAAATACAAATATAAATTGAGATTCCGAACAATCATCGAGTTCAGTTGCAAGTTTTTTACTAGAAACCTAAACATATCCTTAACTCAATGTATTATAGTAAAAGATATCTTTCACTTAAACAGAATTCTAAAATTTACTAAGAAAGAAGAAGTAACTAAATATTCACACATCTTTTTGCTATTAAACAGAAGGCATGTTTAACTCCATACAAGTTCATGCGATTAAAAGAGTCGCAAATTTTGTTGAACAGAAAATTTAAGAGAAGACATGTTTAACTAAATATTCACACATATTGAATTTAAGTTCTTTTGCTAGAAATGAGAAAGCTTTGTTTTTGTTGAACAGTATCTAGAGGCAAATTTCTTTGCTGGAAACCTCACTGCTCTTTGGCGGAAATTTCCCAGAAAAGAAAAATTTAAGACTGAGTTTAGCAAAAATAATGATTATTAAATTCTTAATTCCATACAAGTTCATGTTTAACTCAGATCTTTTCACTAGCTAAAACCCCAAAAATAATGATTCTTTAAATGCTCAAAAACTGATTATTGTCGACATAAGAAACTTAATGAAATATAACAAGTTGAAACTAACATAAAACCTGAAGAATGAAGAATGAAGAAGTCGTGAACCTGTTGAAGACTTGAAGATTGAAGAATAAAGGTCAACAATGAGCAAACAAGCAGTCGACGACGAGAGGAGTCGTCGTCGCCGAGGTCGTGAAGTCGTCGTCGTCGTCTCTGCTATTGTAGTCGAGAATTACAATAGCAGTCAAGTAATGTTTTTGAGAGAAATTAGGGATTTAGGGTTAGAAAATAGAAAGGGGAAAGGGCCAAAGGGGGGAGCAGAAGCCAAGTTTTATGTCTGCTCGTACTCTCTAAGTCTCTAAGCCCTAAGGGACTAACTAAGGCCTAAGGGATTAGGGGACTTGGGGTGTTGGGCTTAGGTTTATTCTTTATTGGGCTAGAAAATAGAAATAGATGTGGGCTTGAACTTAATATATTTCGATATTTTGGTATACCGAAATATCAGAAACTCAACACCGAGTACCGTACCGAAATACCAAAATATCAAAAAATCTATACTGAATAATACCGAAAAACTGAAAAATCGGATACCGAAATACCAAATTAATTTGGTTCGGTTCGCAATTTGATTTTTCGGATTTTATGCCCATCCCTGATCAAAACCATTGAAGCTAAGTTCATACTCCCTCCATTTCAAATTAGATGAGGTACTTTTTTTAGTCTGTTCCAAAATAAATGATATATTTCTAATTTTTGAAATAATTCAACTTTAAACTCTTCATTTTAGATATTTTACCCTATTGAGAAGCTTTTATAACCACACTGTAACGACCCGACCGGTCGTTTTGAGCCCTAGCGCATCGTTCAATAGTTTGAGGTCACCAGTAGCTTCACTTCAGGTATTATGACTTGCACGCGTGGTCGAAATTAAAATTTCGGAAGTTTAGAGTTGATTTGGAAAGAAAATTCTCATTTCAGAAGCTTTAAGTTGGAAGAATTGACTAAAGTTGGATTTTTGAGTAAACGATATCGAAATCGGGATTTGAAGGTTCTAACAGGTTTGTATGATAATTTCGGACTTGGGCGTATGTCTGTATCGGGTTTTTGGATAACCCGTGAGTGTTTCGGCACCTATGGTAGAAATTAGCATTTTGGAAGAATTCCATAAATTTGGGTTGAAGTGCATTCCAAAGTTATCGATATCCGTTTGAGATTCCGAGTATGGGAATAGCTCCGCATAGTGATTCTAGAATTGGAAGCGCGTTCGAAAATGGATTCGGAGGTCCGTAGGTCATTTTGGAGTCATTTGGCTAAAGCTAGAAATTTGAAGATTTTTGAGAAGTTTGACCAGAAGTGGACTTTTTGATATCGGGTTCGGATTCTGATTTCGGAAGTTGGAGTAGATCCATAATGTCGAATGTGACTTGTGTGTAAAATTTGAGGTCAATCGGACGTGATTTGATAGGTTCCAGATTCGAATGTAGAAGTTTGAAGTTCTAAAGTTCATTAAGCTTGAATTAGGGTGCGATTCATGATTTAAATGTTGTTTGATGTGATTTGAGGCCTCGATCAAGTTTGTGTTATGTTATGGGCCTAGTTGGTATGATTGGACGGGGTCCCGGGGGCCTCGGGTGTGTTTCGGGGTGGTTTCGGATCATTTCGGGATGTTTTGCAATAGCTAATGCTGGTGTCAGGTATTGTTCTTCGCGTTCGCGTGGAACCTCTCGTGTTCGCGAAGAAGGATTTGGCTTCTGGGATTTTATTCTTCGCGTTCGCGAAGAGATTCTCGCTTACGCGAAGAAGAAAATTTTTGTTCTGCAGGTCTGACTTCGAAGGCTTATATCTCACAATCTATAAGAAATTTGAAGATGATCCAAAAATAATAAAAATTGTAGCCCTTTGTGTCTAGTTTTCAGAAAGGTAAACCATTTAGCATTTGGATTTGTGTACAAAAAGGGTACACTACAGGCTGTCCGGGAAGATAAAATTATTTGTATTTCACAGGGCTGACTTTGACAGCTAATATCTCAAAATCTATAAGAAATTGGGAAATGATCAATATATAAAAGTTATAGTCCTTGATATCTAGTTTCCAGAAAGTCAAACCTTTTGTGATTTAGAGTTTTGTACAAAACGTTAAAACCATTATACTAGAGGCTATCTAAGAAGCGTTTGAAAATGGCTTCTGAGAATTTTGTTCATCGCGAACGCGATGGGGGTCTCGCGAACGCGATGAAAGGTCGCCTGGGCAGTGTATAAGTTTGAAAAAATGGGTTTGACTCATTTCATCTCATTTCCTCCATGGGAGCCGACCTAGGAGCGATATTGGAGCTTCATTTTCATCATTTATGTCAAGGTAAGTGATTCCTACATATTGTAAGTTAAATACTTGGTTTATATACGAATTTAGGCGTAAATATTCATGAAAATTAGTAGAAATTTGGGGTTTTGAAGAAAAACTTAGAAATTAGTATTTTTAGATTTTGACCACGAAAATTACTATGGGATTGGATGGAAATGGTATATTTGAGTTCTTGAGATTATGGGTAATGATTCCCTCCGAATATTTCTGAAATCCGGGCACGTGGGCCCGGGGTGAATTTTAGGAATTTTAACATTTTGGATAGGGTAATTTATTTAATAGATAAATTTCGAATTATTTAACATGTATTAATTATTTCATATAACTGTTGGATAGTTTCGGATTTTCGGCACCGAATTGGGATTTTTACACGATATCGTGATCGGAAGTGGGCATTGAGACAAGGTAAGTCTCTTGTCTAATCTTGTGAGTAGGAAATTATCCCATAAGTAATTAAATTAATAATTGTTGCTAATTGTGGGGGCTACGTACGCACGAGGTGACGAGAGTTCGTGTGTAGCAACTATTAATGCTAAAATTCGGGTAGTTTAGGACTCAAAGCATGAATTACTTATGTAAATTATATCCGTTATTTAATTACACTATTTGATATATATCGTAAATTATTAGTGAGAGATAGTAAAAGATGGAAATCTCATATGCTTATTTCTGTTTAAATTAATTAATTGTTAAAAGAAATTGTTCATCCTCTCGAATTTTTCTTATAATACACATTCTCTCATTCCGGAGGTACATAAGAAAATGTCCTCCTTTCTTGTGAAGCGGGCCGAACGCTTCGGCAGGATCGATGAATCTATGGATCGTGTCGCACGTCTCTCGGCAGTGTACACAACACTCTGGATCGGGCTGAATGACCTCGGCAGAAATCGTGCTTAATAATAATAATAATTATACGATACTTTGATAGTTTATTTTAGCTTGTGAAGCTAATTGAAATTTGGAAATTATTGGAATTTAAAGAATTTAATTATCTCTGCTTGTTAAGGAATTATTGTTATTCCTGTAAATGAGGCTAATTAAAAAACTGAAAATTTATTGGAATTGAAGGAATTTAATTACTTCTGCTGGTTCAATAAAATTATTGTTAACTTTGTGAATCACGTTGATATAAATATTTCTATTTTCATGATTATTTAATATTATTGACCCATAGTGGGTGTCAAAGTCGGCCATCTCGTCTCTACCTCTTCGAGATTAGGCTTGATACTTATTGGGTACACGTTGTTTTCGTATTCATGCTGCACTTGCTGCACATTCTATTGTGCAAGTACATATTTGTCTAGCGTCCTTGTGGGCGCAGAGGTGTGGTTAATAATTATGGGGACATAGGTGAGCTGCATTCTGTATTACGATCCGCAGCCAACATAGCTTCCTTCAGAAAAATTATATTTTCCTATCTAATTTGTATTCTGGACAGATGCTGTATTTTATTTTTAATTCCCTAGTAAATGCTCATGCACTTGTAACACCGGATTTTGGGATGATTATGGGTTGTACTGTATTGGAAATTTTTAAAGATATTATTACGTATTTTGTAAACTTCATCTTCTGCTATTTAATTGAGGGGAACAACTATGACTTCAAAAATATTAAAATGAGAATATATTTAGTATTTATTGTTGGCTTGTCTGACAGCGGTGTCCGGCGCCATCACGACCTTTATGGATTTTGGATCGTGACAACATGGTATCAGAGCACTAGGTTTACTTAGGTCTCACGAGTCATGAGCAAGTGTAGTAGAGTCTTGCGGATCGGTACAGAGATGTCTGTACTTATCTTCGAGAGGCTATAGGGCTGTTAGGAATACTTCCCTTTTTGATTCCTCATCGTGCGATTTGATTCCTTTGAGGCTTATGCCTTCATTTCCTTCCTACTCAATCTTATATGACGTGAAGCGCTTGTTATAAATTGGGGATCGAGAAAATTTTTAATGGTACTACAGATGTAGTACATGATGCTTCTCCATGTGTAATTAAGTTGGCTATTGTCGTCTCCTTGTGAAAGGCCGCTCTGTCATTTCAAATTAAGTATCAGTACAACCTAAGGTTTTGAGATTTGGCATTGATTGTTATGACAATTCGTGTGTTGTTATCGCACAGTGTTTATGAAATGGTAAAATGCCTATCAATGTGTCAGGGCAGTAAACGACTTGAAAGAAGGTTTTCTCAGTACATGATTCAGAGGTTCAATGTTTTAATTCCAACGGAGAAAAGGCAATCGGACTATTAATGTTCAGGTTTGGGGTTGATGGAGTAATGAAGCTTGATATTTTTGAGTGTGGTAGAGTTCTCAATTTTGATGTGGTGTCATCGCCTTGTAAAATGTGTTAAGGTTCGCCGGTGTTATGGTTTTCTTCAACCCGCCTTCACGACGGGGTGTTAGGAATTGGTATAGGGGAAGCAGTAGTTAGAGATCGCGGTGTGCAGTGATTCAGGATCGAAGTAGCGTTCCTAGTATTGATGTCTCAAGAAGGATGATCGTCAGAAAGGTTTAAAGCTGGTAACTAGCGATTGATTCAAGTGCTATAGAGACAAATTTTTAGTTAAGGCAACAACTGGACAACGAAGGATGAGGAAGGACATGTGGAAGGTGTCTTGTGGTGGTTAAATTCCGAGGAGGTCAAGTATGAGAAACAGAAATCGAGTAGTTGCTTAAAGAAGAGTGGCAAGGTAGCGTATGAGTTACGTGGTAGGATAACTACATGGCTTGAGGAAAGTTTGAAGTGATTTAGGATTTAGGATGGACAGTTACTAGGTCTACGGACTTAAGTTGTAATATTCGTTGCTATATTAAGGAAGATTGCATACAACAAGAGGGAGTTGCTTGATATGAAGAAGGATACAACATGACTACGGATTGGAATGTATTGCCGCACCTTTAGTTGATGTTCGTGAGGAGTGAACGGACTAGTGCAGCTAGTGAATGAGCTCGGACTCAGGATGATCTACTGATTTCGTAGTATTTTCACCCAGTGCAACGGTGTTGGAATATGTCGGCACGTAATTTTCACATATGGGTTATCTCCTGTGAGCAGGTTAGCGGTTGAGTGATATTGACGAAGCTTCTGCGAAGAATTCTACTTGCTACCCGGTAAGAGATTTAATATGTAAATGTGGCTAGTGGTTCAGAGTGTTTATTAAAGGTTAATAGAAGGATTTCGAGAAATTTGGCAAGTTGCGTGTGTAGGATCATATCGACGATGAAGAAAGAATCTCGGTGGGTTCCAGAGTTATGTAATTGTAGCTTCAAGCTAAGTGGGAGAGCCGCACCATCTACAATTGGATTGCATGGTTGTCTATTTATGAGGTTCCTGATTATCGGTGTATTGGTGGGTCATTGCAGCTAAGGAAAGAAAACATCAGTGGTAATTTGAGCAAAGGATTTGGGGAATGTGTGCCATATTTAGCCTTATCGATTCATATTCAGGTTATTGGAAGACTCAGAGTTTATGCTTCGTATAGATGTAATGCACAGAAAAAGTGAGACAATCAGGTGTTTCCTTGAGAAAGTGTCCATGTGCTAGCAGGGCCTTGGAGTTGATCATGTTTGAGAACAAGTCAGAACAAGTGACTCTCAATAACGGTCTTAGCGGGTTCAAAAATTTAAAGTGTGGTGTCTAAGGATCTCGAGTCCGTTGTATGGTTGAGTATCGAGCTTTTGCATCAGATTATGAAACGGGGCTTGGAGTACTCTGCATTATCTTCAGGTTGTGGTGTAGCATTTGAGAAATGGAAAAAAATAACTTCGGATTCATAAAAGAAGTATCAGAATGGGTGTACCAGTTGAAGATGAAAAAGTGCGCACAAGGAGGGGTATGGGATGATTTATGGATTTTGAAACAGCGAGGTCTCATGAAATAAGGTCGCTCGGGATGAGTGCGGATTTGAGTTCGTGATGTAATGAATGGAGCTATTATTATTTCTAAGGCAAGTTGAGAATAAATTGAGAAAAGATGGGTTGGCTAACAATGGTTGAATTGGCATGATGGTGACAATGATCAGGTCTTTCAGCGCATTGAATTATGCATGTGATTTGTGGCGGTACGTGCGAGACTTGACGATCGCTGTAATTGATTTTATTTGGAGGAATTCAAGTATTAGGGCATGTTATATGTAGAGGGATCCCAAAAGAGTTATGGCGGTTTAGACCACTACTTGAGGCCGATAGTTTTCTACGGATATGAGAATCCAGTCGCGTATTGCAATGGTCCTGAATTAAGTTAAGTAGAAGGTTTCTATATGATGAAGTATTTACCCTATTAGTGGTTCGGGAGTTATGATGGAATTCTTGTACTCCTGCGCATTAGCATAATTAAGTACATTAAGTAGCATGGGATTCGAAACTTGAGGATTCAAGATTTCGGTTCGGTGTTGACAAGGATGTCATGAGCTCAGATGAGCAGGAAAAAGGGATTTAGATGTTTAAAGCAAGATGGTATTGTTTTCGGCATCACCTAAGATCGATGTCAGGTGTAAGAGACCTTGTGTATTGATTTGTGGATTCTTGGTATGCTTTACAGCATTAGTGTAACCGGTAGGATGGATGTGCAGACTTGTTACCTGGTGTGGAAGGTCGTGGGAGCGTGTCTCACGGAAAGATTGTGTAAGAGTGACATGTAGTCACTTGATTGAGTGAAGACTGAAACCAAGTATGAAGATTGTGGTAATATCGTTGATTCAAGAATTTATGACTGGAGGGCGCTCGGTTCATTTGGTTGTGGATTGTGGAAGTTTGTTCCGGTTATGATGATTGTTCTTGTGTGTAATGTGAAAAAGGGTTATTATGGATCCTTGAAAGGTTATTAGCCTAGTACGATGCGATCAAAATTAGCTTGAGGTCTGTGGATGGATTTGAATATGAATATGGGCTCTATATCATGCCGGATGTGTTCACTTCAGCATAAGCGCTCCCTATGGAAGAGTATTCGGACGTTGGATACTATATTGTGCCGTGTGAGTTGCGAAACGACTTGATAAATTTCTTATGTGTTGAGGTTTCGCGTAGCGATGGTTCCATGTGAGCTGGATGGCTCTCGAGATTAAGATCATATATCGTACCTTAGTCGTGCTTGAATTTTGTAGCGTATGGCGATGTCGGTCCTTCCAGGGATGATATTATGCACTGAGCGTGCTTGTGTCCGATATTCAGATATTTTGTAGTAATGAGCATTCTATCTCGGTAAGTATTTTCTTATAAATTCTTTATGTGCGGATCGGGTGGCACGCCGCCCGGGTATGATGTTTGGATCGGGTTGCACGCCGCAACGGTATCATGTATGAATCGGGTTGCACGCCGCAACAGTGTGATATTGAGTATAGTCCCCTATATTCTATTTTGTGTGTTTTGTGTCCCAGTTTCTGAGAAAGGTTCATGACACCTTTTTGGTTGTCTAATTAGTTGTGTGGGTTGAGTAATCCTTTCGAGAGTTCATTTTTCCTTAGGTATCACTTTTGGGTTTGTAGCTTATTGGCACATTGTGGCATCATATGAGACTTTTGGCAGCGTCTGCGGTGGCTTATTGTCCGAACAGCTTATACTGGGTGAGACGAGACTATTGGATTGGAAATAAGTACAATCAGATTTATATAAGGTATAATAAGGAACAAATATCGCTATTCAGTTCAGAAGGAGGTAATGGTCCTTGTCAGGAGGGGCGACCCCATGATTTGATTGATTCAGTAGGTGTTTATGAATTTCTACACATCTCTTCCGTCATGGCGGTATTGCAAGAGTTGGAACAATACTTATATATGTCATGAGGTGCATTATGAGCATCAGATTCGTGGAATTTCAGCTATTATTATCAGAGGATGTTATTATGGTCATGTGAGTTATGCAGTGCATAGTCTGAATTCAGCAAAGGTATGCAATCATGTATCGGTGCATCGTGTAGTGCAATATATGGTGTTGGTATGATGGGAACATGCCTAGCAGAGAATTTCGGATGTTGGAATTGGACTATAAGGCTTATTTGGCTAAGTAAAAAGGGAGAATCTTCAGACTGGCTCGAGCTAGTGTGCTCAACTGAGTTTGTGGCAGCATGGGTAAGTGCACGAGGTATTAAACAGTAATTTCGGACAACCCCAGAGCAGTCCTTAGCACGTTCGAGGACGAACGTATGTTTAAGTGGGAGAGAATATAACGACCCGATTGGTCATTTTGAGCCCTAGCGCGTTGTTCAGCAGTTTGAGGCCACGAGTAGCTTCACTTCAGGTATTATGACTTGCACGCGTGGTCGGAATTGAAATTTCGGAAGTTCAGAGTTGATTTGGAAAGAAAATTCTCATTTCAGAAGCTTTAAGTTAGAAGAATTGACTAAAGTTGGATTTTTGAGTAAACGATATCGGAATCGGGATTTGAAGGTTCTAACAGGTTCGTATGATGATTTCGGACTTGGACGTATGTCCGTATCGGGTTTTGAATAACCCGTGAGTGTTTCGGCACCTATTGTGGAAGTTAGCATTTTAGAAGAATTCCATAAATTTAGGTTGAAGTGCATTTCAAGGTTATCGATGTCGATATTGTTTGATGTGATTTGAGGCCTCGAGCAAGTTTTTGTTATGTTATGGGAGTAGTTGGTATGATTAGACGGGGTCCCGGGGGTCTCGGGTGTGTTTCAGAGTGGTTTCGGATCATTTCGGGCTGTTTTGCAATAGCTGATGCTAGTGTCTGGTGTTGTTCTTCGCGTTCGTGAAGATCCTCTCGCGTTCGCGAAGAAGGATTTGGCTTCTAGGATTTTGTTCTTCGCGTTCGCAAAGAGATTCTCGCTTTCACGAAGAAGAAAATCTATGTTCCGCAGGTCTGACTTCGGAGGCTCATATCTCACAATCTATAAGGAATTTGGAGATGATCCAAAAATAAAAAGTATAGCTCTTTGTATCTAGTTTTCAGAAAGATAAACCATTTAGCATTTGGATTTGTGTACAAAAAGTGATGGCTGGTACACTACTGGCTGTTCGGGAAGATGAAGAAATTTGTATTTCACAGGGCTAACTTTGACAGCTGATATCTCCAAATCTATAAGGATTTGGGAGATGATCAACATATGAAAGTTATAGTCCTTGATATCTAGTTTCCAGAAAGTTAAACCATTTGTGATTTGGAGTTTTGTAAAAAAGGTTATAACCATTATACTAGAGGCTATCTGAGAAGAGTTTTAAAATGGCTTCTGAGAATTTTGTTCATCGCAAACGCGATGGGGGTCTCGCGAACACGATGAAGGGTCGCCTGGGCAGTGTATAAGTTTGAAAAAAATGGGTTTGGCTCATTTCATCTCATTTTCTCCATGGGAGCCGACCTAGGAGCGATTTTGGAGTTTTATTTTTATCATTTATGTCAAGGTAAGTGATTCCTACCTATTGCAAGTTAAATACTTGGTTTATATACGAATTTAGGCGTGAAAATTCATGGAAATTAGTAAAAATTTGGGGTTTTGAAGAAAAACCTAGAAATTGATATTTTTGGATTTTAACCACGAAAATTACTATGGGATTGGATGGAAATGGTATATTTGAGTTCTTGAGATTATGGGTAACGATTCCCTCCGAAAATTTCTGAAATTCGGGCACGTGGGTCCGGGGTGATTTTTAGAAATTTTACCATTTTGGATAGGGTAATTTATTTAATAGATAATTTTTGAATTATTTAACACGTATTAATTATTTCATATAACTGTTGGATAGTTTCGGATTTTCGGCACTGAATTGGTATTTTTACACGACACCGTGATCGGAAGTGGGCATTGAGACAAGGTAAGTCTCTTGTCTAATCTTGTGAGGAGAAAATTACCCCATAGGTAATTAAATTAATAATTATTACTAATTGTGGGGGCTACGTACGCACGAGGTGACGAGAGTCCGTGCGTAGCAACTATTAATGCTAAAGTCCGGGTAGTTTAGGACTCAAAGCATGAATTACTTGTGTAAATTGTATCCGTTATTTAATTACATTATTTGATATATATCGTAAATTGTTAGCGAGAGATAGTAAAAGATGAAAATCTCATATGCTTATTTTTGTTTAAATTAATTAATTGTTAAAAGAAATTGTTCATCTTCTCGAATTTATCTTATAATAAACATACTCTCATTCCGGAGGTACATAAGAAAATGTCTTCCTTTCTTGTGGAGCGGGCCGAACGCCTCGGCAGGATAGATGCATCTATGGATCGTGTCGCACGTCCCTCGGCAGTGTACAGGACACCCTGGATCGGGCCGAACGACCTCAACAGAAATCATGCTTAATAATAATAATTACACGATACTTTGATAGTTTATTTCAGCTTGTGAAGCTAATTGAAATTTGGAAATTATTGGAATTTAAAGAATTTAATTATCTCTGCTTGTTAAGGAATTATTGTTATTCCTATAAATGAGGCTAATTGATAAACTGAAAATTTATTGGAATTGAAGGAATTTAATTACTTATGCCGGTTCAATAAAATTATTGTTAACTCTGTGAATCACGTTGATATAAATATTTTTATTTTCATGATTATTTAATATTATTGACCCATAGTGAGTGTCAAAGTCGGCCATCTCGTCTCTACCTCTTCGAGATAAGGCTTGATACTTACTGGGTACACGTTGTTTTCGTACTCATGCTGCACTTACTGTACATTTTATTATGCAGGTACATATTTGTCTAGCGGCCTTATGGGCGCAAAGGTATGGTTAATAATTGTGGGGACATATGTGAGCTACATTCTGTATAACGTATTTTCCTGTCTAATTTGTATTCTAGCAGATGCTGTATTTTATTTTTAATTCCCTAGTAAATACTCATGCACTTGTAACACCGGATTTTGGGATGATTATGGGTTGTACTGTATTGGAAATTTTTAAAGATATTATTACGTATTTTGTAAACTTCATCTTCTGCTATTTAATTGAGGGGAACAACTATGATTTCAAAAATATTAAAATGAGAATTTATTTAGTATTTATTGTTGGCTTGTCTAACAGCGGTGTCCGGCGCCATCACGACCTTTATGGATTTTGGGTCGTGATACACACAAAAGTCATGGCTCCACAAAACTTACCCCTTAAACTTTTAATATCATAAGTTTCAAAAGTTTTCTTTTTTTATTTCTTAAACTCCGCGCCGAGTCAAACTAACTCATCTAAAATGGGGAGTAATACATTTTCTTGTCCCTTTGGGGGCATCAGATAAAAAATTACGTACCCCTAACTATGGCTATCCAACGGGACGGGACGTCCCGTCCCGTCTCGGTCCCGTCCCGTCCCACTTAATTTTAAACGGGATGGCCCCATGTTAAACGGGACACGGGATGGGACGGGATGGCCTTTTCGTCCCGTTTATCCCGTCCCATTTCGTCTCGTCCCGTCCCGTCTGTCTCGTCCCGTCCCGCCTGTTCCGTCTCGTCCCGTGTCCCTTTTTTTTAAAAATTATAGCCGTTGGGCAACGACTATAATTGCAAAAATTGCCGTTCGCAACGGCCAAAAATGGCATATTTGGCCCCCACTCCCACCAAAACACCCCCCTACCCCCAAAACTTTTAATATAATCCCTAAGTTTATTAAATTATACTTTGGCCCTATTTTCTACTATAAATACCCCAATCCTTCTTCATTTCTTCCCACAAAAATAAATTATTCTCTCTCAAATCCCTTTCATTCTATCTATATTATTCTATCAATTTTCTCGCAATCAAGTGATAAGTTTAAAGTATTTGGACAAATATTTGGAGCAATTTTCAAGCTTCAAATTAATTTATCAAGTATTTGGAACAATAGTTTGGGCAATTTCTTCAAGTTTTAATATTTAATCACGGTGCACTCGTTCCATCTCCTAATTTTAATATATATTTTTTGCGCATTATTTTAGTGCTTAATTTTTGTGTTTACTTTACGTGTTCTATTTTCGTATTTCATTTGTGTTTTTAATTTTTGTGTTAACTTTTAAAATTTAATTTCGTATTTAAATTATGGCACCTAAAAATGTATTTGGCGTATTTAAAAAAAACTAGTAAAAAAAGTAGTAAAGGTGATCCTAGTCCTAATCCTAATCCTAGCCCTTCTCCTATAATTAGAAAACATATAGATGAAATGACTCATGTTGATGAAACTTCATTTTCCCAACCCCCGCATGTTATAATATTAATTTCGGAGAACAACTAGATCATGAAACTTTACAAAGACAATTTGGCAAGGATATTTTTATTGAGGACGAAGAAAATGAGGATGAAGAAAATGAGGAAGAAGAATTAGATGAAACACCCACTAGTCCCGTAACACAAGCTCCAACTCAGAGTCAATCTCGATCTGGAGCTTTACCCCCTGTACCTCCTGTAAGGGGTAAGCCTAAGGGTGAACGTCCCAAAACATCACTTGTATGGAAATGTTTTAAACATCATAAAGTCAATCAACGTGCTACGTGTGAAATATGTAAGCAACGATTTGTGCACACCAAAAGTGGTGGGACGGGGGGCTTATCTAGGCACTTAGGTAGGGACCACAAAGCTTTATGGATACAAGCTAAAATAGAAGCCGGACAAATACTGAATCCTAGCACTGGTACTAGCACTCCTAGTATATCTGGTGGGGGTTCTAATTCTTTACAACAACAGCTTGACCCTGCTTCTGGTACGATTTTACGCCCATATAACAAAGATAGAGATCGTGAGAACTTAGCAAAAATGGTAGTTGTATGTGGCTTACCTTTTACCTTTCCTTCTCACCCTGCTTTTGTTCATTATATACAAGAAACTTATAATCCTTCTTTTTAAGGTTTTCCTAAGACTACAGTTAGAAATGATGTTTTTAAATTTCAAACCGAATATCTTCAGTATATTCGTTGTGTATTTTTTCACTTAGATTGTAAAGTGTCCATCATATCTGATATAGGTCGTAGTCCTAATGGTTGTGATTATTTAACTGTTACATGTCATTGGGTAGATAATCACTTGAACATGCAAAAACGTATTATTGGTTATAAATTTGTTGATTCAAAACACACTGGAGCATATATTGCAACTACTGTTCTACAAATACTTGATTTTTATGGACTCATTGATAAAGTTTTAACTATCACCTTAGATAATGCTTCTGCTAACACAACTACAACAACTAGTTTAAGAACTAGATTTTGTCCAATGAATCCGGTAATTTTTCATGTTAGATATGCATGACATATTTTTAACTTGGTTGTAAAAGATGGTATTAATTTATTTTCTGATGCTTGTAGTAAAGTACAACATGCTTGCGGCTATATTTTTCGGGCTAATAAAGCGAGTAGAATTCGTGAATTTGCTCAACAATGTGCTAGTGCTAACCTTCCATATAGAAAAGTTCCAAAAGATGTTTGTACCAGGTGAAAATCTACTTATGAAATGCTTAAAGTTGCTTATGATTATCGGGTGCCTATACAAAAGGTATTTAATATGCATAATGGTATTCCCGCTGATCAAATTGTTGATTCTGATTGGGATCAGATCAAAGAGCTTACTAAATTTTTAGAAAAATTTTATTATGCTACAAAATAATTTTCTGGTATATATTATCCTACTATTACACAAATATTATACTTAACTCATCTTTGTATTTGGTAAGTATAAAACTAATCCAACTTATGCACCGGCCATTAATGAAATAATTATAAAATTTAAAAAGTATTTTTTTTCTATTCCCCAAGTTTATTTAATTTCTACTATACTTAACCCATCTTTAAAATTAAGAGGTGCAAAGGGACTTGTTCGTAAAATTTATGAGAATTTAGCAATTCAAGAAAATGAACAACCATCTCTCGAAGAATGCCAAGCAAACATATATTCTTATGTTAGATCAATGTTTGATAAATATAAATCTATGGAAACAACAGGTGGTGAAACTGCTCCTTCTACTTCTAAGTCTAGAGTAGAAGTTCTATGGGAAGATATGGATGATATAACAGGTTTTGATTCCTCTATTGATGATGAACTTGATTCTTATCTTAATCAAGGATTGGAAAGTATTAAAGACGAAGAAGGCAACGAACAACTTTTGGCATGGTGGAGGAAGCGTGGCAAGACTTTTCCAACACTTTCCATAATGACCCGAGATATCCTTGCTATTCAAGCATCATCAGTAGCATCGGAGAGTGCTTTTAGCGCGGCAAGATTTCAAATCGGAAATCATAGACATTCATTAGCGGAGGACAGCCTAGAGATTTCCGTATTATTCAGAGATTGGATTAATTCAGAAAGAAGAAATCTTGGTTTTGAAAAATTAACCACTAGGGAAGAAGAAGAATACAATGAGATACTTAGCACTGGGAGCGATGACGGCATGGAACTCATGGAACATCAATCAACATTGCCAATTCCAGAACAATGTCCGAGAGAAATTATAGATAAGTTACAACGAAGTTATATAGGAGCTTACAAATATTAGTATGATAATTTTTTATTGGCTACTAAGAGGCCTAGTTCAAAGTTCAAACAGAACCCTTCCTACAAGGTGGCTGCATAGATTAGGCGCTATTCAAAAGAATTATATTTATATGTGAGATTTGAAAGTTCTATTAATAAAATAAAAGGCTCTAAGCGTTGAATTTATTTTATGAATTCTCTTACACTCGAAATTATATTAAATAAATTACAACTCTATTATATATTTATAATTGCTAGAATATTTTATTACAAGTCTTTTGTTTTAATATTTTATAATTCTTTACTTAGTTTCCTAATTTTCGTTTAATTTTTAAATTTATTGAATAAGTCAAAAAACTAGATGTTGCAAACTTTAAAAACTTAGTCATTGCCAAAAGAATATCCGTTGTCAAACTCAATGCTTAAATAATTTTTTTAAAAATGGCACTTAAGGCCCACGAACCCGTCCCGTCCCATCTCGTTTGTTAGCGGGATGGGATGGGCCTACCGTCCGTCCCATTCCGTCCCGTTTATTAGCGGAACGGGATGAGCCTATCGTTTCATCCCGTTTGTTCCGTTCCGCCACCATCCTGGCTAAATGTCGTCCCGTCCTATCCTGTCTTGTCCCATCCCGTTGGACATCCATACCCCTGACACATTTTCTTTACACCGGAAGACTTTGGTAAGCTTTCAACAACGGCACCTACAGTGTGTTTTTTTCCTCAAAAATAAAGAAAATTGAATCATTCGTGAACTAACTACCTGATGCCACGTGATAATTTCTCCTCTTTCGCTGTCTTTCTTGGTTATTAGCTAGTACTAGTATTACAATGTCTATGTTGCAGCCCCCCAAATCCCTCCTTATGCCTTAAATACACGTACTATATAAATAGTTAAGATTCATCTAACTCTCTCCCCAACATTCTCCTACCAGCTACCATAATTCACTCACCTCTTGTCTGAGTTTACGAGGGAACTTCCTTTTTCTTGATTGATCTCCATTTATATACACAACAAAAAACTTCGGTACACAACAAAAATACTAGGTGCATTTTGATCCAATTATGCTTTGTTTTTCTTTCCTTATATTTATTTTTTGGTGTTTCGGATCTGGGTGTTTTGCTAATTGCTACTATTAAATTTTTGATTCGGGTTTGTGTAATATATATATATGCTTTGTTTTTTGTGTGAAACACGCTTCAATTGTTGAATCTTGCTGTTTCTTTTCGCTTCTTTTTCGATGTTCCCGAGGTTGTCTATATATATGCTCTAATTTGTTGTGTACTGACGCTTTTAAATAATTGGATCTGCTTTTAACGGCCATTTGTTATAACTCTGACAGGTGTACTCTTTTTATTTCGTTTATGTTTTAAAGATCTGACCTTTTTATACTGGGACTGTGATTTGGATTCATATATCCTCCCACAACTTATTTTAGAGGTATAGTTGATTCAGTATTCTTTATTGAACCAGTTTCATTTGCTGAAATTCTGCACCTATTGGTGTAGTTCTCTGTTTGATTTAGCTTCACGTTGATTTGTTCTCTTTTGGAAGGCAAGATTTACAAAAACTTGTTAAGACTAAAGAGTCAGCATCGTTATTTGTATTTTTGCTCCTTGTGATCTTTTTTGTTTACAAATGTTGATTTCGGGTGGGTAAGGGATGGGGGTTGTTGGAGTAATATATTTCATATACCATTTTACCTGTCACTACTTGGATACACATTGCCACTCGAATGACTGTATGATGAAATGCTTCACTGTCAGCCCAATAGTTATCTATTAATGTATTGTTTTGGCCTTCTGTCTCAAAATTAAAGGGCTGTGTGTCATATGCAAGAAATTATCTGTTCATGAATGGTTGATGTTTTTGCTGATGTTGTAACTTAGCAGAGATCTCAATTGACTCGGCAAAATGGCTACTGGACAACTTTTTTCCAAGACTACACAAGCTTTGTTCTACAACTACAAGCAGCTTCCTATCCAGCGAATGCTTGACTTTGATTTCCTTTGTGGTTCGTACTATCTATTTCTCAATTGATTTGCCGGCAAATGTGCACCCAATATTGTTGTGATTTTTCAACGTGTTGATTAATGTTAAATTCTTACTTTTAAATTTTCAGGGAGGGAAACGCCATCTGTTGCTGGAATTATTAATCCTGGTTCTGAGGGATTCCAGAAACTCTTCTTTGGTCAGGAGGAAATTGCAATCCCAGTACATTCAACGTGCGTCCTTCTCTTTGTTTTCTCAACCATTGGTTATATTCCCATTCTATTTTGCACTTTTTCATTTGGATCTCTAAAAGTTCTCCTTTGGCAGTCTGTCACAATGTCGTCTATGTTCTTGTTTCTCCCTTCCAGTATGCTATTTAGATTTGGCGTGGCTTAAATACATTTAGCTCGCTGCTTCCAATTTTAGCAACTGAGTTTCCCTGATATCTGATGATAACATGTGCTAACTATTTAACTTTTCGGTTCATAATTGAGTCACTTAAAATGATGCGCAAAAGACACCAACTATATCATATTTCCGGCAGATATATTTTTGAACTATGTTGTCTTTACATACCTTTGTACTGCTGGTTTCTATTTGGTGAGTATGGTGTCTTGTCGCATTCACTGATTTGTATTCTAAAATTTTACTCATTCTTCAGCATTGAAGCTGCCTGTGCTGCACATCCCACGGCTGATGTTTTCATAAACTTTGCATCTTTCAGAAGGTTGGTATAACCACTGTTCTTGTTTTGTTGTCTGTATTTAATTGTGTTTTTCTCGAAGAAAAAACTGACGCTGCAAAAGATGTGCTCTTGTTTCTCTGATCTTTACCGTCCAAATTGATTTGCAGTGCTGCTGCTTCCTCCATGTCTGCTCTTAAACAGCCGACTATCAAAGTTGCGGCTATTATAGCTGAAGGTGTTCCTGAGTCAGACGCTAAGCAGCTGATTGCTTATGCAAAGGCAAACAATAAGGTAATACTATGTCATATCAATCAGTTTTCTGCATTTGGGTACATTATTATTTTGTCAGTGGTGGGAGTTATATTTTGAGTGATGATGTATAATCAAGTATAGGATAATAAAGTTGAGTATTTATACATTACTTGTTTCACATTCCATTGTTGCATGTCCTGGAGTCAATGAACTCCCCCTGTCTGCAATTTTCATCTTTTGTGAAGAACTTTTTTGTCTAAAAAGGTATAATGAGCTTCAACGGATCATCACTTGGAGCATTTAGACATTACCTATCTCACTTGTCAACATTGTTTCTTCGGGGGGGTCAATAACTACTCTCACTCTAATTTTCCCTCTTTTATTGATTTTAAAATTTTATGGCGTGTAATATGGTTACCTTTCTCAGGTGGTTATTGGTCCAGCTACTGTTGGAGGGATCCAAGCTGGTGCTTTCAAGATTGGTGATACTGCTGGAACAATTGATAACATTATTCAGTGCAAACTTTACAGACCTGGATCTGTAGGCTTTGTCTCAAAATCTGTGAGTGATTTTTAGAGCCTCTTTAATATACATATCAGAAATTTCTAGTTGGTTACACCTGCAGCATTTTGTCCCCACTTATTTTCTAATTTGCTATCTCCTAGAGTGCGATTAAGATAAAATAATATTTGTGAGATACTTCCGTCTATTCTCAACTACTTTCAGTAATATATCTTTACTTAACATTAATGTTGGAAACTGTTCAAGCATTACTTTAACCCAACTTTCTTGTTTGAAGCCATAACCTCACTCTAATATACGAAGCAGAATAGTTTGGAGTAGCATTTCCATTTTCAAGAATAATAACTTTTCTCTTGATGTACAGGGTGGTATGTCTAATGAATTATACAATACAATTGCTCGTGTGACTGATGGAATTTATGAAGGTTGGGCATTCTGAATTCTGAATCCATCATTTGGAGCATGTTTTTGTTGTTTTTACCGAGAAGTAGAATAATGAGTGAATTTGGTCTATGCAGGAATTGCAATCGGGGGAGATGTTTTCCCTGGCTCTACCCTTTCTGATCATGTTTTGCGCTTCAACAATATTCCACAGGTAATTGATTTGTACAGGCTATATTCTCCTTGTAATATCACCAGGTTCACCCTCAGGTCTTCAGTGACGTTGCTTTAACTTTTAAGATATCCTGATTGTCTGTAGTTGTCTAAATTCTCCTTACCCTCATTATATGTGACCAATAAAGAAGCTATTTTTCATAAGCTAACATTCCAACTAAGTAGCAAAAGTATATCTGTTTCCACATACACACACACACACAGTGACTTTGGTGCCTTTCTTCCTAATTTTAACCATTAGTATCTATGATTTAAGGTTGATTTTTTTCCCGCTAATATTGATACAACTAGAAGCTCAATGGTGCATAAACAACTACTGCATTGATGTCTTGTTGTATTTCCTAATTCTATACAAACCACTTTGCCATTTATTGGTTGTTCACTTTCTTAATGATGTTTTTGGTATACCTAGGTTAAAATGGTGGTTGTTCTCGGGGAACTTGGTGGACGAGATGAGTATTCCCTAGTTGAAGCCTTGAAGCAGGGAAAAATTAACAAGCCTGTTGTTGCCTGGGTTAGTGGAACTTGTGCTACGCTCTTCAAGTCAGAAGTACAATTTGGTCATGCGGTGAGCTCTATTTCCCATGATTGCCACGTTTCTTAAAAATAGGTTCCTAGTTGTTTCTCGCGAAGATCGAGAGATATTTTAATAATAAAGTTTTTTTTTATAGAAAAGGTTGGACAGGATAGTTTTACACATGAAGTCTAATTTTGCATGGATCTTTTTCAAATAGGGAGCAAAGAGTGGTGGTGAAATGGAGTCCGCACAAGCAAAGAATCAAGCACTCAGAGATGCCGGAGCTGTGGTTCCAACCTCATATGAAGCTTTTGAAGGAGCAATCAAAGATACATTTGAAAAGCTAGTGAGTTTCTTGATGATCAGCAGAGATCACTTGTATTTTGTCTTCTACTCTGTTGTTAGTTCTAACAGCACCGGGTATTTGTTTTGGTAGGTTGAGGCAGGAAAAACAACTCCTGTAAAGGAAGTTTCTCCTCCTCAAATACCTGAAGATCTTAGCACGGCAATTAAGAGTGGGAAAGTTCGGGCCCCAACTCATATTATTTCCACAATATCTGACGATAGAGGTACTGTTGGATTCAACTGTTTTCTCTCAAATAATAAATTTGTTTTTCTGGTGGGTATATGTGAGATGGAAATGGTGCTAATTCTGTCTACAACTTCTATTCACAGGTGAAGAGCCATGCTATGCTGGTGTACCCATGTCATCCATTGTGGAGCAGGGACTTGGTGTTGGTGATGTGGTTTCCCTCTTGTGGTTCAAACGGAGCCTACCACGTTATTGTACACGTTTTATTGAGGTAAGTTTCTTATGCTTGCAACTCTATACTCTTTCAATAGGTTATAAAACTCTTATGTATTGACCATCAGTTTCTGCCAACAGATGTCGTTCTGTTTCTAAACCTTAACATGCTTTATCGTGGTTGATTTCTCGGCAGATTTGCGTGATGTTGTGTGCTGACCATGGTCCCTGTGTCTCTGGTGCCCACAACTCCATAGTAACTGCCAGGGCTGGGAAAGATCTGGTTTCATGCCTTGTTTCCGGTATGTTACATTTTAAGGTTGCTCGTTTCTAGTTATCAGTTTATTTTTCAAAAAAAAAAAAGTTTATTTTTCAAATCAAAACTGGAATCATGTGGCTTTTAACAGGATTGCTGACTATTGGTCCGCGATTTGGTGGTGCTATTGATGATGCTGCTCGGTACTTCAAGGATGCTTATGACAAGGTGAGCCTTTTAATTTATGAGCATTAAATGAGCCACTCATCAGGCTAGAAGTAGTCCTGCTGGTCTCTTTTGTGTCCAGAAGAGTAATACTAGCATTATATTTTCAGGGTCTTACACCATATGAGTTCGTGGAAAGTATGAAGAAGAAGGGCATTCGTGTGCCAGGAATTGGCCACAGGTAGCATATCCTGTAGCTTCATGAATCATCAAAGAATTGTTCCTCGAGTTGTAGAAGCAAACGATGCACATGAAAATCTTTTGAACTAGGGTTATCATGCTTCTAGGCGCTTGTGGCTCTAAAACTATTTGATGTACCACATCTTTCTTCTTTGTGATAGGATTAAGAGAGGTGACAACAGAGATAAGAGAGTGGAACTACTGCAGCTTTATGCTAGGGAAAATTTCCCTTCTGTTAAGTACATGGAATATGCTGTTGAGGTTGAAACTTACACACTGTCAAAGGCAAACAACCTAGTCCTCAATGTCGATGGTGCCATTGGATCCCTCTTTTTGGATCTCCTTGCCGGCAGTGGAATGTTCACCAAGCCAGAAATTGATGAAATTGTGGAGATTGGTTACCTCAATGGACTTTTCGTGCTGGCTCGTTCAATTGGGCTTATAGGGTGAGTTGCATGATGCGTAAACACCATTTTAAATTTACTGTCAGTAATTCTTTTTTATGATAGCTCAATTCTAATTCCTAAATGATTGATTATGTACCTTTTCAAATCTCAGGCACACATTTGACCAGAAGAGATTGAAGCAGCCTCTGTACCGTCACCCATGGGAAGATGTCCTCTACACCAAGTGAAGAGTCTCTCGATAACAACAGACAGAAAGTTGCCTGCTCCCAATCTATATTTTTCATTCAAACTATTTGGTTAGCCATTTGTTGTGTGAGTTATTCAACAAGCATTGCTAATTTGCTAGTACTCCTGAGAGCTCTGGTGAGCATTTCATTTTTTAAGTTCTTAGGGAGATGCCAAAAGACAACTCTCAGTTATCACTCGTGATCAATTCTTAGTTCCACACAAGTGTTTTCTTTTTTCCTCTATCATGTCATAAATGAAATAACACAATCCATTTTTGTACCTGATTTCAAAAGTCTTTACATGGAGACTGGGTCGTCTCAACAAGATTGGGGGCCTAAAGCCAAATTTCAGAGAGGCCCCAAGTAAGAATATTAACGACAAATTTGCAATGAAAAAGTATAAAATAAAGGTAAAATAATAAAATCGGCTCAACAATTTGATAAGTTGATATACAACAATAACATACCCAGTGAAAACTTACAAAGTGGGTCTGGGGAAGTAGAGTGTATGCACACCTTTCCTCTACCTTGGGAGGTAGAGAGGTTGTTTCCGAAAGACCTTTGGCTCAAGAGAAAGCATGGCAAAAAAGGGTTAGATAAGGACAATCAATTCAATCCAATATGTATACGGGTATAACCGAGCCCATGAGATGCCTCGTCTTCCGATGAAGCAAACAGAGCAAGAGACGTAATGGCAGGGAACCAGAATCGAGACCAGGAGCCCTTCGAGCCGGGGTCCGGGCAAAGCGCCCGGTCTCGAGAGTATCGGGGCCATGACCTTGAGTTCGGTTCGAATCCCAAAGGCCTCGGAGAACACTACTAGGTAACTGAGCACGACCAACAAAAGGCCGTGATATCTGTGACCAGCCGGATATCACGGCATGGATCTCGTCACGTATCGGCACAGAACCAATGATTGGTTAAACAAAAGATTTTTTTACCTTTCATAGAAGTGTACTTAGGGTAAAACTCCCCTACTATATAAAAGGGGGTCTGATTATTCATTGGGGACACTATAACATGCTTATCAAGGCAGTATACTATTATTTTCTCTGTTATTCAAAGTTCTAGTTATTGTTAATCAGTGCTTGGTCATTGTGAGTCCGGGATCAAGGGCGGATATTTCATTAAGGCTGTTATTAAGTCCGAAATTACCCTCCTCAAGTGGTTTGATAATTTATTACCTCATTTATCTGTTTAATCTTACGCAATTTATCGTTTGTATCGAATTAATTCACGTATCCTTAAAACCACAAACAAATTTAATTGTTATCCATTTTTTAGGGTAAACAGTTTGGCACCCACCGTGGGGCTAAGGATAATAGTGGCAATTTGATACGAATTTCCATAACACACCTTGTTTTTCACTTTTTCTTTGAAGTCTTTAATTTCAGGTCGAGGCTTAAAATGTCGAACTCCCAATCCGCCCCTTTGAACGTGGATGCTGAGTCTGGACACCATGGCGAGAACAACGATGTTGCACCCAGTAACGAGGTGCCTTCTGTCGACCCCAACGGAGTTCCGGTCGTCGACCCTGTAACACCCCAGAAAATTTTGAAGTACTTAAGTGTAAAACCTGGTAAAATTTACAAAGAAAATAATATTTCATGGTGTCAGACTAGGTTTACGTGTTGAGGATTATAGGAATTCTTCGCGGCGAGCTTACGAGCTGCGGCTCAGACTTTTTGGGTTGAACAATGCACGGGAAAGTAAAAAAAAAATTTTGGCGAAAAAGTATATTTCTGCGGTCCATTATGCGACCGCAGAATCACTCTGCGGACCGTATAATGGCCACAAAGTGAGGCAGTTAATTGGGTCAGTTGGAAGCAATTATGCGGTCGACTATGCGACCGCATAACTGTTATGCGGTGCACTATGCGACCGCAGAACAGTTATGCGAACCACAGACTCAGGCAGATTTTTGGTCATTTTGGACACCAATTATGTCCGCATAACCATTATGCGGTCGCATATGCGACCACAGAACTGTTCCGGAGCTCCATTTTTGGGTTTTTAAAACCCGACCCTACTTCGTTAAATACACATTTTGGGCCATTTTTGAGATATAATCTGACATTTTAGAGTGAGAGAGAGTGCCCTAGAGTGAGAAGGTGTTCTTCAATAATTGTTCTTCAATTCTTGCTCAAGTTTTGGAAGATTAAGAAGGCAAGCTCACTAGGTCTTCATCATAGAGGTAAGATTCTACACCCTAAACCCTAATTTCGAAATCATCTGAAAATGGGTAATTAACAAGATAATTTTTGGGCATGAGAGTTGATTATTTTACATGCATGCAATATCAAGGGGTGTAGGAAGATTGTTGAACTAAGCATGGTAAATATTGGGTTGTGGGATGATGGAATCCTCCATAAAAGGACCTTGAAACCTTGTGCACACCTAGAGTTTGATAAAATGCTCAAATGAGCTAAAACCATGATCATCTTCCTAATTTTGATTCAATATTTCTAAAATAGATTGAAGTTGCTAAGAATTCCGGAACGTTTTAGAGTTTAAGGAAGCTCAATTGAGGTATGTTGGCTAAACCCTTCTCTTAAAATTGAATCCCACGATATTCATGTAAATTATGTAAGTCCCGAGTGATTCATTATGAAATTGGCTATTCCGAGTAAGATTGGGTTGAAAGATATATGTTCAACAAGTATCCTAAATGCTCGATTCATGTTATGTTACCAATTGAGGATGTGTTAAAATATAGGATGTGCATTAATAATGTTTCGACTTTAAGTCAAGTTTAAATGAAGGCTATTATGTCAAATTTTGTGAAATATCTTTATGTGCCTTAGACTCTAAATTGCTCACATGTGTACTACACACCTTGATTTAAATTGTATTTGTTGTTGATGATGATAATGATATTTGAAATTGATAAGGTGAGCATGAAATACTAAATATGGCCAACGTGCCAAGAATGATCTTATAATTATGGCCATTAGTGCCAATTAAATGAAAAGATGTGAAAGTAATATGAAATGCGATGATTGATATAAAAAGGCTGATGTCTCTAATAAGACAGCCTAGCCGATCGGGTCGTGATCAGACACCATGCCACACACATGATAGTGATTGTGTTGGAAATTATAATTGAAATTGAGATTTTGGTTGATGTCTTCAAATAAGACAGTCTAGCCGATCGTGTCGTAATCGGACTCCGTGCTAAAATTACGGTGGTATTGGTATTGATAGTAGTTATGGTTGATTCTCTAAGGAGATAGCCTAGCCGATCGGGTCGTGATCAGACTCCGTGTTAAAGACGGTGGTATTGATATTGAGAGTAATTGTGGTTGATGTCTCTAATGAGATAGCCTAGCCGATCGGGTCGTGATCGGACTCCGTGTTGAGAGCACGGTGGTACTGGTATTGTGAATAATGGTATTCTGGACAATGGTATATCTATATCGTTACTAAAAATCTCCCAATGTGAGATATGAAAATTAATTTGAACATTGTCTTGATCCTAAATTGAGATTTGATGTTGATTAAGGCTGTCACGCCCCAAAATCGGGGAGCGCGACCGGCGCTCAACTGAGTGAATCCGATCGAGCAAGCCTGTTAGATTCCTTCTACCCAAACTCATTCATGAATAAAGAGAATATATGTTTTCCTTAATTAAACAATAAAGTGGTCATGTCTGCAATTACCAATTTCATACCAATAGTTTCTTCATTTTTAAAGTCTCAAATGGACAAGTAATACAACCACAACATAACATAGTTTGTCTTTCCCCAACACCAATACACAACCCATACTATGTCTACGGAGCCTCTATAGATAAAGATGAGTACAATGATAATGCCGGCAACAAGGCCCCGGCTATACCTCAAATAGAATACACAAAGAACAAAAGATACATGACCGCGGGATGAAGAGGGGCTCACCAAGTCAGCTGGGAAGAAAGTGTACTGCTATCACTGATCAATGTCTCCTGCTGTGGAACCACCTGCATCCATTTAAAGATGCAGCGCCCCCGGCAAAAGGGACGTTAGTACCATCGAATAGTACTAGTATGAAAACTAAACACCAATTTAAGAATTCATAAATACAAGATGAATATGATGGACCAGTGCGGCAATAGTATAATATAGATAACCGTATCAACCATAGCAAGCTTATTAAAAACTATCAACAACATTTATAGGATTTAAGATGAGATCCTCTATAATCATCTTCACACAAAGCGGGCCGCTTCACCTCAATGTATGCAGTTGGAGGTGTACGTTCAGTACCACAACTCAAATCAAGCGGCCCTGCCGCCTCACCTCAATATATGCGGGTGGATGTATAACCACAGTACCAAGAACCTACACAAAGCGGCTATTCCGCCTCACCCCAATGTATGCGGGTAGTGGTGCCACAACAATACCAAAACCATACACAAAGCGGTCGTACCGCCTCACCCCAATGTATGCGGGTGGAGGTGCAGTCCCACAATACCATAATTCCTACACAAAGCGGTCATGCCGCCTCACCCCAATATATATGCGGGTGGAGGTGTATCACAATCATAATCTCTATACCATAATCTCCACACAAAGCGGTCATGCCGCCTCACCCCAATATATGCGGGTGGAGGTGTATCACAATCACAATCTCTACACAATTTGGTATAATAACTTTCACATAAATCACGACTAGAAATTATAACATGTGGATACATAACCCATAGTTTGGGACACATCCTCAATTTATAATGCAATATGATAAGAGCATTTGAAATATGGATTGAACATATATCTTCATCACAGAACTTATCAGGATACTCGATTTATAATCAACATCTCGGAACATACAAGGATAATGGGAATTCCAATTCTCAAAGAAGAGTTTAGCCAACATACCTCACTTGAGCTTCCTTACACTCTAAATGTTCTGAAATTTTTAGCAACTTCAATCTATTATAGAAATATACAAATTAAACCAAAATTAGGAAGATGATCATGGTTCTAGCTCATTTGAGCATTTTATCAAACACTAGATGTGCATTAAGGTTTCAAGATCCTTTTATGGAGGATTCCATCATCCCACAACCCAACCTTTACCATTTTTAGCTCAACAATCATTCTACACCCCTTGATAACACATGCATGTAAAATAACCAACCCTCTTGCCCGGAAATTATCTTGCTTATTATCCATTTCTACACAAAGTTCGAAATTGAGGGTTAGGGTATAGAATCTTACCTCTAGGATGAAGACCTAGTAAGTTTCCCTTCTCAATCTTCCAAAACTTGGGCAAGAATTGAAGAACAATTATTGGAGAACACCTTCTCACTCTAAAATGTCAGATAATAGCTCAAAAATGACCCAAAGAGTGTATTTAACGAAATAAGGTCGGGTTTTAATAACCCAAAAATGAAGCTGCGGAACAGGTTCTGCGATCGCATATGCGACTGCATAATGGTTATGCGGACCGCATATTGGTCGCATAATTGGTTACAAAATAGCCAAAAGAACTGCCTGTGTATGCGGTCACTATGCGGTCCGCATAACTGTTATGCGGTCGCATAATGCACCGCATAACAGTTATGCAGTCGCATAGTCGACCGCATAGCTGCTTCCAGAATAGCCCTCTCCTGCTCACTTCTGTGGCCATTATGCGGCCCGCAGAGTGATTATGCGATCGCATAATGGACCGCATAAACGCACTTTTTCGGCAAAAATATTTCTTTACTTTCCAGTGCATTGTTCAACCCAAAAAGTTCGAGCCTCAAACACGTAAGCCTAGTTCGGCACCATGAAATATTATTTTCATTGCATATTTTATCGGGCTTTACACTTAAGTACTTTAAAATTTTCTGGGGGGGTTACAAAGGCTTTCATTGATATTATGATAATCTTGTTTGTATTATTTGTCATTATATTGAGAGGGTGTTTAGTTATACATACTAGTGCTATTCGATAGTACTAACGTCCCTTTTGTCGGGGGCGCTGCATCTTTCAATGGATACAGGTAGTTCCACAGCAGGAGATATTGGTCAGTGATAGCAGTACACCTTCTTCCCAGCTCACTTGGGGAGCCCCATTTCATTTCGGGGTCATGAATCTTTTGTACTTTGTGTATTCTGTTTGAGGTATAACCGGGGCCTTATTGCCGGCATTATCATTGTACTCTTCTTTATCTATAGAGGCTCCATAGACATAGTGCGAGTTGTGTATTGGTGTTGGGAAAGACAAAATATGTTATGTTGTGGTTGTATTATTTTTCCATTTGAGACTTTAAAAAGGATGAAACTATTGGAAATGAATTGGTATTGTAGACGTGAACACCTTTTGTCTAATTAAGGAAAATATGCATTAACTCCACTCGTGGATGAGTTTGGGTAGAATGAAATCTAACAGGATTGCTCGGTCGGGTTCACTCGGTTGAGCGCCGGTTGCGCTCCTCAGTTTTGGGGCGTGACAGACCCGATCGACGCTAACTCGCATGTGGCCATCAATGCAAACTTGCCTACCGATCCTGAGAACAACATCCGTGGGGGAGTCCGATCGGTAGCCCAAAATACAAACGACGGTGAAGGTGATAGGATCAACTTGCGAGTAATCTTCGAAATGTTGCAGGCTCAACAAACAATGATAGCCCAGTTGCAAAACTAGAGCCGCACCCCCAACAGAGTCTAGCCCGAACCATCTCGGGAAAACGCTCGCAGAAATGAACCAATCGTAGAAAGGCCGAGTGAAACTGAATCCGGGACCAACCCCGAGATTATAAAGATCCTTGAGGAACTGACAAAACGGGTGGAATCGGGAGAAAAGAAGATCTAAGCCAATGACAAAACAGTAGAAACATACAATTCCAGGGTCAACCAAATCCCAGGAGCACCACCGATATTGAAGGGTCTGGATTCGAAAAAGTTTGTTCAAAAACCTTTTCCTCCGAGCACAGCTCTGAAGCCGATCCTAAAGAAGTTTCGCATGCCCGAAATTCCTAAGTACAACGGTACAACCGATCCAAATGAACATGTGACCTCTTACACGTGCGCCATCAAGGGGAGCGACTTGGAAGATGATGAGATCGAGTTCGTCCTGCTGAAAAAGTTCAGAAAGACCTTGCCAAAATGAGCTATGATATAGTATCACAACTTACCCCTTAATTCTATTGACTCGTTTGCTATGCTTGTAGATGCCTTCGTTAAAGCACACGCTGGGGTCATCAAGGTCGAGACCAGGAAGTCAGACCTTTTCAAAGTGAAGCAAAGAGATAATGAGATGCTTAGAAAATTCGTGTCCCGGTTTCAAATGGAATTGCCTCCAGTCGCGGACGATTGGGCCATTCAAGCCTTCACCCAAGGACTCAATGCTCGAAGCTCATTGGCTTCACAACAGTTGAAGCAAAATCTGATACAATATCCGGTGGTAACTTGGGCCGACGTCCATAACCGGTACCAATCAAAAATCAGGGTTGAAGATGATCAGCTTGGGGCCCTTTCCGGGTCCGTTTATCCTGTCAGAACTAGTGACATATCGAAAAGATACATTGACCATGAACCAGATCAAATAGAGACCGGTATCAACCATACAACGGAGATCGAAGAGGTAATGGGCCTGGACGAAACTTAGTGAGAAGTGAAAGGAGAGGCGACCGAGGAAAAATTAACAGGGGGCTCATGAGCAAAACGGTTTTGACAGGTCCATCGGGCCTAAGGAAGCGCCTAGGCTCTCGGAATACAACTTCAACGTCGATGTTGCTGCCATGGCACTCACGGCCACAGAACTGAAGACTGCCAACAATTGAGAGAAGAAGTAGCCCGATTATTAACAACGGACACCTCCAAGAATTCCTGAGCGATCGAACCAAAAATCATTTCAGGAATAGGGACTCCAATAAGTAGATCGAACAAGAGGAACCTCATCACGTATGTGATCATCGGTGGGGTCGACGTCCCCCAGGGGTCGACGTCCCCCAGGGGCCGATGTTAAAGCGAACCAAAGTGTCCATCACAAGGGAGAAATGAACTCGAGATTACGTGCCATAAGGAACCGTATCTTTCAACGACGAGGACGCTGGAGACGTCGTGCGACCGCATAATGACACACTGGTAATATATGTACTCATAAATAAATCTCAAGTTAATCATGTGTTAATTGATCCAGGTAGCTCGGCCAATATCATCAAATCGAGGGTCATAGAACAACTGGGTCTACGGGACCAAATTGTGCATGTAATCCGAGTTCTAAACGGATTCAACATGGCATGTGAGACCAATAAAGGGGAGATAAACCTACCGTTGAACACCGCCAAATCCGTTCAGGAAAAAAAGTTTTACGTGATCGAAGGAGATATGAGATACAATGCTCTGTTTGGGAGACCATGGATTCACAACATGAAGGCGGTGCCCTCGATACTACATCAGGTGTTGAAATTCCCAACACCAGGAGGGATTAAACAATTTACGGAGAACAACCAGCCACAAAGGAGATGTTCATGGTCGACAAGGTGGTCCCAATATTCACACTCTTGACATCAAAGAACCCGAGTTCGATCACCAAGGAAGGAACCAAATAGCAATCACTGATATTGGTCCCGACCGAACCGAAAAAGCAGGGAACGAGCGAGGATGACGACTACAGAGTTCCCAGGTCTTTCATAGCCCCTGACGATACCGATGCCACCAAATCAACGGTTGAGGAGCTAGAGGAAGTCATATTAATCGAGCATCTGCCCAATCGGAAGGTATACCTGGGCACGGGGTTAAGTCTCGAGCTCAGAAAAAAACTCATTGAATTCCTTATAGCTAACATAGATTGTTTTGCCTGGTCCCACCTTGAAATCACAGGGATTCCACCGGAAATAACTACTCATAAGCTGAGCCTGGATCCGAAGTTCCACCCGGTTAAACAGAGAAGGAGGCCTCAGTCCGAAGTCAAACATTCATTCATCAAAGATGAGGTATCTAAACTCCTTAAAATAGGATCCATTCGGGAAGTTAAATACCCGGATTGGTTAGCAAATATAGTAATAGTCCCTAAAAAAAGGAATAAATTAAGAATGTGTGTAGACTATAAAGACTTGAACAAGGCATGCCCCAAGGACTCTTTTTCTTTGCCCAACATCGATTGCATGATCGATGCGATGGCCGGCCATGAGATCCTCAAATTTCTCGATGCCTATTCCGGGTACAACCAAATTCGGATGGACCCGGCGACCAGGAAAAAACATCTTTCATCACTAAATACGGCACCTACTATTATAACGTAATGCCTTTCAGACTAAAAAACGTCGGTGCCACTTACCAACGCCTAGTAAATCGGATGTTCGAAGAGCAAATAGGAAAATCAATGGAAGTTTATATTGACGACATGTTAATTAAGTCCCTACGAGCAGAGGACCACTTAAAACATTTGTAGGAAACCTTCAACATGTTGAAGAAATACAATATAAAGCTGAACCCGGAGAAATGTGCATTTGGAGTCGGGTCCGGGAAATTCCTCAGATTAACGGTATCCAATCTAGGAATCGAGATCAACCTCGATAAGATCAAGGCCATAGAGGACATTACCATGGTGGACAGTGTCAATGTCGTCCAAAGGTTAACCGGGCGCATAACTGTCTTGGGTTGATTTATTTCAAGGTCCTCCGACAAGAGCCACCGGTTCTTCTCGTTATTGAAGAAGAAGAATAACTTCTCATGGACCCCTGCGTGCCAACAAGCCTTGGAAGAAATCAAGCGGTACCTTTCAAGCTCGCCTTTGCTTCATACTCCGAAAGCAGACGAGCAACTGTACTTGTACTTAGGGTATCTGAGATAGCGGTAAGTGGAGTCTTGGTCTAAGAAGAAGAAGGTACATTGTTTCCTATCTATTATGTTAGCAGGACTCTAGGCGAGGCCAAAACTAGGTATCCTCGCCTGGAAAAATTAGCGCTCGCTTTGCTAAGCGTCTCTAGGAAGTTAAAACCGTATTTTCAATGCCATCCCATATGTGTCGTAACTACTTACCCATTGAGAAACGTAATGCATAAACCCGAGCTCTCGGGACGATTGGCCAATTGGGCCGTGGAAATCAGTGGATACGATATCGAATATCGACCCCGAACCGCCATCAAATCTCAAATTTTGGCAGACTTCGTGGCCGACTTCACGCCGGCCCTAATACCCGAGATCGAAAGGGAATTGTTGTTGAACTCAGGGACTTCCTCAGGGATCTAGACCCTCTTTATGGATGGTTCCTCGAACGCAAAGGGGTACGAACTTGGCATCGTGTTGAAGCCACCGATGGGTAATGTAGTTAGGCAATCTATTAGAACTGTAAAATTGACTAACAACGAGGCCGAGTATGAGGCCATGATTGTAGGTCTCGAACTGGCTAAAATCCTGGGGGCCGATGTGATCAAAGCTAAGTGCTATTCCCTCCTTGTGGTGAACCAAGTCAATGGGATGTTCGAAGTCAAAGAGTAACGAATGCGAAGGTACATGGATAAACTACAGGTAATGCTACATTGGTTCAAGGAGCGGACCCTGCAACATGTACCTCGAGATCAAAATAGTGAAGCCGATGCTCTCGCTAACTTGGGGTCGTCGGTTGATGACGATGAATTCAGCTCGGGAACGGTCGTACAACTTATGAAATCGGTAGTGGAAGGTCACACCGAGATAAATTCAACAAGCTTAACTTGGGACTAGAGAAACAAGTATATAGATTACTTAAAGACTGGGAAGATGCCCTCCGATCCTAATGAATCAAGAGCACTGCGCACAAAGGCGACCAAGTTCAGTTTGTCCAAAGATAACACCCTATTCAGGAGAACGTTCGATGGCCCACTCTCCATATGTCTGGGACCGACAGATACCGAATATGTCTTAAGGGAGCACCTGCAGGAACCATTCGGGTGTCGAATTGCTGGTTCGTAAGATAATCAGAGTTGGCTACTACTGGATCGACATGGAAAAAGATGCGAAGGAGTTCGTACGAAAGTGCGACGAATGTCAGAGGCACGCACCAATGATCCATCAACCCGGGGAGCTACTGCATTTGGTCCTGTCACCTTAGCCATTCATGAAATGGGGGATGGACATCGTCGGTCCCCTACTATGGGCACCCGGTAAGGCTCAATTTATATTATTTATGACTGCCTATTTTTTTAAATGGGTCGAAGCCCAGGAATTTAAGAAAATCAGGGAGAAAGAGGTTATTGATTTTATTTGGGACCACATAATATACCGGTTCAGAATGCCGACCGAGATCATATGCGACAACGGGAAGCAATTCGCCAGCAGTAAGGCGAGCAAATTTTTCGAGGACCATAAGATCAAAAGGATCCTATCAACACCCTATCACCCTAGTGGGAACGGGCAGGCGGAGTCTACGAACAAAACCATACTCCAAATCCATAAGAAGAGATTGATCGACGCCAAAGGAAAATGGAAGAAAATTTTGCCCGAAGTCCTGTGGGCATATCGTACGACCTCAAAATCAGTACCGGGGATACCCCGTTCTCACTGGTCTACGATGCCGAAACGCTAATATCGGTCGAAGTAGGAAAACTGAGTTTCAGATTCCGATATACGACCGAAGAATCAAACGATGAGGCCATGATCACGAGCCTAGAATTATTAAACGAGAGGCGCGAGGCCGCCCTCGTCCGGTTGGCCGCCCAAAAACAACGGATCGAAAGGTATTACAATCGGAGAGCCAACCTCCGGCACTTTAATATCGGCGACTTGGTGTTAAGAAATGTGACACTGAACACCCGGAACCCGAACGAGGGGAAGCTGGGACCGAATTAGGATGGTCCATATCGGATTATCGAGATTACCGGCAAAGGTTCACACAAACCCGAAGCATGGAACAGTGAGCGACTATCGAATAACTAGAACGTAACCTACTTAAAACGATACTACTGCTTAGGTACGACCCCATCCATTATTTTCTATACATATATTACGAATTAGACTAACACTTGCAGGCAACAGACAAAGAGTGATGCAACTATTAGGCCTGAAAGCATGCGTTGCACTCTTTTTTCCTTGAACCGGTTTTATCCCAAATGGGTATGTCGGCAAGGTTTTTAACGAGGCAACAGTAGATCGTGCTAACTTAGAATTGAAGACCAGTTACGAACCGGAGTCGAAGGTCGCATCAAATGTATCCGAGCCCTCTTAACGATCGACCTCAAATACTGGGGGCCATCACCCTCGGATAATGATTTTAGCAAGGAAGGAAACTATGCGTTTCAACAGTCTGGGCTCGGTGGATAGGATTTATTGTAAGAACCAAATGGTCAAATGAATTGTGCCCACATATACCACTTAAGACATAACACGAAGCTTATACACATTTGCAATCCTGTATGTTGCGCACAAAAATAAAAGAAAGTTTCTACCTTTCAGATACATATTTTGTCCCTTAAGGCTATTACATTTTGTTCCTTAAGGATAGATATTAAGCCTAAAGCCCGGACGACTCGGGTTTCGAAGCCCGGGGGTACAAAGCTTATTAGGCAATACCCAAACTTAAAAGGTTACGACCATCCTATAAATGGCTCGGAGACGTCCGAGGCCCGTAACTAAAACATAAGGCCTTCAAAAATTCTAGATCGGTTCAAAGGCTACCCTCGGCAAAACTATAATCTAAAAACGTTTAAGTACGCACTTTGGGGAAAGATTCAGGTCATACCAAGCCCCCACGAGTTTCAAAATAAATTACATCGAAAACGATCCTTGTTCGAACCTCCGAACAAGACTCTATTACTACGTTTTATTTCGTGCTAAGGCATTGGAAATCTTTGCAATCATAAAGAAGAAACCAAAGAAACTAACTCGAAAATTTTCAAAGGAAGGCCTTATATATATATATAAAGATCTTTACAAAGGCCAAACGACCTCAACAAAATGAACAAAAATAGAAAAACAAAAGAAAAATCTCTAAGGCACCTAATCCTGATCTCCACCGGAGCCAGCCTCGTCACCGGGGCCATCGGGGTCTTCTCCTCCATCGGGTTCGCTGAAGTCCTCGGAGCCTTCCTCGTCCTCCGGGTCAGCCAACTTCTTGGTCTCGGCCTCAAGCCATTTAACATCTTCGATCTCGACCGACAGGTCGAAACCCCGGGCATGGACCTCCTCGAGAGCCTCTCTTCGGGACTGCCACTTCACGTATTCAACAGTGAGTTTCAGGCGGTCCTGGGCCACCTCAGCATCATCTCTGTACTGAGCCACCATCTCTTCAACATTGCCCCTAGTTGTTTTCGTCACTGACTTGGCTATTTCCAGCTCCTTTCCAAGGGCATCCCGTTCAGCAATAGTCGAGCCCAGTTGAGACTGGAGGTCTTCGATATTTTGGGCTCGGGTCTCGGCTTTCTCCCTCGCCACTCGAAGTTGGACCTCCACCGAGGCCAACTGCTCCCAGGCAATCTCCTTCTACGAATCCAATGGGTCCATTTTTCCCTTCCACTCTTCGGCCATGGCCTTGACCTCGTCCATCTCGGCTCGAAGTTGGTCGATCCTATCAACCTTCTGCTGAACCTGCGAGTTTTAACCGTTAGTCTCCATGTATAACTCGTCATCGCTAACTTCAAATATCTTTACCTGTTCCACCAGGTCGGCATGTTCCTTCTGAGCCACGTCCAACTCAGCTCGGAGATTCTTGACTTCTTCTTCGTGTTGCTAGGTGAGAATCTTATACATGCCCCTCTTCTCAGCAAGCTCCTTGACCTCAACTTCGAGCTGGTTAACCTCAGCTCGGTACCGGAGAAAGGCTTCGTGATGGAGTATCGAGGCCTGCGAAGATATGAAAAGGAGAAGGCATGAGAGCTATCAAAAATTAAATTCGAAGACAAAAGAGTGTAATGATGCCTTACCCGAGTCAACTGGCCTGTTGTACTTCGCTGAACAAACATGGTGCATGTCACGACCCAAACCGATGGGCCGCGATGGGAACCCAGTACCTTACTCAACCGAGTACCAACACAATGTATCTTTCTTATTACATCATCATATACACGTGACATACGAGCCTAATAGGCCAACACCATCATTTATAAACTCAAAATATAGGCCGATAAGGCCGTACAATCTTTCACGAACATGACATATGTCTATACACATCTAAGAGTACATAAATGTCATAAAGGTCGGGACATGACCCATCATATTAATCAGTACATGCCCTAATCATACTGACCACAAAAGAAACCCCAGAATAAATGGAGTGTACCAACATCTTTCGCTGAGCTGATCGCCTACTTGGAGGACTCTCGACCTGTCTATCGAGACATGCGGGCATGAAACGCAGCGTCCCCGGGCAAAAGGGACGTTAGTACAAATAATGTAGTGAGTATTTAAGGAATGAAAATCAGTAAATAATAGATATGAGAGAAACATGGAGTAAAAGACTCGACATGTATGTCTGCATAGCTCTGTGATTCATTTCACTTTTTATAACGTCATGTATATGCATATAAATATCATACCATGCATATGTATATGTGTTCATAACATCATCAAGCCTCTGAGGGCATCCCATCATATCATTTCGGCCACTGTGGCAAATAATCAACGTATAGCAGCTGATCAGGTGGTGGTGCGTATATAAGGCCATAACCTTTTTCCATATCCCATACGCCATCTGGTCATGGGTCAATGTATATCTATAAATGCATGAAATGCATAAGAAATACGTTAATAATATTTTCTTGGAATGTCATACAAATAATATGCCTTAAGAAATACGTTAAAAAGATTTTTTCAGAATGTAATAAAAATAATATTCCTATCGGATAAATTTTATCAAATACATATTTTTTTGAGACCCGTGAACAGAAGATAAAATAATAATTCACATGGGGAATCAAGAATATAGACACCCCTAATATTTCTATGAATAGAGTCATTTATGGAAATTGTACATTTGCTCGTTTCGTTTGTATCATATTGATCATGCCAAAAAGAAAGAAGGGATAGCCTTAACATACATGGAGTAGGGAAAAATCCGTATGATGTTCTTGGAAAAAGGTTACATCGTACTCCCTTAGAATTACAAAATTTTACGTTGCTAAAGTTCCAATAATTCTCGTTGGGTTGGTTGAAGAATCACGTTGCTTAATGTAATATTTGGAATCTGATTCAAGTGTTTGAAAATGAAAAGTTGAAAACTCCTAAGAATGGCCAACGTTTCCTCCACTTCTAATTGTAGTGTTTGAGAATGAGATTTGTTGAAAGCTTAAATGAATTCACTTCTGATGGTAGAGTCTTTGGTATGGAAATGTTAAAATATGATTGTAGTATCTTGAGAATGAATTTGTTGAAATTCCTCAGAATGACTAACGTCCCCACTTGTCATTGTAGTATCTTTGTATGGAAATTCTTTTGAATTGAAATGCCTTGTATTCGGCATATTAGGTTGCCACCTAATAAGAATGACTAAGAGTCATTCCTTTGATATGTGGCTTGCTGCCACGTGGGGATGTGGGCGGGAAAGTTTAATCTATATCCACTTATTAGGTAATTAGGTAATGTCCCGTTACCCGGTAATTAATCAATTATCCGCATAATTAAGAATGATCCCAAATTACTAAAATACTACTCACTTTTAACACACCTTATACATCTTGCTATCATGGTCATGTGGTACCTTGTATGATACTAGTCTATAAATACCGGGTATTTTAGTTCGGGCCATATTTTATCCCAAAATGTCAAACTTTGACGAAATTTATTTTCTTTGATTCGTTTACTCTTTCACCTTCACGAATTTACTCATCAATTGTTTGAAATTGCATAATACTTATAATATCCAAATAATCTTGTTCTTGAACTGATGTCAATTATCTACGACAAATTCAACGTACAATACTACAGGGTGTAACATCGTCGTAATATAATATTGCGGAGCATAACATCGACGTAATAATGCGAGGCATAACATTATTCCCCCTTTGGAACATTCGTCCTCGAATGTTGACTGATTCATTTATCATTTTCATAATCTATGTCTTCCGAATACTTTAGTATTCTCTCCTTGCCATTTCAGCAACTGTTCTTTGAATAAATCCAAAGGTCAGGGCATTCCCCCCTTTAGGCCTCTTTCTCACACCACGGTCTGTGGTCGGAATTCTTTCAATCTCGTAACTCTTGCTACCTTCTGTCATGCAGCCTGTACGACTTTTTCCTTGTATGTGCGCCTATGCGACTCTTCTCTTCTTTTTCCTCCAGCTTTTAGACAAATCCCTAGGCCTCATTTTGTGAACATATACAGAGCTTAATAAGATGTCCCTCTGGGCGTCATTAGCTTTACTTCATCTAAGGAGGCCATACTATACCATAATTCTTACTTCGATTTATCGTTACTGAGGTCTGCTACCAAACTCCAGGTTACTCTCGTTGCTGATCCTATATGCATAAAGCTAAGTCTTTTAATGCTTCTTCATTACTATTCATCTTAAGAATGATGGCCTAATCTCATCTCGAACTTTGCAGCTTTTACCCATCCATTGTTGATTTACGTTAATAATGATCTACAATCTTCCATTGATAACTTGAAACTTCTTACGTAATATATTTCCACTAGGGCTTATGCTGCTTCGTGGAACATTTGCAGTGATTTTCTTGATCCACCTAGGGCGATACTATACTTTCATAACCATATTTTATATCATAGTCATCCCAATGTGATTCACTTACGTGGGTATTTTAATCTCGTACAATTCCTAAAATCCTCATCAAATCATTACTCAATCGAATGCCCAATCGCCATCCTTTATCTATCATAATTACACCTTCATTGTACTATCAGGGCGGCATTTCATCTCTTCTAAATGCCATTAGTCTTATACTCCTTTGAGTTCATTCAGGCTATACAGAGCTTTGTATAACTTAGAGAAACCATCAGCTCTTCTTGTTTTCATGGGCTTAATCCTGAGGACTTATCCATTCTCGTCACCTTCTCTCTCACCCTTTCTTATCCTTACTCCTGTCTTCCTAAACCTTGTCTTTTTACCATACTTTATCTTGAGACATACACATATCTATTTATACTACTCGCAACCTTCCTTCAACCTGCTTGCATCATAGGTTTCCTTATGTCATCCTGGAACATCAAGCGAGACATCACAACGTCTCTAACTCTTTTTTACTCTCTTAATTAGACTTCTCGATACTTAGAAACCATAGGTTGGATGATATGCCACTGACGACGCTGCTACTATTCCTGGATACTGAATCCCAACACTTCTAACCTTCTATATGTAGTATGGATTATTCGCAGCCTTCTGCATTTGAGTATCTCATACATTGTTCACCTTTACCTTACTTACCTTAAAATCTCGCATCACGTCTTCTATCTCTTTCATGACCTCGGTTTAACACAGGTATAATTCACATCCACAACTTGAAGCTCTATTATAATACGTGCACCTCTAGTGCATACACAATCCGGTGAGAGCTTCATACTGACTTCTTATGAGGCTGGTACTCTTCTAACTAGCGTTATCGTAGAGCCGTTATAGAATATGCCTACTGTACTATCTCTCTTGTATTTAAGAGTGATTCTGCATTGTCCTCAATCACGAGGTCTAAAATTTTCTTGGTCCAATAATCAGACTCCTGATTTATTGAGTTGATGTAACTCTTTAGTTTCCTCTTCCTTCTGATCAACCTTCATGTTGGCTTAAGCTATCTTCCGATATGCGACTCATGGTATGAGTTATTACTTTATCCTTTCATGGGCGCTATGGAATATCCATGATACAATCTTCTAATAATTCAATCCTTTGTCTATGCCCTAGGCTCAATTCTTTCTTTTAACTTATACCAGAGTCTTCTACGGCTGTATGAACGTCAACATATATGGTGCATGGATATCACTCTAAAGTATTAAGTGCATAATCCCTTTTGTTCCCTCTAAGCTTTCTTTAAACGTAAGCTATTGTTTTTCCTGGTCGTTCTGCCACCTTGTTGCGTTCATGCTTAGCTTATCTTTGTTCCCACGTATGCCGAAATTTTTGTCAACTCATATGATCTTGAATATTATTTTTGGTATCATTTCTCGCTCATTAGCCACGCTAGGTGCCACTTCCTTATGGAGTGCATACAATGTTGTTATGAGACTGTTTTTTTTACATGACCATTTCCTCTTTAGGTCATTATGCTTAGGTTAAAGCCTTCTTCCTTATTTCCTCAGCTAGTCTTTCGTTGTAGTACTTAGGGAAGACCTTCTGACTCTTGTGAAGCTACGAGCTTATTACATCGTATACTTGACGGAATTTTTGATGTTCGTACTCACATATAAAATTCCTTAGTTACTTACCTTCATACTTATATGCTTGTACGGTTTCTCCTGAACTGAAGTTTTAACTGTCTTCCCTTAACACTCATACAATATCTTTAACTATCCCAACTCCTATCCGAATATTCCTCAAGGTCACGATGTCATATCTACGAGACTGAATTCCCCATGTTGGGGTTCACTTCGTTTATCTTGCCCGATCTATTGATTTGTCTGTATCTTCTTGTCTAGCCATAACTAGGCTCTTCCTGAATCAACTACTAACTACTCATTGGCTCATTCTCATATCAATATTCTGCGTAATCTTTCATGGGTCATTTCCTTTATCTTAACTTACGTCCCACACTGGCTCCTTATCTATCAATAACATCTCAGACAGGAACCCTTACCTCCTCTCCTTGACGTTGTGTTTGCATAATGTTCTGGAATCATAGCATATCTGTAGGATTTGAATAAGTGCATCACATTCTTCCTTTACCATTTCCATAGTTACTAGAACCACTTAATTCTGATCTAATGCCACATAACACCATATTCCCCCCTTTAGGGGAGCACTAAGATTTAGTACTACGATGATCTAAGTATAGATGTTTAACCCTCTCATTTTTGGCATCTTTTTGCATCATCGATGATCCTTACTCTCCTCGCGGTAATCCTTCAGTACCAAGGATAACGAAATTTCTTACTCGCGAGGGTTAAACTTAGTGTAACTGGCACATACAGTCCCTTAAGCTTAATTTTACTCACCTTGCTTGCTTTAGGAAAGCGTCTTCCTGAATGACCATTCTCTGAATTTCTCATGAATCTTCTTTTGTTGTCCACTCTATTATCACCGGAACGAAATCTGAAATTCTCATGATGCTGACTATTATCCAATCACTCAGTCCCTAATTCATGTTTAGTTTATCTTGTTCACCAGCCCATACTGATTTCTATTATTTTGGAGTCTAACTTTTCCTTCCGGTAGTCGCGTTGGAGTTACGAACTTATTTCTTGAAATGAGGATATGACTTTATGGCCTATACTCTTTTGTTGTCTCAAGGCCTGTCACCTCTCGTCTTTTCCTTCAATTGACTATAGATTCTGTAATACTGTCATCTTTTTGATCCACCGTTGTCATCCATGTATCATATCTTACTCATAATGCTTCATTAACTCTTTTCTTATTTCCCGCTAACATTTATGTCTATCACTTTATTCTGAAAACTTGAACAAGATATTCTTTTGCTTTTAGCTCCCCTTGCTCCATCCAGTGGCTCTTGGGTTGCTTAACGTTCTCGCTCTACTAGGGATGCGAGCCACACTAAGGTAATATTTATCCCTTCCAGGCTTCCAGTGCTTATCTTTGTAGTACTTATATCTAGTTGTACTATTTTAGGGTGCACCATTGAGGCGTCTCACAAGGAGATCCATTACCACGTTTGTACTATCCTTCGGAAATGTCAACTAACTTTACCAATCCATCCACTATTTTGGGTTACTCTATCCTCAGCCGTATCCTGATAACTCGTCCTTCTCTTAAACTATGTCTGTTAGCTCCCATAGGGCATAACTGAGATCGGTGTGGCCGATTGTACATATATCTGTCACTGTTGAAGGTAACTCAAAATGCTTATATCTCCCTTCTTGAATGGTAAATAATGATAATCTTTATTAACTAGATACCTCGTACCCTTTTTCATCTTGCTTCTTTTACTTCTTGAAACTTGTATTTATCTTATGAATCTCTCATTGTCTTTCACCATAAAGGTGGATAAATGTTCTTGGCGTAAGGTTCCTTATCAAGAGGTTTACACGTCTTAGTGTACATATGATCTGCTGAATACCTCATATTTATCCATCATAAGCATCATGTAAAATCGAGTTCCTCTGACTCAACTCTTTCACAACCACATCTCTTACCAACCTTCTTTCTAGACGTAGGCATCGTCATATTAGGAATAAGATAGAGTTTAGGAAATTGAGTTCCTACAATTGAGCTCTACCACACAATCTAAAGTAAGAAGAAAGAGTGACAATCCTAAATGTCCTGTAGCCTCATGCTTATAAGTGTGGTGCACAACACACCCATAAACAAGACTCTACTAGATACGACTTGTAGACTCCCTAGGACAGAACTGCTCTGATACCACTTTTGTCACGACCCAAACCGATGGGCCGCGACGGGCACCCGGTACCTTACTCAACCGGGTACCAACGTAACGTATCTTTCTTATTACATTATCATATACACGTGACATACGGGCCTAATAGGCCAACATCATCATTTATAAACTCAAAACATCGGCCGACAAGGCCGTACAATCTTTCACGTACACGACATATGTCTACATGCCTCTAAGAGTACATAAATATCATAAAGGTCGGGACATGGCCCTCCATACTAATCAGTACATACCCTAATCATACTGATCACATAAGCAACTCCGGAACAAATGCAGTGTACCAACATCTTCCGCTGAGCTGATCGCCTACTTGGAGGACTCTCGTCCTGTCTATCGAGACATGCGGGCATGAAACGCAGTGTCCCCGGGAAAAAAGGACGTCAGTACAAATAATGTAGCGAGTATGTAAGGAATGAAAATGAGTAAATAATAGACATGAGAGAAACATGGAGTAAAAGACTCGACATGTACGTCTGCATAGCTCTATGAATCATTTCACTTTTTATAACGTCATGCATATGCGTATAAATGTCATACTATGCATAGGTATATGTGTTCATAACATCATCAAGCCTCCGAGGGCATCCCATCATATCATTTCAGCCATTGTCGGCAAATCATCAACGTATACTAGCTGATCAGGTGGTGGTGCGTATATAACGCCATAACCTTTTCCCATATCCCATATATATATAATATTCATATATATATGCGTATATAACGCCATCTGATCGTGGGTCAATGTATATGTATAAATGCATGAAATACATAAGAAATACGTTAATAATATTTTCTCGGAATGTCATAAAAATAATATGCCTTAAGAAATACGTTAAAAAGATTTTCTCAGAATGTCATAAAAATAATATGCCTGTCGGATAAATTTTATCAAATACATATTTTTCTGAAACCCATGAACATAAGATATAAAAATAATTCACATAGGGAATCAAGAATATAGACACCCCTAATATTTCTATGAATAGAGTCATTTATGAAAATTGTACATTTGCTCGTTTCGTTTGTATCATATTGATCATGCCAAAAAGAAAGAAGGGATATCCTTAACATACCTGGAGCAGGGAAAAATCCGTATGATGTTCTTGGAAAAAGGTTGCACCGTACTTCGTTAGAATCGCAAAATTTTACGTTACTAAAGTTCCAATAATTCTCGTTGGGTTGGTTGAAGAATCACGTTGCTTAATGTAATATTTGGAATCTGATTCAAGTGTTTGAAAATGAAAAGTTGAAAACTCCTAAGAATGGCCAACGTTTCCTCCACTTCTAATTGTAGTGTTTGAGAATGAGATTTGTTGAAAGCTTAAATGAATTCACTTCTGATGGTAGAGTCTTTGGTATGGAAATGTTAAAATATGATTGTAGTATCTTGAGAATGAATTTGTTGAAATTCCTCAGAATGACTAACGTCCCCATTTGTCATTGTAGTATCTTTGTATGGAAATTCTTTTGAATTGAAATGCCTTGTATTTGGCATATTAGGTTTCCACCTAATAAGAATGACTAAGAGTCATTCCTTTGAGATGTGGCTTGCTACCACGTGGGGATGGGGGTGGGAAAGTTTAATCTTTATCCACTTATTAGGTAATTAGGTAATGTCCCGTTACCCGGTAATTAACTAATTACCTGTATAATTAAGAATTATCCCAAATTACTTAAAATACTACTCACTTTTAACACACCTTATACATCTTGCTATCATGGTCATGTGGTACCTTGTATGATACTAGTCCATAAATATCAGGTATTTTAGCTCGGGCCATATTTTACCCAAAATGTCAAACTTTGACGAAATTCATTTTATTTGATTCGTTTACCCTTTCACCTTCACGAATTTACTCATCAATTGTTTGAAATTGCATAATACTTATAATCTCCAAATAATCTTGTCCTTGAACGATGTCAATTATCTTACGACAAATTCAACGTACAATACTACAGGGTGTAATATCGTCGTAATATAATATTGCGGAGCATAACATCGACGTAATAATGCGAGACATAACAGTGCATCTACCTCGTTCATTTTTGCATGATCTTCTTTTGTTACCAGGCACCGGAGTTAGCTATTCCGATAAGGGTGGAAAGAACCCGGGCATCCTCCGGGATGGTGATGATAACTGACCGCTTCCGGTCGGGATCCATGCTCGGGGCGGGGAACCGGTTGATCAACTTTGGGCTCGAGTTTAGCCCACCGACCTCCGAAGATGAGCTTTTCCTCGGCACCTCTAAATCACCCAACCCGGAGAAGTATTCTAGAGCGATTGAGTCCACACCATCAAAAAAACAATGGAGGGGATCGTCCGCGCCATGAGCCCCTTCGTTCGATCGCTCCTTCATCGCTCGGGCTTTATCGAACATGGACTCTGTAAACGAAGGTGACCCTGAAAGTTCTATAACACCGGGCGGGGTGGAGTCGGCGTCATGACCCTCACTTCTGCATCAGCCTCCTGAACTTGAGGGGCATTAGCCTCCATTGTTTCCCCCTCAGTTGCCACCCGCTCCTCGGGGACGGACGGTTCACAGGCCACAAAACGATCATCCTCATCGGGCTCGTCCCTGAGCCGGTAAAGCAAGTCCGAGTCAGGAACTAGAGAGCTAGAACTTTCCTTTGGCTTACGGGCCAACCTTCTCCTTGATTTCTTTTTCTCTGAGCTCAGGGAACTCGGAGCCCTCCTTCTTTTCTTCTCTCCTGCTGCGGCCCCGGGCTGCCCCGAAGCAGAAGCATCAACGGGCAGGTCTTCGCCCCTTACTAAGGGCCTAAGCTCAATGGCCTTAGGCAAGCTTGCAAAAAGATAAGAGAAGGAATGAGAACATAGTGCTAAAAAAGAAAGCCTAGTGCTACTTATTCAGGAAGAGAAATCTTACCGTGGGAACGGGCCTCCCAGCGGCCCTTCGAGAGCTCACACCATGAGCGCTCGACATAAGGAATTTGCAAACAAATGCCCTCAATCCACCCCTTGAGCCGAGGAATGGCGTTTGGGACTCGAGCAAGTGTTGTACCACAGCAAATACCGATGAGGAAAAGGGAGGTAAAACGTGAAATCGACATCTAAAAGAAAAGGGCACTTACGTGCTACATTCCACTTCTCGGGGAATGACCTAAATTCGGCAGGTATCAGGTCGGTGGTCTCACCCGGACAAAGCATCCCTGCCAACCCCAATTTCGGTCCTCGTCGATGCTTGAAAATGGGGCTTTGTAGGCCGGTCGTACGAGCTTTATCAGCCCCCTCAAAAGATTCGGGGACTGTACAGGCGGAGTAGATGATCGATGGTGAACAAGCAGGAGTTGACTTTATTCACAAAGAATCGGAGGAGGATTACGATCCTCCACAACGATGGGTGGATTTGACCGAGGCACACTTCATACCTCCTACAAAAATCCAGAACAACCGGGTCCACGGGCCCCATTGTGAAAGAATAAGTGTAAACACTCAGATATCCCTCCATATGGGTAGTAATGTCGTCATCGGGCCCGGGGATTACTATGTCCTTATCCGTCCAGCCACAGTCCTTGCGAACCGCAGGGAGAACGACCTCGGTGATGGAGGAAATATACCGGGATACCGCCTCGCATCGGCCTTGCACCGATGAATATTTTTCGACCTTAAAGTCGTCAGCAACCAAACCCCCCGGGGGGGTAGGGATGAACATTTTCAAGGGAGGTTCGGCTATCGGTTCCCGGAGCAGACCTCTCAAGATCAACCACATTGGGAGTGTTCTCCTCGGCTTCGACGGTCAGCCTTGAAGAGGAAGTAACAACTTTTTGGGGAACAATCTTAGAAGTCACCGCCATTGTTATCTTAGTTAGAATAAGTGAAAAGGAAGATTAGGAGATGAAGGACAAAAGCTTGCTGAGAAAATCAAACGTGCTAGTTCGGGTAAAAGATAAACGAAAAACTTGCAATTTGCTAAAAACTCTTGAAGAACGGAGGTAAAAAAAAGTGTTACATTTTACGTTTTCGTACGTTAAAGTTTCGCCGTAAGTTAATCGACGTAGACTCGGGAATGAGATTATTTTTGAGTTTATAAGCATTTATGCTATTTATAACAGGCGATAAGTAAGTGCCGTGAAGGTTAGAGGGTAAACGAATCACAGAAAATGAGTTTCGTTGAAGGTTGTCAATTTGGGATAAAATACGGTCCGAGCTATAATACCCGGTATTTATGGATTAGTGCCATACAAGGTACCACATGACCATGATAGTAAGGTGTATAAAGTATGTTAAAAGTGAGTAGTATTTTAAGTAATTTGAGATAATTCTTAATTATGTGAATAATTGAGTAATTATTAATTTTTAGTAGGAGATTAATTAAGTAATTGGAAGCTTTGGAGTGGCCTCCCAACGTGGCAGCAAATGGAGTCTTACTCAAAGCCCAATTAATGACTCTTAATTCATGTAACTTGCTGGCATATTTAGAGAATTTTGTGGCTAAGTCATCACATAAGTGGGGCCTACACCCAATAGGATAAAAGACCTCTCTAATTCACAAAATGAAGATGCTTATATCTATAATGTAATGGAGGAAATTTTCAGCAAATTCATACGAGGTTATATTACACAATAGCAACGAGATTTGCAATTCTAAGGGAGCCCGGTATAACCTTTCTCAAGAATATCATACGAATTTTTCCCTACTTCGATCTCGTCGTTACGTGTTTTGTCGCGATTAACGTATGTTAGAGGGATTGTCAAGAGAATCGGTTTAGGTATGTTAAGGCTCCCTTCTTTCCTTTTGGCATGATCCATATGATACAAACGAAATGAGCAAACGTACAACTTTCATAAATGTCTCTATTCATAGAAGCACTAGGGGTGCCTATGGTCTTAAATTCCCAGGTGTCTTATTATTATATCTTCTGTTCATGGGTCTTAGAAAAATGCGTAATTGATAAAGTTTATCCGAAGACATATTGATCTTATGACATTTCGAAATCTTATTAACTCACTTCTTATGCATTTCATTCATTTATACATGTACATTGACCCATGACCATATGGCATTATATACGCGTATATTATATGTATATGGGATATGAGAAAAGGTTACGGTGTTATATATGCACCACTACCTGATCAGTTGGGAAAATGAGTGGATGCCCTCAGAGGCTTGATGATATTATGTACACACCTATGCATGATACGACATTTATACGCATATGCATAACATTATAAATATTTCAGGATTCACAAAGTTATTTAGACTTACAGGTGGAATTCTTTACTCCACGTTTCCATTATGTCTTTTATGTACTGATTTTCATGCCTTACATACTCAGTACATTATTCGTACTGACGCCCCTATTTCCCGGGGCCTGCATTTCATACCCGCAGGTGCAGGTAGACATGCTGACGGTCCCCCTTTTTAGGATCTTTGATCAGCGAGAGTTGGTGTGCTCCACTTGATCCGGAGCTGTTACTAGTTTTGGTACGCTATTTTTGGTATGTAGGGCCCAGTCCCGTCCTTTATACAGTTGTACACTCTATTAGAGGTTTGTAGATAGTCATGTATAGTTGGATAGTATGTAGCCTTGTAGGCTTTTAATTTTAGAAATATAGTTGTCTATAGCAGCCTTGTCGGCTCACCCTACCGTATTCCGCAAGTATATGTATATATGTCTTTTGGACATGTTTTTCTTACGTATGTTATTCACGTGATTTAGCAGTTTATGTTAAGATGTTATTCATGTTTATATCTTAGACGCATGCTTAGGGGTGTTCGACAGGTAGGACTCGGGCACTTGTCATGGCCCATCGGTTTGGGTCATGATAAAATATTAGGGTAGGAAGAGAGGCAGTGATATCCTAAAGGTACGAGGGTAGAAGCTTGGTCAAAAAGTAAAAAATGAACGAAAGAGGGGAGTATTTATAGGTCTTCGCGCCGATTCGTATCCAAGGACAGCCTGCCGACGGCTGACACGCATTTGAAGTCATTATGACACATCTGACGGGACGTTTCAAATCTTTTGTCGTTTCTGCTACGGCGTGTTGGGGAAGGAATTGAGGTGCGCATATCATTTCTCTTCGTTTTCGTAAACTTACTCTTCGAAAAACGAGGGGACTATCTGTATACGGGTAAAATCGAGCCCATGAGATGCCTCGTCTTCTGATGAAGCAAACAGAGCAAGAAACATAATGACACGGAACTAGAATCAAGACCAGGAGCCCCTCGAGCCGGGGTTCGGGCAAAGCGCACGGCCTCGAGAGTATCAGAGCGATGACCCCGAGTTCGGTTCGAATCCCAAAGGTCTCGAAAAACACTACCAGGTAACCGAGCATGACTAACAAATGGTCATGATATCCGTGACCAACCGGATATCACGACATGGATCTCGGCACGTATCGGCACAGAACCAGTGATTGGTTAAACAAATTTTTTTTTACCTTTCATAGAATTTTACTTAGGGTAAAACTCCCCTATTAAATAAAGGGGGTCTGATTATTTGTTGGAGACACTGTAACACGCTTATCAAGGCAATATACTATTATTTTCTCTATTATTCAAAGTTCTAGTTCTTGTTCATCAGTGCTTGGTCATTGTGAGTCTGGGATCGAGGGCGGATATTTCATTAAGATTGTTGTTAAGTCCGGAATCACCCTCCTCAAGTGGTTTGATAATTTATTACCTCCTTGATCCGTTTAATCTTACGCAATTTATCGTTTGTATCGAATTAATCCACGTATCCTTAAAACCACAAACAAAATTATTTGTTATCCATTTTTAGGGTAAACACAATATAAAAATGAAAGTAACGAAAGCGAATAAGTCATGATAAAGCAGTCTAAAAGGAGCAGTAGCTATCACAAATAAATAAGATAATCAGAGTATAAGAAACAATAGATAGTAGCAGAAATTAAAAGGTAAGAAAATATAGAGCAAGATAAGTTGATATAATGATATCGAAAAGTATTGCATTGCTTCAATATAATGATTGCTTGTTGTAATGCTTTGAAGAAGTTAAATTGTAAGCCGCGCTAAGTTGCTGATTGAGAGAATTTTCAATATTGAGAATATGAATAGTAAAAGAGAAAATGAGAAAGATAAATATATAAATAATAATATAGGCACATATTAGTTGTTAGGATATAATAGAGGCAAAAAAATAGCTACCTTACCCATGTAAGGAAACAATTCAATAAAAATTATTTCATTATGTAATTATTATAAGGATCCTCACATTAAAGTTATTGTACTTTCGCTTCAATTTTTTTTTAAAATTTAAATCTACATATTTTTTTTAATAATAAACATATACAATATATTTTTATGAAAAAAATGAGGCCTCCAAAAGATTGGAGTAGCAAGCGATTGCTTTACTGACCTTATCGTCATTCAAATAGATTCTTCATTCCGTGTCTATGTAACTGTTTGCATAAAACTATATTTACCTGAAAGGCTTCACTGTGTGGCAAGTGGCAACCATATACTGACTGATTAAGATTTGTAGAGATTTTGGCAGTCGGTATCGATAACCTGGAAAATGGACAGTAACAAGCTTAAGTTACATAGGAAGGAGTATACATATTTTGTGATAATTAACGAATAAAACTTAAGTTAAATGGCGGAAAGAAGCAAGTAGGGGTGGCAAATGGGCGGGTTGGATTTAATTTGGGCGGGTCAAGATGGGTTAGGTGAATAAATGGGTCATTGTCCAACCCATCCAAAGTTTATTTGGGTTAAGATGGGTTGAGTCAAGATGGGCTAAACAATGAGTCATAACCCAACCCGTCCAACTTGACCAATATTTTAGAACCATGCTCATTTTGTATAAATAAAGTCTTTTACCTTTTATACACATATATATAAAAGATAAATAAATACTATTAATATTTTGAGAATCAAAATATATTTTCTTAAATAACAAATTAGTATTTTATATGTGTAAGTTGAAAAATATTTTGCGGGTGTGGGGGTGGTGCAGAAAAACGAAAAAACAGAAAACAAAAAACAGAAAACAATCTATTTAGTATATTTTTGTACAGTGACAGTCTATTTTGTATATATTTTATATAGTAACAATCTATTTAATATATTTTTTGTATAATGACAGTCTATTTTTATTTATATTTTGTATAATGACAGTCTATTGTATATAAATTGTATAGTGACAGTCTATTTTTGTATAATTTTTGTATAGTGACAGTCTATTTTGTATATATATTTTGTAATATACCAATATTCAAAAGAAATGCTCTCCAGTCTAATACATAATCTAAAATGACTTTTAAATATTGGTGAAGACGGTGCACATTCTGGAGGGGGACTGAATGAAGATACTTGGAATGAATGAAGAGATGTGGAAACAAAATCTTAGAATCTGGAGAAGCCGCCGTCTGCTGCTAATTCTGACCCAACTGGACGGAATAACCAATTTTTGTCAAGAACAGAATCATTTTCTAGTGCGTCATCGGTAGGTTCTCCGGCTATACTCCAGAGTAAGGTTCAAGAAACTTCCATCAAGTTCAATGAAGCTGCAAAAATGTGGCATTACAAGGATCCTTCTGGTAAAGTACGGGGACCATTTTTCTGTGGTCTAGTTGCGTAAATAGAGCAATACGACGGTCGTCAGGTGAAGGCAATCCCCTCGGGAGTGGATCACGACGGAGGGCGTTGATTGGTGGTTCAATATGGAGGCGGCGCTTGCGACGACGACGTTCGGCAGCAGCTTCTTCGGCTGAGGAAAATGCGTATGATCGCTGAGGGAGAAAGAAGTTAGGGTTTTGAGTGGCTGTGGTCTTGGCCTAGCCTTTTAATTAATTTTGGGTTGTTAATTATATGGTTTATTTTGTGGCTAGCTATTGTCATTAGTTTTTTCCGGATGGCTACAAATGAAGTTTGCACAAAAAATAATGAATTAACTTGGGCTTAGCCCAAATTGACCCATGAGCTAAAATATTGTAGCCCAACCCATTAATCTCTGGACGGGTCGGACGAATTGAATGTGTTTGAGCTCAAATTGCCACCCTAGAAGCAAGCATAGTCTGTCTAGAGAAGATTTTTCACAGTTTTGAGAAACCTCATTGTATAACTTAAAATATATCGAGTTCAAATTTTGAATCATGGGACTAATAAATCCATTAAGGTTCAGTTATATGAGAAACCTCATTGTATAACTTAAAATAATCGAAGCTGAGGTTTGCTCTTTGAAGGGGAGTGGACAAGAGGGGAGTCAATAATAGTACGAACTACGAACTTCACGTGGGAGGGCAATGTGATATGAAAGGGAATAGACATCAGTTTGCCCCCACCAATACCACTATAATCGTCGAGTTCCTCTTTTTATCATCTTTTCTTTTCTTTTCTTTCCCCCCGGCCCCCACGAGATAAAATTATCAACACATCACGTTCCAATCCAGTTACTATTGCTTATCCCATACTGATGATTCGAATTCTTAAACAATACAGTAGCCCAAAGTCCAAACATGAATGCACCGGACAACACTAGCATTTAATTTATTACTAATTTCTAATCTTACATTTCCCACGTGGCCAACTTCCAAACATGAACTCTCAGCCACTGCTTTTGTTGACGCCATTCCGCACATATTTCCACCTCAGAATATTAATCTAATAAAATATCCAAATATTAATAAAAATTTCACTGCAGAATAAGAAGTTTTATTTTGCCCGATCAAAGCCTTGAGTCGGTAACCAGAGTACACGTGTTTAAGCGGTGAAAACTGACTTTTGCACAAATACAGTCTAAGACAGCGTATAATAGCCAAAGTTTAGTGTACCGTAACTCTAAAACATTGGGTTGGGTCAAACAAACATAGACCTTTTTTTATCAAACAAATACAGATACTATTTCTTTTTTGCTAGCATATTCCATTTTCAAGAAAATTTAAAATCCACCATATTACTCACAACTAGTACTATAAAATTGTCACAACCCCATTTCTGAATTCAACCCAAAGTTCAATCTCTTTTCAGTTTACAACTCTGATAGGACTTCCCAAAGATCAAATCTCTTTTTCAACTTAATATCTTTTAGGGTTTTAAATCCACTTCTTTTTCCATGTTAAACCAAGAAAAGTTGTGAGAAAAAAATGGCTTCTGGAAGTAGAACAAAGCATTCTCATCAGTCAGGTCAAGTTCAAGCTCAATCTTCAGGCACAAGTAATGTTAATTACAAAGATTCAATAAGCAAAGCCATAGCACAGTACACAGCTGATGCTAGGCTTCATGCTGTGTTTGAACAATCTGGTGAGTCTGGCAAGTCTTTTGATTATTCACAGTCTGTTAAAACTATTACACAATCTGTTGTTCCTGAACAGCAAATTACTGCTTATTTGACTAAAATCCAAAGAGGGGGTCACATTCAGCCTTTTGGTTGTATGATAGCTGTAGATGAGGCTAGTTTTCATGTTATTGCTTATAGCGAAAATGCGTGCGAAATGCTTAGTCTAACTCCACAATCAGTTCCAAGCCTTGAGCGGCCTGAGATCCTCACTGTTGGAACTGATGTTAGGACCCTTTTTACTCCTTCTAGCTCTGTTTTGCTTGAAAGAGCATTTGGGGCGCGCGAGATCACTTTGCTGAATCCTATTTGGATTCATTCCAAGAATTCTGGCAAGCCATTTTATGCAATTTTGCATAGGGTTGATGTCGGGATTGTAATTGATTTGGAGCCTGCTAGAACAGAGGACCCTGCTTTATCCATTGCTGGCGCAGTGCAGTCGCAAAAACTTGCAGTGAGGGCTATTTCTCATTTGCAATCACTTCCTGGTGGGGATGTTAAGCTTTTGTGTGATACTGTGGTTGAGAGTGTGAGGGAGTTAACCGGGTATGATCGGGTTATGGTATATAAATTTCATGAGGATGAGCATGGGGAGGTAGTGGCTGAGAGCAAAAGACCGGATTTAGAGCCCTATATTGGTTTGCATTATCCTGCTACCGACATTCCTCAAGCTTCACGGTTTTTGTTTAAGCAGAACAGGGTAAGAATGATTGTGGACTGCCATGCCACCCCTGTGCGGGTTGTTCAGGATGAATCACTGATGCAGCCTTTATGTTTAGTTGGTTCCACACTTAGAGCCCCTCATGGTTGCCACGCGCAGTACATGGCAAATATGGGGTCTATTGCGTCATTAACACTAGCAGTTATTATCAATGGAAACGATGAGGAAGCTGTTGGGGGCCGAAGTTCAATGAGGCTATGGGGCTTGGTTGTTGGACACCATACTTCTGCTAGGTGCATTCCATTCCCTCTTCGGTATGCCTGTGAATTCCTTATGCAGGCCTTTGGACTCCAATTGAACATGGAGCTGCAACTGGCATCACAGTTGTCTGAGAAACATGTGTTGAGGACACAAACACTGTTATGTGACATGCTCCTTCGAGACTCACCTACGGGGATTGTTACCCAGAGCCCCAGTATTATGGACCTTGTGAAGTGCGATGGCGCTGCTCTGTACTGTCAGGGGAAGTACTATCCATTAGGCGTTACACCAACTGAAGCTCAGATAAAGGACATTGTGGAGTGGTTATTGACTTACCATGGGGACTCAACAGGTTTAAGTACTGACAGTTTGGCTGATGCAGGGTATCCTGGGGCAGCTTCGCTTGGTGATGCAGTTTGTGGTATGGCTGTTGCTTATATAACTTCTAAAGATTTCTTGTTTTGGTTTCGCTCCCATACAGCGAAAGAGATAAAGTGGGGTGGTGCAAAGCATCATCCTGAAGACAAGGATGACGGGCAGAGAATGCATCCACGTTCTTCTTTCAAGGCATTTCTGGAAGTTGTTAAAAGCCGGAGCTTACCATGGGAAAATGCAGAAATGGATGCAATTCACTCTCTGCAGCTTATTCTGCGAGATTCATTTAAGGATGCCGAGGCAAGTAATTCTAAGGCTGTTGTGCATGCTCAGCTTGGGGAAATGGAGTTGCAAGGGATAGATGAACTGAGTTCTGTTGCCAGAGAAATGGTTAGATTGATAGAGACTGCAACTGCTCCCATATTTGCTGTTGATGTCGAAGGTCGCATTAATGGGTGGAATGCAAAGGTCGCTGAATTGACAGATTTATCTGTTGAAGAAGCAATGGGGAAGTCCTTGGTTCATGATCTTGTGCATAAAGAGTCACAGGAGACTGCTGAGAAGCTTCTCTTCAATGCTCTGAGAGGTTATAATTGTCTATTTATTGCTTCTTCATTTCCAAATGATATCACAGTTTATTAGTTGTGGAGTTCCTTTGTGTTACATGATTGGTATAATCTTACCTTTGCTCTTCTTTGTATTTGAAAATTGGAAGAGAAGAAATCATGGGCTTTTAGTGATTTTCTTTACTCTGAATCCTGAAATCATGCAAAAACATTTGGTTGACATATGTTCACTTTGTCTTGTTGAATTTGTCCACTGAAGCATGAAGTCTTGTTTTTTGTGTGTTGGGGGTAGAGGGTCAGGGCATTGGGTGCGGCTAAATGGAGAGGTATTATGCACAAAACCAAGTGAATCAATCAACTAGCTCTCAATCCCAAACTAGTTGGAATCGACTTATATGAATCCTTCGTATCCATTCCACTCTACTTGTGCCATTTTGTAGAAGTTTATTTTGATCCTTACTTTTCTTTGGTAGAGTTTGTCTAGAACAAGTACACTTTAACAGAATGTGCCCTTAGGCGTAATCTAGCATTTTGGATGCGTTCAAATTTTTTGAAGGGGAGCCTTGGCGTAACTGGTAAAGTTGCTGCCATGTGACCGGGAGGTCACGGGTTCGAGCCGTGGAAAAGTCTCTTGCAGAAATGCAGGGTAAGGCTGCGTATGATAGACCCTTGTGGTCCGGCCCTTCCCCGGACCCCGCACATAGCGTGAGCTTAGTGCACCGGGCTGCCCTTTTTTTTGCCCTTTCATAATCCCACTTTTACTGCCAAACAATTAGTACATATGTGGTTATGAGGATTGACTTGCGGATAACATTCAGGATCACATGTTCACCTTTGACACCCGAGAATTTTAGCTAGTCGCCGAGCAGTTAACTTCTTTCCTGCATCACCTTGCTTTTGTTTTTCAAATTTGATACTTTAATTTCTATTATTAGACAACAATGCCGGTTTCTGTTATTAGACAACAATAACAATTTAATACCAAACATTTAGAAGATCAGCATAGTTTTGATTAGACTAAGCATCTTGGAACAGTGCCATGTCTTAAGCTACCCAACATGGATACTTGAGAAATAATCAAGATTTTGATTACAAAATCTTTATGAACTTCTGTACAAGCTTTCTATGATTATCAGGTTATAGCTATCTGTTTCTTGCAGGTCAGTTTCAATTTTTAGTTTTCATTTTTGGTAAATCTTAGGTGATTTGGTAGCACCTTAATCTCATCATCATGGCAGTAAATATGCCTATCTGAATTCTGAAGTGAAAATGTACATGTACAGATTTAGGTTAATTCCTGTTTGTAGAGAACCTTCTCTCTGTATTCTGTGTGTAGGTTGACTCTTGCATAGTTTGTAACTGAAATAATTGGTAGCAACCCGTCTCCTTTCCTACTCAATTTTCCTGCAACAGACAACTAAAAGGAAATGAAACTAATATTGTAGTCCTACTACTGCAGGCGAAGAAGATAAAAATGTAGAAATAAAGTTAAGGACATTTGGACCCGAGCAACTGAAGAAGGCTGTTTTTGTGGTGGTTAATGCTTGCTCTAGCAAAGATTACACAAACAACATTGTTGGTGTTTGTTTTGTTGGCCAGGATGTTACTGGGCAAAAAGTTGTAATGGACAAGTTTATTCACATCCAAGGTGATTACAAGGCCATTGTGCACAGCCCCAATCCTCTGATCCCACCCATATTTGCGTCAGATGAGAACACTTGTTGCTCTGAGTGGAACACTGCCATGGAAAAGCTCACTGGTTGGTCCAGAGGGGAGATCATTGGAAAAATGTTAGTTGGTGAGATTTTTGGAAGTTGCTGTCGGCTCAAGGGTCCAGATGCCATGACAAAGTTCATGATCGTGTTGCATAATGCGATTGGAGTCCAGGATACGGACAAGTTTCCATTTTCCTTTTTTGACCGAAATGGGAAATATGTGCAAGCTCTTTTGACTGCGAACAAGAGAGTCAATATGGAGGGCCAGATTATCGGGGCTTTCTGTTTCATACAGATAGCCAGTCCTGAATTGCAGCAAGCTCTAAGAGTTCAAAGGCAACAGGAAAAGAAGTGTTATTCTCAGATGAAAGAGTTGGCATACCTTTGTCAGGAAATAAAGAGTCCTTTGAATGGTATACGCTTTACAAATTCATTGTTGGAAGCGACAGATTTGACAGAAAACCAGAAGCAGTATCTGGAGACAAGTGCTGCTTGTGAGAGGCAGATGTATAAGATCATAAGGGATGTTGACCTGGAAAACATTGAGGATGGGTAAGTCTTTTTTGTTCGATTATGCTTGTTAATAAGCTTTTTTGAAATTAATACTTCCTCCGTTTCATTTTATGTGGCGGTATTTGACTGGGAACGGAATTTAAGAAAGATAAAAAGAAGACTTTTTGGAACATGTGGACCTGTGGTCTTAAACATGCCATGACATATCTGTGGCTATAAAAGCATGTCATTAAGGGTAAAATGAGATTTTAAAGTTAAATTGTTTCCAAATGTAGAAAGGATCTTTAGTTAAGAGTGCCACATACAATGGAATAGAGATGGAATAGAGGGAGTAGCTCTTTATCCATGATATAATATATTCTAGTGTACCTCTGGAGTCAAAATAAACGCGGGAGCTTCTTTCAGATGAACGATAGGCTGAAATTGACTTTATAGTATGAGCTATGGTGCAGATGTTTTACTATGATTTCAGATGATAGTTCACCTGAAAAGATGCATATCTTATCTCAGTTGTGATCTGGCAGTTGAGGTCCTAATGATGAAAGTATCGAAGCACCCTCCTATGATCCCATTCTTATAGCATGTGTTACATTATATTTTGATGTCTAGAATTTTGGAACGAAGACTAGCTTGGCTGCAATGTTGACTCAGATTTAACTTGAACAAACTGAAGTTAAGCAATCTGGACTAGCTGAATGAGGAATGGTTTCTGTCTAATAGTAGATTTTCTTTTGAATATCTAGGGTAGATACAAGAGATATTCACTTCTTATTGCAAGCTAGTTTCTTGGAGACACAAACACACTTCTTATTTGCAAGCTAGTTTCTCGGGGATACAAACACACGTTGGTTTTTGAGAGCCATTTCCTGCACATTGTCTAGACCATGTGAAGTTTAACAATTTTGGATTTTTTTTATATTGTTGTTCTGTGGGGTGCGGGAGGGAATTATGGCATGTATTTCAGTTTGTTAGAGTGGGTTAGGGTCCCATATTAATGGGCTGGTGGTCTCCTTATATGAACTTGGGCAACCCTTAGGAACTAGTTTTCGGGGTTGAGTTAGGCCCAAGATCCATATTTTCACATGGTATCAGAGTCAGGTCCGTTCCCGTTTGGGCCCTGTGTTATAGTCCATGCTCCAGTTGACGGTCTGGGTGTGCGAGGTGGTGTTAGAGTGGGTTAGAGTCCCACATTGTTTAGAGAATGGGCTGGTGGTCTCCTTAGTGCCGGCTCAATGTACAAGTCACTAAGGCAAGTGCTTTAGGCCCCCACAAGCTTAGAGGCCCCATTTCCTGATAGTTTGACTAGTTGTATAGTTACTTTTTTTTATAAAAAATATTGAATTTAGATAAAAAGTACAAAATTTTGATCAAAAAAGGAAAACAATTCTGGGTTTATTAATAATGTGACTTAACTGAAAATAGGTAATAAAATCAAGGAAAATAGGTAATCAAGATCATTACCTTAAGTGTGAATGTTAGCCTTTTGTTTTTGGGTCATTTACATTTAACATTCGTGGGGTATATATCCTAAATTTTGCTTTCCTTTACTTTTTCGTTCACACAAGAACTATTCATTTATTCTCTTTTTTTCGTTCTTTTACAAAATCTATTATTCTGTAAGAAATCAAGGATTGAAGTGCATTGGAAAAAGTTTGCATATCTTCTCCGTTCAATCTCAGACATTAGCAGTGCAACAAGATTTGAAGCAGTGAATTACCAACATCTACAATCATGTTCTATTGCTGCTTTTATATTCTTTTTTATATTTTTACTTGCTAGGTATATATATATATATATATATATATATCCTTTTTATTTATTGTAATTATGTATGTAAACTAGAAAATGTGAATCAGATTACTCAAAACGCTAAAAAATAGGAGAATTGCGAAACTTAATACAATCTCAAAGAGGAGTTTTAGATAAATTTTTAGCAATCGATCAAAAAACTAAGTCAAAAATAGTTTATGTAACAGTTGCCTCAACCGGAAGAAGTGTTTCAAAATTAAAATTGTTAAAATCTTATTTAGGATCAACAATGTCTCAAGAAAGATCAAATGGATTGGCTTTATTATCAATTTAAAAAGAATTATTAGAAGAAATCGATTATAAGAAAATGATTAATGATTTTGCATCTAAAAGAGCTAGAAAAAATTGCTTTCAAATAAAATTGTATATGAAGATTTAAAAAAAAAAATGTAAGGCCCTATATTGAAGTTTGGCTTTAGGTCACCAAATCTGTTGAGCCGCTCCTGGGTCTCTTTCTATGGACTTGGACAATAGTTTTGGGTTGAGTAAGGCCCAGGGTCCATATCTTCATACAATTCTATGTAGAATTAGCAACTTTTTCCTCGCATAATTTGACTTATCTTTGATCTTCTAACAGCTCACTGACCCTTGAGAAAGAAGAATTTTTCCTTGGGAGTGTAATAGATGCTGTTGTTAGCCAAGTGATGTTATTGCTGAGGGAAAGAAGTGTGCAATTAATCAGGGATATTCCAGAGGAAATTAAGACCTTAACAGTACATGGTGATCAAGTGAGAATTCAACAGGTCTTGGCAGATTTCTTGCTTAACATGGTACGGTATGCACCATCACCTGATGGTTGGGTAGAGATCCAACTTCAGCCAAATATGAAGCAAATATCTGATGAAGTAACTGTTGTGCATATTGAATTCAGGTACATTCTATAATTTACTCTTCCTTTATTTTATTTAATTGTTCCACTGGCAGATGCGCTGTATTAATTGATAACTCTCGTCTTTATCATGCAACCTTGATTTCTTAAATGGTTCTTGAAGTGGAAGCTGTCATTTGAATGCCATCTACTGCCTATTTGAGTCCTTCCTTTCAGGGTTGTTTTCTGTTGGCTACTTAGTTGATAATATTTCTGATTGCTCCAGCAGGCATGTTGGAATATGAGATTTATGACCCAATGAAATGTAATGTTAAGAGATGTATAAATTTCATGTATGTTCAGACCACATGACTATTTACAGTAGGGGCTATAACATTCAAGCTTAAGTGGAAGGTGCATTTTAGACTTGCACCTTTTCTCTACATATAGCTTTTACCCTTCTGTGTCTCTTCATACGTCATCTCTTATTCATTTGTATCATAACTTCCTTCTTCTATTGCCTTTCATTGACTTATAGACAACAACGTCGGTGGCCTTCATAACTAAGATACTATTATCTCAACCTAGAGATAGGAATTAGCAGGAGCATAACCTTAATCTTTTGATTTTGAAGTTTAATCTTATATACTTTTTCATGGTGTTTGTGTGGTACTTAGTAGCCAAACATTTTTCATTAGAGATGTAAAATATATCCCCAATCAAGTACTTCTGCAGGGTTTGTGTTTATTAGCATCCTAGGTATCACTTTATTAGCTTTCTTGGGGGTTGACTTGGGCCAAAATGGAACATATTCGTCCTGCCAGTGTTTTACTGCATTCTAGGTTGCATTTTGTTTTTTCTAGAGATTAACTCTGGCCCCGGATCAGAAAATTGAGTTGTAGTGGTTTTAAAGTTTCAGCAGTTCCGCGCTCTTTGGTGTGCTATACTACCTTAACTAGTAAATACTCTCTTTTTTCGTTTCGTGTTTTTGGTATAGGATTGTATGCCCTGGTGAAGGGCTTCCTCCTGAATTGGTTCAAGACATGTTCCACAGCAGTCGGTGGGTAACCAAGGAAGGCCTAGGACTGAGCATGTGCAGAAAAATCTTAAAGCTTATGAATGGAGATATCCAGTATATCAGAGAATCAGAAAGATGTTATTTCCTGATCATCCTTGACCTACCAATGCACCGCAGAGGTTCAAAGAGTCTTGGCTAGGCTTACAGGAGTAAGAAATGAACCTGTAATATCTCGTAAAATTGGAATAAGTGCAAGCTGTTGAAATTCTGGTAATGCCTCTGATCCTTTAATGGAACTTGACACAGGGTTACACAAGAGAGCAAGTATGGGGAACTAATCGCCATCATGCTAATAGTTTTGAACGAGCTGTTTCATACATTTTGTGACTTCTGTTTGCTGGCGTCTTTTACGACTCCTACCTAGTATTCACATAAAGATGGTGGTTTGAAGCTTAAGCAAGGGAGTAAGTTGCACGAGAGCTGTTGCATCTTAGCGCTTAATTCTTGACTAGAGTAAATGGCTAATTGCCAAATAATTAGAATATAGTTAGCATTATTAAAGAAGTTTCCATGATTAATTGATCCCAAGGCTGTTCTGGGTAGCATCTATTCTGAAGAATTGTAACAAGTATATTGCTGTATAATATGCATTACAAGGTTCCTGCGAAATAAATATCATCGTTTCCAGTTGTCAGGCAGAATTAGTGTCCTCCACACTTTGTAACAATAGGATTTCTGCACTTTTATGTAACATGAATATGCTGACAATCTTATACGAGTAAATTCCTCTTGCCAGGAATGGCCATCCTTTTAGTTAAATAGCCAATGATTTCCCCAAGAGTGGGTTTGTTCAGCTTCCACCATTTATTTTGTTGTTTGTATTTCTCTTAAAATCGATGGCTTGTACACACGGCGATTTAGCTTCTTGTACTTTAGCGAGTTCCCTACTGCACAAATTCATTCTTTTGACTTTCTTATCTAGGTCGGTGGCTGGTAAATTCAGCAGATCTTACCATTTCTGGAAATAAGTTAATGAATTTGGAAATGGTCTTGGCTATCCTACCCTCCAATATTGCATTCTTCATTCTGAACATTGTATTGTATATATGTGTATGCGCGTGCAGGGATGGCAATGGGGCGGTGCCCATTTAAATATATGGGGGTGTGGGGCGGGGCGGGCGGGCGGGTTGAAATAAGACAATTTAAATTTATGCGGGTGCGGTGCGGGTTTAAAAACTTCATCAAAGAAGGAAACACAATTTTCTGCCTTTCTGAAGATGAAATTATTCCATGTAATATATTGAAGCAAAATAAAGTTTCATATTATTTGAACTTTGAACCAAATGCTTGCATGTCAAGTTCTTATTCTTTTATGACAAGTTCTGAAAATATAATATCTAACACATAATTATCAATTAATTATAAATCTGCTTTATTGATTCAAGTGTCGTCCCTTATTTTGCTCAAAAATACACTACTGATTAACAAAAAGGAAAATATCTATTAATTGATCTTGACAGAGATTTTTTTTTAATTTCTAATGTAAGCTTGAATAGGTAAAATTAACATGTATACTTTTATAAAATATAAAAAGTTAAAAAACAAAGAGTTATTATGATATCAAAGATTTTTGTTAAGTAACTTTTATTACGTATGTGCAAGAGTTAATTTTCATAAGTATCTTATCTTCTTTTCTCCATAGCTGAAGCCTTCCGTAATCTTTAAAATTAATAAAAAGTACGAGCATATATCGTAAAAGTGTAAAAAAAATTCCAACCCAAAAGATTAAAAATAATAATTAAACTAACAAAGTGAAAAAAAAAACACTTAAGGGGGTGGGGCGGGTGGACGCGAGGCGGGTGGACGTGGGTGCAAGTGCTATGCAGTGCGGAGTGAGGCGGGTTGAAATTTTGCGGGTTAAGAGAAAATCCGCCCTGCACCCACACCGCTTGCCATCCCTATGCGCGTGTGTTTGTGTACCTGAACAAACTCTTAACCTACTAACTCTAAATATTGAATTCACCTCTACTTTGAAACTAAAGCTGATAAGGTTGAGACTATGTACGTATGCATGTAACTGTAACTACCCGACCGACCGTTTTGAGTATTTTAGCGTCGTGCCCCTATTTATTGCCTCCTCTATGTTAAATCATGGTTATGTGACTTGCCGGGGTGGTTGATTTAGTTTCGGGTGAGTTTCGAAGTGAATTGGGATACTTAGTCCCAAAATTGGAAGCTTAAGTTGAAAGAGTTGATCAGAGTTTGACTTTTGTGTAGACGACTCTAGAATGGAGTTTTGATGATTCCAATAGCTTCGTATGGTGATTTTAGACTTAGGCGTCAAGTGAGTTTCGGAGTGAATTGAGACACTTAGTCCCAAAATTGGAAGCTAAGTTGAAAAAGTTAATCGGAGTTTGACTTTTGTGTAGACGACTCCAAAATGGAGTTTTGATAATTCCAATAGTTTCGTATGGTGATGTGATGACCCAAAAGGTTAATTATGATGAACCAGTGCGGCAATAGAATAATATATATAACTGTCTCAACCATAGCAAGCTTATTAAAAGCTAACAACAACATTTATAGGATTTAAGATGAGGTCCTCTATAACCATCTTCACACAAAGCAGCCCCGCCGCCTCACCCGATGTATGCAGGTGGAGGTGTACGTACAATACCATAACTCTAATCAAGCGGCCCTGCCGCCTCACCCCAATGTATGCGGGTGAAAATGCATCAACAATATCAATACCAACACAAAGCGGCTATGCCGCCTCACCCCAATGTATGCGGGTGGTGGTGCCATAACAATACCAAAACCATACACAAAGCGGTCGTACTGCCTCACCCCAATGTAAGAGGGTGGAGGTGCAGTCCCACTATATCATAATCCCTACACAAAGAGGTCATGCCGCCTCACCCCAATATATATGCGGGTGGAGGTGTGTCACAATCACAATCTCTATATTATAATCCCCACACAAAGCGGTCATGCCGCCTCACCCCAATGTAGGCGGGTGGAGGTATATCACAATCGCAATCTCTACACAACTTGGCATAATAATTTTTCATATAAATCACGACTAGAAATTATAATATGTAGATACATAATCCATAGTTTGGGACACATCCTCAATTTATAATGCAATATGATAAGAGCATTTGAAATACGAATTGAACATATATCTTCATCACAAAACTTATCGGAATACTCGATTTATAATCAACATCTCGGTACTTACAAGGATAATGAGGATTTTCAATTCTTAAAGAAGAGTTTAGCCAACATACCTCAATTGAGCTTCCTTAAACTCTAAATCGTTTTGGAATTCTTAGCAACTTCGATCTATTTTAGAAATATAACAAATTGAACCACAATTAGGAAGGTGATTATGGTTTTAGCTCATTTGAGCATTTTATCAAACACTAGGTGTGCATTAAGGTTTCAAGGCCCTTTTTTATGGAGGATTCCATCATTCCACAACCCAATCTTTACCATTTTTAGCTCAACAATCTTTCTACATCCTTTGATAACACATGCATGTAAAATAACCAATCCTCTTGCCCAGAAATTATCTTGCTTATTATTCATTTCTACACAAAATTCGAAATTGAGGGTTAGGGTGTAGAATCTTATCTCTAGGATGAAGACCTAGTGAGTTTCCCTTCTTTAATCTTCCAAAACTTGGGCAAGAATTGAAGGACAAATATTTGAGAACACCTTCTCACTCTAGGGCACCCTCTCTCACTCTAAAATGTCAGATTATCTCTAAACAATGGCCCAAAACGTATATTTAACAAAGTAGGGTCGGGTTTTAAAAACTCAAAAATGAAGCTCTGGAACAGGTTCTGCGGTCGCATATGCGACCGCGTAATGGTTATGTGAACCGCATATCGGTCGCATAATTAGTTACAAAATAGCCAAAAGAACTGTCTATGTATGCGGTCACTATGCGGTCCACATAACTGTTAAGCGGTCGCATAATGCACCACATAACAGTTATGCGGTCGCATAGCTGCTTCCAGAATAGCCCTCTCCTGCTCACTTCTGCGGCCATTATGCGGCCCGCAGAGTGATTATGCGGTCGCATAATGGACCGCATAAACGCACTTTTCCGGCAAAATATTTTCCTTTACTTTCCTGTGCATTGTTCAACCCAAAAGGTCCGAGCCGCGGCGAGCATGCTCGCCGCGAAATATTTTTACAGTCTTCAAACACATAAGCCTAGTCCGGCACCATAAAATATTATTTTCTTTGCAATAATTACCGGGCTTTATACTTAAGTACTTTAGAATTTTCCGGGGTATTACATTCTTCCCCGCTTAGGATCATTCGTGTTCGAATGAGGGTAAAAATCTGTCAGTTTGTTTCATACCATTTTCGGGCAGCCCCAAATTTGATTAACTCCTAAAATCTCCAAAAATTTCGCCAGAGTTTCTCTTGTAACTAGGCCTATCCACCTGTCAGAGAGTCCCAGAAACACATCCTAACAGCACATACATAATCCAACGACGTAACATAATACAAAATAACACCAACTGTGGTCTCACAAGCAATATATTTCCAGAAAGGAACACCCTTAACGCCAATTGTACAAATGATACAAAATTCATAGAAAGCAACTCTTAGAATATTTCTCATAGATCACAATTTTATAAATACATGGCTATTCAAACAAATAAGGATACTTTTTCTTCATTTCTTCCTCGGCCTCCCAAGTAGCCTCTTCAACCTGTTGGTTTCGCCACAACACTTTCATGGAGGCAATTTCTTTATTTCTCAATTTTCGGACTTGACGATCAATAATAGAATCTGGAATCTCTTCGTAAGTCAATTTCTCATTTACCTCAATAGTCTCAACCGGAACAATGAGTGTCGGATCTCCAACTACTTTCTTCAACATAGACACATGAAACGCCGTGTTTTCCTAAGACATCTTAGGTGGTAGCTCAACCTTGTACGCCACCTCACCGATCCTCTGAATGATTTTGTACGGTCCGACATATCTCAGACTCAATTTCCCTTACTTACCAAATCGCATTACCCCTTTCATGGGGAAACTTTCAAGAATACCCAATCATCTTCTTTGAACTCCAAATCCCTACGACGAACATACAAATAGGATTTCTGAAGACTCTGAGTAGTCTTCAACCGCTCCTTAATGATTTTAACTTTTTTCATGGCCTGATGCACGAGGTTTGGCCCTATCAACTCTGCTTCCCTAATTTTGAACCACCCAATGGGAGATGTGCATCTCCTACCATATAAAGCCTCGAACAGTGCCATTTGAATGCTAACGTGATAGCTATTGTTGTAGGCAAATTCTATTAGTGGTAAATGATCATCCTAACTACCTTTGAAGTTTAGAACACAAGCACGCAACATATCCTCAAGCGTCTGAATAGTCCACTCTGCCTGCCCGTCAGTTTGCGGGTGAAAAGATGTACTAAGATTCACTTGAGTACCCAAACCTTGCTGAAATTTCTTCGAAAAATTAGCAGTGAATTGTGACCCCCGATCAGAAATGATGGAAACTGGGGTGCCATGCAACCTGACTATTTCTTTGATATACAACTGAGCATACTGCTCCACTGTATCGGTAGACTTAACCGGCAAAAAGTGTGCTGATTTCATTAGTCGATCCACAATCACCCAAATTGAGTCAAACTTTCACGGAGTGAGCGGTAGTCCTACCACAAAGTCCATATTAATCATTTCCCATTTCCATATTGGAATTTCTATGTTCTGTGCCATCCCACCGGGCCTTTGGTGTTCGGCCTTCACTTGCTGACAGTTCGAACATCTTGCTATAACGTCCGCCACATTCCTCTTCATATCATTCCACCAATAGACTTTCTTAAGATCATGATACATATTTGTAGAACCTGGGTGCACAAAATACCTAGAAGTGTGAGCTTCAGTCAAAATTCTTTCACGGAGACCATCCACATTTGGAACACAGAGTCGCCCTTGGTACCTTAGTGTATCATCATCCATGCCAAGAGAAAAGGCTATGGTCTTATGTTTATGAATCCCCTCTTTCAACTGCACTAACAATGGATCGTTGTATTGCTTCTCTTTGACTTCCACAACAAGCGATGATTCAACCCTATTTTGCACAATTACCCCTCCTTCACTAGAGTCCGCAAGAAGAACTCCTAAACTAGCCAACCGATGAACTTCCTTGGCTAATGGCCTCTGATATGCCTCCAAGTGAGCCAAACTACCCATAGATTTCCAGCTAAGAGCATCTGCCACAACATTAGCCTTCCCCGGATGGTATAAAATATCAATGTCATAATCCTTGAGTAATTCAAGCCATCTTCTCTACCTCAGATTCAACTCCTTCTGTTTGAAAATATATTGAAGGCTCTTATGGTCCGTTAATATATCCACATGGACTCCATATAAATAATGACGCCAAATTTTCAATGCAAATACCATTGCCGCAAGTTCTAAATCATGTGTTGGATAGTTTATTTCATGATTCTCTAGTTGCCTAGAAGCATAAGCTATCACCTTCCTATGTTGCATTAATACACATCCAAGCCCTATTCTTGAAGCATCACAATATACCACAAATCCATCTATACCCTCTAGTAAAGTCAACACCAGCGCCGTAGTCAATCTTGCTTTCAATTCCTGGAAACTCTTTTCACAAGCATCTGACCATTGGAACTTAATTGCCTTCTGCGTCAATTTAGTCAATGGAGAGGCAAGAGTAGAAAAACCCTCCACAAACTTTTTGTAATATCCAACTCAGCCTAAGAAACTGCGAATCTCTGTTGGAGTTGTAGGCCTCGGCCAATTCTTCACCGCTGAAATTTTCTGAGGATCAACCTTAGTTCCCTCACTAGAAACTACATGACCCAAGAATATGACTGATTCACGCCAAAATTCACACTTTGAAAACTTTGCATATAACTGATGCTGATGCAGGGTTTGCAGAACTACCCTAAGATGATCAACATGGTCTTCTCGACTTCGTGAATATACAAGAATATTGTCAATAAACACTATCACAAAAGAGTTGAGGAACGGCTTAAAAACTCGATTCATAAGATCCATGAAGGCTGCTAGGGCATTTGTTAGTCCAAAAGACATCACCAAAAATTCAAAGTGCCCATACCGAGTTCTAAAAGCTATTTTCGGAATATCCCGCTCCCTGATCTTCAATTGGTGATACCCGGATCTTAAATCAATCTTGGAGAAGTACCTAACACCTTGCAATTGATCAAACAAATCATCTATCCTGGCAGTGGGTACTTATTCTTTATTGTGACCTTATTAAGTTGCCGATAGTCAATACACATTCTCAATGACCCATCTTTCTTTTTTACAAAAAGGACCGGTGCGCCCTAAGCCGACACACTTGGCCGGATAAAACCCTTTTCTATCAAATCTCTCAATTGTTCCTTTAGCTCCTTCAATTCTGCTGGTGCCATTTTGTAGGGTGGAATAGATATAGGATGTGTGTCTGGCATCACATCAATCCCAAAATCAATCTCCCTGTCTGGTAGGATCCCAGGGAGTTCATCCGGAAAGACTCCTGGAAATTCATTCACAACAGGCACATACTCAAGTGTAGGTGCCTCAACATCGGTGTTCGTAACCCAGACCAAATGGTAAATACATCCCTTGTTTATCATCTTTGTGGCCTTAAGGTAGGAAGTAAACCTACCCTTTGGCACTACATCATCACCCTTCCACTCAATAACTCGCTCATTTGGAAATTCGAACCTAACAGTCCTGGTTCGGCAATCAATCTTGGAAAAACAAGAATAAAGCCAATCCATCCCTATTATCACATCAAAATCGACCATTCTCAATTCAATAAGATCGTCCACGGTGTCTTGACCATGCAATATGACAACACAATCCCTATAAACCCACGCGGCAAAAATAGACTTACCAACCGGAGTAGATATAGAGAACGACTCATAAAGCTGTTCTGGTTCTATCCCAAATTCCATAGCAACATAAGGAGTGACATATGACAAAGTGGAACCGGGATCAATAAGAGCATATACATCATGAGATTGGACAGTCAATATACCTGTGACAACATCTAGAGAAGCTTCTGATTCCCGACATCTCCGCATAACATAAAATCTGTTGGGTCCTCCCGAATTCTGTGCACCACCCCTAGCTGCACCACGCCCTACGGGTGTTGGGGTGCCTCGAGTTGGAGGTGCTGTGGATGTAGTAGCTACAAAATTAGCTAGCTGTGCTGCACCTCTGCCCATATTTCGGCGGGATGAGTGGTAATCTCTCTGAATATGACCCCTCAAACCACACCCATAGCATACCGGTAGGTCCATGAAATAGGACCCAAAGTACACCCTTCCACACTTAGGGAATGGAAGTCTCCGCTGCTGAAACCTTCTGTCGGGCCGACCCTGCTGGTGGGGTACCATGTTGCCCTGACTAGGTCCAGATGATTGTGCACCCATCGAAGACTGGGCAAATGATTGGGATGGTCCAGATGACGCTCCCCTGAATGCTGACATACTACCACCACCACCGGAAGAACCACCAACGTTGCCCGCGGACCGGGCCTTGCTACTATCTAACGCTCCATTCTATTCTTCAATTTGTGGGTCTCTGTAGCTTGAGCAAATGCCACCATCTTACCATAGTTCATATCGGAATTCAAGGCAGTTGTAGAGGCCTCATTGATAACCAAGGGGCTAAGGCCCTGTACAAACCGGTGCACTCTAGCCTCCATAGTGGGCAACATGTGAATAGCATACTTGGACATGCGTGCAAACTCCATATGGTACTCCCACACATTCATACTACCCTACTTCAGGCTTTCAAACTCAGCGGCACGAGCTGCCTTAGTTCTGGCAGGCAAGAAATGATTCATAAAGCCATCTATGAACTCACCCCTCATTGCCGGAGGGCTTCCCTCCTCACGGGATTCCTCCCACAACTCAAACCAAGAATAGGCCACCCCTTTCAGGCAGTAAGAGGCCAACTCTACTCCCTCTATCTCCGTAGCATGCATAACCTGAAGAGTTTTGTGCATCTCATCAATGAAGTCCCGGGGGTCCTCCTCGGGATCAGCACCCGTAAACACTGGAGGATCTAACTGAAGAAACTCATTCACCCTAGAACTAGCAAATTCCCCTGGATGGTTGGAAGAAGTAGGCCCAACACTCGATCTCTAGGCCTGAGAAGCCACTATCTGTGTCAACATTTGTATGGCACCCCTAATATCAATATCAGACAAACCAGAATCGGAAGCTGGAGCTGGAGGTGGAACTGGAATATCAGTTGGAGGGACCATTGCACCCTCAGTAGGTGTAGGGACAGGTGCGGTCTGATCAGTTGTAGTAGAGTCAGGCAGTGTAGTAATTGGAGGAATATCCTCACTCCTCGGGTGCTCACCTGCATCATCAATGATAGGGTCAACTGTCACTCCTGGGGTGCTATTGGTTCTTTGGCCAGTTCTTGCCTTCTTCTTAGGTGCCATGTACTGAAAATTAGAGCAAAGCAGGAGTTAAAGGAGGAACAATCTTAGTACCAGCTTTATCGCACGATCAAGAACATAAAAGAAGGGTATTATTCCTAAATGCACATGTAGCATCCTAATTATAGATGTGGTCGACAACACACAGATAATAAGGACTCTACTAGACACATCTTTGAGACATCCTAGGACACTTTAAAACCTTAGGCTCTGATTCCAATTTTGTCATGCCCAAAACTGTGGAGCACGACCGGCGCTCTACCGAGTGAACCCGACCGAGCAAGCCTGTTAGATTCCTTCTACCCAAACTCATCCATGAATAAGGAGAATATATGTTTTCCCTAATTAAATAATAAAGTGGTCGTGTCTACAATTACAAATTTCTTACCATAAGTTTCACCATTTTTAAAGTCTCAAATGGACAAGTAATACAACCACTACATAGCATAGTTTGTCTTTTCCAGTACCAATACACAACCCACACTATGTCTACGAAGCCTCTATAGATAAAGAAGAGTACAATGATAATGCCGGCAACAAGACCCCGGCTATACCTCAACCATAATACATAAAGAACAAAAGATACATGACCCCGGGATGAAGTGGGGCTCACCAAGTCAGCTGGGAAGAAGGTGTACTGCTATCACTGATCAATGCCTCCTGCTGTGGAACCACCTGCATCCATTTAAAGATGCAGCGCTCCCGGAAAAAAAGGATGTTAGTACCGTCGAATAGTACTAGTATGAAAACTAAACACCAATTTAAGAATTTAGGAATACAAGATAATTATGATGAACGAGTGCGGTAATAGAATAATATATATAACTATCTTAACCATAGCAAGCTTATTAAAAGATAACAACAACATTTATAGGATTTAATATGAGGTCCTCTATAACCATCTTCACACAAAGCGGCCTCGCCGCCTCACCCGATATATGCAGGTGGAGGTGTACGTACAATACCACAACTTTAATCAAGCGGCCCTGCCGCCTCACCCCAATGTATGCGGGTGGAAATGCATCAATGATACCAATACCAACACAAAGCGGCTATGTCGCCTCACCCCAATGTATGCGGGTGGTGGTGTCACAATAATACCAAAACCATACACAAAGCGGTCGTACCGCCTCACTCCAATGTAAGCGGGTGGAGGTGCAGTCCCACAATATCATAATCCCTACACAAAGGGGTCATGCCGCCTCACCCCAATATATATGCGGGTGGAGGTGTGTCACAATCACAATCTCTATACCATAATTCCCACACAAAGCGATCATGCTACCTCACCCCAATGTATGTGGGTGGAGGTGTATCACAATCGCAATCTCTACACAACTTGGCATAATAATTTTTCACATAAATCACGACTAAAAATTATAACATGTGGATATGTAATCCATAGTTTGGGACACATCCTCAATTTATAATGCAATATGATAAGAGCATTTGAAATACGAATTGAACATATATCTTCATCACAAAAAATTTTGGAATACTCGATTTATAATCAACATCTCGGTACTTACAAGGATAATGAGGATTTCCAATTCTCAAAGAAGAGTTTAGCCAACATACCTCAATTGAGCTTCCTTAAACTCTAAATCGTTTTGGAATTCTTAGCAACTTCGATCTATTTTAGAAATATAACAAATTGAACCACAATTAGGAAGGTGATTATGGTTTTAGCTCATTTGAGCATTTTATCAAACACTAGGTGTGCATTAAGGTTTCAAGGCCCTTTTTTATGGAGTATTCCATCATTCCACAACCCAATCTTTACCATTTTTAGCTCAACAATCTTTCTACATCCTTTGATAACACATGCATGTAAAATAACCAATCCTCTTGCCCAGAAATTATCTTGCTTATTATTCATTTCTACACAAAATTCGAAATTGAGGGTTAGGGTGTAGAATCTTACCTCTAGGATGAAGACCTAGTGAGTTTCCCTTCTTTAATCTTCCAAAACTTGGGCAAGAATTGAAGGACAAATATTGGAGAACACCTTCTCACTCTAGGGCACCCTCTCTCACTCTAAAATGTCAGACTATCTCTAAAAAATGGCCCAAAACGTATATTTAACGAAGTAGGGTCGGGTTTTAAAAACCCAAAAATGAAGCTCCGGAACAGGTTCTGCGGTCGCATATGCGACCGTATATCGGTCGCATAATTGGTTACAAAATAGCCAAAAAAACTGCATGTGTATGCGGTCTCTATGCGGTTCGCATAACTGTTATGCGGTTGCATAATGCACCGCATAACAGTTATGCGATCGCATAGTCGACCGCATAGCTGCTTCCATAATAGCCCTCTCCCGCTCACTTCTGCCGCCATTATGCGGCCCGCAGATTGATTATGCGGTCACATAATGGACCGCATAAATGCACTTTTCCGGCAAAACCTTTTTCTTTACTTTCCTGTGCATTGTTCAACCCAAAAAGTTTGAGTTTTACACTTCAGTACTTCGGAATATTTTGGGGTGTTACAAGTTTCTGCCGCTCGCGGAGTTTGCCTACAACAACAACTACAAGTCGAGCATTCAGATGGCTTTGTATGAGGCTTTGTATGGGAGACGTTGTCGATCTCCGGTGGGTTGGTTTGAGCTGGGGGAGGCTAAGGATACTTTGGACAAGGTTAAATTAATTCAGGATTGGCTTCGCACGACGTAGTCTAGACAGAAGAGTTATGCCTATCAGAAGGTTCGTGATGTTGCTTACATGGTTGGGGAGAAAGTGCTGCTTAAGGTTTCACCCATGAAGGGTGTTATGAGGTTCAAGAAGAAGGGCAAGTTGAACACTTGGTATATTGGGCTGTTTGAGGTGCTTCAGAGGATTGGAGAGGTGGCTTACAAGCTTGCCTTGCCACCCAGTCTGTCGAGTGTTCATTTGGTGTTTCATGTATCTATGCTCTGGAAGTATGTTGGCAACCCGTCTCATATTTTGGATTTTAGCACGGCTCATTTGGATGGTGATTTGACTTATGATGTGGAGCCGGTGGCCATTTTGGGTCGGCAAGTTCGAAAGTTGAGGTCAAAGGACATAACTTCAATGAAGGTGTAGTGGAGAGGTCAGCCAACTGAGGAGGCTACTTGGGAGACCGAGCGGGAGATGTAAATCAGATATCCACACCTATTTGAGACTCCAAGTACTTTTCTAGCCCCGTTCGAGGATGAATATTTGTTTAAGAGGGGGAGAATGTAATGACCTGGCCGGTAATTTTGAGAGTTGTAGCTCTGTTCCCCCATTTACTGCTCATTTTATGCTTATTAGTTGCTATGTGTTACACTCCATGTTTTTGTACATGGAAGTAAGCCATAAGTAAATTGGTATAAGCTCGGAAATGAGATGTTACATTCTGCATTTTTGCACGTTAAGGTTTCGTCGTAAGTTAATCGACGTAAGTTCGGGAATGAGATTATTTTGAGATAATTCTTAATTATGTGGGTAATTGGTTAATTATTGGGTAATGAGATATTACCTAATTAATTTGGGGATATATTCGATAAGTATTAAAGGGCATGAGGTTGCAGCCCCCCTTTCACATCAAGTGACTCATAGCTTAGAATGAAAGGTGGCTATTTAAAAGGTCATATACATGATACTTACATAAAAGATATTAGAAGTTTGGCATTTTGAGCATCATTTTTTGGCCTTAAAATAATCAAAGGTAATCTTACAACTTTTGTTCCTAATTCCAACATTTCAAAAATGGACATTTATCTCAATCCAACAGGAACAATTCCAACGATTATTTTGGCTTCAACGAGATTTCTTACAAAATCTTCAACCAATTCCTACAAAAGAAATCCAACGAGATTTCTTAGCACATTAGCAACGTGTAATTTTGCGATTCTAAGGGAGTACGGTGCAACCTTTTTCAAGAATATCATACGGATTTTTTCCCTACTCCAGGTATGTTAAGGCTATCCCTTCTTTCTTTTGGCATGGTCCAAATGATACAAATAAAACGAGCAAAATACACAACTTTCATAAATAACTCTATTAATAGAAATACTAGGGGTGTCTATATTCTTGATTCCCCATGTGAATTATTATTATATCTTCTGTTCATGGGTCTCAGAAAAATACGTATTTGATAAAGTTTATCCGACATGCATATTATTTTTATGACATTCCGAGAAATCTTATTAACGTATTTCTTATTTATTTCATACATTTATACATATACATTGACCCAAGACCAGATGGCATTATATATGCGTATATTATATGTATATGGGATATGGGAAAAGGTTATGGCATTATATACGCACCACCACCTGATCAGCTGGTATACGTTGATGATTTGCCCACAGTGGCCGAAATGATATGATGGGATGCTCTCAGAGTCTTGATGATGTTATGAACGCATACACCTATGCATGGTATGACATTTATACGCATATGCATGACATTATAAAAATAAAATGATTCACAGAGCTATGCAAACGTATATGTCGAGTCTTTTACTCCATGTTTCTCTCATGTCTATTATTTACTGATTTTCATTCCTTACATACTCGGTACATTATTGGTACTGACGTCCCTTTTGCCTGGGGACACTGCGTTTCATGCCAGTAGGTCCCGATAGATAGGTCGAGATCCCTCCAAGTAGGCTATCAGCTCAGCGGAAGATGTTGGTGCACTCTATTTGCTTCGGAGTTGCTTGTTTGGTTAGTATGATTTAGATGTGTATTGTTTGGTATGACGAGACTCTGTCCCGACCTTTGTGAAAATTATATATCCTTAGAGGCTTGTAGACAGATGTCATGTACGTAAAAGATTGTATGGCCTTGTCGGCCTATGTTCAGTGTACGAGTGCTTATTTTGGTCTTATAGGCCCGTATGTCTTATGTATAAGTTGGTATTACATGTTGTATTCTACTTATCTCATGGAAGCCTTCCGGCTTAGTTATCTTTGATAGTATGACATGAAAAGATACGTTATGTTGGTACTAGGTTGAGTAAGGTACCGGGTGCCCGTCGCGGATCATTGGTTTGGGTCGTGACACTATGTGACTTGTCGGGGTAGTTGGTTCAGGTCCGGAGAGATTTTTGAATGAGTTGAGACGCTTAGTCTCAAGGTTGGAACCTTAAGTTGAAATGGTTGACCGGATGTTGACTTGTGTGATGGTTCTGTTAGCTCCGTTGGGTGATTTTGGACTTAGGAGTATTTTCTGGATAGAGATTTGATGGTCCGTAGTCGAATTAGGCTTGAAATGGCAAAAGTTAGAAATTTAGAAGTTTGACCGAGAGTAGACTTTATGGTTATCGGGTTTGGATTGGGGTTCCGGAAGTTGAAGTAGGTCTGTGGTGTCATTTGTGACTTGTGTGCAAAATTTGAGGTCAATCAGATGTGATTTGATAGGTTTCGGCATCAAATGTAGAAGTTAGAAGTTCAAAAGTTCTTTAGGCTTGAATCGATGCGCGATTCGTGGTTTTATCATTGTTTGATGTGATTTGAAGGCTCAACTAAGTTTTTATCGTATTTTAGGACTTGTTGGTATATTTAGTTGAAGTCCTGGGGGGCCTCGGAGGGGAATGGGGGAGTGTGGAGTTAGGATGGTTAACGGAACAAGTTTGGAAGATGAGAGGTAGCTGAAGCTCACAAGTTCTGGTGCAATCGCACCTGCAGAGTTGTGATCGTAGGTGCGAATGGGGGAAACACAGATGCGGCCTGGAGTTAAGCGTGCAGTGTTCGCAGGTGCGAGGGAATTGCCGCACCTACATGGCCGCAGATGTGGCGAGTGGAGCGCAAAAGCGGGATTTGATTAGATTACTGTGGAACGCGAATGCAGAAGGATTTCCGCATGTGCGGACTCGCACCTACACGTGTGTGGTCGCAGAAGTGGAGGTAGTGGATCCTTGGCCAAACCATAGAAGCGGAGGATTTCTAGCACCTGCGAGACCGCATGTGTGACTAAATGAGTCGCATGTGCGAAAGTGCTGGGCAAAATATTAAGTTCGAGGGTTTCATGATTTCCTTCATTTTGGACATTTCAAGCTCGAGATTAGGAAAGTTTTGAGAGGGATTTCGAAAGGATTCTTGAGGTAAGTCACTTGTGGTTAAATTTACTCAATAATTATGTTTCCCCATTGATTTTTCCAACTAGATTGTGTGGTTTTGAGGTGCAATTTTGGAGTTTGAGGCTAGGGATTTGGAGAGTTTAAATTGGGGATTTGGGTGTCGATTTGGTGTTGGATTTTAGTAAATTTGGTATGGTTGGACTCGTGGTTGAATGAGCTTCCGGATTTTGTGACTTTTATTGGATTTAAAGATGTGGGCTTGGGGGACGACTTTTGAGTTGACTTTTTGAATTTTGATTAAGAACTTAGTATTTTCTTTTGGAATTGATTCCTTTGGCTCGTGTTGATTGTATCGAATTGTCTATGGCTAGCTTCGAGGCATTCACAGGCCATTTCGCGAGGCAAGGGTTTGTTGGAGTAGAGTTTTGCATAGTTTGACGTAAGTTACACTTCTAAGCTTGGTTCTGAGGGTATGAAACCCCGAATTTTGTCCTATGTGATTTATGTTGAGGTGACGCGCATGCTTGGTGACGGGTATGTGGGCATACACCATATAAATTGTGATTTAGTTTATTCCTTGGAACTACGTAGCTATTTTTACTGAACAATTTGTTATACTCTATGTGTTAGAGCACTTGAGCGGTGATTCATGCTAGAAATCATGTTTAGGCTATATGCTGGTACTATTGGGACCCAAAGTGGTCGTTCTTTGCTATTGAGTTATCTATTTAATTGCAGTTGTGTACTCAGTCATATTGATCATTACTTGTCATATCTCAGTCTCTATTATCGTATATTGTCACATCTCGTATCATTAATTAGGGTTGCCTAGCATGAGTGTTATGAGCCCGAGATACTGGAGAGATTGGTGACTGAGTTTGGGCCTGAGTGCCGTGCTATGAGTGATAGCTATATATATATATATATGGATTGGGCTGCATGTAGCAACAATTGTTATGGCTATATATATATGTGTGGATCGGGTTGTACGTCAAAACAAGCCTTATGGCTATATATATATATATATGTGTGTGTGTGTGGATCGGGTTACACGTTGCAACAAGCCTTATGGATCTATATATGTGGATCGGGTTGCACGCCGCAACAAGCCTTGTGGCTATATATATATATATGGATCGGGTTGCACACCACAACGAGCCTTATGGCTATATGTGTATCGGGTTGCACGCCGCAACATGTATCGTACAGTGCTGAGTGACTGAGCGTGTCGAGCGAGAATTGAGACGGGTCTGAAAGTGTGAGTACTTGGGATTTCACTGTGTCGTATCACATACGGTTTTCACATTGGCATATAGCTATAAAGATGTCATACTCTTCTTATCAGTCACACTTGGCATATTTTTATCTGTGTTAGACTTAATGGTTGAACCTAGAAGCATGCCTATTTTTTTGTATTGTTAAAGTATGTATCTTTACTGTATTGTTTGAGCTCATCACTGCTTTCAGACCACATGTTAGACTTGTTACTTATTGAGTTGGTTGTACTCACGCTACACCCTACACTTCATGTGCAGATCCAGGTATTTTTGTAAGGCCCCATAAAAATTTGCCTAGAAATTTAAGGTTTTAGGTTGAAGAATGCATTGAGGAGTTGATGGAAATTTTTGGCAGAAGTGCATATCTCGGAACCTATCATATGTGTACATGTCAATCAAAATGGTCACTTGTTTGCATAAAGTCTCTCTGAAATTTGAGATCCTCACACCTCCATCATAGGAAGATCTTGTGTCACCCATCTTAGTATAACTTTTGTGTCCACTTAGGACATTTCATAGTAAGTAGCTCACTTTGTTCCTAGTATTGTAGTTTCCCATAACGTGGCCTTGTATTACAGTTTGGGAGTTAATATAGAAGAAACATGTCCAGCTCATAATAAATGTTCATTTTCTCTTTACACCTCTAAACTTGTATTAACTATGTTTCTTAGTTAGTGAATTCATTGTGCTAGTTTTCTGACATTTGTTGTATAACATGAGATATCTCATCCTTCCATATGTGGCTGCAACACTTCCTTTTTCATAAAGAGTCCTTAATAGGCTCTCCGTCAAGACCAAATGCACCTTTGGGGGTTATTATAGCATCACATCTGCTTCTCATGTTTTCCTATCTTTCATTAGCATCTAGGTACTTTTCAAGTCATAAACTCCATGGCGAACTCATTATGAACATCTGCAAACCTTCCATGATTATTTTATAGTGTCTCCCTGGGTTTCGTTATCTTTACGCACTTGGCTTCTAGAATCATTGACTATGTCGTTGTCATGTGCAGAGAGTTTACTATCCGTAACGTTCCACAACCCTGGGTGGATAGGGGTTCTCTGTCTTTCTCCCTGGAGCATCTTATTTCCCATTAGAATCTTTCTAACCAATGCTGTCATTATGATGATTAACCATGTTAGCACTATTGGTAGTAAACTTCATGTCTCTTAGGATATAACCTCCTGAAATGCCCTTCTCAGTACATTGATGGATTCTCTAATAATTCCACTCCAATCTCGAACCTCGTTGTTCCTGTTTGTATTAAATCTATCGAGAGTTGTAGGTTCAAGCATGTCAAAGAAGAAGCATCATTTCATGATCGAACATATTGGGTAGGAACTCTATAGTCATATTCATTCTAGCCCATCATAGAATAATGGTTGAAGGTCGCCAAGGGTTTAATTTGGGTGTTTGATGTAGATATTTAGAGTTGAAGAGAGTGAGCGGGTTATTCTCCAGATTTTCTCCATGAAGATACTATGTGAATCGTTAATAAAGGTAAGATAGGTGTAGTTTACATTTGGGCCTTATAGAATCTTGAAAGAAATAGGCCGAGCTATGCGTATGATGTCCCCCATCGTTGTTCTCCATGCACCCGGTGTTTCTTGTGTCTACGTCAAGGAGGGTAGTTGGGAATCGTTTGTCTATCATTCCGGTGGAAGATATGGAAGGTAAAGTTAATGGGTAATTGGCTTATGAGAGGTACCTAATAGTCATCCTTGCTAGATAAGTCCGGAAGTTTAGATTGCCCCTGCCAGGTGCTATGGCTAAGTCTGTGAGTCGAGGAGATCACCTCGAAGGCCGAAAGTGTTGTGAAAAGGGAATATTCTCACTCGTTTGTAGAGCCAAATGGTTGTGGTTCAAAAGGTACTTTCTATGTGTTATGATTTAAATGTGTACAGTACATGTCAACATACCACTTTTATTACAAACTTTTTGGGTTGAAGAATGCACTGAGTAGTTGATGGAAATATTTGGCAGAAGAAGGCGATTCTGCGGTCAGTTTCACGACCGGAGAACCACTCTGCGGGCCGCATACCCGTCGCAGAGTTGAGCAGGAAATGGTTGAATTTTGAAGGTCGTTTTGCGGTCCATTCTGCGATCGCATATCCATTTCGCGGTCCGCATTTTCCATCGCAGATTTGACTTGAAGAATTTTGTTATATGATTCTGCGGTCCATTATGCAGCTGCATAAGTGGTCTACGGACCGCAGACCGGTCTAGACCAGCCCAATTCTTGGCATCGTTTCCGTGGCCCATTTTGCGGGCCGCACATCTGTTATGCATTCCATTCTACGACCGTAGACCTGGGTCCGGAGGGTCCATATATCTATTTTTATAACCTGACCCCATTTTGATAAATAGCCGTTGGTGCTTATTTCGGAACGATTGTCTGATAATTTTAGAGAGAGGTAAAAGAATTTAAGAGAGAGAAGGAGGAAATCTAGCATTCTAGTCACATATTCATGCACCAATCTTCAAGAATCAAGAAGCCACTCACTAGACCACCATCTATCTGGGTAAGATCTTGTCCTACATCATCCATGCAAATTGTTTAGGGTCTAAGTAGATTATAAAGTTGGGGATAGGCCATGCATGTGCCAATATGTGGTAGAATGTGAGGTTGTTGAACTATTTTGGGTAGTTCTTGTTGAAATTGGTTGAGGGAGGAAGGAATTACCATTGTAGAACTTTGTAGTCTATTTTGCATACTAGGTGTTTGACAAAATTCCTAAGAGAGTTACACCATGAGAATCCTTCTAATTATTATTCGATTTTTGCTATCTTCCTATAGATTGTTATTGCTAGAAGTGTTGGGACGTTGTAGTAACTTAAGGAAAGCTCGAACAAGGTATGTTGACTAAACTACTCTCTTAGAGTTGAATTCCATGATGTGCCCATAAGTTTCAAGTATGGTTGACTCAAGTTCCTTATTCCCATGTTCCGAGTTGTTCCCAATAAATTCGATTGTCCCGAGTAAGCAAGTGTCGAGAATTATGTATTCAAAATGTGTTCTGAATGTTCCTATCATATTATGTTATCCTTTGAGAATGTGTTCAAGAATGATATGTGTATTAAAATATTATGGCTTGAGTCGTGTTTCAAATGAAAGTCCATTATGCTTAACTTGGAAAGAATACTCCATGCGTCTAAAACTCCAATTGCTTATATGTGTACCTAAAGTCTTGATTTGAAATGCCTTATTTTTGATAATCTATAAGGATAGCTTGAAAATGAAATAAGTGGGTTGGAGATATAAAGTGTGGCCAACGTGCCAAGAATGAAAATTATACTTGTGTCCAATAGTGCCAAGGAAATGAAATAATGTGAGAAAGGTTATGAAATGAGCCTTGATTCAACTGTTCCAAATTGACTTCGAAAATAGATGTGCCTAAAAGCTTATGTACTCAGGTCATGCCCAAATGTGGCTGTTTTAACTAATGCTATACTTTGTAAGTATTTCCAAAGTGTTTTGAGCTCTTAAATATTCATGAGTTGAAATTGTGTATTACCCTTTTGGAAAAACGTATTTCAAGAATGAATGATGTGTTAAGATTTTCTATTGTGACTTAATTATGTTATACCCCTTTTTGGGAAGAAAACCTTGTATGAAATCAATGTAATGAAACACCTATTTCTCATATGATGAAATCTTATGAACCTACTCTTGCTAAGGCCAAACGTGCCAAGCGGTTGATTGGAAGAGAACCCCTTGTACAAACTGTTATCGTTTTGGGAATCTAGAGTTGTGGTATTGTGATTACACCTCTATCCGCATACATTGGGGTGAGGTGGCAGGTCCGCTTTGTGTAGAGTTATGGTATTGTGATTACACCTCCACCCACATACATTGGGGTAAGGCGGCAGGGCCACTTTGTGTAGAGTTGTGGTGTTGTGATTACACCTCCACCTGCATACATTGGGGTGAGGCGGCAGGGCCACTTTGTGTAGAGTTGTGGTATTGTAATTACACCTCCACACACATATATTGGGGTGAGGCGGCAGGGCCGCTTTGTGTAGAGTTTATGGTATTGTGATTAAACCTCCACCCGCATACATTGGGGTGAGGTGGCATGGCCACTTTGTATAGAGTTTATGGTATTGTGGTTGCACCTCCACCCGCATACATTGGGGTGAGGTGGTAGGGCCTCTTTGTATAAAGGTGGTTACAGAGGATCCTCGACTTAAAAATTTATAAATGTTGTTGGAAGCTCTTGATAAATTTGCTTTGACTTTAACGGCTATCTAAGCCCTTTATTTATTACCATGATTCATCATATCCATGTTGTATTTTCAAGTCCTTGAATAGGTGTTTTGGTTTTCATACTAGTACTATTTCACATGTACTAACGTTCTTTTTGCCGGGGGCGCTGCATCTTTAATGGATGCAGGTGGTTCATCAGTGGACAACTTTGGTCCTCGTTAGTATTCACTCTCTATTGAGCAGGTTTTGGTGAGACCTACTCTGTTCTAGGCCTTGTGTTATTTGACGTTGTATTTTGAGCTTTGAGGTATAGCCGGGGCTTTGTCGCCAACACTTCTATTCTTATCTTCTATTGTACTTAGAGGCTATGTAGACAGGTTGTGGGTGGTGTTTGATATTAGAAATTAAACTAGTAAGTGTTGGTATTTGGGCTAACATGTTTTTCATCATATCTATAAACTTGTAATATTTTGGAAATCATAAATGGATGTCCTTTAGTAATGGAAAAAGAATGTGGAACACTTGACTCTTCTGAGGTCTACCACTTGTACTTATTCTTATGCTGTTAATGGGAAAGATTGGGTAGAAGGCATCTAGCAGGCTTTCTTAACCGGGGTATCTCGGTTGAGCATCGGTCATGCTCCCCGAGGTCGGGGCATAACAGTTTTCGGGTACGGCGGTTGCTGATTTTTGATAGTTCATCAGTTCGGAGATCATCGAGGTAGCTGCCTTGGCGTCTGCAGTCCTTGAATCTCCTCATTTATCTTTTAGTCTTGTTTATACTGTTCTACTTTCCTAGATAGTGATCCATTAGTTAGACTGTGTTGTTATATAGATGCTCATGTACTTCGTGACACCCGAATCTTTTGGGAGAATTTTGTACTGAGTTACGATATTTATATCCAGTTTTTACGAGATTCTCACTCATTTAAGTTTATTTCAGTATATTTGGAATTTAAAAATGTGGTATGTGTGAGATGTCGGCTTGCCTAGTACCATGATAGGCGCCATCATGACATATTGAGTTTTGGGTCGTGACAGTAAGTCTCATGTCTAACCCTGTGAGGGGAAAACTACCCCGTAGGTATCAAATTGTTATGCGCTACTAGTTGTGGGTGCTGCATACGCACGAGGTGACGAAAATACATACGTAGCTAAAGCATGTTTATGTCCGAGTAGACTTAGGATACTATCATGTAATATTTGAATTATTTGAACTCAATTTGCTAGCTTAATTAATTGAATTTATAATTAAAATTGATTTAGGAATATATGTTAGGCCGAGCTTTATCACCTTGAGTTGTTAGTAAGATATTTGATAACGGTAAAGGTTATATTCACTTTATGCTCCTGTACCTGTGGTGTAAGCACGTGACTCGTAATTCGATAAGTTTCTTCCTTTCTTGTGGATTGGGCTGAACGCCTTGGCAGTATATTAAGATGCATCTCTTGTTCGCGCCGGTCGACCCTCAGTAGTGTACACACTACTCTAGATTGGGCCGTACGACATCGACATAATTGTGCGTAATACCGCTAGGAGTCCGAATATTCGCAAGATGCCCTTTTATTGAGACCTGGCATTTATACGGTATCCCTTACCTATTTGAGACTATATTTGATATTTCTGATCTGTTGAGATAACATATGACATTCGAGAGATTTATATTGCCAAAGGAAATGTTGAAGAATTATGTGAGTTACAGTTTTTACCTCATGGTTGCTGTGGTATTTCATATTTTTTCATAATTTTTTATATTATTTTATTAGACCACTATTAGGTGTCGATGACGATCCCTCATCACTAATTCTTCGGGGTTAGGCTAGATACTTACTGGGTACGTGTTGATTTACGTACTCATGCTACGCTTCTGCATTAAATATGCAGGATCTGATAGGTTCATTTGGTGGTTATCTTGGCGCGTGAGCGCAACTACTGGGGAGACTTTATGGCGAGCTGCATTCCAGGCTACGTATCGCAGCCCGCAAAGTCTCCATCGTATTATTTAATTTATTCTGTCTAATGTACATTCCAAAAAGATGTTGTATTATTATTGTACGTCTTAGTAAATTTCATGCACTTGTGACACCCGGTTTTGGGGGTGTTCTAGAATTTGCTTATGGTTTTGCTTATGGTTTTGCTTAACATTGACACACTTTTACTTTACATTTTATTTAAAGTGTATGTATCTACGATTCTTAACTCATTAATTTCTCTATCTAATAAGATTCATGATTTCAAAAATAATAAAATGAGTAATTAAGTTGGTAGCTCAATGTTGACTTGACTAACATCAACGTTGGGCGCTATCACGACCTATAGTGAATTTTGGATCGTGACATCTAATGAACTGAGCTCATCACTAAATGGGCTAGCCCAGTCAATATTTATTAGGTTTAAATAATTAATTTAATTATAATAGCCTGTAATATTTATTTGGACTAATATATTTAAAATATAATCTAAATTATTTTATTAAATTTAAATCCAATAAATTTTACATACTTACATCACCGATCTCATATCAAACCATGTATACCTAGGAATAGTACATTCAATGAAATAAAATGATCTATATGGGGATATCAAATAGTTGGGATTAAGTTTCAAAATATGAAAGTGTGTTTACTTTAGGTCCAATATCTGTTAGGAATCTTTTATTTTCCTTTGAGATTTATGTACCAATAGAAAACATATAGAACTCCTGCCACTAAAATATTACTTTTTAATGATATTAGACTGAGACCGGTTTAAATGGAGCTGTACTAGAATGATTCACACATCTGACTTGAACTTGCTCAAATTTAAAGTCATTATTGTTGGTGTTTTGACTCTAGATCAATAGTTAGAGTTTGTTGTGGGGGTTTGGGGGGGGGGGGGGGAGGGGATTACGAGTGAGAATCGTCGTCCAAGATTTCTATTTAGCACATCATTTCAAGTATACTCATATGATCCTTTCGAATATTCTTATTGTTAGTCGACGTTTTGGCATATTCACCAGTGACCCACCTTCTTTACTGCTTCTTCGTCTAGCTGCAGAATACGACGAACCAACTTGCAAAGTTGTCCAATACACATGTTTTATGTTTTTTATAGAACATGGTTATTAATATCATTTATCATGAGGAAACTGACACAAATAAAACTTACAGTAGAAAAATAAAATAGAATATACACACACACTATATATATATATATATATATATATATATATATATATATATATATGAAAGAGTCAACAAGGCATAGTGTTTTGAAATAATGCTTATCAAATTATGTAGCTAGAAACGAAGGCAAGTGGTCAGATAATAAGGTGATTAGATTTGCAATACCTACCCTCACAATAATACCATAATAAAGATCTAATCCCAACTTAACGGTAAATATTGCATGGGACGCTCTATTTGGTCGCCCCCTTTTAACCTATACCCATATTTTTAAAATTATTTAACCTATATCATAATTTTGACAACTTCATATCCTGCGACCTATGCGCTCCTTTCTTCCTCCTCTTCTTTTCCTCCTCTTCTTTTCCTCTTCTTCTTCTTTTTTCTCTCAAACATGTTATCCTCTAAGTTACACATGTTATCGTTTCTGGAAATTGGACAAAGTGACAAATCAAGAAGAAAGAAAGATTTGTCACTGCCTATCAAACATTAATACATCCCAACACAAAGTACGTAAATAATAAAACAAGAGTTTATTGTCAAAACTCGAAGAAGCATCAACTAAAGTTTGGGACTACAGGGACAAACTTCAGACATTACCAGGTTAAATTTTGTCTGAAGTTTGCAACTATCATGCCAGGAAAAATTATCTGAAGTTCAAATATAACAAGCTGATTTTGTCTGAAGTTTGCACTACAAACTGAAGAACTTCTGACTAATTTGTCTGAAGTTTCCACTACAAACTGAAGAACTTCAGACTAATTTGTCTGAAGTTTGTACCCCAACACAAAGTACGTAAATAATAAAACAAGAGTTTATTGTCAAAACTCGAAGAAGCATCAACTGAAGTTTGGGACTGCAGGGCCAAACTTCAGGCCAAACTTCAGACATTACCAAGTTAAATTTTGTCTGAAGTTTGCAACTATCATACCAGAAAAAATTATCTGAAGTTCAAATATAACAAGTTGATTTTGTCTGAAGTTTGCACTACAAACTGAAGAACTTTAGACTAATTTGTTTGAAGTTTGCAGTACAAACTGAAGAACTTCAGACTAATTTGTCTGAAGTTTGCACTACGAACTGAAGTTTTTTTGATTGCTTTTGCAAGTCAGCCCAAATTTCAGACGAAAATATCTGAAGTTTTACTTTGATAAGGTCACATTTCAGGCAAAAAATTCTGAAGTTCAAACTTCAGACATAAATTCTTGTTACTTCAGGCCCCGTATGTTTGAAGTTACCCGAAAAGTAGGTACGCTTGTAATTTTTTTGCAAAGCGGGTATAAGTTAAATGTAACCCAAAAATTGAGTATAGATGCAAATCTCCCAACTTAACGTCCATAAAATGAGAGTTAAAAAAATAACGTTAAATAAACCACTACCCATCCCACGCCTTAAAAAAGAATCAATTGACATTAGCTTCCCTAGTTGATATCCCCAACATTCAATCAACTCAATAAACCTTAAAAACGATTTAATTGATGATGTGTGTTTATATTTGGTTCAATGTTTGATGTCATATTACTTGGATAGGTAACTGTTAAGACCTAAAATTTCACTAGGATTATGATTGCACCTGACTCAATCTGCTAGACGAATTAATATTAATAAAATTCAAATATAATAACATAAAACTAAGACAAGTCATAAAAAAAATACTATCATAACATAAGTCTGAATCTGATATAATAAGTGCGAAAATATACATAGCCACCCTACGAACCGGTGTCATAGCGTCATGAGCGCTAAGAATAATAAAGAACATATCTCTGAAATACATAATTGTCTGAACAAGATAACAGTAGTACATAAAGAAAAGTGACTCCAAGGTGTTACGGCAAGCAGCTCTATCCGAGTCTCTCGAGAAATCAACTATTGAGCGCTCTCCGGGGTATCGCTCGTACTCAGATCAGTATTGATACAAAATATATCGAAGTATAGTGTGAGTATAAAAATTATCGTACTCAATAAGTATTAAGTCTAGCACCAAGAAAGTAGTAGTAAGGTTTTGAAAATAATAGAAGAAATAACAAGGAACCATGTATCTACTAAATACAGTCCAAACCATGAGAGATTATACTTTTTCCTTCAGATATCACGATCAATATATGTATTAAGACATCAGAACAACTATAAAAGGAACATGCATCAAATAGCATTCACAAAAGATCCATCAACAAGAGTATACAATGTCTATGCATGATAAAGACTCTAACATTATACTAAAATCGACATAAATTTTATGTGTCCACAAACCTTGCACGCACATTGTCGGCGGGATTCCGATGTTCAGAGACTCTAGAGGGACAAATCCATATCCACATGCTAGCACAGTGCATACAAGGAAACAGTGTGTGACTATGAAGTTCTACCATGTAACACAACTACAAAATCAATAATATTAAACTAGCATACGAAGGATGTCTATAACATTATTCTAGCAGGAATAAAATATTAAAGTAGGCATACAACAAATAAAACACGTGACAGGTAAAGGCATGTAAACAAATAAATCCTAAGGAGTATCCCGGGCATGAATCATCTACAATACCCACGTATATGCTCGTCACCTCGTAATACACTTCCCTCAAACACGTAGCACGTAACACATAAGTTTATTTTAAGAAAATTCGCTCAAGCCGAGGTTAGCCAGGATACTTACCTTATTCGAAGTATGCTTCAACCTTCCAAAATGCCTCTTTTTGTATTCTCGACCTCCAAATGTTCAAAATCTAACCAAAGAGAGGTTAAATAAAGAATAGGAATCAATTTCAAATGATAAAGTTTTAATCTTTAACCAAATCTTAAAAGTTAATAAAAAGTCAACCCCAGGCCCATATGGTTAAACCCAATACCAAGGTCGGACCTCGTTGATTCTGTTACACCCTATGTTTTCTTACGTGAAAGTACGCCATAAGTAAATTGATGAAAGCTCGAAAGAGAGATGTTATATCCCGCATTTTCGTACGTTAAAATTTCGTCGTAAGTTAATCGACGTAAGCTTGAGAATGAGATTATTTGGAGGTTATAAGTATTATGCTATTTCAAATAAGTGATAAGTAAATTCGTGAAGGTGAGAGAGTAAGCAAATCGAAGAAAATGAGTTTCGTCGAAATTTAATATTTTGAGGTAAAATACGGTCCAAGCTATAATACCCCGTATTTATGGACTAGTGCCATACAAGGTACCACATGACCATGACGGTAAGATGTATAAGTATGTTAAAAACGAGTAGTATTTTAAGTAATTTGAGATAATTCTTAATTATGTGGGTAATTGGTTAATTATTAATTTTAGTGGGAGATTAACCATATAATTAACGTTTGTGGATAAGTTGAATAAAGACCCTATCCTCACGTGGCAACAAGGGACTTAAGATGCAATGACTCTTTGGTCTTTATAAATTGGTGGCATGTTAGGATAATTTTGGATAAAATAATTCCCAAAAGTGGAGCCCACACCCACTAATATAAAAAGCTTCTCTAAATTACAATATTGAGATGCTTACTACAAAGTAACAGATGGAATTGTCAATAAAGGAGTTCATATGAATCCTTTACAATGCCTATGGCAACGTGTTTTTTCTTCAGCAAACTTATACAAAAGAATGTCCAAGACAAGCAACAAGAAGCAACAAAATTCATACAAGATTAGATGATAGTAACGTGATTTGCTACAACAAAATTTCATACGAAGTTATACTACCTAATAGCAACGGGATTTGCAATTCTAAGGGAGCCCGATATAATCTTTCTCAAGAACATCATATGGATTTTTCCCTACTCCGATCCGCCATTACGTGTTGTCGAAATTGACGTGTGTTAGAGGGATTTTCAAGAGAATCGACTCAAGTATGTTAAGGCTATCCCTTCTTTCTTTTTGGCATGATCCATACGATACAAATGAAACGAGTAAATGCACAACTTCCATAAATAGCTCTATTCATAGAAATGCTAGAGATGCTTATGTTCTTGATTCCCCATGTGTCCTATTATTCTATCATCTATTCATGGATCTAAGAAAATACGTAAGTTGATAAAGTTTATTTCATGATATTAATCAAAGGCATAATGGTCTTATGACATTTCGAGAGATTTTATTAACGTACTTCTCATACATTGCATTCATTTATTTATGTACATTGATCCATGACCAAATGACGTTATATACGCATATATATATATATATATATTTATATATATATGGGATATGGGAAGAGGTTATGGAATTATATATGCACCACCACCTGATCAGCTGGTATACGTTGATGACTTTGCCCACAGTGGCCGAGATGATATGATGGGATGCCCTCAGAGGCTTGATGATGTTATGAACGCATATACCCATGCATGGTATGATATTTATACGCATATGCATGGCATTATAATATTAATTATTCACAGAGTTATTAAGACTTACATGTTGAGTCTTTTACTCCATGTTTCTCTCATGTGTCTATTGTTTACTGATTTTCATTCCTTACATACTCGGTACATTGTTAGTACTGACGTCCCTTTGCCTGGGGACATTGCGTTTCATGCCTGCAGGTCCCGATAGACAAGTCGAGAGTCCTCCAAGTAGGCTATCAGCTCAGCGGAAGGTGTTGGTGCGCTTCATTTGCTCTAGAGTTGCTTATTTGGTCAGTATGATTTGGATGTGTATTGATTAGTATGGCGGGGCCCTGTCCCGACCTTTATGGTATTGATCTACTCTAAGAGGCTTGTAGACATATGTTATGTATATGAAAGATAGTATGGCCTTGTCAGCCTATGTTCAGTGTACGAGTGATCATTTTGGCCTTATAGGCCCGTATGTCACATGTATAAGTTTTTATATCAAATTGGGTCGTCCTATATTGAGTATTCCCTTATGTTTATTCTGGTTAGCCCATGACTGCCCGTTTGGCCCATTTGCCAATGATAGTATGATAAGAAGGATATGTAACGGTAGTACGCGATTGAGTAAGGCACTGGGTGCCCGTCGAGGCCCATTGGTTTGGATCGTGACAAAAGTGGTATCAGAGCAGCTCTATCATGGGGATTCTACAAGCCGTGTCTAGTAGAGTCTTGTTTATGGGTGTGTGTGTGTTGTGTACCACACTTATAAGCAGGAGGCTGCAGGGCATTTAGGACTGTCACTCTTTCTTCTTACTCTAGATCGTGTGGTAGAGCTCAGTTGTAAGAACTCAATTTCCTAAACTCTATCTTATTCATAATACGACGATACCTACATCCAGAAAGACAGTTGGTAAGAGATATAGTTGTGGAAGAGTTGAGTCAGAGGAACTCGATTTTTGGATCATGCTTATGATGGATAAATATGAGGTATTCAGTAGATAATGTGTGTACTAAGATGTGTAAGCTTCTTGATAAGGATCCTTAAGGCAAGAATGTCTATCCACTCTTACGGTAAAAAGGAATAAAAGAATCAGAAGGTAGACATAAGTTTCAGCAAGTAAAAGAAGCAAGGTGAAGAAGGATACGAGGTACCCAGTTAATGAAGATTAACAGTATTTACAATTCAAGCAGAGAAATATAAGCATTTTGAGTTACCTTCAATTTCAATAGAGGTATGTACAATTAGTCACACCCATCTCAGTTATGCTCCATGGGAGCCAACATATATAGTTTAAGAGAAGGACGGGATATCAAGATCCAGCTGGGGTTAAAGTAACCCAAAACGTTGAATGGATTATTAGCGTTAACTGACATTTTCTAAGGATATTACAAACATGGTAATAATTCTCCTTGTGAGACATCCAGATGGTGCATTCTAGAATAGTACAGCTAGATATGAATACTAGAATGTTCAAAGATAGGCACTGGAATCCTGAAGGGATAAATATTACCTTAGTATGGCTCCCGTCCCTAGTAAAGAGAGAATGTTAGGTAACCCGAAGAGCCAATAGATGGAGCAAGGGGAGCTAAAAGTAAAAGAATTTCTTGTTCGAGTTTTTAGAAAAAGTAATAGACATAAATATTAGCAGGGAAATAAGAAGAGAGATAATGAAGCATTATGTGTAAGATGTGATACATGGATGACAACAGTAGATCAAAAAGATGATAGTATTACAGAGTCTAGTCAAGTGAAGGAAAAGATGAGAGGTGACAGGCCCTGAGACAACAAAAACGTATAGGCCATAAAGTCATATCCTAATTTCGAGAAATAAGTTTGTGACTCCAACGCGACTACCGGAAGGAAAAGTTAGACCCCAGGGTAATAGAAATCAGTATGGGCTGGTGAACAAAATAAACTAAACATGAATTAGGGACTGAGTGATTTGATAATGGTCGATATCATGAGAATTTCAGATTGCATTCCAGTGATAATAGAATAGACAACAAAAGAATATTCATGAGAAATTCAGAGAAAGGTCATTCAGGAAGACGCTTCCCTAAAGCAAGCAATGTGAGCAAAGTTAAGCTTAAGGGACTGTATGTGCCTGTTATACTAAGTGTCACCCTCGCGAGTATGGAAATTTTTTATCTGGAATAGAAGGATTACCGCAAGGCGAGTAAGGGTCATCGATGATGTGAGAAAACACCAAAGATGAAGAGGTAAACATCTATAGGTAGATCGTCGTAGTGCTAAATCTTAGTACTCCCCTAAAGGGGGAATATAGAGTGATGTGGAATTAAGTCAAAATTAAGTGGTGCTAGTAATTATGGAATGGTAAAGGAAGAATGCGATAAAAAATAAAAAAGGAATGAGCTTGCACTTATCCAAATCCTACAGATATGCTACGATTCCAGAATATTATGCAAGCACGACGTCAAGGAGAGGAAGTAAGGGTTTCTGCCCGAGATGTTATTGATAAATAAGGAGCCAGTGCGAGACGTAAGCTAAGACAAAGGAAATAACCCAAGAAAGATTACGCGGAAAATTGATATAAGAATGGGCCAACGAGTAGTTAGTAGTTGATTTAGGAAGAGCCTAGTTATGGCTAGACAAGAGGATACAGACAAATCAGCAGATCGTGTAAGATAAACGTAGTCAACCCCAGCATGGGGAATTCAGTTTCGCAGATATGACATCGTGATCCTTGAGATATATTCAGATAGGAGTTGGGATAGTTAAAGGTACCGTATGAGTGTTACAGAAATAAAAGAGAGTCCCACTGGGAAGACAGTCAAAATATCAGTTCAGAAGCAACCCTACAAGAACAAGGGCATGGATAGCCCCGATGCAGATCTGCGGTCTCATATGCAACCGCATAATGCTTTTGTGGTCCGCACAATGGCCCTCCGGAACTGGGCAATTCTGTCCCACTCTATGACCAATCTGCGGTCCGCAGACCTATTCTGCTGTCGCATAATGCGCCGCAGAACCTTCCTGCGGAAAATTTCATGTTGGATCTGCGATGGGTTATACGACCCGCAAAACAATTATGCGGCCTCATAATAGACCGCATAATAGTCCAAATAAATTTCCTAGATTTCTGCCTCAGTCTGCGAAAGATCTGCGGTCCACAGATCAGTTCTGCGACCACAGAAAATGCCCTGCACTTCCAAAAAATTTCTTTAACTCCCTAACGCACTGTTCAACCCAAAAAGTTTCTTCAACTCCCTACAATCGTCAGCACATAAGTCTACTATGGCACCACGAAACCCCGAGTTTTCGGTAAGATTTTACGGGGCCTTACATTTTATTTATTATATTAAGTTATTTTGGCTAGATTTGAGCCGTCCGATGATTGTTTCACACGAGAAGGTCATTTTAGAGTATTCGTTTAGCTTCTGTAAGGTAAGTATCTTGCCTAACTTTGTGCGGGGGTACTACCCCTTAGGATTTGAGTTGTATGTACCATTTTTGTCATGTGAAAGCCGTGTATGCGAGGTGACGAGTACGTACTCGGGATTATATGTGGAAATTGACCGGTTTAGACTTTTAGGCATCTTTCTTGTACTTATTGGAATTGTTAGCGCACGTTATATGTCACGACCCAAACCGATGGGCCGTGCCAAGTGCCCGACTTCTACCTATCGAACACCCCTAAGCATTCATCTAAGATATAAACATGAAATAAGTGTGGATTATGCATAACGTCTGGAAATAAACTACTGATTCATATGAACAACATACGTGGGAAAACATGCCCAAAAGACATATATACATATTTATATATATACGAAATACGGTAGGGCGAGCCGACAAGGCCACATACTATCCAACTATACATGATTGTCTACAGACCTCTAATAGAGTGTAAAAATGTATAAATGTACAGACCTCCAACTATGTCATATTAATGTTTCTCTCTCTCTTTATATTTTCTTTGCTCTTTTTCCTCTTTATAATAACATCAAGGGAAAGGGAAAAGGGAGGAGTAGGGAAGGGGAGGGGAGAAAGGAATGCTATGCTACTAATAAGGTTTGAATCTTCCATTTCACTGTGAAAGGCAAGAAGCTCATCCACTGAGCTAATCCTCAACTTTTTCTTTGCTTTTCCTTCTTCCTAATAGAGGGAATTGTTTTGTAACAATATTTATCTTGTGTGATGGAAATATGTGTTTGAAAAAAGAACAAACATTATAGGCACATTTACTGTCAAATGTTACCATTAAAAGAAATTCTTAAGTCACAAAATGAGCATATGAACAGAAGAAGCAATAAACCTCTCTTTCTCCCTTACATTTTCAATCAAACAAGAAGCAAACCCTATCGAGTTCTCACATTCCTGCACCATTTTGTCTGTAATGACTCAACCGGTCGTTTTGAGTTCTATGATCACATTTTCCTATTTGAGACTTTCCATAGGTCCATTTGATATTTCATGACTTAAAGGTAGGGGTGATTTGAGTCCTGAAAGGTTCGGGAGCGATTTGGAACACTTAGTTCCTAACAAGAGGCTTTAAGTTAAGAGAGTTGACCAAAGTAAATATTTCAGGTAATTGAGCCAGATTGGTGATTTGAAGGTTTTAATAGGTTTGTATGATGATTTTGGACTTGTATGTATGTTCATCTTAGCATTCTAGGTGCACGAGTATGATTCGGGCGTATCTTGTGAAAGTTAAAACTTGAAAAACGTTAAGAGAGTCTAAACTTTAGTTTGGACATCGAATCTTAGTTATGATGTTTTAGTATATATTTGGAGCCCTAGGACAAATTTGTATAGGATATATGAACTAGTCGAAATGGTTTGGAGGGTTCTCGATAGGCTCGAGTAAGTTGCGGGGTTTTCGGAGGCAGTTTGGAAGAGATAAACTAGTAAATCAGCACTAGGTCGCAGAAGCTCGCGACCTGGAACGTGGCGCGAGAGTAGTGGATGAGCCCTCACGATGGGCTCGTGAAGCGAGGGTCGGAGACGAGCTCCCAATTGCTAAAATTTTAGTTTTGTGTTATAAGATCCTATTTCGTACATAAACTTTATTTTATTATTTGAAGATCCACACAACACGAATTTGGGAGATTGTTAGAGGAGATTTTATCTACATCATAAGGGTAAGAGATACTAACATAGATCTATGATTATATCTTGGATCTATCATCTTTTTTGGCTTTAAATCAAGGAATCCAAAAGAAGAAAAGAGGGTTTTGACTTGAAAGTTAAGAAAGCATATTTTAGGAGGGATAAAACATCAATTTGGACTCATATTTAGAAACTAATCACATTTTTGGACTCGTGCGGTTATGAATATTTCACGACCCAAACCAATGGGCCGTGACGGGCACCCAGTGCCATACTCAACCGAGTACCAATGTTACATATCCTTCTTATCGTACTATCATTGGCAAATGGGCCAAACGGGCTGTCATGGGCTAACCGGAATAAACATAAGGGAATACTCAATATAGAACGACCCAATCTGATATAAAAACTTATACATGTGACATACGGGCCTATAAGGCCAAAATGATCGCTCATAAATTGAACATAGACTGACAAGGACATACTATCTTTCATATGTCTACAAGCCTCTAAGAGTAGATCAATACCATAAAGGTCAGGACAGGGCCCCGCCATACTAATCAATACACATCCAAATCATACTGACCAAATAAGCAACTCCGAAGAAAATGGAGTGCATCAACACCTTCCACTGAGCTGATAGCCTACTTGGAGGACTCTCGAGCTGTCTGTCGGGACCTGCGGGCATGAAACGCAGCATCCCTAGGCAAAAGAATGACAGTACAAATAATGTACCGAGTATGTAAGGAATGAAACCCAGTAAACAATAGACATGAGAAAAACATGGAGTAAAAGACTCAACATGTAAGTCTGAATAACTCTGTGAATCATTAATATTATAATGTCATGCATATGCGTATAAATGTCATACCATGCATGGGTATATGCGTTCATAACATCATCAAGCCTCTAAGGGCATCCCATCATATCATCTCAGCCACTGCGGGCAAAGTCATCAACGTATACCAGCTGATCAGGTGGTGGTACATATATAACTCCATAACCTTTTCCCATATCCCTTATATATATATATATATATACACGTATATAATGTCATTTAGTCATGGGTCAATGTACATGAATAAATGAATGCAATGCATGAGAAGTACGTCAATAAAATCTCTCGGATTGTCATAAGACCATTATGCCTTTGATTAATATCATGAAATAAACTTTATCAACTTATGTATTTTCTGAGACCCATGAACAGATGATAGAATAATAGGACACATGGGGAATCAAGAACATAAGCATCTCTAGCATTTCTATGAATAGAGTCATTTATGGAAGTTGTGCATTTACTCATTTCGTTTGTATCGTATGGATCATGCCAAAAAGAAAGAAGGGATAGACTTAACATACCTGAGCCGATTCTCTTGACAATCCCTCTAACACACGTCAATTGCAACAACACGTAACGGCGGATCGGAGTAAGGAAAAATTCATATGATGTTCTTGAGAAAGATTATACCGGTCTCCCTTAGAATTTCAAATCCCGTTGCTATTACGTAGTATAACTTTGTATGAAATTTTGTTGTAGCAAATCACATTGCTATCATCTAGTCTTTTATGAATTTTGTGGCTTCTTGCTGCTTGTCTTGGACGTTCTTTTGTATAAATTTGCTGAAGAAAAATCACGTTGCCATAAGCATTGTAAAGGATTCATATGAATTCCTTCTTTTACAATTCCATCTGTTACTTTGTGTAAGCATCTCAATATTGTAATTTAGAGAAGCTTTTTATTTTAGTGGGGTGGTCCCCACTTTTGGGGATTATTTTATCCAAAATTCTCCTAACATGTCACCAATTTATAAAGACCAAAGAGTCATTGCATCTTAAATCCGTTGTTGCCACGTGAGGATAGGGTCTTTATTCAACTTATCCACAAACTTTAATTACATGGTTAATCTCCCACTAAAATTAATAATTAACCAATTACCCACATAATTAAGAATTATCTCAAATTACTTAAAATACTACTCAGTAAGTAACTACGGATAATTATAGGCGAGGAAGGACATCAAAAATTCTATCGGGTATACGACATAATAAGCTCGTAGCTTTACAAGAGTCAGAGGGTCTTTCCTAAGTACTACAACGAAAGACTAGCTGAGCAGATAAGGAAGAAGGCTTCAACCTAAGCATAGTAGCTTGAAGAAGAAATGGTCATGTAAAAACAGTCTCACTACAAAATTATATGCACTCCAGTGGAAAGTGGCGCATACCGTGGCTAATGAACGGGAAGCAAAAATCAAAAGTAATATTCGAGGCCATATGAGTTGCAAAAACATTCTGGCATACGTGGGAACTAAGATAAGCTAAGTATGCATGCAACAAGGGGGCAGAAAGACTAGAAAAAGTAATAGCTTATGTTTAAAGAAAGCTGAGAAGGAACGAAAGGAATTATTCGATCAATTATCCAGAGTTAGTTACGTTGGGAACACACTTAAGATTTCAGAGTATTATCCATGCAGCATATATGTTGACAATCATACATCCGTAGAAGACTGCGGTATGAGTTAAAAGAAAGAATTGAGTCTATGTCATAGACAAAGGATTAAATTGTTAGAAGATTGTATCATGGATATTCCATAGAGTAAATAATACCATGAGCCGCAGATCGGAATATAGCTTAAGCCTACATAAAGGATGATCAGAAGGAAGAGGAAATTAAAGTGTTACATCAACTAGGTAAATCAGGAGTCTGATTATTGGACCCAGAAAATTATTGACATTATGATTGAGAACATTGTAGAATCACTTTTAATATCAGAGGTACAAGAGAGATAGTACAACAACTATATTCTATAACGGCCCTGGTTAGAGCCAGTTAGTAAAGTACCAGCCTCATAAGAAGTCAGTATGAAACTCCCACCAGATTGTGTATGCACTAGAGGTGAAAGTATAATAGAGCTTCAAGTTGTGGATGTGAATTATACCTGTGTGAAAGCAAGGTCATGAAAGAGATAGAAGATGTGATGCGAGATTTTAAGGTAAATAAGGTAAAGGTGAACAACGTATGAGATACTCAAATGCAGAAGGTTGCGAATAATCCATACTACAGATAGAAGGCTAGAAGCGTTGGGATTCAGTATCCAAGAATGGTAGCGGCATCGTAAGTGGCATATCTTCCAGCCTATGGTTTCTAGGTACTGAGGGGTTTAGTTAAAAGAGTAAAGAAGAGTTAGAGACGATGTAATGTCTCGCTTGATATTCCAGAATAACATAAGGAAATCTATGGTGCAAGCAAGATAAAGGAAGGTTGCGAGTAGTATAAATAGATATGTGTAGGTAGCAAGCTAAGTATGGTAGCACGACAAGGTTTTAGGAAGACATGAGTAAGGATAAGAAAAGGCAAGTGAAAATGTGATGAAAATGGATAAGTTCTCGGGATTAAGCCCATGAAAACAAAAGAGTTGATGGTTTGTCTAATTTATAGAAAGCTCAGTATAGCCTGAATGAACTCAAAAGAGTCTAAGACTAGTAACATTTAGAAGAGATGGAATGCTGCCTTGGTAGTAGTATAAAGGTGTAATCATGATAGATAAAGGATGATGTTTGGGCCTTCGATTGAGTAATAATTTAAAGAAAAAAGAAGAGAGGGGATTTCACGGATGGCACATGATTAAAATACCCACGTAAGGTGAATCACATTGGGATGCTATGAAATACAGTTATTGAAGTATAGTATCGCCCCTAGGTGGATCAATATAATTATTTCAGATGTTCCCCGAGAAGAGGCCAAGTTATCAGTGGTAGATTATAGATCAATATTGAGGTGAATCAACAATGGATAGATAAAAGTTACAAAGTACGAGATGAGATTAGGCCGTCATTCTTAAGATGAACAGTAATGAGGAAGCATTAAAGGACTTAGACTTATAAATATAGGATAAGCAACGAGAGTAAGCTGGAGTTTGGTAGCAGACCTCAGTAACGATAAATCAAAGTAAGAATTATGGTATAGTATTACCTACCTAGATGCAGTAAAGTCATATGGATGGATAACTGGGTCTATGAAATACGATATAACAATATTCGTAAGTTCGACAAAGTACCGAGAGAAGAACTTCAGTATACCTATAGATGCCCAGAGGGATATCTTATCAAGCTCTGTATATATTTACAAAGTGAGGCCTAGAGATTGGCTAAAAGCCGGAGGGAAAAGGAGAGAAGAGTCGCATAGGCACATTTACAAGGTCAGAGTCGTACATGCTGTATGATAGAAGGTAGCAACACTTACGAGATTGGAAGGATTCTGACCACAAGTCATGGTGTGAGAAAGGGGCCTAAAGGGGGGGAATGCCCTAGCCTTTAGAATTATTCACAAAACAATTGCTTGGATGGCAAGGAGAGTACTGAACTATTCGGAAGACATAAGTTATGAAAATAATAAGTGCATCAGTCAACATTCGAGGACGAATGTTCCAAAGGGGGGAATGATGTTACACCCCATGTTTTCTTACGTGAAAGTACACCATAAGTAAATTGATGAAAGCTCGGAAATGAGATGTTACATCCCGCATTTTTGTACGTTAAAGTTTTGTCGTAAGTTAATCGACATAAGCTCGAGAACGAGATTATTTGGAGGTTATAAGTATTATGCTATTTCAAAAAAGTGATAAGTAAATTCGTGAAGGTGAGAGAGTAAGCAAATCGAAGAAAATGAGTTTCGTCGAAGTTTGACATTTTGAGGTAAAATACGGTCCAAGCTATAATACCCTGTATTTATGGACTAGTGCCATACAAGGTACCACATTTGGATATATTGAAGCAAAAATATGATATTTTAGAGAGAGGTAAGAGTGTTTTAGAGATAGGGGACACCGCAGGCTAATTGTCCATCAATCCTTACTAAAGACTTGGAGAATTCACAAGGAAAACTCACAAGGTCTTTAATCAAGAGGTAAGGTTCTAACCCTAGTCTTCAATTTCGAGTTTGGGTAGAAGATGAGTAATTGGGAGTATGATTTTTGGGTATGGTAGTTGTTATTTATGCATGCATGTAGCTATGAGGATGGTGGGGAGATAATTGAACTAGTATGAGTAAACTCATGGTGTTGAATTAGTTGTGGAGTGAAGGAAATCTTGTGGAAGAACCTTTGAATCAAATTCGCACACCCATATCACTCTGTGTAATAGCCACCCTTATCACTCCGCCTTGACAGTAACATTTGCCACCCTTATCTCTCCGATAGTCACCCGCATCACTCTGTATAATAGCCACCCTTATCACTCTGCCAGACAATAACACAATAGCCACCTTATCACTTTGTACATTCAACAACGGTGAAATGCCACCCTTATGCTCCGTATAACAACAACGGTGAAATACCACCCTTATACTCCGCATAACAACAGCCAAAACCACACAACAATTCACAAGTGCTAACATCACAACAACATGATGTATCAACTCGTAACACAAGTTCCCATAGGCCGCAACCTCTCCAAAGATCCAACAATATCAATATTTCCACAACAAATAGCCCACGACTCAAACACAATGTGTATAAAATCTCAATAACAAAGGAATGGGAAAGTAACTCAACAAGGAACGACACCCCCTTTTTACACTACTTCAATTAAAATAGATTAATGACTTTCGATAACCTAAATTCAAATTAATTATTTAAGGATACACTCAATAGTGAAAGTATCTCCATGAAATGGTAAACTTCGCTCCTAGTGTATGAATTTGGCTAACAATGAAAGATATGGAACGAACTAGTACTGCGTCTAAATGCATGAGAATAACCCGGCAACAAAAGGGATATCATGTAAACCAATTTAAACTAAGAATAGCTCAACAATAAAAGAAATCACATAATGATAAAAGTAGTAACAACTCCAAATAAAGCATATAAGATCAAACTCGACAAGTAAAGAATGTGACATGTAACGACAACTTCAAATAAGGCATGTGATGGCAGACATGACGAATAAAAGATATAATGTGTGCTAACAATTCCAAATAAGTACAAGAAAGATGACTAAGACTCTAAACCATTCAATTTCCATATATAATCCTGAGTACGTACTCGTCACCTCGCATACACAGCTTTCATATGACACAAATGGCACAAAAAACTCAAATCCTAAGGGGTAGTTCCCCCGCACAAAGTTAGGAAAGATACTTACCTCAAAGAAGCTAAATTGATACTCTAAAATGACCTTCTCATGTGAAATAGTCTCCGGACGGCTCAAATCTAGCTAAAATAACTTAATATAATAAATAAAATGTAAGGCCCCGTAAACTCTTGGGTTCAAGAAACCATCACAGATATTCAATATATTGAAGTAAAGGGACTCTTTTGAAGCAAAAATATGATATTTTAGAGAGAAGTGAGAGTGTTCTAGAGAGAGGGGAAACCCTAGTCTAATTGTCCATCAATCCTTGCTCAAGACTTGGTGAATTCATAAGGAAAACTCACAAGGTCTTCATCATAGAGGTAAGGTTCTAACCCTAGTCTTCAATTTCGAGTTTGGGTAGAAGATAGGTAATTGGGAGTACGATTTTTGGATATGGGAGTTGTTATTTATGTATGCATGTAGCTATGAGTATGGTTGGGAGGTAATTGAACTGGTGTGAGTAAACTCTTGGTGTTGAATTAGTTGTGGAGTGAAGCAAATCTTGTGGAAGAACCTTGTAATCAAATTCGCATACCTAGTGTTTGACAAAATGCTCCAATGAGCTGAAACCATGAATATCTTCCTAATTTGTGTTCAATTTTGCTATTTCTCCAAATAGATTGAAGTTGCTAGGATTTTCGGAACTGTGTAGTGAATTAAGGAAGGCTCAAAGCGAGGTATGAAGGCTAAACTCTTATTCTAATATCGGAATTCCCGAATCCTTGTAAAATTCTATCATGTGTAGTCGAACTTGAAACGCTATTGATGTGGGGTATTCAAACTAGTAGAATTGATGCCCAATTGGCATAACGTGTTAGAACTCTCGTGTATTAATGATTCTCTATTTTTTACTTAATCATGTTATACCCCTTTGGGAAGAAGATCTAGTATGAAATCAATGTGATTAAACACTTATTTCTCATATGATGAAACTTTATGAATTTACACTTGCTAAGGCCAAAGGTGCCAAACAGTTGATTAGAAGGGAACTCTTTTGTACATATTATTATCATTTTGGGAACTCGAGCTGTGGCATTGTGGTTACACCTCCACCCGCATACGTTGGGGTGAGGCGGCGGGGCCGCTTTGTATAGAGCTGTGGTATTGTGGTTACACCTCCACCCGCATAAGTTGGGGTGAGGCGGTCTGGCCTCTTTGTGTATAGTTGTGGTATTCTAAATACACCTCCACCCATATACATTGGGGTGAGGCAGCGGGGCCACTTTGTATAGAATTTCTGGTATTGTGATTACACCTCCATCCGCATCCATTGGGGTAAGGCGGAAAGGCCGCTCTGTGTAAAGGTAGTTGTAGAGGATTCCCGACTTGAAATTTATAAGTGTTATTGGAAGTTCTTAATAAATATGTATTGACTTTTGTGGTTATCTAAGCCCTATCATCGTAACCATGATTCATCATATTCATGTTGTATTTCCAAGTCCTTGAATAGATATTTCGGTTTTCATACTAGTACTATTCGACTTGTACTAACGTCCCTTTTGTCGGGGGAAAAACATCTTTCAAGGATGCAGATGGTTCCATAGACGAAGGAATTGACTAGTGATAGTGGTACACTCTTTTCCCAGCTGACTTGGTGAACCCCACTTCATTTCGGGGTTGTGCATCTTTTGTTCCGTGTGAATTATGTTTTGAGGTATAGCCGGAGCCTTGTTGCCGGCACTATCATTATACTCTTTTATATCTATTAGAGGTTCCGTAGACATGGTGTGGGTTTTGTATTGATATTGGGAAAGTCAAGATAGTAATGATGTATGTGTGTTACATCTTCTACTTCGAACGATGAAAGTGTGTGTATTTTGAGACTTTATAAATGAAGTAACTAATGGTGATGGAATTAGTGTTGTTCATGAACCCTATTGTTGTTAATTAATGAAATGTATTCTTCTCTTTATCAATGGGTGAGTTGGGTAGACGGCACTGTGCAGGCTTGCTCGACCGGGGTAACTCTGTTGAGCGTCGGTCACGCTCCCCAAGTGTAACACCCCGAAATATTTCGAAGTACTTAAGTGTAAGGCCTGGTAAAATTTGCAAAGAAAATAATGTTTCATGGTGCCGGACTAGGTTTACGTATTTGAGGATTATAGAAATTGTAAGTCATGGACTTTTTGGGTTGAACAATGCACAAAAAAGTAAAGGAAAATGTTTGCCGGAAATGTGCATTTATGCGGTCCATTATGCGACCTCATAATCACTCTGCGGGACGCATAATAGCCGCAGAAGTGAGCATGTGAGGGCTATTCGGGAAGCAGCTATGCGGTCGACTATGCGACCGCATAACTGTTATGCGGTGAATTATGCGGACCGCATAACAGTTATGCGGACCGCATAGTGACCGCATACACATGCAGTTCTTTTGGCTATTTTGTAACCAATTATGCGACCGATATGTGGTCCGCATATCGGTTATGCAATCGCATACCTTGTTCCGGAGCTCTATTTTTGGGATTTTAAAACCCGACCCTATTTCGTTAAATACACTCTTTGGTCCATTTTTGAGACATAATCTGATATTTTAGAGTGAGAGAGAGTGCCCTAGAGTGAAAAGGTGTTCTTCCATAATTTTTCTTCAATTCTTGCTCAAGTTTTGGAAGATTAAAAAGGGAAGCTTACTAGGTCTTCATCCTAGAGGTAAGATTCTACACCCTAACCCTCAATTTCGAATTTTGTGTAGAAATGGATAATAAGCAAGATAATTTCTGGGCAAGAGTGTTGGTTATTTTACATGCATGTGTTATCAAAGGGTGTAGAAAGATTGTTGAGCTAAAAATGGTAAATGTTGGGTTGTGGGATGATGAAGCCATTCATAAAAAGGACATTGAAACCTTAATGCACATCTAGTGTTTGATAAAATGCTCAAATGAGCTAGAACCATGATCATCTTCCTAATTTTGATTCAATTTGTTATATTTCTAAAATAGATTGAAGTTGCTAAGAATTCCGGAATATTTTAGAGTGTAAGGAATATCAAGTGATGTATGTTGGGTAAACTCTTCTCTTAGAATTGAATCCCACGATATTCAGGTAAATTATGTAAGTCACGAGTGATTCATAATGAAATTGGCTATTCCGAGTAAGATTGGGTTGAAAGATATATGTTCAACAAGCATCCCAAAATGCTCTATTCATGTAATGTTATCAATTGAGGATGTGTTAAAATATGGGCTGTGCATTAATAATGTTTCGACTTTAAGTCAAGTTCAAATGAAGGTTATTATGCCAAATTTTGTGAAATATCTCTATGTGCATTAGACTGTAAATTGCTCGCATGTTTACTACACACTTTGATTTGAATTGTGTTTATTGTTGATGATGAGGATGATATTTGAAATTGATAATGTGAGCATGAAATACTGAATATGGCCAACGTGCCAAGAATGATCTTAAAATTATGGCCACTAGTGCCAATGAAATGAAAAGATGTGAAAGTATTATGAAATGTGATGATTGATATATAAAGGTTCATGTCTCAAATAAGACAGCCTAGCCTGTCGGGTCGTGATCGGATACCATGCCGCACACATAGTGGTGATTGTGCTGGAAATTGTAATTGAAATGGTAATTGTGGTTGATGTCCCTAATGGATAGCCTAGCCGATCAGGTCGTGATCGGACTCTGTGTTAAAGACGGTGGTATTGATATTGAGAGAAATTGTGGTTGATGTCTCTAATGAGATGGCCTAGCTGATCAAGTCGTGATCGGACTCCGTGCTGAGAGTACGGTGGTACCGGTATTGTGAATAATGGTATTGTGGACAATGGTATATCGATACTAAAAATCTCCCAACGTGAGATATGGAAATTAATTTGAACACTGTCTTGATCCTAAATTGAGGTTTGATGTTGATTAATTCTTTCATTGATATTATGATAATCTTATTTGTATTATTTGTCATTCTATTAAGAGGGTGTTTAATTATGCATACTAGTGCTATTCGACGGTACTAACGTCCCTTTTGCCAGGGGTGCTGCATCTTTAAATTGATGCAGGTGGTTCCACATCAGGAGATATTGATCATTGATAGCAGTGCACCTTCTTCCCAGCTGACTTGGTGAGCCCCACTTCATTCCGGGGTCATAAATCTTTTGTACTTTGTGTATCCTGTTTGAGGTATAGCCGGGGCCTTGTTGCCGGCATTATCATTGCACTATACTTTATCTATAAAGCCTCCGTAGACATAGTATGGGTTATGTATTGGTGTTGGGGAAAGACAAACTATGTTATGTTGTGGATGTAATACTTGTCCATTTGAGACTTTAAAAAAATGATGAAACTATTGAAAATGAATTGGTATTGTAGACATGAACACATTTTCGTCTAATTAATGATAATATGTATTTTCTCTATTCATGGATGAGTTTGGGTAGAATAAAATCTAACAGGCTTGCTCGATCGGGTTCACTCGGTTGAGCGCCGGTCGCACTCCTCGGTTTTGGGGAGTGACAAACTTGGTATTAGAGCCTAACATTTTAAAGTGTCCTAGGATATCTCGGAGCCATGTCTAGTAGAGTCCTTATTATCAGTGTGTTGTCGACCACATCTATAATTAGGATGCTACATGGACATTTAGGAATAATACCCTTCTTTCATGTTCTTGATCGTGCGATAAAGCTTGTTGTAAGATTGTTCCTCCTTTAACTCCTGAGTTGCTCTAATTTTCAGTACATGGCGCCTAAGAAGAAGGCAAGAACTGGCCAAAGAGCCAATGTCACCCTAGGAGTGACAATTGATCATATAATTGATAATGCGGGTGAGCACCCGAGGAGTGAGAATATTCCTCCAGTTACTACACTGCATGACTCTACTACAACTAATCAGACAGCACCTGTCCCTACACCTACTGAAGGTGCAACAGTCCCTCCAACTGATATACCAGTTCCATCTCCAGTTCCAGCTTCCGATTCTGGTGTTTCTGATATTGATCTTAGGGGAGCCATACAGATATTGGCTCAAATAGAGGTTTCCCAGACCCAGAGGTCCAATGTTGCACCCACTTCTTCCAGTCATCTAGGGGATTCTACTGGTTCGAGGGTGAAAAGGTTTCTCCAGTCGGATCCTCCAGTGTTCTCGGGTACTAACCCAGAGGAAGATCCCCAGGATTTCATTGATGAGATGCACAAGACTCTCAGAGTTATGCGTGCTACTGAAGCAGAGGCAATGGAATTGGCCTCCTACCACCTTAAAGAGGTGGCATATTCTTGGTTTGAACTATGGGAGGAGTCCCGTGAAGAAGGGAGCTCTCCGGCGAGGTGGAATGAGTTTGCCGATGCCTTCATTGATCATTCCTTGTCTGCCGAGACTAAGGCAGCCCGTGCTGCTGAGTTTGAGAACTTGAGGCAAGGTAGCCTGAGTGTGTGGGATTACCATATGAGATTCACGTACCTATCGAAATATGCTATTTACATGTTGCCCACTATGGAGGCTAGAGTATGCCGCTTTGTGCCGGGCCTTAGTCCCTTGGTAATTAATGAGGCTCCTATAGCTGCCTTGAATTCTGAGCAACAAGGGATCCAATCAGCAGGGTCATCATGGTGGTAGATCCCAGCAGCAGAGGAAGCCCCCATCCCCTAGGTGTGGAAAGATGCACCTAGGAATATGCTACATAGACTTACCCATATGCTACGGATGCGGATTGAGGGGTCACATTCAGAGGGATTGTCATTCGTCCCACCAAGGTACAGGTAGGGGCATGGCACAACCAGCCAATTCTGCAGCTACTACACCCGCAGCACCTCCTCCAGCTCGAGGCACTCCAACACCCGCAGGGCGTGGTGCAGCTAGGGGTAGAGCACATAATTCGGGAGGATCCAACCATTTCTATGCTATAAGGGGTCGCCAGAATTCAGAGGCTTCTCTAGATGTTGTTACACGTATATTATTTGTCCAATCTCATGATGTATATGCTCTTATTGATCCCGGTTCCACTTTGTCATATATCATACCTTATGTTGCTATGAAATTTGGGATAGAATCAGAATAGCTTTATGAGCCGTTCTCTGTATCTACTCCGGTTGGTGAGTCTGTTTTAGCCACATGGGTTTATAGGGATTATGTTGTTACGTTGCATGGTCCGGACACCGTGGCTGATCTTATTGAATTGAGAATGGTCAATTTTGATGTGATAATGGGGATGAATTGGCTTTATTCTTGTTTTTCCAAGCTTGATTGCCGAACCAGAACTATTAGGTTCAAATTTCCAAATGAGCCAGTTATTGAGTGGAAGGGTGATGATGTAGTGCCGAAGGGTAGGTTTATTTCTTACCTAAAGGCCACGAAAATGATCAACAAGGGTATTTACTATTTGGTCCGGGTTACGGACACCTATGCTGAGGCACCTACACTTGAGCCTGTGCCTGTTGTGAATGAATTTTCGAGAGTCTTTCCGGATGAACTCCCTGGGATCCCACCAGACAGGGAGATTGATTTTGGGATTGATGTAATGCCAGACATGCATCCTATATCTATTCCACCCCACAGAATGGCACCGGTAGAATTGAAAGAGCTAAAGGAACAATTGAGAGATTTGTTAGAAAAGGGTTTTATCCGGCCAAGTATGTCGCCTTGGGGCGCACCGGTCCTTTTTGTAAGAAAGAAAGATGGGTCACTGAGAATGTGTATTGACTATCGACAGCTTAATAAGGTAACAATAAAAAATAAGTACCCACTGCTAAGGATAGATGACTTGTTTGACCAATTGCAAGGTGTTAGGTACTTATCCAAAATTGATTTACGATCCGGGTATCACCAATTGAAGATCAGGGAGCGGGATATTCCGAAAATAGCTTTTAGGACCCGGTATGGGAAAACTCTTAAATAATCATGTAATATAAATGAAATTGGATCAAAATCACTTACCCAATAGTTCTATGTGAAAATCTCTACTCAAAATCGCCTCCCACCGAGTCTAGGGTTCTTAAATATGATAAATGAAGCTAAGTCCCGTAATCCCATTATTTTGTTCAGCTACTGGTCTCGCAAATGCGACTTGGGGTTCCCGAATGCGAACCCTGCAAATGTGGAAATCCATCACAAAAATGATGCCTTTAGATCCTAGGGAATGTCGCAAATGCGACACTAACTTTGCATTTGTGAAGCCAGCCCCTTCGGAAAAGCGGCCATGTCGCAAATGCGAGACGCCGCGACCCAAGCCCCTTTCACATTTACGAGGCTAGCTTCGCAAATGCGAAGCCTGCCAGCCCACTAACACCTTAGCAAATACGATAAATTTTTTGGAAAAGCGGTGACCGCAAATGCAAACTGGTACTCGCATTTGCGATAACTGCAGCACCAGCACACCAGCTATTGAGAAACAAGCCAAAAACAAATCTGAAATACATCCGAGCCCTCAGGGCTCCACACCAATCATCCACACAAGTCTAAGCATATCATACGAATTCACGCACACAATCAAATCACCAAAATAACATACGAAATCACAAATCATACACCAAAACACATAGAAAATTACAATGAACTCAAGAATCGCTAGAAACACAACCATACGTTCGATTCATATCAAACCAACTCGGAATGACACCAAATTTTGCAGACAAGTTCCAAATGAAAAAACCTATTCCAAGTCCCGAAACCAAAATCCGAACCCGATAGAAATAAAGTCAACATGTGGTCAAACCTAAGATATTTCTAAACCTTCAAATTGCCAACTTTCGGCAAAACAAGTCAAATCATCTTAGAAACCTCTGGATACAATTTGGGACATAAGCTTAAGTCTAAAATCACTATACGAACCTATTGGAACCATCAAAATAGCATTCCGAGGTCGTTTTTAGGAAAGGCAAACCTTGGTCAACATTTCCAGCTTAAGCTTCTAAACCAAGAACCAAAGGATCCAAATCATTCTAAAACCTCCCCGAAATGAAACCAATAATCCTCTAAGTAATAAAACCACAAATACACATACAAGAAGCTTCAAAAGGGGAAACGAGGCTCAAATATGCAAAATGATCGGTCGGATCGTTACAGAGACCTGCACTTCACCACTAGAAACAGTTGTGTATCAACTACTCCAAACTCAACCATAACGCATCTGAAACTCACCCCAACCATCAGGCTCCAAATTGAACATGCACACAAGTGTAATAACATCATACATGTTCTTATAAATTTACTCGCTACCTCAAATCATCAAAATAACACCAAATAACAAGAATCGATCTTCAAAACTCAAGATTTCAAATTGAAAACTCATTTTTTACAATCTTTCACATAATGCGTCGAAACGCTCTTGGGTCACTCGGGACTCCAACCAAATGTGCGTACAAGTACAAAAATATCATACGAATCTATCAGAACTGTCAAAATACCTATCTAAGGTCGTTTACCAAAAATATTGAATGTGATCAACCCAAACCTTATTTTAAGTCATAAATCACTTTTTCATAAAACTTTTGCGTAAAAGATTTTCGAAAAGCGACATGGATCATGCACGTAAATCAAGAAATATTAAAAGAAGCTATGAGAGGTCTCATAATACATGAATTAAGTCTAGTACTCAAAATGACCTATCATATCGTCACATTCTCTACCTCTAAAAGAAACGTTCGCCCTCGAACAAAGTACCTAGACTGGTGAAAAGGTAGGGGTATCTACTCTGCATATTGGGATCGGATTCCCACGTAGCCTTCTCAATTAACTAACCTCTTCATTGCACTTTCATAGAAGGATAGCTCTTAGATCTCAACTTACGGTCTAGAATAGCCACAAGCTCTTCCTCATAGGTCAAACCCTTGTCAAGCTGCACCGTGCTGAAGTCCAAAACATGTGACCTATCTTCATGGTACTTCCGAAGCATAGAAATGTGAAATACTGGATGTACGCACGCTAGGCTAGGAGGTAATGCAAGCCTATAGGCAACCTCCCCAATTCTCTCTAAGATCTCGAACGACCAATAAACCTCGGGCTCAACTTTCCCTTCTTCTTAATCTGCATCACGCCCTTCATAGGTGACATGCAGAGAAGAACCTTCTCACCTACCATGTAAGCCATATATCGAACATCCCGGTTCGCATAAATCTTCTGTTTGGACTGAGCTGTACGAAGTCGCTCCTGAATAACCTTAACCTTCTTCATAGCATCACAAACCAAATCAGTGCCCAACAATCTAGCTTCTCTGGGCTCAAACTAAACATTCGGCGAACGACATCGCCTCCCATATAAGGCCTCGTACAGAGCCATCTAGATACTTGACTGATAGGTATTATTGTAGGCGACTCATCTTGAGGTAAAAACTAGTCCCACTGACCCCCGAAATCCATAGAGCATGCTCGCAACATATTCCCCAATATCTGATAGTGCACACGGACTATCCGTCCGTCTGAGGATGAAACACGGTACTCAGCTCGACCTGCGTGCCCAACTCACGCTACACTCTCTCAAAAAATACAATGTGAACTGCGTGTCTTGGTAAGAAATGATGGAAACGGGCACACCGTGCAAGCGGATAAACTCCCGGATGTAAATTTGAGCCAACTGCTCTGAAGAATAGGAATTGATCACTGGAATAAAGTATGCAGACAAAGTCAACAGGTCCACAATAACCTAGACTGCTTCATATTTCCTCAATGTCCATGGTAAGACTACCACAAAATCCATAGTGATGCTCACCCACTTCTACTCCGGTATCTCCAATCTATGAGTCAACCCACCCAGTTTTTGATGCTCGTACATCACATGTTGATAATTCAAACACCAAGAGACATAAGCAAAAATATCTTTCTTCATTCTCTGCCACCAATAGTACTATTTCAAGTCATGGTACATCATCGTAATGCCTGAGTGAATGGAATTGCACGAACTGTGAGCCTTCTCGACCATTAAATCTCACAACCCATCAACATTTGGAACACAAATTCTTCCTAGAAACCACAACCTACTTGGCACCACCCTATTGCACCATGTCCTTCAACACCAATAAGTGAGGATCATCAAACCGAAAACCCTTGATACATTCCAACAACGATGACTATGCCACAACACAAGCAAGAATCCAGCTAGGCTACGAAACATCCAACCTCACGACTGATTGGCCAAAGCATGAACATCTATGGCTAGTGGCCTCTCCACTGTCGGTAAATATGCCAAACTGCTAATGCTCTGAGCCTTCCTACTCAATGCATCAGCCACTACATTGGCCTTCCCTAGATGATATAGTATGTTGATATCATAGTCTTTCAACAACTCTAACTATCTGCGCTGCCACAAATAAAGGTCCTTCTTCTTGAACAGGTATTGGAGAATCTGATAGTCAGTATACACCTCACATGGAACGCCATAGAGATAATGCCTTCAAATCTTTAGTGCGTGAACAATGAATGCCAACTCTAAGTCATGCATGTTGTAATTCTTCTCATGAAACTTCAGTTGCCGAGACACGTAGGCAATCACCCTACCGTACAACATCAATACCGTGCCAAGCCCAATATGCGATGCATCACAATACACAGTGTAAGATCCCGAACCTGTGTGCACCACCAACACCAGGGTTTTAGTCAATGCAGTCTTGAGCTTCTGAAAAGTCACCTCACACTCATCGGACCATCTCAAAAGAGCACCCTTCTGGGTAAACTTGGTCAATGAGGATAAGATAGATGAAGACCCCTCCACAAACTGGCGATAATAACCCGCCAAACCCAAGAAGCTCCGAATCTCTATAGCTGAAGTAGGTCTAGGCCAGTTCTGAACTGCCTCAATATTCTTAGGATCCACCTTAATGCCCTCGGAAGATATAACATTGCCCAAAAAGGCAACCGAGTCTGACCAGAACTCATACTTTGAAAACTTGGCATATAATTGACGATCCCTAAGAGTATGAAGTACGATCCGATCTACAAATGTTGTTCATGCTCCTATCGACTGGGGGAGTAGACCAAAATATCGTCAATGAGTACACCTAGTTCATCAAATCCATATAGTGTGTTGGGGCATTATTCAATCCGAATGACATCACCATGAACTCATAATGGCCATAACGAGTCCGAAAAGCTGTCTTAGGGACATCTGCTCCCTAATATTTACCAGATGGTAGCCAGATCTTGAGTCAATCTTGGAAAACACCTTGGCACCTTGAAGTTGGTCAAATAAGTCATCAATGAACAGCAACAAATACCTGTTCTTGATAGTGACCTTGTTCAACTGCCGATAATCTATGCACATCCTCATCGGCCCATCCTTCTTCTTCGCAAACAACACCAGTGCACCCCAAGGTTAGACACAAGGCCTAATGAATCCCTTGTCAAGCAAATCCTACAACTGTTCCTTCAATTCCTTCAATTCAACTGGGGTCATACAATATGCTGGAACAGAAATGGGCTGAGTGCCCGGAACCAAGTCAATGCTAAAGTCGATATCTCTATTGGTGGAAAGCCCGGCAAGTCTGTAGGAAACACCTTAGGGAACTCATGCACAACCAGAACTGAATCCATGGAAGCAACCTCCGTACTAGAATCACGGATATAGGCCAAAATATGCTAGACACCCCTTCTCAACTATACGTTAATCCTTCATGTATGAAATGACCCTGCTAGTGGAATGACCAAGAGTCTCTCTCCACTCCAGTCGAGGCAACCCCAGAATGGCTAACATTACAATATTGGAGTGAAAATCAAAGATAGCTTGGTACGGTGACAACCAATCCATGCCCAAAATCACGTCAAAATCCACTATATCAGGTAATAGAAGGTCAACCCTGTTCTCATAGCTCCCAATAGTGACCAAACAAGCACGATAGACACGGTCTACAATAATAGAAATCCCAACAGGCATAGACGCATAAATAGGAGCACTCAAAGAATTATGATACATATCCAAATATGAAGCAAAATAAGATGACACATATGAATAAGTGGAACCCGGATTAGTTAAAATGGATTCATCTCTATGGAAAAATAAAACAATACATGTGATGCCCGCATCAGATGACTTCGCCTTAGGTCTAGCTGGGAGTGCATCGCAACGGGGCCGGGCCCTGCCAATCTGACCTCCGTCTCTTGGACGGTCTCTAAGTTGCTAGCCTCCACCTCTAATGGCCTGACCACCATCTTGGGCTACTGACCACCACCTCTAGCTGGTTGAGCAGGTGGCAGAGATACAAGTGCTGGAATCATGGCACGATAGATAGGGATCAGGATATCTCCATGGCGTGATAGATATCCTGATCCCTATTTAGACGTGATAGATAGCTCCTCGGTATCTATCACGCCATGGAGCTATCCTGATCCCTCGTACTGGATAAAGATCATGCTACCCTACTGGAGGCGCTCAAACTGGTTGCATAAGTCCTCTCAATAAGTGAAGGGAATGAACTTCTCCAAGAATAGCTGTGAGAACTGGTCCCTAGTGAGTAGAGGTGAACCTGTTGGTCTGCTCCGAACATATCCCTACCACCACCTCGCGACGGAGCCATGCATCTGAAACACGAAGTAAACACTGCTATACTCCACTATACCCATGTTGCGCAGCACCTCATTGCAACAGTCAAAACAATCCTGAGGGTACCTAGAAGGTGTACCACCAAAATGAATAGGAAATAGATTGGTGAACCCGTGCAACATTATTCAGTCCCTCTGATGACATCGTGGGACCTTCCTCGAACTATTTAGGAATAACAGGCTGAACTGATCCAACTGCTGGAACTGTCGGAGTCTGATATTCATGAGCCACCTGCTCGGGAGTGCGAGTAGCGGAAGTCTGGGATGCTCCTCCAGCTTGAGAGACTGCGGGTGCTACCAAAAATACACCGGCCTGGGCCACGCTCTCCATAAGATCGACCAGGCAGACTAAGGCATCCTGAAGTACGGGGGTGGCAATGAACCCCTCAGGGACCTGAGGTGGTCCAACTAGTGCGGACGGAACAGGGACCTCCTCCTCATGCTCGATCTGAGGCTCTACAATAGATGAGGCTCTGGAACAGACGTCTCCGTACCGGTCCTCCAGACTCTACTAAGCTTGATCATGACTCATGAGATCTAGGTAACCTAGTGCTCTGATACTAATTTGTCACGACTCTAATGCCCAACCACGGGGGCGTGATGACGCCTAACATCTACTTGCTAGGCAAGCTAACGTTAGCTAGAGAATTAACTAAATTTTAACAATTTAAAAGTAGAAAAGCATTTATTAATGACTGATAAACTTCTAAAATACATGAAATAAATACATAAGTAACACAGTTTATACTAATCCCAGAAATCTATAGTCACAAGTACGTGAGTGACTAGAATACTACAAACATGGTCTGAAATGAAATACAACTATCTGAAACAAGATAAATAGTAAAACAAGAAAGAAGGAGACTTCAGGGACTGGGAACGCCGTGCAACTCTACCTCGAGTCTCCTAAAGAAGTCGGATCCGAGCAATCTCCTCTATGCGCCGCTAGGGCCAATACCAGGATCTACACAAGAAGTGCAAAAGTGTAGTATAAGTACAACAGACCCCATGTACTCTGTAAGTATCGAGCCTAACCTTGTAGAAGTAGTGACGAGGCTATGACAAGATACTGATTATAAATGTGTACAAATAATAATAAAAGACAACAGAAATATAGAGGAAGCAAGTAAACTCACAAGAATAGGACCCGAAGGTTAACTAACAGAGGGCCCCAGAATAACATCTTCTCATTACCACATATCACATTACAAAAATTGAGCACTATCACTACAAACAGTTACAACACATCCTACTCCATTGTGGCACGCAACCCGATCTCAATATCAATTAAATATATATTACGGCGTGCAACCCGATCCCTATATCATATCAATATATGTTGTGACATGCAACCCGATCCCATTATCAATTTATTTTTCATATTGTTGCGGTGCGCAATCCGTTCCCAATATCAACTCATTAACATGAACAACACACCACAACTAAATCTGGTAATCTCAACACAAAAGGTACTAAAGCATATAAAACATCAAGGAACTTCTAGTACAAATAAAGAACAACCAATATCTCATATTCAAAAAACTCGATAATTCATTAACGCGAGAATAGACAAGGGACTCACACAATCGGATATAAGGTAAAGAAGATAAAGGCAAGTAAAGGCATGAAACAATGGAAATATGCAATTATTACATGTAGGACCATGTAGCAGGTATGCTAATATTAATGGAGGAATGAATAAACCGAAACATGTAACAACTAAATGACAGTTAATAAATAAGGCATCAATGACAAGCCCACATGCAGTAATCAAAACATGTAATAAAAAGGTAAATAGTCCAACCTGCATGCTTTAACCCATAACAACGCATATACACTTGTCACCTCGCATATATGTCGTCCCTGCACATAGCTCACATTGCAAATAGACCAACAAGTCCTAATTCCCTCAAGTCAAAGTTAAACACGATGCTTACCTCTTTCCGCAACTAAATCAACAATCAATCACGACATATCCTTTAGAACAAGCCTCCAAACCAACCGAATATAGCCCAATTATTCATCAAATAATCTAAAATAAGGTTTAGAAACTACCCACGAATGAATAAGATTCAATCTTTAGCTATATTGAAAAAGTCAACAAAAGTCAACTCTGGGCCCGCTGGGTCAAAATTCGAGATCGAACCAAATCACCATTACCCATTCATCTCCAAGACCGGTTATGTGATTTATTTTGAAATTCGACCTCAATTTGATGTCTGAATTTCAATTTTATAAAATCTTAAATTCTACCCAAAATCCCTAATTTGTACTTTAAAATTCATAGATTTGATGTTTGAAATTCATGAAAAGTAGTTAAAATTGATTGAAAACTAGTTAAAGGTGCTTACAAATAAATTTGGGAAGAAAAAGCTCTTCAAAAGTCACCTCTAAAGTGTTTAGGGTTAAAATATTATGTAAAATGAGTAAATCCCGATCTTTTCATCTTTTACCCAGCTGCAAGTATCACAAATACGAAACACTGATCGCAAATACGAATAGTGCCCCTGGCCCACATTAATCGCAAATGCGGTCAAAGATTTATAATTGCGAATCTACCTAATTTTAGTGCCCAGTCGCAAAAGCGATCCTATGCGGTCCGCAATTTCGAACACTTCTTCGCAAATGCGATGTTGCCCTGCCCAGCCCTTTATCGCAAATGCGAGCTCGACTTCGTAAAAGCGGAGTCTGCATTTGCGAACGTCTCCTCACAAATGCGAGACCTGCAGTTCAACACCAGTAACATCTGTGCATTAGCTGCTCCAAACTCAAACGTAACGCATATGAAACTCACCCGAGCCTCTCGAGCTCCAAATCGAACATGCAAACAAGTGTAATAACATCATACAAACTCGCTCGCTACCTCAAATAATCAAAATAACATCAAATAACAAGAATCGATCATCAAAACTCAAGATTTAAACTTGGAAACTCAATTTTCACAATCTTTCACATGACCCCAACCAAATGTGCGTACAAGTCCAAAAATATCATACGAACCTACCAGAGTTGTCAAAACACCTATCCAAGGTCGTTTACCAAAAATGTTGACCGTGGTCAACCCAAATCTTATTTTAAGTCATAAATACTTTTTCTTTAAAATTTTACGTAATAGCTTTCCGAAAAGCGACACGGACCATACACGCAAATCAAGGAACATCAAATGAAGCTATGAGAGGTCTCTGGATACCGAATTAAGGCCAGTACTCGAATCGTCACATTATTTATTAACAATTATTTAGTGGCAACTGATGTTGCTTCAACTAGGCAATTGATTATTTGCAGTTTTAAGTGTCAATTGTAACGTAGAAGTTTATGGATGAGTTTTGGTTTTAGTTTATTACAAGAGAACCAAGTTATTTATTCGGTTCTGAAATGGAGTAATTTGGATTTTAACCAAAACTAAACCACTAATATATACTGTTATAAATTGTTAATTTTATTATATTATGTACGAGAATTAAGAAATTAAAGAGTAGAAGAAGCATTCAGGCGCTTCACCCACCACCAAGGGAAACTTGATGGCAGGTAGTGTCACTTAATATTTGTATTCATTATTTTTCTATTCAAATTATATATATATATATATATATATATATATATATATATATATATATATATATATAAACACTGGATGAAGCAGCACCACATGATACTGCTTCAATCTTGGTGCATCCGCCCGATGTGAGTTTTATTTGAAAAATAATTCAGCATATCTATCATCAAGGAGAATTATCTCTTATTCAAGTGATTTTTATAGTTAGTTGTTTCTGGTTGAACTGAGAAGGAGCTTTGGACCTATTATATCTACTTTAGGCATTTACGTTAAGAGGAAAATTGAGATTTATAGTAGTTTCATGTAATTTTTAATTAGAAAATTGACTGAGTAATGTCTGAAGTTACACTGGAAAAAAATGCTTTGATCATCCTATTGGTAAATCCTGCCTTTCTTTCTGGAGGCGGAACTAATATTCTGGTCTTCTAATAACTACTCCTATAAAATAAGAAGGAAAAATGACTCAAAAGAAATTAGTTTAAAAGATGCCTATGACCTTTTTCCCCTCTATGTTTTATTGCATTCTGCTCTGACGCGCCTTAGTTTTCATTATAATCGTACAGCATGCCTTAATTACCAGGTTTTTTTGAAGAGTGAAATAAAAGACAGTTGCAACGATTTTAACTTTTAATTTATTAGATTTGTGATCTAATTAAATTTTATGTGGTTAATAAGGTATGTTTAGTATAAACGTACAACTAACTTGTAGTTTTGACCCTTACGCTAAACTGCAAGAGATTCTTGCCAAAAATTATATCTATACAAGCCGATTCTGCGTTAAGATTTAAGAATAAAGAAATTTTCCACAAACATATATGCTAAAAGTATGGTTAGCATACAGGAATTGGTCGTACTTCTTGATTCCTTGGGTAAGAAAGAAGAAATGACTGAATAAATAGAGAAATTAGAGGATTTAACGTTAAAAGTTGTGAGATTGGGAATGCAAGTGGTGAGATAGTAATATGAGTATTGTTGCTCTAACGCACACGCAAGTATACGTGGCCGTACAAATAATAAAATTATAAGTCGAGTGTCGAACCCACAAAGACTTGTATTAGGAATGACTTTATCCCAGACAAATTGAGTCCAAGCTTGAATGCCTGTTCGATTTCTTATCGATTCCCAACTAGCTTTGAGAATAAATGACTCACTACGATTCTTTTTCCATATCCCCCTGTCCTCCTGATGAGATGTGAATATACCACTATTCCTGATATCATAAACCACTCTGTGAGGCAAAAATGCTTCGATATCATTAAAAAAGCAGTTTTCACGTGCGTCAAGCACATCTATGATTTTGGAGAAATAACTAGTAAAGGAGTTGGCCTAGTCAATAAGAGGGAGTCATACTTTGGACTGTTTTTTTCAAAAGAAACTATCTGAAAGCCCCTATGGTTTGCTGCTTCCAAACCTGGTTGTCAGGACTTGGAGTGAAATCAGTACCCACTAAATTCACCAAGATTGTTATTTAGTCGAATCAGTTCGAGTTCAAAGGTGTGATTATACTAAACAATAATAATAACTAGTAACTAAATTATCAAGCAGCAAAATGGTTATTGTGTATTCAGTAGAGACAAGTATTCCAGGGTTGTGATCGATTCACCAATCCTATTGTGTTCTAGTTAACTCTTCCTTTCATACATCAATAATTGCTCAACCAGTAGCTAATAATGGTCGCCACAAAATAATGGGCACTTCCTCATCTGCCTCGTAATCAAGAACAATAAAATCAGCAGGAAGAATAAACTTTCCCACTCGAATTAACACATCCTCAATAATTCCTTCTGGCATAACTAGCGACCTATCTGCTAACTGTAAAGTAATTGTAGTAGGTCTAAGAACCCCCAATCCGAGTTGCTTGAAAAAAGAGGATGGCATCAAATTTATACTAGCCCCCAAATCACATAGGGCTCTACCAACTTCTTATTTTTAAGAGACAGAGGAATTATGAAACTCCCAGGATCCTTCAACTTAGGAGGAAGTTTATTCTGAACTCTAGCACTACACTCTTCAGTAAGTGCAATTATTTCAAACTCTGTATATCTTCGCTTGTTTGCCACAATATCTCTGAGATACCTTGCATACTTAGGCACTTCCTGTAAAATTTCCACCAAAGGTAAATTCACACACACTTGGCTCAAAATGTCTAAGAATTTCTTGTACTTAGCATCATCTTTTTGCTTCTGCAGTCTTTGTGGAAACGGAGGTGGTGGCCTTGTCACAATTACTGGCTCTGATCCTTTTTTCTCTTTCTCATTCTCCTCAACTGGCTTGGAAACTAATTCTCCTTCAGGACTAGCCGTATACTTCTTTTTCTTTGGAACTTCTTCTAATACTCTTTCATTTCTCAAGGTAACCGCATGGACTTGATCTTTAGGATTAGGCTCGGTATCACTAGGAAGAGCCCCAGCTGGTCGAGTATTTTGGGCACTGCCAAGTTGTCCCATTTGTCGATCCAAATTTCTCATCGCTGCTACTTAAGTCTGCTGGTCAGCCATCACTTTCTTCATCATTTCTGTTGTTTGGGCCTGCTGATCAGCCATCAATTTCTTCATCATTTACTCAAGGTGACTTGTTGAGTTTGCATGTTGTTCAGCCTGAGATGGTCTATATTATTGTTGAGGTGCTTGTGGCCTGTACTGATTCTGAGCATCTTGGTTTCCACCCCAAGAGAAGTTTGGGTGGTTCCTCCAGTTGTGATTGTAAGTGTCCCCATACTGAATTGCCTGGCCTCGATTTGCATTACCCATAAAATATACAGACTCTGGATTTGCTGGGCATAGATTGCTCGTGTGACCTTCTCCACAGACTTCACACAAAATATCTGGACCTGTTGCACTGGCTGAGCCTGTTTCTTGTTAATAACCAATGTCATCTAATTGACTTGGTTGGTCAATGTGGAAATCTACGCTGATAATGCCGAGATGACATCTAACTCGAGAACCCCTGCAAATTTTTGCACTGTGTGTCTCCCCATCTCTCCTTGCCAACTAGGATTGCTTTTGGAGAATTTGTTCAATAACGCATATATCCCATCAAAGCTTTTCTCCAACACTTGACCTCCAAGTGCAGCATCCACCACAATCTTTGACTCAGGATGTAGCCCTTCTATAAAAGTGTGAGCTAACACTTCGTTTGTCTGATTGTGATGAAGACAGTCTCTGAGCAACTCCTTGAACCTCTTCCAAGCTGAGTATATAGACTCCCCCGCTTTCTGTTTGAAGACAACTTTGTCACTTCTGATCTTTGCAGTTTTGCGTGAAGGGAAGAACCTTGCCAAAAAATTTCCTTGCCAAATCATTCCATGATGTAATAGAATTAACTGGTTCTGCCTTTAGCCATCTCTTTGCTTCGCCCAACAGAGACAACGGGAAAAGTGTGAGCCTCACATAGTCTAAAGTGACTTCGTTAGTGATATAACTATTACTAATCTCCAAGAAATTCAGGATATGCTGTTGTGGATCCTCGTGTGGAAGACCCATAAACTTTCCATTCGCATGTAGTAGCTGGATCATTCTCTGTTTTAGCTCAAAGTGCCCAGTGATTCTGGGCTTCACAATGCTGGAGGTGACATTAGCAATGCTGGGCATCGCCACCTCTTGAACAACCATATTTTGCTCCTCTCCCATGTTCACAGGAAATTGAACAAGTGCCTGGAGATTATTTGTGTCCTTTGCTTCCCTCAATCTCATATTAAATGTTCTTTTAGGTTCGGGGTCAAAGCCTTGAAGTCTGTCCTGGCTTCTGACCCCGCGCATTCAATCAAAGTTCCTGAGATCAGAGCAATAATCAAGTAACGTTAGACTTGACAAAATAAACAATTAAAGCAAAAACTAGAAAGTAGTCAATATTCAAGTCCCCGGCAATGACGCAAAAAACTTGTTGCTCCCTAACGCACACGCAAGTATACGTGGTCGTACAAGTAATAAAATGATAAGTCGAGTATCGAACCCACAAATACTTGAATTAACTACCCACTAAATTCACCAAGATTGTTATTCAGTCGAGCCAATCCGAGTTCAAAAGTGTGATTATACTATACAATAATTATAACTAGTAACTAAATTATCAAGCAGCAAAATGGTTGTTGTGTATTCAGTAGAGACAAATATTCCAGGGTTGTGATCGATTCACCAATCCTATTATGTTCTAGTTAACTCTCCCTTTCATACAATTCACTCATGGTTGCTAATTAATCGAATAATTTCTCTTAAAGCCTTCTCCCGAAGTACTACTCGTCTATTAAAAATAGATTAACGCCTATATTCCTATGAAATCAATCTATTAAGATTGAATTAAGATTATGATATTTAATTAAGCACGGTGACTAACCACAAATCTGCCCCCATCATAGTTAAGATCGTGCTCTATTCAATTCTTCTCTAATCTAAGCACGACTTTCCCAAGCATAGCATAGATAGTAAATAAAACCTAATTGTTGGCCAGACAATTAAGCAATTAATCACAGAATTGAAGAAACAACCATATATTGATGAATTGTAATCAAGGTTAAGTCAACGTTAAACAACAATATTCATGGCTAAATCACAACCCCAAAACTATGGTTTTTAGCCACTCGTGATAATAGCAAACAATTTCATAAATGTTGAATAATTGAAAATACTAAGAAAAGATGAAGAAAACTGAGATCTCCGCACTCCTGGATGTTCCTCGTGTGTATTCTCCCTCCAAAGTGGCGTCCCCCTAGGTCTAAAGTATGTCAAAAGTCCCTCAAAATAATGTTTTACATGTATTTATACCAAGTAGGGTCAGGCCCAAACAAAACCACCTTCTCCTACACGAAATAGGATTGTTACTCTGTAAAAATTGCACAGGCATGCCGCATAGGGCGACGCGCCATGCGGGGTGGTAGTGGGCTTTATCAGATTGCATGAAAAATTGACAGCAACAAAGAATGGGCAGCCACGGCACCCCACGCGCCGTGGCTGTGGTGGATTCTGAAAGCTAATCGTTTTCCTGGTTTTTGACATCCGGATGTGGTTCTCGACCCCGAATGTGATCTCGGCTTAATCCTTTGGGCTTTTACTCAGGCTTCAAAGTTTCAAATAGCTTGATTTCATTTTGTAACATCTACATAGCTCAGAATCAATCCTACAAGGCATAAAACACATAATTAGTACAAAACACTAGCGATTAAAGTTCAAACTCAATTAAAGTGCAATAAATTAGAGTGCGATAAGCGACTAAAATACGTAATTATAGCCTACCATCAAGTATTGGTTAAAAATTGTGCACTGGAAGGTTTGAGGCGGAAGATTCACTAAAGTGGACATCGTTACAAGTAGTAATTATGATTACGATGGAACTTTTGAATGCTAACTTCTAACGACCCGATCGGTCGATTTGTGTATTTAAGCCATGTTTCCTTATTTGATATTTTTCATATATGTGTTTATTGTTTTGTGACTTGCAGGATTGATTAGTTTGGCTTCGGAAAGGTTAGACGTGTTTCAGCAAGAGTTTTGAAAGTTAGAAGTTTGATTAGTTCATTAAGCTTCAATTGAGGTGCGATTTGTGTTTTTGATGTTATTTTGTATGGTTTAGGATCTCGAGTAGGTCCATATTACATTTTGGGATTGGTTGGTGTATTTGGACGGGACTCCGAGGGCTTCGAGTATGTTTCAGATGGATTGTGGATTATTTTTTAGCTAGCTTGCAGCTCAGTTCCGGTGTCTTCGCACATGCTAGAACTTGTCTGCAGGTGTGAGTCCGCATAAGCGGACTCTTTGGCCAAACCTGTGATATGGCAGAAGCGGAGCGTGGACCGCAGTTGCGAGGGGTCGAGGAGTAAATGAACTCGTAGAAGCGACATCGCTGAAACAAATTTCGCCGCAGGTGCGATAGCATTATGCAATGTTCTTTTCATCGAGGGTTTGGCCTCGTTTATCATATTTTGAGATTGGGAGGTCAGATAATGGGCGTAACTTTAGGCAATTTTCTACACTTAGATTGGGGTGAGTGTTCTTGACTTGGATTTGATTTTATTTCATTATTTAGTCTTCTTTTTGGTGTTTGGTTGGTGAATATAAGAGGGAAAAATTAGGGGTTTTGGAAAAATATTTCTAAAGTTAAAAATGATGATTTGAACTCCGATTTGGAGTCAGTTTTGGATGAAACATATATATTTGGATTCATATTCGAATAAGTGTTCGGGATTTGTTACTTTTGTCGAGTTTTGAGAGGCTAGATCGGGTTGACTTTTTAGTTGATTTTTTGAAATTGATTAAAGATTCAATCTTTATTATTTGAATTCAATTCCTACAATTTTGTTTGACGTTATTGAGTTGTATTTGGATAGACTCAGCACGTTTGAAGGATGATCTGAGAGGAAATGCTATTTGGGATATTAAAGCCTACCGGGAGGAGGTAAATCTCTTGGCTAACCTTGTTAAGAGGGAAGCCCCCCTAGGAATCAACTTATTTGCTATGTGTTTAAGTATTAAGGGTAGTGTATATGCGTGATGTCGAGTGTATATGAACTTACCAAGTTTATATCATGACCGGGAGTAGAAATTGGGATATCTTAGGCTTTGTTGACTTTGTGCTTGTTTGATTCATGATTTATTTGGATTATGTGACCATGTTTGTTCTCTTATTCATGCTAGAAATCATGCCTAGGATTATAATAAACTGTGAAAGCATGGGGATTCATTCTTGATATGGTTAGTTTGCTTAATTGCCCTTAGTCATATAGAGATTTTACGAGCACATATCCGTATGATATTTATTAAGTCCTTGTGCACTTTGTGATCACGCCCAACTATGCTTTATAAAAAGGACTAAGCAGCCTATGCAAATATAATCCGGTCTAAGAGTCCGGAGTCAAATCCTACGGAGAACTAAGATTTTGTTGTAACTGTTAAGTATTACTAAGAAGGCAAGCTCGAACAAATTTCTTAGATTTAGAGTGAGAGAGAGAGAGAGAGTTATTAGAGTGAGGGAGCAACCTTCAACCTATTATCAATCAATTCTTACTCAACCATTGAGGATTAACAAAGGAAATCTTTACCCTAAAGGTAAGAATCTATGTCCTAGCTCTCAATTTCAAAATTTTACAAAATAGGTTAAATAGAGAGACAAATATTGGGTGTGGGGGTTGTTATCTTGCATGCATGTTTTATAAAAGAATGTGGGAATGTTGTAAGCTAAAAATGGTAGAGAATAGGTTGGGGAATGATGGAATCCTCCATAAAAGGACCTTGAAACCTTAATGCACACCTAGTGTTTGATAAAATGCTCAAATGAGCTAGACCATGATCATCCTCCTAATTTTTGGTTCAATTTGCTATATTTCTAAAATAGATCTAAGTTGCTAAGAATTTCAGAACATTTTAGAGTTTAAGGAAGCTAAATTGACGTATGTTGGCTAAACTCTTCTTTAAGAATTGGAACCCCAATATCCTTGTAAGTTCCAAGTTATTTATTACAAGTTGAGTATTCCGAATAAGTTTTATGAAAAATATATATGTTTAATTTGTGTTTCAAATGCTCTCATGATATTGTATTATAAATTGAGGATGTGTTCCAAACTATGTATTCTGTGTCTACGTGTTATGATTCCAAGTCGTGATTTATGTGAAAAACTATTTTGCCAAATTGTGTAGAGATTGTGATTGGGGTTACACCTCCACCCGCATATATTAGGGTGAGGCGGCAGGGCCGCTTTGTGTATGATTTTGGTATTTTTGTTGCACCACCACCCACATATATATTTATTGGGGTGTGGTGGCATGGACACTTTGTGTAGGTATTGGTGTCGTTGATGCAATTCCTCCTGCATATATTGTGTTTAGACCTCCAGCCGCATACCTTGGGGTGAGACGGCAGGGCCGCTTGAGTAGTGTTTTGGTATTGTGTTTACACCTCCACCCGCATAAATTGGGGTGAGGCGATGGGGCCGCTTTGTGTGGAAATGGTTACACATGATCTCATCTTAAATTCTATAAATGTTAATGACTACTCTTGATAAGCTTGCTTTGGTTTAAACAGCTATCTATGCTATTCTATTGTCGCCTTGATTCATCATATTCATAATATATTTCCGAGTTCTTAAATTGATGTTTGGGTTTCACACTAGTACTATTCGACATGTACTAATATTCCTTTTGCTAGGGGCGCTGCATCTTTAATGGATGCACGTGGTTCCATAACGGAGGATACTGACCAGTGATAGCAGTGCTCACTCTTCCCAGCTCACTTGGTGAGCCCCATTTCATTTCGGGGTTGTGCATCTTTTGTTTCTTATGTGTTTTGAAGTATAGCCGGAGCCTTATTGCCGATACTATCTTTAATCTCTTTTGTATCTTTAGAGGTTCCGTAGACACTATGCGGGTTATATATGGGTGTTAGAAAGGTCAACGGATCATGTTGTGTTTTGGGCTTTTGTTCCACTCAGTCATAAGGATGTATGTATTTTGAAACTTAACAATGATGTAACAAAATGAAACGACTTAGTAATGTATATACGTATGAACTTTCTACTGCCTAACTAATGAGAGCATGCCTTCTCTAGATCATAGGTGAGTCGGGTAGATAGTGTCTAACAAGATTGCTCGATCGGGTCCACTCGGTTGAGCGCCGGTCGCGCTCCTCGAGGTTGGGGTGTGACATCTTCAATCAACAATACCATAAATATAGTTGATCAAGTAGATAAAGATCAACCGAATATTTATATTAAACGCAGTGAAAAATCCATTAAACCCTAGATGAGAAAGCTTAGCTACTCAAAATTGAATAAACAATCATAATAATATTCAGAAGCATTAAACCGCAAATAAAAGAAGAATGGAGAGAAAAACTCTTGTGATTTGTGCTTCAGAGTGTTCCATAGCCTTTTGCCTTTCCAATAATGTCTCTACCTCTAATAACTAAGTTTAGGAGGTATTTATAAGGTAGGGTCAAAGTGTCCATGACCAAAACTGAGGAGGAAACAAAAGTGGCTCGGTTAAGCATCGTCGGCGGGGGTCATCGTCAGAGGCGAAAATAATACATTATAAGGAGCCATTAGATGCGCCAATATTGATGCCCTGGACAAAGCCTTGCACTGTCTAAGACTGTGACTTTTCATGGCCTTGCAATGTCTAAAGTTGTGACTTTTCATGGCCTTACAATGCCTTCTTTTATTGCTCTATTTTGTAGTTTCGAGGTACCATTTCGTGCAATTTTTCTCCACTTCATATCCAAGTATTCCTACACGTAAATTAAATTAAATTAAGCTCAATTGTCGCACGAATTATCATCCAAACAAAAAAATAAGTAAGGTGAATAATGTCAAAATATATTGAATTATAGCACGACATCACCTTGTATCTATAATGCTTGAGCATATACATGCATTTAAATAATGGATACATGATTCGAACTGAGGATTTTGGCACGAAGGGTAAGCATGTGGCTGAGATAAGGTTATGGCACATTGGACTTGATGATCGGACATGATTTATGAGGGACGCTATTATACCCTTCTCTAGTTTGGATTTGGATCCATCACCTCTGGAGTCAGTAACCCATGTTTCTTTTGATTTTGTGAGCATGGTCAGTACATTAATTTGTACCGGGTCGATACATGAATTTTTTATCGGGTTATGTGATACATGGAATGTGCATCGAGGTACACGAATCTTGTACCGGTTGAGTGTGCATTCTTATTATTGGCTTGTTTTGATATAATTATTTCACTGTAAATTGCTATTTGACATCTTTATGTTCTATTTGGGAGTTCCAACTCCGTTATTTGAGCATGTTATCTTTTATTATTATATTTGAGTAGTGATAGAGTAATTTATGTGCTAGAAAAGCATGTATAATACCTTTTTAACAGCTGATATCTATGATTCTTGATATTCATGACATTATTCGATGTTCAATTCTTTTCTATTATTACATATGTATGGTAAGTATTTGGAAGCATCTAGTATCGCCACTACTTCTTTAAGGTTTGTCATGAACCAACTCCTACCGGAGCCGCGACGACGCCTAACACGACTTTCTAGGCAAGCCAACAGTCACATAATAGCTTAACATTTGAATAAAAATGGTTTAATAAACTCAATAGTGGAAATATCATAAATAACTGATACATATAACTGAAATACTGCTCTAACCACCCCAAAATCTGGTGTCAATGAGTACATGAGCACTACTAAGTATCTAAATACAAACCAAATCGTTAGTACAATTGTCTGGACAATAGAATAGTAATGAAGAAAATAAAGGAAAAGATAGTCAAGTATTGCGGACGTCATAGCAGCTACCTTGAAGTCTCTAAGCACTGGTACTAGCACTGATCTAAGAATCACCATGCCCGGATGCACCTGGATCCGCACACGAAGTGCAGTGTATAGTATTAGTACAAACGACTCCATGTACTCAATATGTAACAGAATTAAACTTGGGCTAAAAGTGGTGACGAGCTCAGAAGAAAACAGTCTGAATCCGATATAATGACAACATTGATATAATGATGACAATAATAATAAACAACTCAATGGAATTATCATAATCGACTCGTTCATATTACAAAAATTTAGACATGCTTTGAAGTTCAACAATTTATGCCAAACATTGATACGAACATGTCAATTACATCTAGCATGAGGAATAGTACATCTCTATACCTACATGTCAAGTATGCATCTCAAATAAATGATTTCACTATGATATTCCCAAGTACTATCACTCTCGGTATACTTAAACTTTATGTCTCAAATGCTTACTCATCTCTCTCTCTCTCACACACACACCCCATCACTCGGCACTGTACGGGTGCCTGGCATCAATGCCCCGCACCAAAGCACGTGTATATATCATTGTGCTTGTGCTCTCTGCGGGTATGTGAGACTCCGGAGGGGTGGATCCTGCCCAAGCGCTAATAAAAATCCTATAAGGCCTCATACGACGTGCAGCCCAATCCACATTATAATAATAATAGTAAACCCAATATGGGCTACTGCTGCGTACAACCCGATCCATAATAACACTCTCAACACAGCTCTAAGGCCCACCTCAGTCATCAATCCCTCAAGTCTCAAGGTCTCACAATCTCGTACCAATCAGCCCCGCAAAGATAACATGTGATGTAACAATGAATGATGAACAAAGATTGAGATACGATATGCAAATGAAGAGCCATGACTGAATATATAATTACAGTTAAAGCAGATAACTCAAAACAATAGATGTAGCCTCATTAGATCTCAACCGAATAAGCACATAGCCTAAACATTATTTCTAACATGAATCACAACTCAATTACTCTAACAAGTAGGAATTATACGGATAAAATAGGACTTGATAGCAAAACAATACAAAAGTCAACCCGGATCATGATTACCACGGTACACGCCCACACGCCCATCACATAGCATGTGTGTCACCCCAATACAACACAAATATCATGTTTTTAGGGGATTATTACACTCAATTCCAAGTTTAAAAATGTTACTTACCTCAAAACGCGCAACTCAATACTCTAACAAGCCCTTGACTCGCAAATCGGCCTCTCAACGACTCGAAGTTAGTCACAACAACATCATACAATCAATAATCGCCATAGGAAACCATCTCAAAAGATAAAGCTAAAGTCTTTAATCAAAATTGAAAAGTCAACCCAAAAATTCAACCCCGGACCCGCACCCCAAAACCCAAATAAATTCACATATTCCAAACACCCATCAATTATGAGTCCAACCACACTAAATTAATCCATTTCCATCCACAAATAGACACCCAAATCACCAAATCTTACTCTACAACAACATAGACTAAATGTTACACCCATATTTTCGTACGTGAAAGTACGCCATAAGTAAATTAATGAAAGTTCAGTAATGAGACGTTACATCCCGCATTTTTGTATGTTAAAGTTTCGTCGTAAGTTAATCGATGTGAGTTCGGGAATGAGATTATTTTGAGATTATAAGAATTATACTATTTCAAACAAGTTCTAAGTGAGTTCATGAATGTGAGAGGGTAAGAGAATCGAAGAAAATGAATTTCGTCGAAATTTGACATTTTGAGATAAAAAACGGTCCAAGCTACAATACCCAGTATTTATGGACTAGTGCCATACAAGGTTCCATATGACCATGATAGCAAGATATATAAAGTGGGTTAAAAGTGAGTAGTATTTTAAGTAGTTTGAGATAATTCTTAATTATGTGAGTAATTATAAATTTTTAGTGGGAGATTAACTATATAATTAAGCATATTTGGATAAAGAATTGATGGGCCTCAGCGTGGCAGCAAGAGTGGTCAATTAAATGACTATTGAGTCATATGGCAAGGTGTCACAATTAAAGGATTATGTGGCTTAGTCATTTAAAGTGTGGGGCTCACACTCACTTATATAAAAGACCTCTCAAAACCACAAAATTGAGGCTTATGCCTACATGTAGTAACGGAAGGAATTCATAATGAATCCTTTACAGTGCTTATGGCAACATAGATTGCTTCAAGAATTTCATACGAGGTTATACTGCGTAATAGCAACGGGATTTGCAATTTCTAAGAGAGCACAGTATAATATTTCTAAAGAATATCACACGAAGTTTTCCCTACTTCGATCCGCCGTTACATGTTTTTGCTAAAGGCATGTGTTAGAGGGATTGTCAAGAGAATCAGTTCAGGTATGTTAACCCTATCCTTTCTTTCCTTTTGGCATTGTCCAAATGATACAAATAAAACGAGGAAAATACATAACTTTCATAAATAACTCTATTCATAGAAGTACTAGGGGTGTCTATATTCTTGATTCCCCATGTATATTATTATTCTATCATCTTTTCATGGGTGTCAGAAAATACGTAAGTTGATAAAATTTATTTCATGACATTAATCAGAGGCATACTGGCCCTATGACGTTCCGAGAGATTTTATTGACGTACTTCTCATGAATTGCATTCATTTATACATGTACATTGACCCATGATCAGATGACGTTATATACACGTATATTATATATATATGGGATATGGGAAAAGTTTACGGCATTATATACGCACCACTACCTGATCAGCTGGTATACGTTGATGATTTGCCCACAATGGCCGAGATGATATGATGGGATGCCCTCAAAGGCTTGATGCAGTTATGAACGCATATACCTATGCATGGTATGACATTTATATGCATATGCATGACATTATAAATATGAAATGATTCACAGAGTTTATTCAGATTTACATGTTGAGTCTTTTAGTCCATGTTTCTCTCATGTCTATTACTTACTGATTTTCATTCCTTACATACTCGGTACATTATTTGTACTGACGTTCCTTTTTCCTTGGGATTTTGCATTTCATGCCCGCAGGTCCCAATAGACTGGTCGAGAGTCCTCCAAGTAGGCTATCAGCTCAGCAGAAGATGTTGGTACGCTCCATTTGCTCCGTAGTTGCTTGTTGGTCAGTATGATTTAGATGTGTATTGTTTGGTATGGCGGGGGCCCTGTCACGACCTTTATGATAAGTATGTATTCTTAGAGGCTTGTAGATATATGTCATGTATACAGATACTGGAATGGCCTTGTTGGCCTATGTTTTAAGTACCTAATGGATCATATTGGCCTTATAGGCCCGTATGTCACAGGTATGAGTTTCTATATCAGGTTGGGTCATTCTATGTCGGGTATTCCCTCATGTTTACTTTGTTTATCTCATGACGCCCCTTCTGGCCCACTTACTTATGATGATATAATAAGAAAGATACGATTACGTTGGTACTCGGTTGAGTAAGGTACCGGCTGCCCGTCGTGGCCCATTAGTTTAGGTCATGACAAAAGTGGTATTAGAGCAATTCTATCCTAGGGAATCTACAAGACGTGTCTAGTAGAGTCTTGTTTATGGGTGTGTTGTGCACCACACTTTTAAGTAGGAGGCTACAGGGCATTTAGGATTGTCACTCTTTATTCTTACTCTAGATGGTGTGGTAGAGCTCAGTTGTAAGAACTCAATTTCTAAACTCTATCTTATTCATAATACAACAATGCCTACATCCAGAAAGACGGTTGGTAAGAGATATAGCTATGGAAGAATTGAGTCAGAGGAACTCAATTTTTGCATCATGCTTATGATTAATAAATATGAGGTATTTAGCAGATCATGTGTGTACTAAGATGTGTAATCTTCTTGATAAGGATCCCTAAGAAAAGAATGTCTATCTACTCTTACAATAAAAAGGAATAAGAGAATACAAAGTTAGACATAAGTTTCAACAAGTAAAAGAAGCAAGATGAAAAAGGGTACGAGCTACCCAGCTAATGAAGATTATTGCAGAGGAATATAAGCCTTTTGAGTTACCTTCAACAATAACAGAGGTATGTACAATTGGCCACACCCATCTCATTTATGCTCTATGGGGGCTAACATAAGTAGTATAAGGGAAGGCAGGATATCAGGATCTAGCTGGGGTTAGGGAAACCCAAAATGGTGGATGGATTTTTAGCGTTAGCTGACATTTCCGAAGGATATTGCAAATGTGCCAATAGATCTCCTTGTGAGACACCCAAATGGTGCACTCAAAAATAGAACAGCTAGATATGAGTACTACAAAGATAGGCACTGGAAGCCTTGAAGGGATAATTATTACCTTAGTGTGGCTCCCGTCCCTAGTAGAGAGAGAATGTTAGGCAACCCGAAGAGCCGGTGGATGGTGCAAGGGGAGCTAAAAGCAAAAGGATGTCTTGTTGAAGTTTTCTAAATAAAGTAATGGACAGAAATGTTAGCAGGGAAATAAGAAGAGAGTTAATGAAGCATTATGAGTAAGATGTGATACATGGATAACAACGGTAGATAAAAAAAATAGTATTACAGAGTCTATAGTCAAGTGAAAGAAAAGACGAGAGGTGACAGGCCTTGAGACAACAAAAGAGTATAGGCCATAACATATCCTTATTTCAAGAAATAAGTTCGTGACTCCAATGCGACTACCAGAAAGAAAAGTTAGACCCCAGAATAATAGAAATCAGTATGGGTTGGTGAACAAGATAAACTGAACATGAATTAGGGACTGAGTGATTTGATAATGGTCGACATCATGAGAATTTCAGATTTCGTTCCGGTGATAATAGAATGGACAACATAAGAAGATTCATGAGAAATTCAGAGAATGGTCACTCTAGAAGACGCTTCCCGAGAGCAAGCAATGTGAGCAAAGTTAAGCTTAAGGGGCTGTGTATGCCAGTTACACTAAGTGTCACCCTGGCGAGTAAGAAATTTTGTTATCCTTGGTACAGAAGGATTACCGCAAAGGCGAGTAAGGGTCATTGATAATGTAAAAGGACCCCAAAGATGAAGAGGTAAAACATCTATAGGTAGATCATCGTAGTGCTAAATCTTAGTACTCCCCTAAAGGGGGGAATATGGAGTGATGTGGCATTAAGTTAGAATTAAGTGGTTCTAGTAACTATGGAATAGTAAAGGAATAATGCGATAAAAATGAGAAAAGAATGAGATTGGACTTATCCAAATCCTACGGATATGCTATGATTCTAGAACATGATGCAAACACGATGTCAAGGAGAGAGAGTAAGGGTTCCTGCGTGAGATGTTATTGATAGAGAAGAAGCATGTGCGAGACGTAAGTTAAGACAAAGGAAATAGCCCAAGAAAGATTACGCGGAATGTTGATATAAGAATGGGCCAACGAGTAGTTAGTAGTTGATCCAGGAAGAGCCGAGTTATGGCTAGACAAGAGGATACAGACAAATCAACAGATTGTGTAAGATGAACATAGTGCACCCCAACACGGGAAATTCAGTCTCGCAGATAAGACATCGTGATCCTTGAGATATATTCAGATAGAAGTTGGGGTAGTTAAATGTACCGTATGAGTATTACGGAAATAAAAAGGGAATTCCACTAGGAAGACAATCAAATTATAAGTTCAGGAGCAACCCTACAAGCACAAAGGACGTGGAAATAAGTAACTACGGATAATTATAGGCGGGGAAGAACATCAAAAATTCCGTCAAGTATATGATGTTATAAGCTCGCAACTTTACAAGAGTCAGATGGTCCTCCCTAAGTACTATAACGAAAGACTAGCTGAGGAAATAAGGAAGAAGGCTTCAACCTAAGCCCAGTGACCTAAATAGGAAATGGTCTTGTAACAACAGTCCCACAACAACATTGTATGCACTCCATAAGAAAGTGGCACCTATCGTGGCTAATGAGCAGGAAATGAAACCAAAAGTAATATTCGAGACCATATGAATTGCACAAAATTCTGACATGCATGAGAACTAAGATAAGCTAAGTATGCATGCAACAAGGGGGCAGAAAGACAAGGAAAAGTAATTGCTTATGTTTAAAGAGAGCTGAGCTGGAACGAAAGGAATTATTCGATTAATGATCCAGAGTTAGTTACATTATGAACGCACATAAGAGTTCGGAGTATTATCCATACATCATATATGTTGACAATCATACAGCTGTAGAAGACTCTAGTATAAGTTAAAAGAACGAATTGAGTCTAGGTCATAGACAATGGATTGAATTGTTAGATGATGGTATCACGGATATTCCATAGCGTCTATGAAAGGCTAAAGTAATAACTAATACCAGGAGCCGCAGATCGGAAGATAGCTTAAGCCTACATAAAGGATGATCAGAAGGCAGAGGAAACTAAAGATTTACATCAACGAAGCAAATCAGGAGTCTGATTATTGGACCCAAAAATTTTTAGACATCATGATTGAGAACATTGCAGAATCACTCTTAATGTCAGAGGTACAAGAGAGATAGTACAACAACCATATTCTATAACGACTCTACGATAAATCCAGTTAGAAAGAGTACCAGCCTCATAGGAAGTTAGTATGAAGCTCCCACCGGATTGTGTATGCACCAGGGGGAAAGTATTATAATAGAGCTTCAAGTTGTGGATGTGAATTATACATGTGTTAAAGTGAGGTCATGAAAGAGATAGAAGATATGATGCGAGATTTTAAGGTAAGTAAGGTAAAGGTGAACAACGTACGAGATACTCAAATGCAGAAGGTTATGAACTGTTCATACTTCAGATAGAAGGCTAGAAGCATGGGGATTCAGTATGCAGGAATGGTAGCGGCATTGTCAGTGGCATATCTTCCAGCCTATGGTTTCTAGGTACCGAAAGATCTAGTCAAGAGAGAAAAGAAGGGTTGGAGACGATGCGTTGTCTCGCTTGATGTTCCAGAATAACATAAGAAAATCTATGGTGCAAGCAAGTTTAAGGAAGGTTGCGAATAATATAAATAGATATGTAGGTCGCAAGCTAAAGTATGACAAAGCGACAAGGTTTTAGGAAGACAGGAGTCAAGATTTCATATGATAAGCTCTGTATATGTTTATAAAGTGAGGCACTAGTGGCCTCACTTTGTAATACTATTCTTGGCACGTCGGCCATATTTCATATGTCATGGTCACCCCTTTCACTTTCAAACTTCATCATGAATTATCAACAACAAAGCATCTCTAATCACGACTTTTAGTACACATATGAGCAAATAAGAGTCTCGGGCACATTGAGTTTTCTTCCACAATTTGGCATAAAAAGTAGTAATTGAGACATATTTGAATTCATAATATTTCAAGACATGGTCACATTTTAATACAATCTCGAAGGATAACACAATATGATAAGAGCATTCAGAATACATTTTGAACATATAACTTTCGACACAGAGTTTATTCGGAATGGTCAAATTTATAAGGAACAATTCGGAACATGAGACATAAGAGCTTGAGCCAATCGTAACTACAACTTACGAGGACACCATGAGCTTCGATTATACAAGAGGAGTTTAGCCAACATAACTCAAATTCGCCCCTTAATGATACTACAATGATCCAATACACTAAAAAACTTCAATCTATAATAACAACATCCAATGTGACCAATATTAGTAACAAATTCTATAATACAACTTCTCCATTGCGGCGCACAACCCGATTCATATATATATATATATATATATATAACAGTTCTCTGTTGCGGCGTGCAACCCGATTCATACATAAAATATTGTTGCGGTGTGTAACCCGGTCCATATATACTTAGGGCCTTCTCTATTGCAGTGTGCAACCCGATTCACGTACAATAATAAATACCGTGATCCACATATATATAAAGCTGTTACGGCGCACAACCCGCTCCACATATGCATAATATACTACAACCAACTATGATGTATCACATAATGTACTTAAAAAGGAACCAAAATGCATAAAGTCTCTAAAAAAATCCAATATAACATTTAAAAGTGAAATCAAAAGCAGGTAAAGGCAAATAAGCAAGTAAAGGCATAAAACAAGTAATAGCATCTATCTAATAACATGTAGAGCATAGAACAAGTAAAAGCGGGCAATAAATGAAGGCATGGATACATGAAACACGTAGAAAATAGGGGCATGTATCAAGTGAAGGCATGTATTTCACAAGTAATGGCATGTAGCAATTAAACAGTAACAACATGGAATTAAAGAAGGCATATAATTGAAAATATGCAATTAAATAGTCCACTCCGCATGCTTGAACCTATCGCAACGCATATACACTCGTTACCTTGCATATACTCCTTCCCCACAAACAATTTACATAGCAAATAGACCAATCAAGTTCTAATTCCCTAAAATCAAGGTTAATCACGATACTTACCTCTTTTCGGAATACAATAAATAATCAACCACGGCTTTTCCTTTAGAACAAGCCTCCAAACTAATCGATTCTAGCCAGATTTTGTTCTAACAATTCAAAACAATCTTTAGAAACTACCCAAGAATGAAAAAATATTAGTCTTTAACTAAATTGAAAAGTCAACAAAAAGCCCACGTGGTCGAAATCTGAGATTCAGACGAAATAACGATTATCCATTCACCCCCGAGCCTGGATATGTAATTTTTTTAAAATGTGGCCTCAATTGGATGTCTAAATCTCAATTTTACAAAATTTCTAAATTCTACCCCAAACCCCTAATTTCTACCTTTAAACTACTAGATTTAAAGATAAACATTGATGGGTGTTTATGGAAATAAATCAAAACTAAAGGAAAAGCACTAACCAATGTTGGGAGAAAATTTCTTACAAAATCTCTCCAATCTGTGATCTAGGTCTCAAAAATAGTGAAAGATGGTCAAATCGCGATTTTTAGCTTTTAATATAACTAGGCGTCATGTGCTCTTCGCATTCGCGGAGCACCTGCCATGTTTGCGAGGTACACATGCCAACTGGCCTTCGCGTTCGCGAGGTCCACATCGCGTTAACGTTAACGTGGTCGTATTCATGATGAAGACCTCATTTACCTTCCCCAAAGATCCCAAGCCTACCCATTCACGTGAGGGCTGCCGCGTTCGCGAAGGCCTGCCCGCCAAGCCTTTACGTTCGCGAGGTTCCCCTCGCGTTCGCGTAGAGTAACCTGCCCCTGTCACAAATCTTTCCTTCGCGATCGCGAAGCACTGAGATACACCGGAAAACCAGCTAACTCTACAAGAAAAAAAATGATCCCAAATTAATCTGAAACTCAAGTCATATATCACGTAAAACATAAACCAATCAGGTCATAAATTCCTCAAGTCAAGGTTAACCACGTCACTTACCTATTTCCGGAATACAATCAATAATCAACCACATTTTTTCATTTAGAACGAGCATCCAAGCCAATCAAATCTAGCCAAATATCGTTCAAACAATTCAGAATAAACTTTAGAAACTACCCACGAACAAAAAAAGGTTCAGTCTTTTAACTAAATTGAAAAAGTCAATAAAAAGTCAACCCGAGTTCATGTGGTCGAAATCTGAGATTCAGACCAAATTTTGATTACCCATTCACCCCGAACCCAAATATGTGATTTGTTTCGAACGCGGACCTCAATTTGAGGTCTAAGTCTCAATTTTATAAAATTCCTAAATTCTACCCAAAAACCCATAATTTCTACCTTATAAATACAAGATTTAAGGATAAAAGCTATGGGTGTGTATGGAAATAAATCAAAACAAGAAAAGAAAAAAGCACTAACCAATGAAGTTGGGATAAAGATCTCTTTAAGAATCTCTCCAACCCATGATCTAGGTCTCAAAAAAGGTGAAAGATGATCAAATCCGGAGTTTCAACTTTTAATATAACTAGGCGGCAGGTGCTCTTCGCGTTCGCAGAGCACCTGTCACTTTCGGGAAGTACACAGGCCAACTGGCCTTCACGTCAGCGAGGTGCGCACCGTGTTCGTGAAGGCATCACCCCAGCCAAGTCTCCGCGTTCGCGTTAAGGTGGTCGCGCTCGTGATGAAGACCTCATTTGCCTTCCCCAAAGATCCCAAACCTACGCGTTCGCATGAGAGCTGCCGCGTTCACAAAGGCCAGTCCCTCCAAGCCTTCACGTTCGCGAGTTTCCCCTTGCGTTCACGTAGAAACCTAACCTTGTCCCAAATTTTCCCTTCGTGATCGCGATGCATGCTTAGCGATCGAGAAACACTAAGATACACCAGAAAATCAGCTAACTCTACAATTCTAAAAAAGATCTAAAATCAATCTGAAACTCAACCGAGCCCCTCAGGCTCCAATACAAATATTGACACAACTCTAATAATATGATACAAACTCGCTCACTAGCTCTAATCATCAAAATAACATCAAATATCAATAATTGAACATCAAAACTCAAGATTTTAAACTTTGAAACTCCATTCACAAATGTTTAATATAATGCGCCAAAATGCCCCTGAGTCACCCAGGACCCCAACCAAACATGCGTAAAAATCCAAAAACATCCTACGAACCTACCAAAATCGTCAAAATACCAATCCAAGTTCGTTTACCATGAACATTGGCCGTGGTCAACTCTAGTTATTTTGAAAGCCAAAAATTATTTTTTTTGTAAAATTTCACATATAAGCGTTTCAAAAAATAAAATAGACCGCAGACTCAAGTCATAAATTATCAAATAAAATAATGGGAAGAAAAAAGAGCTAGTACTCTAAATGACCTATCGGGTCATCACATCAATGTGATGAGCGAAACAAAGGGGAGATCTCTAAAATTATCTCTAAATCCAATTTTCAATGCGGAGTCATACTTCAATTTTCTAGTTTTGAAAAATAGCATAATTTAAAACAACATAAAACGTTTTAGAACCCTTTTACAGTTAACCATATTTTACGAATCTGTCAATTAATTGTGACTTAACCCAAACTAGTTATAATGTTAACTATATTTAAATAATATTTGTATCTCGACCCAAAATTCAATAAGTCGTGATGGTACCTAACCCAACCAGCTAGGTAATCCAGATAACAGTCAATACAACTGTAATGACGTAATAAAGGATCAATAAATAAAATAACTAAAACTCTATACAAAATTCCAAGGACTGGTAGTACAAATCATAACATTCTAATATTTAGAATTTACAAAGCTAATACGAAATAAATATATCATCTGTTCGGAATATACATAAACAGATTTGCACATATTTGAAAATCTAAAGATACCAAGAACAAGTGAAAGCTATAACTAAAATGCAGGTACATCTTCAATGCCAGCTCCCGCAGTACACAACAACATCAGCTCCGAGATCTGCACGCAAGGTGCAGAAGTATAGTATGCGTACAACCAACCCTATGTACTCAATAAATATCCTAACTAACCTCGACGATGTGATAGAATCAAGAACTATAAATGATACTCACTGATGACCTATGCAGTTCATAAACTCAACAAGTATAGAACATATATATGATCAAATCAGGTAAATCACAAGTAAAACCACCTTGGTGCTCACAATTCTTAGTTTTAAAGTGTTCTACTCAGTCAACAATCCAGCATAGAAGGGAGATATGCAAGTAAATCACGTAAAGAGTCAAAGAAATTGCAAGTAAAGATGAAATGCAATAACAAAATATCAGTCTGTTGCGGCGTGCAACCCGATCCAAATAACAATAAGCCAATAAGGCCTGTTGCGGCATACAACCCAATCCAAATAACAATAACCAACTCTCCCAAATCTCATATCAACTAGAAACCTGTTGGTTTCTCATTATCCGCGTGTAAACCATCAAGAGAGAAACATGAGAGGGTGACCCTAGGGGGATGGATTGATTTGGGCGGATGACGCTTATAGAGTATTGTTTAGCTTGTTCGGTATTTGATTTGCCTTTTTTGAGGTAAGTATCTTATCTAAACTTGGTTGAGGCACTAGTTGCCTAAATTATTTGTGATAGCTACGCGCTATGGGTGCGCATATGTGTGGGGTTGGAGCCTATGTGTGAGCACCGATGTATTTATCCATGTTCGGGTAGTGCTTAGGCTATGATATGTCTAGAATTGACTATTAAGCCTTAAGCTATGATGTTTCTCATATTTGTAACATTGTTGTGAACTATTTTATCTATGTTTGAGGATTACATAGAGGCTAATTCCCAGAATGAACTGGATAATTTATATTTCTGTGATGAAATTATCGATTTGAGCTATAATAGCATGCTTTGGCATGTCATTATACCAGTCCAAGAGTATAAAATTCGATATTCATTCATCATATACATGTATTCTTGTATATTTGCTTATGTGTGATATGATTTGAACTGCATGCTTAAGAATACGACGGGTGGATTCTATTGTTATGCATGTGACCACGCTAGGTAGATTCTATTGTTATGCATGTGACCACGCTGGGTGGATTTTGTTATGCCTATGATCACGCAGGGCGGATTATGATATATAACCTGTGACTACGCCGGCCAGATGTGTTATATTGAGCCTGTGACCACGCCAGGCGGATTATGATATTGAGCCTATGACCATGCAGGCAGATTATAATATTGAGCTTGTGACCACACCGAGCTGATAGCACATTGAATTGGCCATGCTTGAGTGTGGATATGGATCCATCCTCCTAGGGTCACCCTCTCACATTTCTCTCTTTATGGTGTATATGCGGATTGTGATAAACCGATGGATTTCTGGTTGATGTGAGCTTTGGGAGAGCTGGTTATTGTTATTTGGATCGGGTTGCATGCCACAATAGGCCTTATTGACTTATTGTTATTTGGATCGGGTTTCGTGCCGCAATGGACTGATATTTGGTTATTGCATTTTATCTTTACTTGTAATTTCTTTGATTGTTTACCTTATTTACTAGCATATCTCCCTTATATGCTGGATTGCTGACTAAGTAGACCATTTTAAAACAAAGAATTGTAAGCATCAAGGTAGTTTTACCTGATTTGATCATATATCTATTCTATACTTGTTGAGTTTATGAACTGCACAGGTGATCAGTGAGTATCATTTATAGTTCTTTCTTCTATTACCCTATGTACTATATTTCTGCACCTTACATGCAGATCTCGGAGCTAATGTTGTTGTATATGCAGGGGCTAGTATTGAAGACGTACATGTGTTCCGGTTATAGCTGCCACTTGTACTTGGTAGCTTTAGATTTGTAAATCTGTTTATCTATATTCCGAATAGATGATGTATTTATTTCGTATTAGCTTTGTAAATTCTAAATCTTAGAAACTCATGATTTGTACTACCATTCTTTGGGATTTTGTATAGAGTTTCAGTTATTTCATTTATTGATCCCTTATTACTTCATTATAGTTGTATTGACTGTTATTTGGCTTACCTAGTGGGTTAGGTTATGTTCCATCATGGTCGATTTTGGATCATGACAATTTGATAAAATCTTATCTATAAAAAGAACTTGTTTTATAGTGTTAGTATTAATAGTATTATGTGTTAATAGTATTGGACAAATCAATCAAATTGTGTTTTGGTAAATAATATTTTTTACTACCAATGGAATTATGTACAACTCTCTCAAAAAGAAAACAAACTGGTAAGCTGAAACTGGACATATGGCCACAAATTTCAGCACATTATTTAGCTCATTTCACACCACTACTACTCGTACGACCCGATTGCTCGTTTTGTGTAGTAGCTTCCCTTCTTATGATTTGAGATCTTTCATAGAACTATTTGATGCTTCATGACTTAGGTGCGTGGTCTGTGTTATTTCCGGAAAGTCTAAATGTGAATTTTTAAAAAACCTTGATTTTGGAAGTTGAAAATGGCTAGAGTTGACCATAATCAGCATTTTGGTAAACGATATCGGATAGATGTTTTGACAATTCTGGTAGCTTCGCTTGATGATTTGTAGACTTGTACACATGTTTGATTGGGGTCCCAGGTGACCCGAGGTCGTTTCGGCGCTTGATGTGAAAATTGAGAATTTGAAGTAAGAACTTTGAATTTCTTGAGTTTTGGTATTTGATTCTTGAATTTTGATGTTATTTTGATGATTTGAGCTTAATAGAAAGTTTGTATGATATTATTATACTTGTGTGACTGTTTGAATTTGAGCCCGAGGGGCTCGGGTAGGTTTCAGATGAGTTTCGGACTGCTTTGGCAAAGCTGGAAAGTTATGGTGTTGTAGACCACGTATTTGAGAGAATCTATTCGCAAAAGCGAGCCTCACATTTGCGAGCGCTAGCTCGCATTTGCGATGTTGGGAAGAGACTGGGCAACTTCGCATTTGTAAAGTTTGGGTCGCACTTTTGAGTTGGTCAAGCTTCGTAATTGCGAGGTTTGAGTATCATGAGTATCAATTGCCACAGTGGTGAGTGGAGGAACAATTTCGCATTTGTGAAGCTTGGTTCACTTTTGCGAGGGGCTAGTCCTTCACAAATGCGAAGATTGAGTCACATTTGCGACATTTGAGGGTTTCAGATACTACTCGCATTTGCGAACATTGCAATTGTGAACAAGGATTCGTAATTGCGATATCTGCAACTGGGTATAAAGTTAGAATTTCTGGACTTAGCTCATTTTAGTCCATTTTTAGACTTATACTGCATATAGAGGTTATTTTGTAGAGCATATTCTTCCCAACTTTATAGGTTAATAATTTTAAATTATTTTTATTTAATTTTTTACTTTTTCATAAATTTTCACTACCAAATCTAAGATTTCATAGAGTAGAAATAAGGATTTTTGGTAGAAATTTAGAATTTTATAAATTTGAGATTTAAACCATAAATTGAGGCCGGATCTCGAAAAAAATAACATATTTGGACTCGGGGTGAATGGGTAATTGGGGTTTTTTCCTAATTTTATATTTCGACAATGTTGGCCCTGGTTGACTTTCTGTTTACTTTTTCAAATATGTTAAAGATTGAACATATCAATCTTATAATGACAGTGATGTTAAAAATAATCTTATAATGACAGTGATGTCCGAAGTACGGGGTATAACAACCTATAAGTAAAATGGGAGGCCCAATGTTCATGCATGCCCAAAAAGATAAAACCTTCACGTAATAGCTAATTATTCAATCTCATTTTAATAACACATTTATTATAAATAATTTCTTTTTTCAATAAAATTTTATAAAGTATTATTTAAATATGGTCAACATCCTAACTAGTTTGGGTTGAGTCACAATTAATTGATAAATTTGAGAGGAGTGCATCATAATGTCCCATGGAAAAAGTTGATGTGCAACTCGTGTTGGCCTCTTGTACTGCTGATTTAGGGAGTTTGGAAGGATAAGGGCATGGAGAAATGCCACATGTGATAGGGTAGTGGGTTGGTTGCTCGTCGTTGTAATTTCAGGCTAATTGATAACTTATTGATTGGGTGTGTTATGGTATATTTGAGGTTTTTGTTTTATTGAAGATCCCAAATTGTAGTTGAGTTGATTTTGAGTTGCTGATTGTACGGTATTTGTATCTCGCCTATAGTAGGCTTGAGGTAGCAGTAAAATCAGGGAAAATGCTGCCCGTTTTATTTAGAATCGAGTTATCATATGAGATACGTGATATACTAGCGCCATCTAAGTTGTACATGTATTTCTTTGTTATAGGGATAGCGCACTAGTTGCCATAAGCTTATTGTTGAGTTGCATTGACGACTTGAGGTATGTTAAGGCTATCCCTTCTTTACTTTTGGCATGATCCATATGATACAAACGAAAAGAGTAAACGCACAACTTTCATAAATGGCTCTATTCATAGAAGTACTAGGAGTGTCTATGTTCTTGATTCCCCATGTGTTCTATTATTATATTATCTGTTCATGGGTCTTAGAAAAATACGTACGTTGATAAACTTTATCCGAGAGATCTTATTGACTTACTTCATTATGCATTGCATTCATTTATACATGTACATTGACCAATGACCAGATGACGTTGTATACGCATATATTATATGTATATGGAATATGGGAAAAGGTTATGGAATTATACATGCACCACCACCTGATCAGCTGGTATACATTGATGATTTCGCCCACAGTGCCCGAGATGATATGATGGGATGCCTTCAAAGTCTTGATGATGTTAGTTACGCATATACCTATGCATGATCTAACATTTATACGCATATGCATGACATTATAAATGTTTCATAATTCACAGAGCTATTAAGACTTACAGGTTGAGTTCTTTACTCCATGTTTCTTTCATGTCTTTTATATACTATTTTCTTGCCTTACATACTCGGTACTTTATTTGTACTGACGTCCCTTTTGCCTGGGGATGCTGTATTTCATGCCCGCAGATCCTGATAGACAGGTTGAGAGTCCTCCTAGTAGGCTATCAGCTTAGAGGAAGGTGTTGGTGCACTCCACTTGGTCCGGAGTTACCTATTTGGTCAGTATGATTTGGACACATATTGATTGGTATGGCGGGGCCCTGTTCCAACCTTTATGATGTTTATGTACGCGTAGAGGCTTGTAGACAGATATCATGTATATGGATACTTGTATGGCCTTGTCGGACGATGTTTTAAGTGTACAAATGATCATGTCGCCTTATAGGCCCGTATGTCACATGTATAACTTTGTATTCCATGTTGGGTCGTCCTATGTTGAGTATCCCCTTATATTTTATTCTGGTTATATCATAATGGCCCTTTTGGCCCATTTACCCATGATGTATGATTAGAAAGATATGTTACGTTGGTGCTCGACTGGGTAATACACCGGGTGCCCATCGAGGCCCATCAGTTTGGGTCGTGACAAAAGTGGTATCAGAGTAGTTCTGTCTTAGGGAGTCTACAAGCCGTTTCTAGTAGAGTATTTCTTATGGGTGTGTTGTGCACCACACTTATATGTAGGAGGCTATAGGGCATTTAGGACTATCACTCTTTCTTCTTAATCTAGATCGTATGGTAGAGCTCAATTGTAAGAATTCAAACTCCTAAATTCTATTTTATTCATAATACAATGATACCTACATCCATAAATATAGTTGGTAAGAGATTGAATGTGGTTGTGGAAGAGTTGAGTCAGAGGAACTCGATTTTGCATCATGTTATGATGAGTAAATGTGAGGTTTTCAGCAGATCATGTGTATACTAAGACGTGTAAGCTTCTTGATAAGTATCCCTAAGGCATGACTACCTATTCATCCATAAGGTAAAAAGAAATAGGAGAATCAGATGGTAGATATAAGTTTCAACAAGTAAAAGAAGCAAGGTGAAGAAATTCAGGTTGAGAAATATAAGCATTTTGAGTTACCTTTAACAGTAACAGAGGTATATACAATTGGTCACATTTATCTTAGTTATGCCCTATGGGAGCTAACAGATATAGTGTAAGAGAAGGACAAGATATCAGGATCCAGCTCAGGTTAGAGTAACCCAAAATGGTGGATGGATTGTTAGCGTTAGCTGACATTTTCGAAGGATATTGCAAACGTGGTAATAGTTCTCCTTGTAAGACACCCAAATGTTGCACTCTAGAATAGAATAACTAGATATGAATACTAAAATGTTCAAAAATTTCAGAAGATAGGTAGTGGAATCCTAGAAGGGATAAATATTTACTTTAGTATGACTCCCGCCCCTAGGGAAAAAAGAGAATGTTAGGCAACCCGAAGAGCTAGTGAGATGAAGCAAGGGGAGCTAAAAGTGAAAGAATGTTTGGTTGAAAATTTCAGAATAAAGTAATAGACAAAAATATTAGTAGGAGAATAATAAGATAGTAAATGAAGCATTATTTGTGACATGTGATAAATGGGTGATTAAGATAAATAAAAATATGACACGAGGATAGAGTTTATAGTCAAGTGAAAGAAAAGACAAGAGATGACATGCCTTAAGATAATAAAAGAGTGTAGGCCAAAGGTATTATCCTCATTTCGAGAAATGAGTTGGTGACTCCAACGTGATTACCAGAAGGCTAAGTTAAGCCCCATGTAGTAATATAAATTAGTATGGTATAGTAAACAAGATAAAACCGAACATGAATTAGGGACCGGAGGATAAGATAATAGTCGACATCGTGATAATTTCAGAAATAGTGTTCCGGCAATAATAGAATGGACAACAAAAGAATAACCTTTAAAGGTCATTCAGGAAAACGCTTTCCTAAAGCAAGCACTGTGAGAAGAGTTAAGCTTAAGGGACCAAGTGTGCCAATTACACTAGGTGTCACCTTCGTGCGTAAGAAATTCAGTTATCCCTAGTACAGAAGGGTTTCCGCAAGACAAGTAAGAGTCCGTGAAGATGTGAAAAGATGCCAAAGATGAATAGGTAAATCATTTATAGGTAAATCTTCATAGCATTAAATAGTAGTACTCCCCTAAAGGGGGAAGATGGTGTGATATGGTATTAAGTCGGAGTTATGTGGTTCAGGTAACTATGGAATAGTAAAGGAAGAATGTGATAGAAAGGCAAAAGGAATGAGATTGCATTTATTCAGATACTACAGATATGATACGTCGCCAGAACAATATGCAAGCACGACGCCGAAGAGAGGCAGTAATGGTTCCAACACTAGATGTTATTGATAAATAAGTGCAAATGAACACTTGATACATAAGGAACCAGTGCGAGGGGTAAGTTAAGACAAAAGAAATAACCCAAGAGAGATTACGCAGAATATGGATATTAGAATGGACCAACGAGCAGTTAGTAGTTGATTCAGGAAGAGCCTAGTTATGGCTAGACAAGAGGATATAGACAAATCAACAGATTATGCAAGATAAATGTAGTGAACCCCAACATAGTGAATTCAGTCTTAGAGATATGACGTTGTAATCCTTGAGAATATTCATAAAGGGGTTAGTGTAGTTAAAGGTACCGAATAAGTGTTAAGTAAATAAAAGAGAGTGTTACAGGGAATTCTAGTATTCGTGGGCACTAAAATAAGCCAAGTATCCATGCAACAAGTGGCAAGATGACCAGGAAAAGTAATTGCTTACATTTAAAGACAATAGAGAAGGCACAAAAGGAAATCTATGGTGCTAGTAAGTTAAATGAAGGTTGTGAGTAGTATAAATATATATGTGTAGATCACAAGCTAAAGTATGGTAGAGCGACAATGTTTTAGGTAAATAGGAGTAAGGATAAGAAAATATGAGTGGTAAGGTAACAAAAATAGGTAAGGCTGATGGTTTTTGTAAGTTATAAAAAGCTCAATACAGCTTGAATGAACTCGGAGGAGTTTAAGAGTAGGAGCATTTAGAAAAGAGGGAATGCTACCCTGGTAGTAGAATAAAGGTGTAATTGTGATAAATGATAAGGGAATGAAATTTAGGCCTTCGATTGAGTAATGATTTAAAGAGAAGTCATTTCATGAATTGCAAGGCATTAGAATACCCCCATTAGATGAATCACGTTGGGATGCTATGAAATATGGTTATTGAAGTTTAGTATCATCCCTAGGTGGATTAGGCAAATAACTGCAGATATTCCCGATGAGACATGAGCCTTAGTGAAAATGTATTACGTAAGAGGTTTCAAGTTATCAGTGGTAGATTATAGATCAAAATTAAGGTAAATCAACAATAGATGGATAAAAGTTATAAAGTATGAGATGAGATTAGGTTGTCATTCTTAAGATGAACAGTAATGAGGAAGCATTAAAGGACTTAGATTTATACATAATGGCCGCAGAGTGAGGCAGTTAATTGGGTCAGTTGGAAACAATTATGCGGTCGACTATGCGATCGCATAACTGTTATGCGGTGAACTATGCGACCGCAGACTCAGGCAGATTTTTGTTCATTTTGGACACTAATTATGTGACCGATATGCGGTCCGCATAACCATTATGCGGTCGCATATGCGACCGCAGAACCTGTTTCGGAGGTTCATTTTTGGATTTTGAAAACCTGACCCTACTTCGTTAAATACACGTTTTGGGCCATTTTTGAGATATAATCTGACATTTTAGAGTGAGAGAGAGTACCCTAGAGTGAGAAGGTGTTCTTCAATAATTGTTCTTCAATTCTTGCTCAAGTTTTGGAAGATTAAGAAAGCAAGCTCACTAGGTCTTCATCCTAGAGATTGAAGTTGCTAAGAATTTCGGAACATTTAAAGTGTAAGGAAGCTAAGTGAGGTGGTTCCACAGTAGAAGATATTGATCAGTGATAGCAGCACACCTTCTTCAAAGCTGACTTGGTGAGCCCCACTTCATTCCGCGGTCATAGTGTGGGTTGTGTATTGGTGCTGGGAAAGACAAACTATGCTATATTGTGGTTGTATTACTTGTCCATTTGAGACTTTAAAAATGGTGAAACTTATGGTAAGAAATTGGTAATTGCAGACATGACCACTTTATTGTTTTATTAAGAAAAACATATATTCTTTTTATTCATGAATGAGTTTGGGTAGAAGGAATCTAAAAGGCTTGCTCGGTTGGGTTCACTCGGTTGAGCGCCGGTCGTGCTCCTCGGTTTTGGGGCATGACAAACTTGGTATCAGAGCCTAAGGGTTTAAAGTATCCTAGGGTGTCTCGGAGCCGTGTTTAGTCGAGTCCTTATTATCAATGTGTTGTCGACCACATCTATAATTAGGATTCTACATGGGCATTTAGGAATAATACCCTTCTTTCATGTTCTTGATCGTGCGATAAAGTTAGTTGTAATATTGTTCCTCTTTTAACTCCCGCGTTGCTCTAATTTGCATTACAAGGCACCTAAGAAGAAGGCAAGAACTGGCCAAAGAGCCAATGTCACCCCAGGAGTGACAGTTGACCCTATAATTAATGATGCGGGTGAGCACCCGAAGAGTGAGAATATTCCTCTAGTTACTACACTGCCTGACTCTACTATAACTGATCAGACCGCACCTGTCCCTACACCTACAAAAGGTGCAATGGTTCCTCCAACTAATATTCCAGTTCCACCTCCAACGATTTTGGCCTAGAGATCGAGTGTTGGGCCTACTTCTTCCAGTCATCCAGGGGAATCTGCTAGTTCCAGGGTGAACAAGTTTCTTCAGTTAGATCCTCCAGTGTTTACGAGTACTGATCCCGAGGAGGACCCCCATGACTTCATTGATGAGATGCACAAAACTCTTCTGGTTATGCATGCTACAGAGACGGAGGGAGTAGAGTTGGCCTCCTACCTCCTGAAAGGGTGGCCTATTCTTGGTTTGAGTTGTGGGAGGAATCCCGTGAGGAGGGAAGCCCTCCGGCAAGGTGGGGTGAGTTCACATATGCCTTTATGGATCATTTCTTTCCTACTGAAAATAAGGCAGCTCGTGCCGCTGAGTTTGAAAGCCTGAAGCAGGGCAGTATGAATGTGTGGGAGTACCATATGGAGTTTGCACGCCTGTCCAAGTATGCTATTCATATGTTTCCTACAATGGAAGCTAGAGTACGCCAGTTTGTACAGGGCCTTATCCCCTTGGTTATCAATGAGGCCTCTACAGATGCCTTGAATTCCGATATGAACTATGGTAAGATAGTGGCATTTGCTCAAGTCATAGAGACCCGCAGATTGAAGAATAGAATGGAGCATTGGCCCGATTCACAAGCAACTTTGGTGGTTCTTCTAGTGGTAGTGGTGGTAGGTCGGCATTCAAGGGAGCGTCATCAGGACCATCCCAATCATTCGCTCAATATTTGATGGGTGCAAAATCATCTGGACCCAGTCAGGGCAACATGGGACTCCACTAGCAAGGTCGGCCCGACAGAAGGTTTCAGTAGCGGAGGCTTCCATGCCCTAAGTGTGGGAGGATGCATTTTGGGTCCTGTTTCATGGACCTACCAGTATGCTATGGGTGTGGTTTGAGGGGTCACATTCAGAGAGATTGCCACTCGTCCCGCCAAAATATGGGTAGAGGTACGGCACAACCAGCTAATTTTGCAGATACTACATCCACAACACCTCCAGTTCGAGGGACCCCCAGCACCTGCAGGGGGTGGTGCAGCTAGGGGTGGTGTACAAAATTTGGGAGGACTCAACATATTTTATGCTATGCGGAGACGTCGGGAATCATAGGCTTCTCCAGATGTTGTTACAGGTATATTGACTGTCTAATCTAATGATGTATATGCTCTTATTTATCCCGGTTCTACTTTGTTATATGTCACACCTTATGTTGCTATAGAATTTGGGATAGAACCAGAACACCTTTATGAGTCGTTCTCTATATCTACTCTGATGGGTGAGTCTATTTTAGCCGTGCGGATTTATAGAGATTGTGTTGTCACGTTGCGTGGTCGGGACACCGTGGCCAACCTTATTGAATTGAGAATGGTCGATTTTGATGTGATAATGGGGATGGATTGGATTTATTCATGATTTGCCAAGATTGATTGCCGAACCAGAACTGTTAGGTTTGAATTTCCAAATGAGCCAATTATTGAGTGGAAGGATGATGATGTGGTGCCAAAGGGTAGGTTTATTTCCTACCTTAAGGCTACAAAGATGATCCACAAGGGATGTATTTACCATTTGGTTCGAGTTACAGACACCGATGCTAAGGCACATTCACTTGAGTCCGTGCCTGTTATGAATGAATTTTCGGGAGTATTTCTAGATGAACTCCCTGGGATTCTACCAGATAGGGAGATTGAATTTGGGATTGATGTGATGCCAGACACACATCCTATATCTATTCCACCCTACAGAATGACACTAGTAGAATTGAATGAGCTAAAGGAACAATTGAGAGATTTATTAGAAAAGGGTTTTATCCAGCCAAGTGTGTCACCTTGGGGCGCACCAGTCCTTTTTGTAATAAAGAAAGATGGGTCACTGAGAATGTGTATTGACTATCGGCAACTTAATAAGGTCACAATCAAGAATAAGTACCCACTGCCAAGGATAGATGATTTGTTTGATCAATTGCAAGGTGCTAGGTACTTCTTCAAGATTGATTTAAGATCCGGGTATCACCAATTGAAGATCAGTGAGCCGGATATTCCGAAAACAACTTTTAGAACCCGGTATGGGCATGTTGAATTTCTGGTGATGTCTTTTGGGCTAACAAATGCCCCAGCAGCCTTCATGGATCTTATGAATCGCATTTTCAAGCCATTCATCGATTCTTTTGTGATAGTGTTTATTGACGATATTCTTGTATATTCACGCAATCGAGAGGACCATGCCGGTCACCTCAAGGTAGTGTTGCAGACTCTGTATCAACACCAGTTGTATGCGAAATTTTTGAAATGTGAATTTCGGCTCGAGTCTGTCACATTCTTGGGTCATATTGTCTCTAGTGAGGGGATTAATGTTGATCCTCAGAAAATTGTGGCTGTGAAGAATTGGTCGAGGCCTACAACTCCAACAGAGATTCGCAGTTTCTTAGGCTTAGCTGGATATTACAGAAAGTTTGTAGAGGGGTTTTCTACTCTTGCCTCTCCATTGACTAAATTGACACAGAAGGCAATTAAGTTCCAATGGTCAGATGCTTGTGAAAAGAGTTTCCAGGTATTGAAAGCAAGATTGACTACGCTGCCGATGTTGACTCTACCAGAGGGTATAAATGGATTTGTGGTATATTGTGATGCTTCAAAAATCGGGCTTGGGTGTGTATTAATGCAACATGGGAGGGTGATAGCTTATGCTTTTAGGCAACTAAATAATCATGAGAAGAACTATCCAACGCATGATTTAGAACTTGCGGCAGTGATATTTGCATTGAAAATTTGGCGTCATTATTTATATGGGGTCCATGTTGATATATTCACGGATCATAAGAGCCTTCAATATATTTTCAAGCAGAAGGAATTGAATCTGAGGTAGAGAAGATGGCTTGAGTTAATCAAGGACTATGACATTGATATTCTATATCATCCAGGAAAGGCCAATGTTGTGGCTGGTGCTCTTAGCCGGAAATCTATGGGTAGTTTGGCTCACTTGGAGGCATATTAGAGGCCATTAGCCAAGGAAGTTCACCGATTGGCTAGTTTGGGAGTTCGTCTTGTGGACTCTAGTGAAGGAAGGGTAATTGTGCAAAATAGGGCTGAATCATCGCTTGTTGTGGAAGTCAAAGAGAAGCAATACAACGATCCATTATTGGTGCAGCTGAAAGAGGGTATTCATAAACATAAGACCATGGCCTTTTCTCTTGGCATGGATGATGGTACACTAAGGTACCAAGGGCGACTCTGTGTTCCAAATGTGGATGGTCTCCGGGAAAGAATTATGACTGAAGCTCACACTTCTAGGTATTCCGTGTACCGAGGTTCTACAAAAATGTATCATGATCTTAAGAAAGTCTATTGGTGGAATGATATGAAGAGGAATGTGGCGGACGTTATAGCAAGATGTTCGAACTGTCAGCAAGTGAAGGCCGAACACCAAAGGCCCGGTGGGTTGGCACATAACATAGAAATTCCAATGTGAAATGGGAAATGATTAATATGGACTTTGTGATAGGATTACCGCGCACTCCGCATAAGTTTGACTGAATTTGGGTAATTGTGGATCGACTCACGAAATCAGCACACTCTTTGCCGGTTAAGTCTACCGATACAGTGTAGCAATATGCTCAGTTGTATATCAAAGAAATAGTCAGGTTACATGGCACCCCAGTTTCCATCATTTTTGATCGGGGGGCACAATTCACTACTAAAATTTGGAAGAAAATTCAGCAAGGTTTGGGTACTTAGGTGAATCTTAGTACAGCCTTTCACCCGCAGACTGACGGGCAGGCAGAGCAGACTATTCAGACACTTGAGGATATGTTGTGCGCTTATGTTATAGACTTCAAATGCAGTTGGGATGATCATTTACCACTCATAGAATTTTCATATAATAATAGCTATCATGCTAACATTCAAATGGCACTGTTCGAGGCTTTATATGGTAGGAGATGTAGATCTCTCATTGGGTGGTTCGAAATTGGGGAAGCAAATTTGATGGGGCCAAACCTTATGCATCAGGCTATGGAAAAAGTTAAAATCATTAAGGAACGGTTGAAGACTGCTCAGAGTCATCAGAAATCCTATTCGGATGTTCGTCGTAGAGATTTAGAGTTCCAAGAAGATGATTGGGTATTCTTGAAAGTTTCCCCCATGAAGGGTGTAATGTGATTTGGTAAGAAAGGAAAATTGAGTTCGAGGTATGTCGGATCGTACAAAATCATTCAGAGGATCGGTAAGGTGGCATACAAGCTTGAACTACCACCTAAAATGTCATTAGTACACCCGGTGTTTCATGTGTCTATGTTGAAGAAAGTAGTTGGAGATCCGACACACATTGTTCCGGTTGAGACTATTGAAGTAAATGAGAAATTGACTTACACAGAGATTCCGATTTCTATTATTGATCGGCAAGTCCGAAAATTGAGAAATAAAGAAATTGCCTCCGTGAAAGTGTTGTGGCGAAACCGACAGGTTGAAGAGGCTACTTGGGAGGCTGAGGAAGAAATAAAGAAAAAGTATCCTTATTTGTTTGAATGACCATGTATTTATAAAGTTGTAATCTAGGAAAAAAAATTATAAGACTTACTTTTTATGAATTTTGTATCATTTGAACAATTGCCGTTAAGGGTGTTCCTTTCTGGAAATATATTGCTTATGATGCCACAATTGGTGTTGTTTTGTATTATGTTATGTCGTTGGAATATGTGTATGTTGTTAGGATGTGTTTCTGGGGTCTCTGACATTTGTATAGGCCTAATGACAAAGGAAACTCTGGCGAAATGTTTTGAAATTTAGAGAGTTAGTCAAATTTGGGGCTGCTAGCTTGTGGTATAAAACAAACTAAGTTGCATAAGATGCTAATGACAGATTTTTACCCTCATTCGAGGATGAATGATCTTAAGCGGGGGGATAATGTAACACCCCGAAAATTTTTGAAGTACTTAAGTGTAAAGCCCCGTAAAATTTTTTCAAAAGAAAATAATATTTCGTGGTGCTGAATTGGTTTTACGTAAACAATGCACCAAAAAGTAAAGGAACATTATTGGCGGAAAAGTACATTTCTGCGGACCGCATAATGGCCGCAGAGTGAGGCAGTTAATTGGGTCAGTTGGACGCAATTATGCGGTCGACTATGCGACTGCATAACTGTTATGCAGTGTACTATGCGACCGCAGAAAAGTTATGCAGACCACATAGTGACCGCGGACTCAAGCAGATTTTTGGTCATTTTGGACACAAATTATGCGACCGATATGCGGTCCGCATAACCATTATGCGGTCGCGTATGTGACCGCAAAACCTGTTATGGAGCTTCATTTTTGGGTTTTTAAAACTCGACCCTACTTCGTTAAATACACGTTTTGGTCCATTTTTTGAGATATAATCTGACATTTTAGAGTGAGAGAGGGTACCCTAGAGTGAGAAGGTGTTCTTCAATAGTTGTTCTTCAATTTTTGCTCAAGTTTTGGAAGATTAAGAAGGTAAGCTCTAGGTATTCATCCTAGAGATTGAAGTTGCTAAGAATTCCGGAATATTTAAAGTGTGAGGAAGCTCAAGTGAGGTGGTTCCACAGTAGGAGATATTGAGCAGTGATAGCAGCACACCTTCTTCCCAACTGACTTGGTGAGCCCCACTTCATTCCGGGGTCATGAATCTTTTATACTTTGTGTATTTTGTTTGAGGTATAGGCGGGGCCTTGTTGCCGGTATTATCATTGTACTCTTCTTTATCTATAGAGGCTCCGTAGGCATAGTGTGGGTTGTGTATTGGTGCTGGAAAAAACAAACTATGCTATGTTGTGGTTGTATTACTTGTCCATTTGAGACTTTAAAAATGGTGAAACTTATGGTTAGAAATTGGTAATTGCAGACATGACCACTTTATTATTTAATTAAGGAAAATATATATTCTCTTTATTCATGAATGAGTTTGGGTAGAAGGAATCTAACAAGCTTGCTCGGTCGGGTTCACTCGGTTGAACTCCGGTCACGCTCCTCGGTTTTTGGGCGTGACTGTAGCAGACCTCGGTAATAATAAATCGAAGTAAGTGTTATGTTATAGTCTGAACTACCTAGATGAAATAAAGCCATAAGCATAGATTATTGAGGCTATGAAACAAGATATAGCAATAGTTATAAGTTTGACTAAGTACTGAGCGAAGAACGTCAGTACACCTATAGGTGCCTAGAGGGACAACTTATCATAGTTCTGTATATATTCACAAAGTGCATCACAGGTGCACATAGGTTCACATACAAGGCCAGAGTTGTACTGGTTGCATCACAGAAGGTAGCAACAATTACGAGATTGGAAGAATTCCGATCACAAGTCGTAGTGTGGGAAAGATGCCTAAAGGAGGGAATGCCCTGTCCTTTGGATTTATTTACAGAACAGTTGCCTAGATGGCAAGGGGAAATATTTATTATTCGTAAGAGCCATAGGTTATGATAACGATAAGCGCATCAGTCAACATTCGAGGATGAATGTTTCAAAGGGGAGAATGATGTTACGCCCTGTTTTCGCAAGCCTTTAAGAGTTAACATTCGGGGACGAATATTTCTAAGGAGGGAAGGAGGTTACACTCCGTACTTCAAACATTACTGTCATTATAATATTATCTAATGTAAGCTCAAAAAATATGAAATTCTTCTGCAAGAATAAGGAAGGTTTATCGAAGTCTTAAGTAATTTAAGATGAATGAGACTTGGAAAAAAAATAAATGAGATAATTATTACATTCTGTGCATCCCAAAGTGACGTATAATAAATATGAAACTTGTTAATCATGATTTTAATGTGTGTAAAGTTATAATATGACTATATATAATTTTTGGATATAAAATATGAAGTTTGGGAGAAATCGGATTTAACTTACGGAAAAATCGAGTTAAGATTTGCCTTGTAACGAGCCGTTTTGAGAAATTAAATTTATAAGTTTATGATGTTATTTTGGAACATATCTCATACCAAAATGAAGGTCTTAGAATCTAGTTTCCAACGATCCAAACCATTTATCCATACAACATCAGGGTAGAGAAATATGAATTTTTAAAATAGGGTCGCTAAGTCAAATCTCCACACTTCGGAGAAACTGACAGGTTTATAGGCCAGATTGTGAGGCTATTTTCTCCCAATATATTGAGAGTTACAGGGAGATATTTATATATAATTACATCTACATGTTTCTAGTTTCCAACGCTGTAAACCGTTTTTCAATACGATATCGGAGTAGAGAGATACATGCGTCCGAAGTTGCACCGCTCAAGCTGCCAAACATGCAGCTTACCCACCTACTTGGAGAATTGAGGCGGTGGGATTATAAGTTATATTTTCTCGTATATATCTCATCAATATTCAGATAAAACTTACCCCAAAACACTCTCAAGATCTACAAGTCTGTTCCAAGAAATTTCAAGCAAGATTAACATCCCGGGTACAAAATCAAGAAGCGATAACATTAAAACTATCTCTACGATGTAAGTATCATTATACCGCCTCTCTTTTTCTTTGTTGTTGAGTTTTGGAAGGTACTTCATAGTTAAGAAAATTCCTACTTTCTGTATTCAAGCTTTGAAATATCAAGGAAGGTTGATAAATTTATTTCCTAATAGTTAGAACTCACGAGACGGTGATCGGAAGCAGTGAGTTCGATTTATTTCACTTTTAGCGCACTGTTTGGTAGTCCACTCGTGTTGGCCTCTTGTGTTGCTGATTTATGAAGTTTGGAAGGATAAATGGTATGGAGAAATACCACATGTGGTAGGGTAGTGGGCTGGTCGCTCGTCGTTATAATTTCAGGCTAATTGATAACTTGTTGATTGGGTGTGTTATGGTATATTTGGGGTTTTTGTTGTATTGAATGTCCCGAATTGTAGTTGGGTTATTTTTGAGTTGTTGATTATATGGTGTTTGTATCTTGCCTATAGTAGGCTTGAGGGAGCAGTAAAATCAGGGAAAATTCTGCACGTTTTATTTAGAATCGAGTTATCGTTTGAGATACGTGATATACTTGCGCCATCTAAATTGTACATGTATTTCTTTGTTATAGGGATGGCGCGCTAGTTGTCATAAGCTTGTTGTTGAGCTGCATTGACGACTTGAGGTATGTTAAGGCTATCCCTTCTTTACTTTTGGCATGATCTATATGATACAAACGAAACGAGCAAACGCACAACTTTTATAAATGGCTTTATTCATAGAAGTACTAGGAGTACCTATGTTCTTGATTCCCCATGTGTTCTATTATTATATTATCTGTTCATGGATCTTAGAAAAATACGTAAGTTGATAAAGTTTATCTGAGAGATCTTATTGACTTACTTCATTATGCATTCCATTCATTTATACATGTACATTGACCCATGACCAGATGGCATTATATACGCATATATTATATGTATATGGGATATGGGAAAATGTTATGGCATTATATATGCACCACCACCTGATCAGCTGGTATACGTTGATGATTTCTCCCACAAAGGCCGAGATGATATGATGGAATGCCTTCAAAGGCTTGATGATGTTAGGTACGCATATACTTATGCATGATGTGACAGTTATACGCATATGCATGACATTATAAATGTTTCATGATTCATATAGCTATTTTGACTTGCAGGTTGAGTTCTTTACTCCATGTTTCTTTCATGTCTTTTATATACTGATTTCATGCCTTACATACTCGGTACTTTATTTTTATTGATGTCCCTTTTGCTTGGAGACACTGTGTTTCATGCCCGCAGGTCCCGATAGACATGTTGAGAGTCCTGCTAGTAGGCTATCAGCTCAGCCGAAGGTGTTGGTGCACTCCATTTACTCCGGAGTTGCCTATTTGGTCAGTATGATTTGGACATGTATTGATTGGTATGACGGGGCCTTGTCCGGACCTTTATTACGTTTATGTACTCTAAGAGGCTTGTAGACAGATGTCATGTATATGGATACTTGTATTGCCTTATCGGCCTATATTTTGAGTGTACAAATAATCATGTCGCCTTATAGGCCAATATGTCACATGTATAAGTTTGTATTCCATGTTGGGTCATCCTATATTGAGTATCCCCTTATGTTTTATTCGGGTTATATCATGACGGCCCTTCTGGCTCATTTACCCATGATAGTATGATAAGAAAGATACGTTACGTTGGTGCTCGGTTGGGTAAGGCACCGGGTGCCCGTCGCCGGCCCATCAGTTTGGGTCGTGACATAGGTATATACTTATAATTTTGACTGATACTTTATGAATAACTGGCCATCAAAGTAGAGTACAATGAGATTCAGCTTATGTTCTTCAAAGTAGAATAACTGGCAAGTGTTGGTCATTCTCTTTGTCTGTTATTATTCTATTTCATTGTTGCAATATTCAGTTATTTGATCATCCTTCGTATTAGATGTTAAAGTTCTTCTTCAAGTGAGATTGTGGATTTGTTACAAGCTTCATAAAGTCACATTCTTTGCCAAGATTCAGCTTATGTTCTTGACTCCTTATATTTGAGCAGTTGGTTCATCATTTTTGGGCTCTATGTTATATATTTTTTCTCCTGAGAATGATAGTTAATTCTTGTCCTTATTATTTTTTTTCTCCTGAGAATGATGTTTAATTGGCATTATATAATATCTCAAATAACTTATTTTGGTGCAGAATAATTTTGAAAAAAAGAAACAAGAACTGTTAGCTTCTCAAAGTGCATCAACTGAGGTAAGAGACAGTAATTCAGCAAGCCAATTAACTGAAATGGATATTTGGGTGCAATTTGTTGGTGGAAAGAAAAAAGGAAGGGTTGCAGGCCTTGACTCCTTGGGTCGATATGTAAAAGCACTTAAGCATTCAACATCAACTTTACCAAAAGAAATTGATGAGATAATTAAATCTCAGGTGCATGCTTCCAATGCTGACTTATATGTTCAATTGCAAGAAGAGCGTCGCTAAAATAAAAAGATGAGGAAAGAATTAGACTTATTGAAGAAGTATGTTAATTTCAATGCATCATCTTCAAATGAGATATCATCTCAAGAAGACAATCAAGGATCCGAGAAGGAAAGTGACGATGACTTTGATAATGTGAATGAAAGTGGTTCTAACCTCAGTAACACGAATGAAAGTGACTATAATCATGATTGAGATGTTCATTAGACTATTCAGTTTCACATTTGAGATGTTTTTCTTTTTGATTAAGGATTATATGATATTAATATTAACGTTATGAATTATCTTTTTTCTTTGTTATAATTATTAGACATATGTTGAATGATTATGATAATATAGTTGAATCGTAAGAATATAAGCTATAATAAAATAAAAATAACATTTTGAAAATGCATAGATGACTTGCGAATTTGCATGGAAAAATATTTTGAAACGTGTCAATTTATAGGGTAATTTACTTGTAAAATAATTTACATGGGGATTTCCTTACCAAAATTACATACGGAATTGTCTACGAAAACAGTACTTATGGATTTTCTTGGGGATTTCAAATAGTTCTTTTGTTCCATTGAAAATTTTTCCATGGTGATTTACCTGCAAATTATTAATTGGGAACTTTGCTGGGATTTTATGTCACGACCCAAAACCCAACCTGTCGTGATGACGCCTATCTTGATACTAGGCAAGCCGAAAATCTCAATAAACCAAAACCTCTCTTTAAGGTTGAAAACTTAATATTTAAATACAATACAAACACTCCCCAAAACCTGGTGTCACTGAGTACATGAGCATCTACTATGAATACAAACCTGAAAAATATAGTCTATAATAGTCTGAGACTAAATATGGTAAACAAAGAGTTAGAGAAAGAGAGACAAGGTCTATGGAACCCGACAGCTACCTTAAAATCTCCTGAAAATTAACTGCGCGAAAGGATCAACACCCGCTATGTCCGAAAATATCTGGATCTGCAGACGAAGTGCAGGGTGTAGTATGAGTACAACCAACTCAGCAAGTAACAATAATAAAAAAGAAACTGAAGATAGTAACGAGTTACACAGTTATGGTTCATTTCCAGTAATTTCAGCAAAGAATAGACATGCTATCACATCTGGCAGTTTAATATCAAATCAATTTTGATACAGTTCATGTTCATGTAATCCGTATATCAACAATCTTTCAGAGATTTCACAACAATGACAGATAACAATTAAGCGCAACAACAAATGGAAATCAAGTACAAATCTTAGGACAATAATCACTCACTGGGCTCCCAGCCCTCATCACTTCCTGGGCTCCCAGCCCTCATCACTCTCTCAATGGGTAACCGCGCTCACTAGGGGTGTACAGACTACGGAAGGGCTCCTACAGCCCAAGCGCTATAATCTGCACAGATAACTCACGTGCTTCACGGACAACTCACGTGCCATGATATAAATATCTGGATCCGCACGGCCAACTCACGTGCTATATTATAATATAAGGATCCACACGGCCAACTCACGTTCTATAGTATAATATAAGGATCTGCACAGCAAACTCACGTGCTGCACGGACAACTCATGTGCTATAGTATCAGTATCTCACAATCAGGCCCTCGGCCTCACTCAGTCATAAATTTCTCCAGTCTCTCAGGCTCCCAATAATCATGAAATAAACCCAAACAATAATGATATGATGTATCAATAATAATAACAGAGACTGGGATAAAATGTGCAAGTAAAAATTTAGACTGAGTACATATAGCATTTAGCAGGCAATTCAACAAGTACGCGACCTCTGTGGGTCCTAACAATTCTATCACATAGCCTAAGCATGATTTCTAACATGATTTACAGTCAAATTTTATCAACACACATAGAGCATATAGCTAACAACAAATTATTCAACTTTATATTTTCCCGGGACGGATCAAGTCACAATCCCCTCGGTTCACGCCCACACGCTCGTCACCTAACATGTGCGTCATCTCCAAAATCCGGGGTTTCATACCAAAATCCGGGGTTACTTACTTCAAGCGGTAAAATTCTTATTCTGCAATGTCTTTTCCTCATAAATTGATCTCCAAACGCCTCTAATCTGGTCATAAATAATTCATTTCAGTCAATAAAATTTATTGGAATTAATTCCATAAGAAAATAATTATTTTCCATAAAAATCCAAAAATTAGCTCTCAAAATTACCTCATTCCACCACGAGTCTAACCTTACTAATTTTACCAAAATCCGACATCGACTCGACCTCCAAATCATCAAATCTTATTTCAAATCCCTAAGTTCAAAACACCCCGATTTACACCTCAAAAACATGTAATCTAGTCGGATTATTCGATGATAATTCAATATTATGGAGTAGAAATAATCACAAGGGACTTACCTCAAGTTTTTTAGTGAAAACCTTGCTCAAAATTGCCCAACCCGAGCTTGAAATGCCCAAAAATGGCAAAAGCTCGGAACTCCTCTGTTTTTGTACTGCCCAGAGGTGTTCGCACCTGCGGCAACTTGGCCGCTTCTGTGCCACCCGCATGTGCGAAAAAAGTCCCGCATCTGCGCCTTTGCCTGCATTTGTGCACCTATTTGCGCTCCTGCGCAAGCCGCTTCTGCGCGCGTCCCTCCATATCTGCGCTCACGCAGGTGTGGAATTTCCCTCGCACCTGCGACCACTGCCCCACAGTCCATTTGCGCATCTGCGCTTTCCAGGCTCGCTTCTGCGAGCTCGCACCTGCGATGGAATTTCCGCAGGTGCGATTGCAGCAGAGAGCAGAAACATTAGCTATTTGTTCTATGTCTGAATTTGATCCGTTAACCATCCGAAACTCACCCGAGGCCCCCGGGACCCCAACCAATGTACCAACAAGTCCTAAAACATTATACCAACTTAGTCGAGCCTTCATATCACATCCAACAACACTAAAACACGAATCACACATAGATTCAAGCCTAATGAACTTTTAAAATTTCCAATTTCTATAAACGACTTCGGAACCTATCAAATCACGTCCGATTGACATCAAATTTTGCACACAAGTCATAAATGACATAACGGAGGTATTTCAATTTTCAGAATAGGATTTCGACCCCGATATCAAAAAGTCAACCCCTCGGTCAAACTTCACAAAAATTCAACTTTCGGCATTTCAAGCCTAATTCCACTATGGACCTCCAAATAATATTCCGGACACGCTCCTAAGCCCAAAATAACCATACGGAGCTATTGGAATCATTAAAATTCAAATCCGAGGTCGTTTACACATAGGTCCATACCCGATCCATTCTTCTAACTTAAATTTTCAATTATGAGACTAAGTGTCTTATTTCATTCCGAATTCCTTCCGGACAAGAACCAACTAACCCAATAAGTCATAAATTAATTGCAAGACATAATTTTAGCAGTAAATAGGGGAACATGGTTATAATATTCAATACGACCGACCGGGTAAGAACCATGGCTAGCTGATGCACAACGATGTGCTGGACGACCCGTCTAAGCGTATCTGTAAGAACGACGTGAAACTGACCCCCTGAAGGAACACCGTTGTAATCACCCGGACTACGAGGCCTCTTAGCCTCTTTCTCTCTCCACGTTCTTGGCTATGAATCATCTCTATCTGCCGAGCAATGTCCACTACCTCATCAAAAGTAGCACCAGATACTCTCTCCCTAGTCATAAGTAATCGCAGCTGATATGTGAGGCCATCAATGAACCTCCTAATCCTATCCCTATCAGTGGGAACCAACCATACTGCGTTACGAGCCAACTCAGAAAATCTCATCTCGTACCGTGTCATCGACATTTCACCCTAGCAAAGCTGCTCAAACTGTCTGCGCAGCTCTTCCTTACGGGACTGAGGTACGAACTTCTCCAAAAATACCACGAAGAACTGATGCCAAGTAAGGGGTGCGGTGCTAACAGGCCTAAGTCTCTCGTAAGTCTCCCACCATCTGAGTTCAGATACAGAAAACTAAAAAGTAGTGAATGAGACCCCACTGGTCTCCAGAATACCCGCTGTCTGATGCATCCGTTGACACCTATCCAGAAATCCTGAGCATCATCTGACTCAGTACCGCTAAATGGTGGAGGTCAAAGCCTCTCAAATATCTGAAGTCTCCTCTGCTCATCATCTGCCATAACATGAACTACCGGGGCCTGAGCAGTTGCAACCGGTTGGGCTGGTAGTGCCCCCGATATCTGAAGTCCCTGTACTACCTGGTCTGGAGTACGGGTAATGGGGGTATGAGTATCTCCCCCAGCCTGAAAAGTGGCAGGTGTGGCCTGAGCCGAAACCACCGGAGCAAGACCAGTGCAGGCTGCCAATATCTGGGCCAAAGTCTCCTGAATTCCTGCAATCTCAATGGGCACAGCTGGTGCCTGAGCTGATCCTGTCGGCTAAACTATATTTGGAATTTGCTCCTAAGCTGGAATAACTAGTGTTACTACAGGTGTTGTTCCAACTGTGGTACGATCTACACCTGGACCTCTACCTCGGCCCCGACCTCTACCACGACCCCGGCCTCTCGCGGCCCTAACTGGTGGCACTGGTGGCTGACCGTCTGATCTGGTAGTACGTGTCCTCACCATCTGGGAGAGAATAGAATCGCATAAATTTCGTTTCCAGAATCAACAAATTCGCACGACAGAATACAAGAAAGTGGAATTTTCCTAAGGGTTCTGCAGCCTCTCGAAGATAAGTACAGACGTCTTCGTACCTATCCGCAAGACTCTAATAAACCTGCTTATGACTCGTGATACCTATGTAACCTAGGCTCCGATACCAACTTGTCATGACCAAAAATCCCAACCTGTCATGATGGCGCCTATCTCGATACTAGGCAAGCCGAAAATCTCAATAAACCAAAACCTTTCTTTAAGGTTGAAAACTTAATATTTAAATACAATACAAACACTCCCCAAAACCTGGTGTCACTGAGTACATGAGCATCTACTATGAATACAAACCTGGAAAATATAGTCTATAATAGTCTGAGACTAAATATGGTAACCAAAGAGATAGAGAAGGAGAGACAAGGTCTGTGGAACACGACAGCTACCTTAAAATCTCGTGAAAATCAACCGCGCGAAAGAATCAACACTCGCTACGTCCGGTAACACCTGGATCTGCACATGAAGTGCAGGGTGTAGTATGAGTACAACCAACTCAACAAGTAACAATAATAAAAAAGAAACTGAAGGTAGTAACGGGCTACATAGTTATGGTTCATTTTCAGTAATTCCAGCACAGAATAGACATGCTATCAAATCTGGCCGTTTAATGTCAAGTCAATTTTTATACAGTTCCTATTCATGTAATCCATATATCAACAATCTTTCAGAGATTTCACAACAATGACAGATAGCAATTAAGCACAACAACAAATGGAAATCAAGTACAACCTCTTAGGACAATAATCACTCACTGGGCTCCCAGCCCTCATCACTCTCTTAATGGGTAACCGCGCTCAATGGGGGTGTACAGACTCCGGAAGGGCTCCTAAAGCCCAAGCGCTATAATCTACACGGACAACTCACTTGCTGCACAAACAACTCATGTGCCATAATATAAATATCTGGATCCGCACGGCCAACTCACGTGCTATAGTATAATATAAGGATCTACACGGCCAACTCACGTGATGCACGACCGACTCACGTGCTATAGTATAATATAAGGATCTGCACGGCCAACTCACGTGTTGCATGGATAACTCATATGCTATAGTATCAGTATCTCACAATCAGGCCCTCGGCCTCACTCAGTCATAAATCTCTCCAGTCTCTCGGGCTCTCAATAATCATGAAATCCGCCCAAACAACGATGATAAGATGTATCAATAATTATAACAGAGACTAAGATAAAATGTGCAAGTAAAAACTGAGACTGAGTACATATAGCATTTAACAGGCAATTCAACAAGTATGCGACCTCTGTGGGTCCCAACAGTACTATCACATAGCCTAAGCATGATTTCTAACATGATTTACAGTCAAATTTTATCAACACATAGAGAGCATATAGCTAACAACAAATTATTCAACTTTACAGTTTTCCGGGACGGACCAAGTCACAATCCCCTCGGTGCACGCCCACACGCCAGTCACCAAGCATGTGCGTCACCTCCAAAATAATCGCATGATACAAAAATCCGGGGTTTCATACCATCAGGACCAGATTTAAACCGTGAAATTCTTATTTTGCAATGTCCTTTCCTCGTGAATTGGTCTCCAAACGCCTCGAATCTGGTCATAAATAATTCGTTTCAGTCAATAAAATTCATTGGAATTAATTCCATAAGAAAATAATGATTTTCAATAAAAATTCGAAAATTAGCTCAAACATTTCCCGTAGGGGCCACATTTCGGAACCCTCCGAAAGTTACAAAATCTTAAAGCTCATTCCACCATGAGTCTAACCATACTAATTTTACCAAAATCCGACATCAACTCGACCTCGAAATCATCAAATCTTATTTCAAATCCCTAAGTTCAAAACCCCCGATTTACACCTCAAAAACATGTAATCTAGTCGGATTATTCGATGATAATTCAATATTATGGAGTAGAAATGATCACAAGGGACTTACCTCAAGTTTTCCCGTGAAAATCTTGCTCGAAATCGCCCAACCTGAGCTTGAAATGCCCAAAAATGGAAAAACCTCAGAACCCCTCTATTTTTGTACTTCCCAGAGGTTTTCGCACCTGCGGAAACTTGGCCGCTTCTGCGCCAACCGCATGTGCGGAATGAGTCCCGCATCTGCGCCTTTGCGGGCATTGCGCACCTATTTGCGCTCCTGCATAAGCCACTTCTGCGCGCGTCCCTCCGTATCTGCGCTCACGCAGGTGCGGAATTTCCCTCGCACGTGCGACAACTGCCCCACAATCCATTTACGCATCTGTGCTTGCCAGGCTCGCTTCTGCGAGCTTGCACCTGCGATGGAATTTTCGCAGGTGCGATTGTAGCAGAGAGCAGAAACTTCAGCTATTTCTTCTAAGTCCGAATTTGATCCATTAACCATCCGAAACTCACCCGAGGCCTCCGGGACCTCAACCAAATGTACCAACAAGTCCTAAAACATCATACGAACTTAGGCAAGTCTTCAAATCACATCCAACAACACTAAAACACGAATCACACATAGATTCAAGCCTAATGAACTTTTAAAATTTCTAATTCCTACAAACGACTTCGGAACCTATCAAATCAGGTCCGATTGACCTCAAAATTTGCACACAAGTTATAAATGACATAACGGAGGTATTCCAATTCTCAGAATTGGATTTCGACCTCGATATCAAAAAGTCAACCCCCCGGTCAAACTTCCCAAAAATTTAACTTTCGGCATTTCAACCCTAATTCCACTATGGACCTCCAAATAATATTTCGGACACGCTCCTAAGCCCAAAATTACCATACAGAGCTATTGTAAGCATCAAAATTCAAATCCGAAGTCGTTTACACATAGGTCCATATCCGGTCCATTCTTCTAACTTAAATTTTCATTCCAAGTTCCTTCCGGACCCGAACCAACTAACCCGATAAGTCATAAATCAATTGCAAGACACAATTTTGAGCAGTAAATGGGAGAACGGGATTATAATATTCAAAACGATCGGCCGGGTAGTTACATTTTACATGCAACATTTTTATGGGAATTTTCTTGCGAAAATGTGCTCCTGTGGATTTCACCTCAAAATTTCCTACGGACTTTTATAAGGCTTTTCATGGGGAACTACCCGCGGATTTCTTCCTAAAACATTCCCAAGAAAATTCCTTTTGTTACGAATTTTTACCAAAATATTATTGCGATTATTTTGAGATTTTTCCCTGATAAATCCGCAAGTAAGTTACATGGGGATACAAAATGCCTAGGTAATGTACCTAGGGATATGTTAATTCCCAGGTAATAATTACCTACAGAGGGTTTTCCAATGGATTTATTTTGGTAGGAAATTCCGCAGAACATCAAACTACCTGCAGACTTCTTTATCTTATTCCTTGGAAAATCCCTAGGTAATTCGCCCTTTTCTAGTAGTGTATCCAATATTACCATATTCAATATTGGAAGAAAGTATTCTGTCTCCCTAAACTTCAAGCAAAATTATTAAAATATTCACAGGGCATTCTATTTGTCCACACTATTTAACTTACACCCACTTTAAAAAAAAAAAAAGGGAACTAGCGCCCAATGTAGCTGCACTTCAGATTAATTTAGCTTTTTCTCATTCTTCTGCTTCTCTTCTTCTTTTCTTCTCCTTCAGAAAAGCTTTATCGTTTATGTTGTACTTTGTCAGTCGTTGTTAAATTCATATTTTTGCATGTAATTTGCCTTGCATTATGCCTCGATATTTGTTAAATTTAGTGTGAATATTTCTAACTTAAGCGTAATTATAGTATTTATATATGTAAGAGTCAATCGGAAGTGAATTGAAAATAATTAACGCAATTTAAAGCAAAAACGAAAGAATTTCGAGGGAGTATGATTTTGGCGCCTAGCTTGGAGCCAGACGTCTCGCACAGTGCCAATGGCAGCACCTCAAAATTTCGGGCGCTTAGCCTGACGCTAGGTTCCCCACGTAGCGACCAAGCACGAATTTTGTCCTATCTCAACGTAGGAAAGCTATGTTTATACTAGAGTAAAATTAGAGAGATCATGTATCTCAACTCGTGGCTCGGGAAGAATTTTGTGGTTATGTTAGGAATATACCTAACATTCGCGCTTAGTTATATGTTATAATTAATTTATTCATGATAGATTCAATACCATAGGAATATAGGGTTGATATATTGTGGATAGATAGATAGTACTATGGGAACATGCTATTCGTATAAATAATCCGATCAACTAATAATCATAGATAATTTAGATTAACAAGTTTATTTACGAACTCAATAGGATTGATATACCGACCACAACCCTAGAATCAACACATCCTCTGATTAAAATCCAATTAAACATTCTTGCGCTCTTGTTAGTTAGTTAATTACTTGTTTAATTTCTCGCAATAGTATTCTTAGTAGAATAACGATCACTTTTGACTATCTTGGATAGTTAATTGATTTTAGTTAGCTTAGTTAATAATTATTCTAAATTTTTATGGGTTCGACATCCAACTTTTGAGTCACTTTATTATTTCACGGCCACGTGTACTTGTATGTACTTAGGGAGACCAATAATTGTAATATTTTAACCGGTTGTTTGCTTTCTAGATCCTCGTTCCCCTATTTAAGACTTTATGTATGTGATTTTCCTATTTTTTGACTTGTGGGGACGATTGGTTTGGTTTTGAAAGGGTTCAAATTGAATTCGAAACACTTAATTCCATAATATTGGCCTAAGGTGGCCATGTTTGACTTGAGTCAATACTTTAAGTAAACGACCTCAAAATCGGGATTTAGGCGTATGTTCGGATTGAGTTTCATGTTGATCGGGAGCATTTTGGCGCTTATTGTTGAAAGTTGCCATCTTGAGGGTTTTAGAGTTTTCTAAGTTTGATTTGAAGTAGAATTTATTGTTATCGATGTCTGTTTGGGATTCCGAGCCTTGGAATAGATTCGTATAGTGATTTGTGACTTGTGCATAAAATTTGGCGTCATTTCGAGTTGTCTATGTATGATTCATCGCGTTCGGAGTTAGTTGGAGGATGTTGAATTTCAAAAGTTGATTAATTTGGTTTTGAGGTGCAATCTTGGTTTCGATGTTATTTTACGTGTTCCGAGACTTCGAGTAGGCCAATAGTATATTTATGGAATTGTTGGTATATTTGGACAGGGTCCTAGGTGGCTCGGGTGAGTTTCGGATCACCCAGAACCTTTTTTAATTTGGCAGATTTTGTTGGTGTTGGTGTGCTTCACGATCGTGAAATATGTCCCGCGATCGCTAGGAAGGATTTTGGAGGAAGCAGCTGATTGTTCTTCGCGAATGCAAAGAAGGCTTCACGAACGCGATGGAGGGACTGACTCTCTTACGCAAATGTGGAGATCCAAGCATGAACGCGACCTATTAAGCGTTAATCCTTCATGAACGTGGCTTAGGGACCGCGAAGGTGAAGGGCAGGGGTCAGGAGGCATCGCAAAGCGATCTAGGTTTCGCAAACTCGAAGAGGATTGTTTGGGCAGTTGGGAGTTTGGCCTTCGCAGTCGCATAGAGGAAAGGCCTGGGCAGAATGTATTTTATTTTGTAACATAGGCTCATTTCTCTCACTTTTCACTTGGGTTGGACGATTTTTGGAGCTCTTTTAAAGGGGATTTTCATCAAGCATCACAAGGTACATGATTTCTACCAATTATGAGTTAAATACATGGATTATGGGTAAATTTTAAGATCGAAATTGTGGAATTTTGGGATTTTTATTGAAGAACCTAGGATTTAGTAAAAATGAGATTTGAACACTAAATTGATTATGAAATTGAGTACAAGTTATATATTTGAGGTCGTAATTCCATGGGTAACATTTATTTTTGAAATATTTTGGAATTCGAGCACGTGAGCCCGGGGTTGACTTTGTTGACTTTCCGATTTAAGTTGGAAAATTGCTTGAATAGTTAAATTATGAACACCATATACTGATTGGTTTGTATGACCTTTGACTAGTTTCAGATAACTCAGCATCGACTTGAGGCGAATAGTGAGGTTTGGGAGCCGAGTAGTGAGCTTGGAAGCGAGGTAAGTCTCTTGCCTAATCTTGTAAGAGGGAATTATCCCCGTAGGTATTTTAATTGTTGTTTCCTACTTGTTGTGGATGCTACATATGCACGAGATGACAAAAGTCCGTACGTAGCAAGATTCATATTTAAATTATGGACTTTGTCTCTTACTTTGGACTTTGTGCAATATTTGATGAACGGTAGTTCTGTATTTTCTCGACTTGCCTGTATCTTCGCGAGTGAGAGTGTTTCTCTATTCTTTTGGGATCGGACTGTTAGCCTCGGTAGTCATGTAAATTATTCTTATGGAATCGGAAAATTCGCCTTGGCAGTATCATGAATTATTCTTATGGGATCGGGTCTTTCACCTCGGCAGTATTGTGAGTTATTCTTATAGGATCGAATTGTTCACCTCGGCTGTATCATGTAACACTATTTATTTGTGCCTTCGAGGTAGGTTATAATATTTGGTGTTCTCGTAATAATTATATTTTGGAAATTTTATTGTTTAAATTTATCTGTCTTGTTGCTATTTGTTGTATTCCACACCTGTCTACTTTATGTACTTTATTATTTGACCACTAGTAAGTGTCAAAGTCGACTCCTCGTCACTACTTCTTCAAGGTTAGAATATATATTTACTGGGTACACGTTGATTTACGTACTCATACTACACATCTGTAGTAATTGTGCAGGTATTGAGACAGGTACTTCCGGTGATCATTCGGGCGCGTAGACGCGCTCTCAGGGACTTAGTGGTGAGCTGCTCTCCATGCTTCAATCTGCAACACTTGGAGTCTTCTTCTTATTATGTTTATTATTTCTATATATTTTACTTCGGACAATAGCTGTAGTGGTTTGTATATTCTATTTATTTAATAAAGTTCATGATTTTATAAGTTAAAAAGGGATAATTAAGTTGGAGGTTCACGTGTTTTCTTGTCTAACAGCATAGTTGGGCGCCATCACAACCTATTATGGGATTTGGGTCGTGACAACTTGGTATCAGAGAACTAGGTTCACATAGGTCTCATGGGTTATGAGCAGACGTAGTAGAGTCTTGCGAATCGGTATAGAGACGTCCGTACTTATCTTCGGGGAGGTATATCATATTAGGAAACTTCTCTTTCTTCATTTCCTATCATGTAGTTGATGTTGTGCGAAGTATATTTCTCTTATTCTCTCACAGATGGTGAGAACGCGCGCGACGGCAGTACGCGGTGGTAAAGGGGCTACTCCCCAAGCTGTCAGAGGTAGAGGTAGAGGCCGAGGGATGGCCATAGCTCCTACTAGTGGACGAGGGCATCCTAGAGTCACCTGCAGCTGAGCCGGCCCCAACAAATTTTATGATTGCAGCTAGCTTTCAGGAGGTCATGGGCCGTATGCTGTGCTTCATGAATTCTATGACTCAGGATGGACTATTTCCAATAGATCTGGCCACATCTGAGGCAAGATGGGGAGCACAGACCTCCACTGCTTATCAAACCCCAGGTGCATTGCCTGCGAGTAGGGTTCATCCGATTACAGTGGTTAGAGTAAAGACCACACCAGCCGCTTCCGTTGAGGAGCAGAAGCGGCTGGGCAGATAGACTAGGCTTCATCTTCCATTTTGTAGCAATGTGTAGTTAGAGGACCCACATAATTTCATTGACCGTTGTAGGGAGAGGCTGCATAGTGATGAGAAAGTGTCGTTCCCATTAGGATTTATGATTACCTATTGTCCAATATAAATTATTTATAAATTTATTGCTCAAGTGAGTGTGAAGAAAATGATTGTGATTTTTGTAACCAAATTACTACGAACTAATAAGCAAGCAAGAAAATAAGATCGCAAGTAGAGCAAACAAACACTCAGAAAGAATTCAATGAGATGGGGATATTCCAGGGTTATGGGATTAACGTCTCTCATATTGTATTTTTCCGATTCATGTAATCAGTTGACTTATCTAATCTGTTCACTAGCAGAGTTTATTATGCTCACGAAGTTCTTTCGACGCTTCGCTCGCCTAATCAAGCCAACCTAAGACTATATGTCTATAGAATCAAAATTGACAAGAACGCATGTATATTTCCTCCAAAATTAACCAAGTAAGGTAACTAAAATATGTCTATCCTAATCGCGAATCTATACTCCGATGCCCGGATTGAAAGAACTTACTCTACTCAATCTTATATGCAATTTATAGTTCCCACTTTCGAGTTCAACTATAAATTTATAGATACTACTCTATTTTAGCTACGCAATAGAATAAGTAAGTGCAAGATTGAACAAACAAATCAATATGATAGAATCAAGCAACACAATCAATCATCAAATTACTATAGTCAATAACGACCCATAACCCCAGAAAAATGAGGTTCTTAGCCACTCATGTTCATGACAGTAATCAATGTATTGTTTTTATACATAGAAGCTTTGGATACTAGATGAAGGATGGAAGAATCGATGAATTTCGTGTGACCGAGGCCGTACTTGTGTTTTCCTCTCAAGGTGGTGTCCCCCTCCAAAATAGGGTTAGACTTGCTTTTATATGCGTTTGGGGCATCTTGGGTTGAAATAACCTTGTCCTGGGCGAATAAGGATCATTTCCCGTCACCCAACGCCAAGGGTAGCGTGGGGCGCTAGCCCTGGCGTTAGGAATTTTGTGCATTTGTAAACTGCGCCACTAGTAGCGTGGGGCGCTACCCAGGGCGTAAGACTGACCCATTTTTTTGACTTGTTCTTTTTTTGCTTCAAATCGTGCACTTTCATCCCACATTGCCTCCAGATGACTCCAACATATAAAAATACCACAAATTAGCACAAATTATTATATTACACAGCTGAAATCTACGAAACATGAGTAAAATGCGAGGCAATATGCATATAAATATACATACTTTAAGCTGAATATCAACACCCCACACTTAGACTCTTGCTCGCCCTCGAGCAATGGAACTATAACTACACCCAACAACGTACATCTCAACTAGGGAAGAGCAATTCAATTTTTCAACCATATACTCTACCTTTGACTATGGTCGATACGAGCAACCAAGAATGAATATACGAAATTCACATTCTTCCTGTTTTAAACATGCCCAATTATAAACATTCAATTCAACTAAATAAAACAACCTATCCATAATCACCCTACCTCAAGAGCCGACTCGTTATTGCTAAGCACCCTCAACTCGCGCACTCACCCAACAAGAAAAGTTAACTACATTACCAATCTGTCATGACATCATGTGCCCTCACCAACATACAAAAGAGTGAACATAAAAATGGTCCACAGATTCAAATATAACTTTGAACATAAATTAAGGACATGACACAATTGAACAAAATTCGCTCACTCCTACAAAGAAATTTGTGTCTATCCCGATGTCGTACCATAAGCTTGCCCGTAGTGTACATCTCTACTAATATAAGCCAAATCTAGGATCAATTAGAAATTTATGGGTTGTAATGTAGGCTAAGAGACACGTAGGATACATTTAGGAATAGTAACTAACCCTCCAATGTACTTTTTAATATACTACACTCAAGAACCGAGCACGTATTATTCTCAAACAATTCACTCGCCACTAAACATACATAATGTAGCTCTTTCTTCATTAAGAACTTCTACGTTCCCACTAGCACGAATTAGTAAGATTAGGAGGTGTTTTTTTTTCTTATTCTTGTTGACTATAACATTATTTGTATTTTTTTTGTTTTCAATTTTCTTTTCTCTTTCTCTTTTTTTTCTACACACACTCCATACATTAAGGTTCATCGGCTAGCGATAGTTTTCACAACTTTAGTGCACCTTATGGGCCCTTCCATTGTTCCACTCCAAAGCTACTTCCCAAATCTCTGACATTATTTCTTTTAGCGACAACGTGCTTTCTGAGGTAAAGGTTCAACAAGCTCAAGTTATTGACAAAATCGGGATACAACTTGTAATGTGGGTGCAAGGAAAAGGTCTATAGGCTCAAAGGGGCTATCAACGGGAAATATTTATTTATAAGTGACAAGCACATCTATGATCAATAAAAGAACTACCTACGTCATCTCCTAGACAAGCTCAACCTAATGATTTCGCTTCAAATAATACACATGGAAAGTTCTAGACGACACAGGATAGCACAAAATATCACGAATTCTTACACAAAAATAGAACATGACTCGATCAAGACGGTTCTGTGCAACTCTCAAGTCGAGCAAGCACATATAGTTGAGAAATTTCAAGTAATATTGCACTAGGTGACTTACAAGTCAAACAACTGAGAACAAGTGTCACAGAGTAGGCTATTTATATTACTTAGGAATCACATTTCAAATCAAATATAACTGGAAGATAGAGCGCATGCCATAACCTAATGTGCAAGCACCAAACATGTCAACATGTATCTATAACACTCAGTCCAAGAGATCCATCGTCGGGAAAAGTCCGAGCTTTTTCTAATTTTGTTTTCTTTTTTTTAAGTTTACTACTCTAAACTAGACTACATCTAACTATGAGTTATATACAAAAAAAAATGAGAAAAGATTTTTATACAATTACACTCAGAAAGTAATTTCCCCCACCCCACACTTATGACATGCATAGTCCTCGATGCATGATCACAGAGAATAATATTAAAATAAGGATGATAAATACTCCTTGAGACCCTCTAAGGCCTAACTAGAATATGACCCTCAATATTAAGGGTCGAGACGACCTCGCACTTAAGCTCAAACATGCTCCTCAGCTTCAACTTTGGGTACTCAGACTTCCCCTAATCTGCAAAATAAAAACAAACAAAACGTAAAACTAAAAAAATAAAAATAAGAATAAATAAAATACATGTTGTGTTGCCTCCCAACAAGCATCCTATTTATAGTTGTGGTACAACTCTGCTACTCTGCTCAAGCTGGGCGCTTTCGCTTCCTCCTCTTTCCATGGAGTTTTGCCTTCTTGCGCGCTCTAGGAGGATCTCCTCTTTCCTCTCTGACCCTTTTCTCTTTTACCATTACACATTTAGCTGGCAACACCACTTCTTCTAACTCGATTTTCTTTTCCATACCAGTAGGCTCCAAATAAGAACCTTGCTCTATCAACTTTGATTCTACCACAGAGATCATGCACAAATCCTCATAATGCTTAGGAAGGTTAAAAGCCTTGTACACATTGCATGTGATTTCTTCGTCATGCACTCTCATCTTTAGTTCACCCTCCCTCACATCAATAAGTGCTCCACAAGTAGCCAGGAATGGTCGCCCCAAAATAATTGGAACCGCCTCATCGACCATGTAGTCAAGAATAATGAAATCGGGGGGAAAGATAAACTTCCCCACTCGCACAAGCACATCTTCAATAATTCCTTTAAGCACCACTAATGACTGATTCGGTAGCTGTAGAGTTATAGTAGTAGGTATGGGGGCTCCAAGATCGAGCTGCTTGAACACTGATAGTGGCATCAAATTAATTCTTGCTCCTACATCGCACAAGGCTCTACCAACCTCGTGTTTTCCAATCGCCAAGGGGATTGTAAAATAACAAGGATCCATCAACTTAGGCGGGAGCTTACTTTGTACTCTAGCATTGCACTCCTCAGTAAGTGCAACTATTTCAAACTGTGTCAACCTTCTTTTATTGGCCACGATGTCTCTCAAGTACTTGGCATATTTAGGAACATCTTGCAACACTTCTATCAAAGGTAGATTCACTCGCACCTGGATCAAGATATCTAAGAGCGTTTTGTACTTGGACTCATCTTTCAACATTTGCAGCCTTTGAGGAAAAGGCGGTGGTGGCCTTACCTCTATCTCCTGCCTATGTTTATCATCTTTCTTTTCAGCTTCTACCTCTGGTTGAGGTACCAATCTTTCAAAAAATTCTTTAGACACATACTTTTTAGGTAGAACCTCTTCCAATGCTTTCCCACTTCTTACATTAATTGCTTACATTTGTTCAATGGGATTTTATCACGCCCCAAACCTAGGGAGGTGAGACTGGCATCCGGTGCCTCACTTAACCGAGCTTACCAACCTGAGACTCAGGGACTCTGAACATACAATGTGATACTTTGGCCATAGGGCCACATTGCAAGACAATATGTGAAATAAAATATAAAACTAAACGGAGACTAGCTCTAACTGAACATTAATATAAAGGTGGGACGGCAAGGCCGTCTTAACTACTATAGTTGACAAACCAAAAAATATATACATACAAGGCCTACAAGCCCAACATACTGCACTGATTGACAGGATATGTTTACAAGACTCTACTAATGAGTGTACTGTGGTCGGAACAGAGTCCTGACCTACCCATATAGTGTATATATATATATATATATATATATATACACACACACACACACAATATGTACTCAAAACCCTAGACTCAACAACTCCAAAAGACGTGGAGCTTATCGATCAAGCTGAACTCGAAAAACACCTACTGAGGGGGTCTACCCGTTTGTCTATCCGAACTTGCATGCATGAAATACAGTGTCCCTAGAAAAGGGACGATAGTACAAAATAATGTACCGAGTATGTAAGGCAATAGAATAACTTAAAGCTGAAACTGAACTGATAATATAGTAAGTGAAAGTAACTAGGAGTTAAAGATGATCTGAAGATATATTTACCTGCTGATACTGACTCAACTCTCTCAATATAGTAAGTAAAATAGATGTCCGTCCCTATAACGCACGGTGAGTGTAACTTCTCAGTCGTAGTAGGCTAGCTCGTAGGCGCTCTACCATATTAGGCTCGGTATCTTGGCCATTGTGGGCTATCTCAGAGGCGCTCAGCCACAATAGGCTCGGTATATAACTTACCATCTGATCAGAGGTTGCCCAATAGGGCCCTACCCACCGATTATAGCTTGATGGTGGTGAAAATACTATAACTTATAAGACTAGGATAATGTACATAAATTTAGTAGTACAAATTTCGCTTTATGTCTCATTATCAAACGCACGTAGTTACAAGATCTTGCCAACATGATGGAAAGGTTTAGCCTTAACATACCTTATCATAATCTTTCTAATAACCGCGTTGAGCTCATATATTTGCACCTTAATCTACAAAAATGATAATAATACTATCATTAAGTTGTGAAAGGTACAACTATCGCACAACGAACGACAAGATTATTTTATCATAAAATGGGCAGCATCTTCCCTATAATCTTTACATCCTCCCAATTCGAGAGAATACCAACAACACAAGAACACAACAATAAAATATATACATCATTTTCCAACCTCATGTCCATCACAAAATACCACAAAATAGCCCAACACACCCCAATCACTTCATACACAAAATGACAACCATAGTAGTGTCAAACAACCCGAAAATGTTATGATGAATGACCAGCCTACCAACCCTCCATTATATGCTATTTCTCCACACCCTTTCTACACCAAAACTCCATAAAATATTATAAAAATACACAACCCAACAAGTACACAAAACAGCCCACAAAACAGTCCACTACAAGTTGAATAACTCGAACCCACGCCTTCCGATCACCGTCCCGTGAGTTCTTATAAACATAGAACGAAATTTTATAATTTTTCAGCAGAAAAAATTTTATGAAAAAGAGAAGTATACTTACCTTATTTGGCGAATATCTCATCTCCTATATTGGTTATTCAATCCTAAATTGTTTCTCCAACTAGAACATGAAAAGAAGAGAAAATCATTTAGGGTTTTTTGTTGACTTTTTGGGAGAAGTTTGCAGGGTCTCTATTCTTTTGCTCTATAATGAGTGTAATATATGCAGGAAATAATCCATGAAAGGGTCTCTTTGGACGATCCGAACTAGCCCCTTTTTGGACATATTTGGTCCTTTCGTTTAAGCAAGTAGGTGACACACCTACTTGTCACCTATGCAGTCTATACAGTCTCAGAAAACTTCATATATATCTCTACTTCGATGTCGTATTGATAAACGGTTTAATGCATTAGACATTAGACTCATAGATCTTCAATTTGATGGGTGGATCACCCCGTAAATCTAAGTATATTGGGAGAAAAGCTCAGTGACATTAGAACCAAATATCAGTAAAACTTATGAATGTAACTTGTGACGACTTTCATCGACTTTTGTCCCCTAACTCGCTTGACGTCAAACATAACACATGACTATCATACGAGTAAAATAAATTATAACATAACCCTCTTTTCATGTTAAGCACCCTAGTCTTACCCAAAGACACGGGTTATAACATTCCCAACTTGTCGATATTTTCTTCAATTCATTTAGCTTCAGCACCTTCCAACCCTCTTGGTACTTGTTGTTCATGATCTTAAATAGTTGTAACCTCTAAGGTAACATGATTAACTTACTTTATATACTTTCAAAGATGATCTCATTTGTGGTCTTACATCAGTTTGCTTACGACGTACTTTTTCGTACGAAAATATGGAGTGTAACATCATTCCCCCCTTTGGATCATTCGTCCTAGAATGTTGACTAATGTGCTTATCAGTCTCCAACCATCACGATACTTCCTTAACACATGTTTTAACTCATCATTATCTTGGTAAAGGTCCTTTAACTCTCCGACTTATATTGATCCACTTAAGATGCATTCCAACATGAAAGTACTGGTATCTCTCCTCTGACTAGTTGTAGTCTTCCTAGTCACCGGCATCTCTGTATGCAAACACCAATATGTAAGTTTAACTAAAATTTCCTATAACTCTGTTTTACAACACGACTTAGATTTTAAAGAAGGGTAACCAATTCCTAAATGCCATGTAGTTCCCCGCTTATATAATGAGGTGCACAACACATCTATAAACAAGACCCTATAAGACACGACTTAACTGAATATAAAGTCCAGATAAGGGAGAATACTATAAATTATGAGACTAGGATAATGCATATAAATTCAGGAGCATGAACTTCTCTTTATGTCTCGTTATCAAACGCATATAGTTGCGAGATCATACCAAAATGAAGGAAAGGTTTAGCCTTAACATACCTTATCACAGTCTTTTCAATAACCACGTTGAACTCGTATCTTCGCACCTTAACCTACAACACTGATAATAATACTATCATTAAGTTGTGAAAGCTACAACTATTGCACAAAGAATGACAAGCTTATTTTCAAATAAAATGGATAGCATCTTCCCTATAATCTTTACATCCTCCCAATTCGATAGAATACCAAAAACACAAGAACACAACAATAACATATATACATCATTTTCCAACCATTTTTCCATCACAAAATACCACAAAATAGCCCAACACACCCCAATCAATTCATACACAAAACGACAACCATAGTAGTGTCAAAAAACCCAAAAATGTTACGACGAATGACCAGCCTACCAACCCACCATTATGTGGTATTTCTCCACACACTTTCTACTTTAAAACTCCATAAAATAGTATCAAAATACACAACCCAACAAATACACGAAACAACCCACAAAACAGTCTACTACAAGTTGAATAACTCAAACTCACGGCTTCCGATCACCGTCCCGTGAGTTCTTATAAATATAGAACGAATTTTTATATTTTTCCAGCACAAAAACATTTATGAAAAAGAGCAGTATACTGACCTTATTTTTCGTATATCTCATCTCCTATATTGGTTCTTCAACCCTAAGTGTTTTCTCCAACTAGAACATGAAAAGAAGAGAAAATCATTTACGGTTTTTTGTTGACTTTTTGGGAGAAGCTTGGAGGGTCGTATCTCTATTATTTTGCTCTATAATGAGTGTAATATATGCAGGAAATAATCCCTGAAAAGGTCTCTTTGGACGATCCGAACTAGTCCCTTTTTGGACATATTTGGTCATTTCGTTTAAGCAAGTAGGTGACACACCTACTTGTCACCTATGCAGTCTCACAAAATTTCATATATCTCTCTACTTCGATGTCGTATTGATAAATGGTTTAATGCATTAGATATTAGACTCATAGATCTTCAGTTTGATGGGTGGATCACCCCGTAACTCTAAGTATATTGGGACAAAACCTCAGTGATATTAGAACCAAATATCAATAAAACTTATGAACGTAACTTATGACGACTTTCATCGACTTTTGTTCCCCAAATCGCTTGACTTCAAACATAACACATGACTATCATATGAGTAAAATAAATTATAACATAACCCTCTTTTCATGTTAACCACCCTAGTCTCACCCAAAGGCACGGGTTATAACATTCCCAACTTGTCGATATTTTCTTCAATTCATTTAGCTTCTGCACCTTCCAACCCTCTTGGTACTTGTTGTTCATGATCTTAAATATTTGTAACCTCTAAGGTAATATGATTAACTTACTTTATATACTTTCAAAGATGATCTCGTTTGTGGTCTTACATCAGTTTGCTTACGACGTACTTTTTCGTACGAAAATATGGAGTGTAACATCATTCCCCCCTTTGGATCATTCATCCTCGAATGTTGACTAATGTGCTTATCAGTCTCCAACCATCACGATACTTCCTTAACACATGTTTTAACTCATCATTATCTTGGTAAAGGTCCTTAAACTCTCCGACTTATATTGATCCCCTTAAGATGCATTCCAACATGAAAGTACTGGTATCTCTCCTCTGACTAGCCGTAGTCTTCCTAGTCACCGACATCTCTGTATGCAAAAACCAATATGTAGGTTTAACTAAACTTTCCTACAACTCAGTTCTACAGTATGACTTAGATTTGAAAGAAGGGTAACCAACTCCTAAATGCCATGTAGTTCCCCGCTTATATAATGAGGTGCACAACACATCTATAAACAATACCCTATTAGACACGGCTTAACTGAATATAAAGTCTCGATAAGGGAGAATACTATAAATTATGAGACTAGGATAATGCATATAAATTCAGGAGTATGAACTTCTCTTTATGTCTCGTTATCAAACGCATATAGTTGCGAGATCATGCCAAAATGAAGAAAAGGTTTAGCCTTAACATACCTTATCATAGTCTTTTCAATAACCATGTTGAACTCGTATCTTCGAACCTTTACCTACAACAATGATAATAATACAATCATTAAGTTGTGAAAGGTACAACTATCGCACAACGAACGACAAGCTTATTTTATAATAAAATGGGCAGCATCTTCCCTATAATCTTTACATCCTCCCAATTCGAGAGAATACCATCAACACAAGAACACAACAATAACATATATACATCATTTTCCAACATTATGTCCATAACAAAATACCACAAAATAGCCCAACATACCCCAATCACTTCATACACAAAACGACAACCATAGTAGTGTCAAACAACCCGAAAATGTTACGATGAATGACCAGCCTACCAACCCGCAATTATGTGGTATTTCTCCACACATTTTCTACTCCAAAACCCCATAAAATAGTATCAAAACACACAACCCAACAAATACACGAAACTGCCCACAAAATAGTCCACTACAAGTTAAATAACTCGAACTCACGGCTTCCGATCACCGTCTAGTGAGTTGTTACAATTATTGAACGAATTTATATAGTTTTCCAGCAGAAAAAATTGATGAAATATAACAGTATATTTACCTTATTTGGTGAATATATCATCTCCTATCTTGGTTCTTCAACCCTTAGGTTTTCCTCCAAATAGAACCTGAAAAGAAGAGAAAATTATTTAGGGTTTTATGTTGAATTTTTGGGAGAAGTTTACATGGGCTTATCTCTGATTTTTTTCTCTATAATAAGTGTAATTTATGCAGGAAATAAGCCCTTAAAAGTGCTCTTTGTCCGACCCAAACTAGCCTCTTTTTTGGACATATTCGCTCCTTTCATTTAAGCATGTAGGTGACACACTTACTTGTCACCTATGCAGTCTGCGAAGTCTTGCAAAAATAAATATATCTATCTACTCTGATGTTGAATTGACAAACAGTTTAATGAGTTAGAAACTAGACTCATATATCTTTAATTTAATAGGTGAATAAACCCATAACGCTAAGTGTATTGGAAGAAAAGCTCAGTGACATTAGAACCAAATATCAATAAAACTTATGAATGTAACCTGTGACGACTTTGATCGACTTTTGTTCCACAACTCGCTTGAATTCAAACTTAACACGTACTATCCTATGACTAAAATGACTCAAAACATAACCCTCTTATCATGTTAAGCACTCTAGTATCACCCCACAAGTACGGGTTATAACATTCCCAACTTGACGACTTTCGACAAAATTTATTTTCTTCAATTCGTTTAGCTTCTGAACCTTCCAACCCTCTGGGTACTTGTTGTTCATGATCTTAAATATTTTTAACCTCCAAGGTAACATGATTAACTTACTTTATATTCCTTCATAGATATTCTCATTTTTTGTCTTACATCAGTTTGCTTACGACCTACTTTTACGTATGAAATATGGGGTGTAACAAATTCATCTCAATATCACTTGGGAGTGCCCTATTAGGTCTATCATTCTGAGTGGAGGCGATCTTCCCAACTTCCCTTTCCAAATTATTGCATTCTGTTAAAATTTGTTGTTTATCAAGATGGAGTTTTTGATTATCAAGCAAGATCATTTTAACAACTCATTAGTAGTATCCTCTGCATGTTGTGGTGGAGTTTCTAGTACGTTGAAATTTCCTTGAGGTTTACAGTTGTGATTACCGCCATAAGAAAAGTTGCGATGGTTTCTCCAATTTGGATTGTAAGTGTTCCTATACTGAGTATTCTAGTTCATCGGATCCGTGTTGTGCTGCCCCACATAATAAATGGATTCAGGATTCAAAGGACAATGGTTACCCATGTGGCTTTCTCCACATATCTTACAATAAGTAGACATTTGTTGCACCTATTGCATCTGCTGCGCTTGTCGCATCATCATCTTATTTTCCTTATTGTCTAACTTTGCTATATCTACTCTCATGGCTGAGAAATCATCAAAGCTCAATATGTAATGACCTGGCTGGTTGTTTTTAGTGTTGTAGCCCCGTTCCCTCATTTGCTGCTTATTTTGTGGTCAACGATCGTTATGTGACTTGCCGAGGTAGTTGGTTCGGTTCCGAAGATGTTCCGGAATGAGTTGAGACACTTAGTCTCAAGGTTGGAAGCTTAAGTTGAAAAGGTTAATCGGATGTTGACTTATGTGTAAATGGCTTCGGAATGGAATTTTGATAGTTCTGATAGCTTCGTTGGGTGCTTTTGGACTTAGGAGTGTGTCTGGATAGTATTTTGGAGGTTTGTAGTTGAGATAGGCTTGAAATGGCGAAAGTTGGAAATTAGAAGTTTTGGAAATTGAGAAGTTTGACTTTGTGGTTAACGAGCTCGAATTTTGGTTCCGAAGTTGGAATAGGTCTGTTGTGTCATTTATGAATTTTGTGCAAAATTTTAGGTCAATCGGACTTAATTTGATAGGTTTCGGCATCGAATATAGAAGTTAGGAGTTCATAAATCCATTAGGCTTGAATTGGGGTGCGATTCGTGTTTTGATATTTTTTTTTATGCAATTTGAGGCCTCGACTATGTTTGTATGATATTTTAGGACTTGTTGGTATGTTTGGTTGGGGTCCCGGGGGCCTCGGGTGGATTACGGATGGTTAATGGAATGAAATGGGACTTTGAAGATTGCGGAAGTTTTCTGGTGTATGGGTCTGGTTTTCTTATACGAGATCGCATGGGAAGGTCCGCGATCGCGTAGGCTTATTTTGGGTAGCTGAGGTTTTGTTCTATGCGATCGCGAGTTTTTGTCTACGATCGCGTAAGGTGGAAGAAGCAGTGAATCATGAACGCGTGGGCTAAGTTGCGTTTGCGAAGAGGAAGTGAGGCAGTTGGGTTCCGCGTGGTTGTTATTAATGATCGCGTAGCAGTGTCTGCGATCACGTAGGTCTGTGAAGGTTAGTCATCGGGTTCGCGTGGGGATTGTTAATTTTTGGGCAGCTTAGTTGTAATGCCCCGTTAAAAATTTCCTAATAATTTAATATTTTAAAGTGCGACTACGGTATTCGGGAATAACATATGTGAGTATCAAAGGAGACCTATGGGGTGGAACCGCATTATTTTGACATCAGTAGTGTTTCACCAACGCCGTTACTTCGCATATATGCCGTATCACTTTTAGAAAACGATCTCCAAATTCAATTTTTATTGAAGCATTAGATCTGTAGTGAAATTATGGAGCCGTAGCAAAATGAATCATCGAATTCGGACATCGTATGAGAGAGTTATGCCCATTTTCAGTCGAAATAGAAACGATTTCCCATCGCCAGCGCCCAGGGTAGTGTGGGGCGCTAGCCCTGGTGCTGTGATTTTTGAGGTTCTAGAAATTGGGCCATACGTAGTGCCCCACGCTGCCTGTGATGCCCGAAACGCTATATACTCATTCGGGGTTCATTTTACCCCATTTTTCTTGACAAAACTTTGGGATTTTCCTCCACTCTCTCAAGACCTCCAACTCCCCCCATCTTCAAGGTGAGTAATCCCTACTAATTTTGTGTTTCATTCCATCAATTCCGCCCTAAAACTAACTCAATCATCCATAAAATACATAGATCTTCAAGAAATTTCTTCAAGAACTCAAAGGAGGGTTTTTGCAAGATTTCTTCCAAAAGGTAATCCTACACCCTTAGACTTACATGTATGGATATATTATGAGAATATGAGTATGAATTAAGTATTGGAACTTATGGTATGGTGATTGAAAGCCATAAGTTCCCAAGTTAAATACATAACCATTGTAGAGATTGAAAGGTGATTACTTGATGGATTTTTGTTAGTTAAGGGTGGATGGATGGTCATGTATGTGATGTTTAGAGTTATGGATTGTTTAAAAATTATGGTTGGATAAATTGTTGGTAAATGGTAGTAGTTGGATGAACTAATTCTATGGTTAAGAGATGTATAGATTCATGCCTACTAAGTGTTTGATAAAATGCCTAAATGGCCTAAATTATGGAATTTGTTACTAATATTGGTGCCAATGAATTATGTTGATGTAGATTAAAGTTGTAAGAGTAGTTTGTGCTTTTAGTATCACTAAAGAACTCCAACAAGGTATGTTGGCTAAACTCTTCTCTTAGAATTGAATCCCACGATATTCATGTAAATTATGTAAGTCCCGAGTAATTCATTAGGAAACTGGCTATTCCAAGTAAGATTGGGTTGAAAGATATATGTTCAACAAGCATCCCAAATGCTTTATTCATGTTATGTAACCAATTAAGGATGTGTTAAAATATGGGTTGTGCATTAATAATGTTTCGACTTTAAGTCAAGTTCAAATGAAGGCTAATATGCCAAATTTTGTGAAATATCTCTATGTGCCTTAGACTCTAAATTGCTCACATATGTACTACACACCTTGATTTGAGTTGTATTTGTTGTTGATGATGTTAATGATATTTGAAATTGATAAGGTGGGCATGAAACACTGAATATGGCCAACGTGCCAAGAATGATCTTATAATTATGGCCATTAGTGCCAATGAAATGAAATGATGTGAGAAAGGTTATGAAATGAGTCTCGACTCAAATGTTTTAAAATGACTTCGAAAATAGAATTGCCTAAAAGCTTTCGTACTCAAGTCATGCCATAAGTGGCTGTTTTAACAAATACTATGCTTTGTGAGTATTTCCAATGTGTTTTGCATTCTTACATATTCGTGAGTGAAAATTGTGTATTGCCTCTTGTGGGGGGAAATATGTCAAGAATAAATGGTGTGTTATTTGCTGATGATTTAAACTTGCACATCAATTGCCAATCATTTTACTCCACTTCTCGAAAAGAAATCTATAGTGCTTAAATTGATCATTTCAAATGACCTTAAAGTTGAGATTTCCGGAATATTATATGTATGTTGATATTTATGATGATGATACATGAAAGAGAAGAAATAAAAGTGTGGAATAACAAATATGGCCACCGTGCCTTGAATAAAGAATCTTGTGAATGGCCAAAATAGCCAAGGAAATATTGTTGTTATTAGTGGTTGAAAATACTAGTGGAGATTTATACAATGTGGAAGATGATGAGGTAAATACATTTGTACCTGTGTTATTTTTGTGAATTATTCCCCTTATTTGGGATGAGATTGATGTGATAAAATTATTCCTCTTAATTGGGATAATATTGATTGATATAAAAGGGTTGATATCTTGAATAAGACAGCCTAGCCGATCGGGTCGTGATCGGACATCATGCCGCACACATTGTGGTGATTGTGCTGGAAATTGTAATTGAAATTGAGATTTTGGTTGATGTCTTCAAATAACACGGCCTAGCCGATCGGGTTGTGATCGGACTCCGTACAAAATTTACGGTGGTATTAGTATTGATAGTAATTGTGGTTGATCTCCCTAGTGGATAGCCTAGCTGATCGGGTCGTGATTGGACTCCGTGCTAAAGACGGTTGTATTGATATTGATAGAAATTGTGGTTGATGTCTCTAATGAGATGGCCTAGCCGATCGGGTCGTGATCGGACCCGTGCTAAGAGTACGGTGGTACTGGTTTTGTGAATAATGGTATTGTGAACAATGGTATATCGATACTAAAAATCACCCAATGTGAGATATGGAAATTTATTTGAACACTGTCTTGATACTAAATTGAGCTTTGATGTTAATTAAGGCTTTCATTGATATTATAATAATCTTGTTTGTATTATTTGTCATTCTATTGAGAGACTGTTTAGTTATACATACTAGTGCTATTCGACGGTACTAACATCCCTTTTGCCGGGGGCGCTACATCTTTAAATAGATGCAGGTGGTTCCACAGAAGGAGATTTTGATCAGTGATAGCAGTACACCTTCTTCCCAGCTGACTTGGTGAGCCCCACTTCATTTCGGGTTCATGTATCTTTTGTACCTTGTGTATTCCGTTTGAGGTATAGCCGGGGCCTTGTTGCCGGCATTATCATTGTACTCTTCTTTATCCATAGAGGCTCCGTAGACATAGTGTGGGTTGTGTATTGGTGCTGGGAAAGACAAAATATGTTATGTTTTAGTTGTATTACTTGTCCATTCGAGACATTAAAAATGATGAAGCTATTGGAAATGAATTGCTATTGTAGACGTGAACACCATTTTGTCTAATTAATGAAAATATGTATTATCTCCATTCGTGCATGTGTTTGGGTAGAATTAAATCTAACAGGCTTGCTCGGTCGGGTTCACTCGGTTGAGCGCCGGTCGCGGTCCTCGATTTTGGGGCGTGACAAACTTGGTATCAGAGCTTATAGTTTTAAAGTGTCCTAGGATGTCTCGGAGCCGTGTCTAGTAGAGTCCTTCTTATCGGTGTGTTGTCGACCACATCTATAGGTTGGAGCCTACTTGGATATTTAGGAATAATACCCTTCTTTGATATTCTGAATCGTGTGATGAAACTTGTTATGAAACTGTTCTTCCTCCGACTTGTGCGTTGAGGTTCAAGGTAAGTTTAAATGCTCTTTTGGTTTATTCCAAGTAATGTTGTCATGTGACATGACGAATGGGCAAAGGCCTGAATATTAAACAGATGGCACATGTATCATATTGAATGAATGGTATGGCCATATTAGACAAGTATATAGTACCATGAGCATAATTTATATGAGAAGAGTGCTAGAAGTGATTACCCACCTCCAAAGAGGCATTGACGTGATAAATGAGACCTAAGCTTAACTAGTACATGTGGATAGTGTGGGAACCATGTGTATGATTCTAAGATGTAAATTTGTTACATAGGCACGTGATATATGAAAGACATGGCCTGGAGAGTAATGATAAATGTGTAGGTCTCTCACGGGAGACAAAAAGTTAAGAAAGGAGAGTCAATTGAACCCACAATGAGAAGACTCTAGCACTATGAATATTATAAAAATACCAAGAATGTGTGAAGTGGTGTTACACTCCAAAAAGGATATTGACACGAGGGATTTGGATCCCAAGCCTATGTGGCTGAATAAGAGTAGAGGACATATGAGGTTAATACCATGGGGACTTAAAATCTCCCTAATAGTCAATCATATACATGAGGACTAGAGATGTGGGACTTGTGTTCCTCAAATTGCTAAATTCAAAAGTTGTGTCAAAATGTGAAACATTTACCCCAAGTGGGGAGGGAAGGGCCATGGTGAGGCTACTTAAGTTCATTAAAACGAGAGTTGGGTCGTGTAACTATGATGTTTGGATATTTAGTTGAAGACATGTGTAGTATGATTCTCTGAGAGGATATGCAAATGATAAAGCACTAGTACGAAAATAATGTGGAAGGTTAAGAAATGTAGATTCTTCATACGTGACAATAGACATTACATGGTCAACAATACTAGAAACTAAGAGTAAGGTTTGCAAAAAGGTTTTTATACTTGTTAGAAAGTCAGGGACAATGGAACCCAAGGAAGAACTATAGGTCAAATGGGGAGGGAAGGGCCATGGTGAGGCTACTTAAGTTCATTAAAATGAGAGTTGGGACGTGTAACTATGATGTTTGGATATTTAGTTGAAGACATGTGTAGTATGATTCTCTGAGAGGATATGCAAATGATAAACCACTAGTACAAAAATAATGTGGAAGGTTAAGAAATGTAGATTCTTCGTACGTGACAATGGACATGACATGGTCAACAATACTAGAAACTAAGAGTAAGGTTTGCAAAAAGGTTTTTATACTTGTTAGAAAGTCAGGGACAATGGAACCCAAGGAAGAACTATAGGTCAAATATGAAAGGCTTGCGAGTTCTTAGAATGAGTTAATCACGGATTTGCTATTTAGGTAAAACAATTCCAAGTCTTCAAGAATGACAGAACAAGTGGGAGAGATAAATGTGATGTTATAATAACCCAAGAGTGCATCGGGACTTGATGGAGAGTCTCTTACGAATCTTACAAGAAAGGAAGTGTTAAGTGATACACGAATGAACACATTTTCCCATGAATATCCCAACAAGTGTCCAGAGGCGAGCATGATGAATTCCCAACTAAGGGAAAAGACCACGTAATATATGGAAGAACGCATGGTTATTCACTAACTAGGAAGAATGAGGCAAGAAGAATTGGAAAATAATGATCAAGATGGTTATCGCAAAATAGCTCGTATCAGAATGATGGACTCTCCTAGAGCACAAGTGTTAATAAAAGATATACAAGATCAACTGTAATGCAGTCAACTTGAGTAACACTAAATATCAACTATAAGATATAGAGGGAGTTCATGTCTACATATTACATTGGAAAGTGAGACTACTAGTGATGAAGTGGTAGTGTGATAAACTCAACAAACCAGGCACAATGATACTACGAATTCATGGGAGGCAAACACGTGTGTGGCACAATAAGGTTGTCAATTATGAATTACGGGAAAAATGGGATGGGAGTGAATGCTCTAGTCACAAAGGAAATATAGTACCAACATATTGTCTAGGCCCAAGGGAAAATGTTCGAAACTGATTAAGAGATGATGAACACTTGTTACGAACCAAACATGTTTAACATGATAGTTCTTACGCTGCAATACCAGGAAACACTATTGGTGACTACAATACTGGGAATAAGGTGAGTTACTTATCGAGGATGGAATCAGGTGGACTAAGTACTACACTTATAAGGAGAACAAGAAGGGGTCGTTGAAAAATTTAGGAGGATCTCAAGTTTTAGAAAAGGCCATGTTCGGGCCAATGATATTGTTGAAGTAAATATATATATGAAGGGTGTTGATATGTGTTTTGGGAAGTATTTCGCAGTAAAGAGGTATTGTGAGAATGTTCACGAGGGAAGTAGAGTGGTTTATTAAAATCCTATAAGACTTATAAGGAGAAATGAGGGTGGATAAGAAAGGTATGAGAACGATATTACTTCACATATTGAGGCAATGCCATGCAGGTTGATGTTATCAGGGTGTGCGCGCAAGCTAGTAGATGTTATTCATTTGAAACAGATGATCCCATAAGAAAACTGACCTAGTAATGTCTTTTGTTGGGAAATTTGGAAAAAAAAAGAAGAAGACAAGTTGCAAGTGCTAATAAGATTGTAACTATATCAAGGAATATTTTGTGGAACTCAATTCCTATGAGGTCATATGAAAGAGAAATCTGATATAGATGTTCCACTAATGATAAAATATGGCAAGATGATCATTTATGCCTCTAGGGAACTCTATGCCTCATGTGTCGAATCAATGATGTCATCATAATGATTAACTATGTCAGCACTATTGGTAGTAACCTTCATGTTTCTTAAGATATAACCTCCTGAAATGCTGTGCTCAGTACCTTGATGGATTTTGAATTATTTTAGCCAATCTTGAACCTTGTTGTTCATAATTATAGAAACCAGTAGGGGTTGAAGGCTCAAACATGTCAAAGAAGCATCATCATCCAGTGATCAAATATAATGGATATGAAGTTTTATGGTCATATTCAAGCTAGCACATCTTAAGCGGGGTTAATGAACCAGTTTGGGTAGTTACTTGTTGAAATTGGTTGAGGGATGAAAGGATTACCATTGTAGAGCTTTGTAGTCTATTTTTCATACTAGGTATTTGACAAAATTCCTAAGAGAGTTACACCATGAGAATCCTTCTAATTATTATCTGATTTTTGCTATCTTCCTATGGATTGTTATTGCTAGAAGTGTTGCGACGTTGTAGTAACTTAAGGAAAGCTCAAATAAGGTATGTTGGCTAAACTACTCTCTTAGAATTGAATTCCATGATGTTCCCGTAAGTTTCAAGTATGGTTGGCTCAAGTTCCTTATTTCCATGTTCCGAGTTGTTCCCAATAAATTCGATTGTCCCGAGTAAGCAAAGTGTCAAGAATTATGTATTCAAAATGTGTTCCGAATGTTCTTATAACATTATGTTATCCTTTGGGAATGTGCTCAAGAATGATATGTGTATTAAAATGTTATGGCTTTGAGTCATGTTTCAAACGAAAGTCCATTATGCTTAACTCGAAAAGAATACTCCATGCGTCTAAAACTCCAATTGCTTATATGTGTACCTGAAGTCTTGATTTGAAATGCCTTATTGTTGGCAATCTATAAAGATGCTTGAAAGTGAAAGAAGTTAGTTGGATATGTAAAGCGTGGCCTCTGTGCCAATAATGAAAGTTATACTTGTGGCCAAAGGTGCCAAGGAAATGAGATGATGGGAGAAAGGTTATGAAATAAGCCTTGATTCAACTATTCCAAACTGACTTTGAAAATAGATTTGCCTAAAAGCTTATATACCCAAGTCATGCCCAAATGTGGTTGTTTTAACTAATGCTATGCTTTGTAAGTATATCCAATATGTTTTGAGCTCTTATGTCTTCATGAATTGAAATTGTGTATTGCCCTTTATGGAAAAAAGTATTTCAAGAACAAATGATGTGTTACACCTTTATAATTTTAACTTGTGCTTCGATTGTCAATCATTTCACTCCATTTCTTGGAAAGGAATTCATTGCGTTTAAAGTCTTCATTGCTAATAAACCTAAAGTTGTGATTTTTGAAATATTCTATTTGTTGATATTTATGATGATGATCCATGAAAGTAAAGAAATAAAAATGTGGAATACGAAATATGGCAAACATGCCATGAATGAAGAATCATAAGTATGGCCAAGAGAGCCAAGAAAATAATGATGTTGTGAATGGTTCACGACCCAAAATTTCCCACTAACGGGACCGTGATGGCGCCTAACATTTCACTTGCTAGGCAAGCCAACGTTAGAGAATCATTTACCAATTCCTTATTTCCATTCAATATTTAACATTAATTAACTACAATGAAATATAACAAGTGCGGAATATCATGAACCTGTATTATCTACTACCACCCGAACCTGGGGTCACAATTCAAGAGCATTCTAGAATTTACAACAAGTAATAGTCTGAAGAAAATACAACTGTCTGAATGAAAGAAAATAGTAAGACATAAAGGATATACGGGGACTTCAAGGACTATGAACGCCAACAGATCTACCTTGAGTCTCCGGACAGCGGACCAGTAGCAAATCTCGATCAACCTGAGCCGGTATCAAAATCTGCACAGAAATTGTAGAGTGCAGCATCAGTACAACCGACCCCATATACTGGTAAGTGTCGAACCTAACCTCGGCAAAGTAGTGACGAGGCTAAGACAAGACACCTACATATAACCTTAACAGTATAATCATGCTAGAGGCAACAACAATGAGTAAAACAATAATGCAGAAATAATGGGAGGGGAACATAAATTGGGGGAACACAACATAAAGAGTGAGAAAAATGAAAAGACATAATTAAACCGGAAATCCTTAAAAGAATTGAGCAAATAAGACAACAAGGAAAACTGCACGGCATCACCCTTCGTACTTTTACTCTCAATCTCACCAAATAACAAATAAGACTGCACGGCATCACCCTTCATGCTTTTACTCTCTTCCTCACAATATAAATAAATTATGCACGACATCACCCTTCGTGCTTTACACTCTTCCTAACAATATAATTAGATTATGCATGGGATCACCCTTCGTGCTTTACACTCTGCCTCACAATATAATTAAACTATATACGGCATCACCCTTCGTGCTTTACACTCTTCCCCACAATATAATTAAATTATGCACGACACCACCCTTCGTGCTTTACACTGTTCCTCGCAATATAATTAGATGATGCACGACATCACCCTTCGTGATTTACACTCTTCCTCACAATATAATTAAACTATGCACGGCATCACCCTTCGTGCTTTACACTCTTCCTCACAAAATAATTAATAACAACGGATAGAGAGGAGTTTCACAAGGAAATCAATATTTCATAAATGATTACTTTCACAATTTAACATCTCAACCTCGAATCAATATTCACAATTTTTATCAACCTTGGGGGAACCGGATACAAGTTTCCCAACGTTTCAACAACAACAATAAGCATGGATAACAAGATTTAAGACTAAAAATTTGCAAGAATGGAATTTCACTCGCGCGCTATGACTCGACCACAACGTATAGATGCTCGTCACCTTAACTATACGTCGTATTCAACAACACAACACGTAGAAAATACTCACACAATACCTATTAACTCAAGTCAAAGTTAGACACAACACTTACCTCGCTCCGAAGGCCACTTAATTCTCAATCACAGCTTTTCCTGTGGAATTCACCTCCAAACCACGCGTATCTATTCAAAAATGACTCAATAATATCAAATATTTCTAAAGGAATCAATTATATTTCATAAATTAAAATTTTCAAATATTTCCTCCAAAAAGTCGAAAAATCGACCCCGGACCTGCTTGGTCAAAACTTGAGGTTTGGACCAAAATCATTTTACCCATTCACCCCCGAGCCCGAATATATAATTAGTTTTGGAATCCAACCTCAAATCGAGGTCTAAAACCCCAAATTCCCGAAATCCCTAGTTTCTACCCTAACCCCTAATTCTACCATGAAAACTCTAGATTTTTGGTTGAAAATTCAAGAAATGTAATGGGTAATTGAAAGAAAATGGTTTAGAATCACTTACCAACACTTTGGGGAAGAAAATGACTCTTGGAAATAGCCTCTACCCATTTTGTTATTGAAAATGTTGAAGAAATGGCTCAAACCCGTGTTTGGAGTCTGTTTTAAGCCACTGGATGGGACTTCATCGCGTTCGCGAGAGGCCTGTCGTGATCGCGATGCACAGCGGCCTAAGGTCTTCCCGTTCGTGAGTCTTCCTACCCGTTCGCGTAAGGCAACTCCCCCCTAGCCTTTGCGTTCGCAACCTAGTGGACGTGTTCGCATAGAAGAACATGACCAACCCTCCCCCAGGTCCCCAAGTGCTTCGCGTTCGCGAAGGGTAAATCCCCCATCACTTCGTGTTCGCGACCAGGCCTTCGCGTTCTAGAAGAAGAAGTCTCAGCCTCACCAGTTTACTCTTCGCATTTGCGAGAAGAAGGATATGCCACACACCAGAATCTGCAGAAACCAAATTTTTCCCAAGTCCAAAACATCCAGTGGCCTATCAAAAACTCACCCGAGCCCTCGGGGCTCCAAACCAACCATGCACACAAGTCTAAAAATATCATACGAACTTGCTCGCGCGATCAAATTACCAAAATAGCACCTGGAACTACGAATTTAGCACCAAATCAAATGAAATATCTAGAACACTTTAAAATCCATATATTCTCAAATGGACATCCGAATCACGTCAAATCAACTCAGTTTCTCATCAAATTTTACAGACAAGTCTTAAAAATCATAACCTGTACCGAGCTCCAAAACTAAAATACGGACCCGATACTAACAATGCCAAATATCAATCAATTCTTAAAAATAAATAATTTTCAAACTTTTAATTTTCATCAAAAAATCATAACTCAAGCTAGGGACCTCCAAATTCGATTCCGGGCATACGCCCAGGTCCCATTATTCGATACGGACCTACCGGGACCGTCAAAGCATGGATCCGGGCTCGTTTACCAAAATTGTTGACCGAAGTCAACTAAAATCAACTTTTAAGGCAAAAATTCTTATTTTTATTCATTTTCAACATAAAAGCTTTCTGAAAACCTGCCCTGACTGTGCACGCAAATCGAGGCAGGTAAAATGAGATTTTTAAGGCTTAAACACGCAAATTCGAGTTCTAAAATATAAGATGACCTTTTGGGTCATCACATTCTCCACTTCTAAAACAACCGTTTGTCCTCGAACGGACATAGAAAAATACCTGGGCTGGTAAAAAGGTGGGGATATCTACTCCGCATATCAGACTCGAACTCCCAAGTAGCTGCCTCAATAGGCTGACCTCTCTACTGCACTCGAACTGAAGGGTAACTCTTTGACCTCAAATGACGAACCTGCCGGTCTAGAATGGGCACCGGCTCCTCCTCGTAAGTCAAATCCTTGTCCAACTGGACATAGCTAAAATCTAACACGTGGGACGGGTCACCATGATATTTCCGGTGCATAAACACATGGAATGTCGGATGAACTGAAGATAACCCTGGAGGCAACGCAAGTCTATAAGCTACCTCCCCCACTCTCTCGAGGATCTCAAATGGCCCGATATACCTAGGTCTCAACTTGCCCTTCTTCCCAAATCTCCTAACACCCTTCATGGGCGATACCCGAAGCAATATTCTTTCTCCAACTATAAATGCAATATCATAAACTTTACGGTCAGCGTAACTCTTTTGCCTGGACTGAGCTATACGAAGTCAATCCTGTATAATCTTGACCGTTTCCAAGGCCTCCTGAACTAAATTTGTACCCAATAACCGAGCCTCCCCCGGCTCGAACCACCCAACTGGCGACCTATATCGTCTACCATATAATGCCTCATAAGGAGCCATCTGAATGCTCGACTAGTAGCTGTTATTGTAGGCAAACTCCGCTAATGACAAAAACTGATCCCAAGAACCTCCAAAGTCAATAACACAGGCGCAGAGCATATCCTCCAAGATCTGATTAGTAAGCTCGGACAGCCCGTCCATCTGAGGATGAAATGTTGTGCTCAACTCAACTTGCGTACCCAACTCATGTTGAACTACGTACCTCAATCAGAAATGATAGACACAGGTACACCGTGAAGACGGACGATCTCCTGAATATAAATCACTGCTAACTGCTCCGAGGAATAGGTAATTGCCACAGGAATAAAATGCGCTGACTTGGTCAGCCTATCCACAATAACCCAAACTGCATCAAAATTCCTCTGAGTCCCTCGGAGTCCAACAACAAAATCCATAGTGATACGCTCCCACTTCCACTCAGGAATATCTAACCTCTAGAGTAAACCACTAGGTCTCTGATCCTCACACTTCACCTTCTCGCAATTTAGGCACCGAGCTACATAGGCAACTATGTCCTTCTTCATTCGCCTCCACCAATAATGCTGCCTCAAGTCATGATACATCTTGGCGGTGCCCGGATGAATAGAATACCGGGAACTGTGGGACTCCTCAAGGGTCAACTCACAAAGTCCATCCACATTAGGCACACAAATATGACCCTGCATCCTCAAAACTCTGTCATCTCCAACTGTAACCTGCTTGGCACTACTGTATTGCACTGTGTCTCTAAGGGCATGTAAATGAGGATGGTCATCCTGCCCATCTCTACTGCGCTCAAACAAAGAAGACCGAGCAACTGTACAGGCTCAAACACGGCTGGGCTCAGAAACATCTAACCTCACGAACTGGTTGGCCAATGCCTGAACATCCAATGCAAGTGGTGTCTCACCAACTGGAATATATGCAAGGCTACCCATACTGACTGACTTTCTACTCAAAGCATCGGCCACCACATTGGCCTTCCCGGGATGATATAATATGGTGATATCATAGTCTTTCAATAGCTCCAGCAACCTCCTCTGCCTCAAATTGAGTTCCTTCTGCTCAAACAAATACTGCAAGCTCCGATGATCAGTGAATACCTAACATGGCACGCCGTAAAGATAGTGCCTCCAAATCTTCAGCGCGCGAACAATGGCTGCCAGGTCTAGATCATGAACAGGGTAATTCTTCTCGTGAACCTTCAGCTGCCATGAAGCATATGTAATAACCTTTCCACCCTGCATCAATACCGCACCCAAACCAATACGAGATGCGTCACAATATACTGTATAAGATCCTGAACCTGTGGGTAACACCAATACCGGTGCCGTAGTCAAAGCTGTCTTGAGCTTTTGAAAGCTCGCTTCACACTCGTCTGACCACCTAAACGGGGCACCCTTCTGGGTTAATCTAGTCAACGTGGCTGCTATGGATGAAAACCCCTCCATAAATCGACGGTAATAGCCCGCCAAATCTAGGAAACTACGGATCTCTGTAGCTCATATGGGTCTAGGCCAATTCTGCACTGCCTCAATCTTCTTAGGAGCCACCTGAATACCCTTTGCTGATACAACGTGACCCCAAAAAGCAACTGAACTCAACCAAAGCTCGCATTTTGAGAACTTAGCATATAACTGACTGTCTTTCAGAATCTGAAGAACGATCCAAAGGTGCTGCTCATGCTCCTCTCGACTGTGGGAGTAGATCAAGATATCATCCATAAACACAACCACAAAGGAATCCAGGTAGGGTTTGAACACCCGGTTCATCAAATCCATGAATGCTACTGTGGCATTTGTCAGCCCAAATGACATCACTAGAAACTCATAATGCCCATACCGAGTCCCAAAAGCTGTCTTAGGAACATCGGATGCCCTAATCCTCAACTGATGGTTGCCAAATCTCAAATAAGTCTTTGAAAACACCTTGGCATCCTGAAGCTGATCAAATAAATCATCAATCCTCGGTAATAGATACTTGTTCTTGATGGTGACTTTGTTCAACTACCGATAATCTATACACATGCTCATCGATCCATCTTTTATTCTTCACAAACAACACAGGTGCACCCCAGGGTGAGACACTAGGCATAATGAAGCCCTTATCAAGCAAATCTTGCAACTGCTCTTTCAATTCTTCCAACTCTGGTGGGACCATGCGATATGGCAGAATGGAAATAAGCTGAGTTCCCAGAGTCAAATCAATGCAGAAATCAATATCCCTATCGGGTGGCATCCCCGGCAGGTCTGCAAGAAATACCTTTGCAAACTCACAAATAACAGGCACCGAATCTATGGAAGGAACCTCTGCAATAGAATCGCGGACATAAGCCAAATAAGCTAGACACCCGTTCTCGACCATATGCCGAGCCTTCACATAAGAGATAACCCTACTGGCAGAATGGCCAAGATTTCCTCTCCACTCTAATCGAGGTAACCCCTGCAAGGCTAATGTCACTATCTTGGCGTGACAATATAATATAGCATGATAAGGTGACAGCCAATACATACCCAGTATGACATCAATATCAACCATGTCGAGAAGTAGGACATCTACACGAGTCTCAAGACTCCCAATGGTGACCACATACGAATGATAAACATGATCTACAACAATAACATCTCCCACTAGTGTGGACACATACACAGGAGCACTCAAAGAATCATGGGGCACAACCAAATAGGAAGCAAAATAGGATGACATATAGGAGGAAGTAGATTCCCGATCAAATAGAACTGAAGCATCTCTACTGCAAACTGAAACAGTACTTGTGATAACAGCGTCAGATGACTCAGCCTCATGCCTGGCTGGGAAAGCATAACACCGGGGCTGGGCCCCACCACCCTGAACTACGTCCCTAGGATGACCTCTAGCTAGCTGGTCTCCACCTCTAACGGCCTGATCTCCACCTCTAACAGTCTGGCCTCTACCTCTGGCTGCTTGACCCCTACCTCTGGCTGGCTGAGCAGGTGGTGCAGCAACAGGTGTCGGAACCATGCACGAGAACTCTGATGATGTGAGCTGCCCGTTGCCTGAGGGCAAAATCTAGCAATGTGTCTTGAATCACCACAAGTATAACATAACTTCAGCTGTTGTGACTGTTGACCCTGAAACTGACCCTGTCGACCTGAATAACCATCCTGATGACTCTGGAGTGGAATTGTTCTAATAGGAGTTAGTGGTGCACTGTAGGCTAGCTGGTCGGAATAATGCATCTGAGAGCCATGAACACCTGAGGCACCATGAGATGCCTGAAGCGCTAAATAAAACGGCCTGGGAGGATGGCCTCTACCAAAAGTACTCCTGCCTCTAGGTGAGGCACCACTGAACTCACCAGAATGACGAGGTCTCTTGTCAGACCCCTAACCTCCCTGAGTAAAAACCAGTTCGACTCGTCTGGCGACATTAGCAGCCGCCTGAAAAGAAATCTCATTTCCTATCTCCTTAGCCATCTGCAATCTGATAGGCTGAGCAAGTCCATCAATAAACCTCCTCACCCTCTCTCTCTTGGTGGGAAGCAGAAGGGTAGCATGACGGGCCAAATCCATAAAACGGGCCTCATACTTAGTAATAGTCATGATGCCCTACTGGAGACGCTCAAACTAACGGCGACACTCCTCTCTCAATGTGATAGGCAGAAACTTCTCTATGAAGAGTTAAGAGAACTGGTCCTAAGTAAGAGTAGGCGACCCAGCTGGTCTGGTCAACAGGTCATCTCTCCACCATTTCTTGGCGGAACTAGTTATCTAAAATGTAGCAAAATTGACCCCATTGGTCTCCACTATACTCATGTTCCATAAAACCTCGTGACAGCTGTCAAGATACTCCTGGGGATCCTCTGAAGGAGCACCGCTGAAGTGAACAGGAAAAGGCTTGATAAACCTGTCCAATCTCCATAAAGCCTCAGAAGACATAGCTGGCCCATCTCCGACCTGTGTCGTAATAACCTGCTGAACTAATCCGACTGGCTGAGCTGCTGGAGCCTGATACTAGGGAGCTATCTGTTCCGGAGCGGGAGTGGTGGGAGTCTGAGCTCCTCCAGCCTGAGATAGTGCTGGTGCCATGGGAAACGCGTCAGTCTGATCCACACTCTCCATTAGGTCCACCAAACGGACCAAAGTATCCTGAAGTACTGGGGTAGCAATGAACCTCTCCGGAACCTGAGCTAGTCCGGCAGGAACAGTCTGAGCTGGACCCTCCTCGTCAAGCTCTATCTGAAGCTCCACTGATGGGGCTGCTGCCCGGGCCCTAGGCTGAGCCCTGCCCCTACCTCGGCCTCTGTCACGGCCTCGGCCTCGACCTCTGCCATGCATAGGATCTGTCATTGGAGGCTCTACTGCTGCTCGTCTATGGGAGAGGTACTCGTGCTCGCCATCTGCCAGACAATAAGAGTAAAAGTGTTCAATCAGCATTGAGAAAGCAAAATCAAACGACAGAGAAGAAAAGAAGTGAAATTTGTTCCTAAACTTCATAGCCTCTAGAAGATAAGCACATACGACTCCGTACCGATCCTCCAGAATCTACTAAGCTTACTCGTGAATCGTGAGACCTACGCAATCTAGTGCTTTGATACCAACTGTCACGACCCAAAATTTCCCACCGACAAGACCGTGATGGCGCCTAACATTTCACTTGCTAGGCAAGCCAACGTTAGAGAATCATTTATCAATTCCTTATTTCCATTCAGTAATTAACATTAATTAACTACAATGAAATATAACAAGTGCGGAATATCATGAACCTGTATTATCTACTACCACCCGAACCTGGAGTCACAATTCAAGAGCATTCTAGAATTTACAACAAGTAATAGTCTGAAGAAAATACAATTGTCTGAATAAAAGAAAACAGTAAGACATAAAGGATAGACGGGGACTTCAAGGTCTGTGAACACCACAGATTTACCTTGAGTCTCCGGACAGCGGACCAGTAGCAAATCTCGATCAACCTGAGCCGATATCAAAATTTACACAGAAATTGCAGAGTGCAGCATCACCACAACCGACCCCATGTACTGGTAAGTGTCGAACCTAACCTCGGCAAAGTAGTAACAAGGCTAAGACAAGACACCTACATATAACCTGAACAGTATAATCATGCTAGAGGCAACAACAATGAGTAAAACAATAATGCAAAAATAATGGGAGGGGAACATACAGTGGGGGAACACAACATAAAGAGTGAGAAAAATGAAAAGACATAATTCTACCATGAAAACTCTAGATTTTTGGTTGACAATTCAAGAAATGTAATGGGTAATTGAAAGAAAATGGTTTAGAATCACTTACCAATATTTTGGGGAAGAAAATGACTCTTGGAAATCGTCTCTACCCGTTTGGTTATTGCAAATGTTAAAGAAATGGCTCAAACCCATGTTTGGAGTCTGTTTTAAGCCACTGGACAGGCCTTTATCGCGTTCGCGAGAGGCCTGTCGCAATCGCGATGCACAGCGGCCTAAGGCCTTCGCGTTCACGAGTCTTCCTACATGTTCGGGTAAGGCAACTCCCCCCTAGACTTCGCATTCGTGACCCAATGGACGCGTTCGCATAGAAGAGCATGACCAACCCTCCCCCAGGTCCCCAAGTGCTTCGCGTTCACGATGGCCAGGTCGCGTTCGCAAAGGGTAAATCCCCCATCACTTCGCGTTCGCGACTAGGCCTCCGCGTTCGCGACTAGGCCTCCGCGTTCGTGAAGAAGAAGCCTTAGTCTCACCAGTTTACACTTTGCGTTCGTGAGAGGACCTTCGCGAATGTGAATAAGGATATGCCAGACACCAGAATCTGCAGAAACCAGATTTTTCCAAACTCCAAAACATCTCGTGGCCTATCCGAAACTCACCCGAGCCCTCGGGGCTCCAAACCAAACATGAACACAAGTCTAAAAATGTCATACGAACTTGCTCGCGTGATCAAATCGCCAAAATAACACCTAGAATTACGAATTTAGCATCAAATCAAATGAAATTCTCAAGAACACTTTAAAATCCATATCTTCTCAACTGGACGTCCGAATCACGTCAAATCAACTCCGTTTCTCACCAAATTTTACATACAAGTCTTAAATATCATAATAAACCTGTACCAAGCTCCGGAACTAAAATACGGACCCGATACTAACAATGCCAAATATCAATCAATTCTTAAAAATAAATAATTTTCATCAAAAATTCATAACTCAAGTTAGGGACCTCCAAATTCGATTCCGGGCATACTCCCAGGTCCCATAATTCGATACAGACCTACCGGGACCATCAAAGCATGGATCCGGGCCCGTTTATCAAATATATTGACCGAAATTAACTAAAATCATTTTTTAAGGCAAAAATTCTTATTTTCATTCGTTTTCAACATAAAAGCTTTCCAGAAACCTACCAGGACTGCGCACACAAATTAAGGAGGTTAAAAATGAGATTTTTAAGGCTTTAGAGCACAAATTCGAGTTCTAAAATATAAGATGACCTTTTGGGTCATCACACACATACACACACAAAAGGTGTGTGTAAAAGGTGTGTGTGTGAATATAAAATATATTTGTACTTTGTGTTACTTGTGTGCAAAAATAAAAGGTTTTTGGGAGTATCATTAGCAAGCCGAGGAAAGGTGGGTCATAAGGCCCACACCCGAAACTATACGTGCCGGTGTAGGGGTAGATTGTGATTATTTTCCTTATTTGGGATGAGATTGAAATATTGATGTGATTGTGATTATTCCCCTCAATTGGGATGAGATTGATACTAGCTGTGAATTGGAAAATCAACCCACACGGCATATGTGGGAAGGCGGCCTAGCCAATCGGGTGGAGATCGGACGCCATGTTGCGCACATAGTGGTACTACTCTTGGCAACACTTTTTTTCCGCATCACATGTCAAACCACATTGTTTGTGGGGATATGGCCTAGCCGATCAGGCGTGATCGGACTCCGTACTAAAATCATGGTGGTATATCGGTACTAATGATCTCCCAACCAAAAATATATATTATTTTCGTAATTTTAAAATTATTATATTTTAACTTGGCATTTGGACATTGTTGGTTTTGACTTGTTATTTCTATGGTTTTCCCTTTCTTATATTGGCATTCTATTTTGAAAGAAAACATTTAGCTTTACATACTAGCACTATTTCATATGTACTAACATCCCTTTTGCCGGAGGCGCTACATCTTCAATGGATGCAGGTGGTTCGTCAGCGGACAGTTTTGATCCTCATTAGCAGTTACTCTCTATTCAGCAGATTTTGGTGAGCCCTACTCTGTTCCGGGCTTCATGTTATTTGACGTTGTACTTTATGTTCTGAGGTATAGCCAGGGCCTTATTGTCGACACTTTCATACTACTTTTCTGTTGTACTTAGAGGCTCCGTAGACAGGTCTTGGATGGTGTTTGATATTGGAAATTAAACTAGTAAGTGTTGGTATTTGGGCAAACATATTTTTCATCATATATATAAACTTATAATATTTTGGAAATCATAAATGGATATCCTTTAGTAATGGAAAAAGAATGTGGAACACTTGACTCTTCTCATGTCTATCACTTGTACCGATTCTTATGTTGTTAATGGGCAAGGCTGGGTAGAAGGCATCTAACAGGCTTGCTTAACTGGGATATCTCAGTTGAGCGCTGGTCGCGCTCCCCGATGTCGGGGAGTGACATTGAAAAATTACTCTAATAGTTAAATTATGAACTTTTGAGAATATATTTATTCATTTATACGGCCTTTGACTAATTTCGAATTGCTCGACATCGATTTGAGGCGACTAGTAAGGTTTGAGAGCCGAGAAGTAAGCTTGGAAGCGAGGTAAGTCTCTTGCCTAATCTTGTAAGAGGGAGTTATCCCCATGTGTATTTTAATTGTTTTATGTGCTACGTACGCATGAGGTGATGAGAGTCCGTACGTAGCTAGATTCATGTTTATGTCCAGGTAGACTTAGGTCAACATCATGCTTTAGATGTACTATTTGAATTAATCTTGTTTATTTAACTATTTAAATTTATGACCGAGATTGAGAGTAGAATAAATTTATGGACCGAGTCTTTTACTTTTGACTTTGTGAAATATTTGATGAATGGTAGTTCTTTGTCTTATCGACTCACATGTATCTTTGCGAGTGAGAGAGTTTCTCTACTCTTATGGGGTCAGGTCGTTTGCCTCGGCAGTCTTCTAAATTATTCTTATGGGATCGGTCTGTTCATCTCGACAGTATTGTAAATTATTCTTTTGCGATCGGGTCATTGTCCTCGGTAGTATTGTGAGTTATTCTTATGGGATCGGGCCGTTCGCCTCAGCGGTATCATGTGATACTATTCTTATGCGATCGGGTCGTTCGCCTCGGCAGACTCGTACGTATACTTGAGATTTAATTTGGTATTGGCATTAACTAGTGTGTGCCTTCGAGACAAGTTATAGTATTTGATCATCTCGTAATAAGTTTTGTTTGGAAATTTTATTATTGATATTTATCTGTCTCGTTGATACTTCTAGTGTTCCATAGCTATCTACTTTGTGTAATTTATTGTTTGACCACTAGTAAGTGTTAAAGTCGACCCCTCAACACTAATTCGAGATTAGACTACTTACTAACTTGGTACGCATTGGTTTACATACTCAAACTACACTTCTGTATTATTAGTGCAGGTAATGAGACTCGTACTTCCGTTGGTTATTTGGGCACGTAGACGCACTCTCGAGGGTTTAGTGGTGAGCTGCTCTCCATGTTTCGATCTGAAGCATCCACAGTTTCCTTCTTATGATGTTTATTATTTCTGTCTATTTTATTTCGGACAGTAGTGGTAGTGGTTTGTATATTCCATTAGATTGTTCATGCACTTGTAACACCGGACTTTAGAAAATTCTAGCGGATATTCACATTTGTACCTAATATTATTATTACTTTATTTTATGTAGTATTCATACTCGATAATTTGGTGAAGAATAACGTATATTTCAATGAGTTCTAGATTTAATTCTATTTATTTAATAAAATTCCCGATTTTAAACGTTAAAAAGGTATTATGGGATAACAGTTTTGCTCAAAGATAAAGAAATTTTATTGAGTCTTGAGCAAGAAAAAGTTATCCTTCATGCTTGCTTTATCACCCTCAACGGAAGGAAATTAGCAGAACCACAAGGAAGTACCCGTGCTACGTACTTAGAATATCAAGTATAATTCCCAATTAGCCAGGATCACTAATCTTTATCATCTGTGATATAAGTCAAGTCATCTATGCACATACATGAGGCTTGTTAGCATGTTGTTAGACATTCAAAAAAATGTCAATTTGATGTAAAGGTGAAGTCTTTATTGTACATCCCTGATATAGGCTCTTATTATTTCATATAAATTCTACTTGATTCATACTTTCTTTATATGTGAATTTGGTGCATTTGTATATACTTTTTATCATTTTATTTTAGAACGCATGCTTATTATCTTTTTCTTTGACCGCACACCTTATTATTTATATTGAATGCACATGTCATAAAGTATCTTTTGTCAAAATAGCGTCACTACTTTGTTGGAGTTAGACTTGATACTTCATGAGTAGACGTAGAGTCTTATACTCATATAATTACTTCTGCATATTTATTGCAGACTTTTTTCCTGGTACTAGTGGAACGCAGGAGATAGCATCGGGCTGATACTTGGAGACTTCGTGATGAGCCGCTTTGCTTGGATTCAACAGTTTTTGAAGTCATCTTTTCTCTTTTATATTCTTGTCCTTTATTTGAGACATTTATGTATTTTGAGACTATTTTATGTTTACCCATAAAATGGTACATTTAAATTTATAATGTAGTTTATAGACAAGCAAATCGATTTGATACAAAAATAATAAAGAAATAGAACAAAAAATAAGATTTAACGACTGAAATTAAAGAAGATAACAAGCCTGGTTCTGAACTCGATCTTTCTGAGAGCATAAGTGAAAGTAATGATAAAGCGATTAAAAAATTGTTAGATTGAGAGAAAAATAGTAAAGTATAGCTTTTGTGTGCAGAATGTTTCATGTCCCTACAATGGCTGTTAATCCCACTATTTATAGCTCTACCTTGGGAAACAAGATCATAGGATCTAGCTTCTCTTAAATGAGAATAAAAGTGTCATTGATGAGAATATAACGACATGCTTTGAATATAAATAATCTCTGTAACGGCTGTTCATTGAATGCTAGCAAATATTTTCTGTAACGGCTGCTCATTGAATGTTATCCGATATCAAACCTTGAACTTCTATCGTCGACTATGTTCCCTTCGGAATCTGTCTGGTACCGGTCAAACGTTGCATCTAGTATTAATTGTTTCACGACTCATCTTTTACTTATCTTCGATTCCATTTGTCGCATTACCATTCGACCACCTGTTATCAACTAATTTTACCTCATACATTGTATTTTTCTGTCTTTACTCGCTCATTATTTGTACAACAACTTCTTGGGTTGTATTTGGTTATTCTGCAATTGTGTATTATCAGATTTAGACTTATGTTATGATATTATTCATGTTTAGACTAGTTATGTTTCTATGGTATTCGGATTTGTTGGTTATGCTATAGTGTTTTGGGATTAGGTACCATCACAACCTTGAGAAGAATTTGGTTCATGAAAGAATCCTTGATCCGATGAAGTTGTCGGTCTAATAGAATGATCAATCTGATTAGTAAAAAAGAAAGGCAGTTAATTAGTAAGTGATAAAGAAAGATTAGTTAATTGGTAAATGATCTCAAGATAGAGATAAGTGTGAATCTGAATGGATAATAATAAAGATTATAAGATCCCCATCAGGCTAAGAGTAATTGTTGCAATTCGTGAGTTGGTTACATAGCCGATTTCTCAATTAAATGGGATTATTAGGACCCTTTTGGTAGGTTGATTCCTTTAAAATACAAAGTAATCTTATCATCTTACAACTAACATGGTCATTAGTATTCTGCAAAGAACTGCGCTAGATCTCCAAATGCTGAGTAATGTAAAGCTTGAGGCAGGAATACCTCAACGCATGATTGGTGTTGATCACTTACAAGTCTCTTGCAATAGTTTCTACATTTCATTTCTAGTACCTAAATATTCTAAGATTATGTTGTTTGTACTGTTTACTTTGTCGGTTTGATACTGGATACTAGCTATGCCACGACCCAAAATCTTAATGGTGGGATCGTGATGGCATCTAACATCTACTTGTTAGGCAAGCCAACATTAGCACAATAACTAAAACAGTTTACCAATAAAAGAGATATTTATATTAATAAAAGGGTAAAATAGCATAACGAATAATAAAAGCACAACCAACACCGTCTAAGACTATCCCAAGAATCTGATGTCACAACTACATGAGCCACTAATAATGCTAAATACAAGTCTAAAATGGAGATACAATACTGCCTGGAACAATAAAAGGTAGATAAGGTAGGAAGGGGACTTCAGGATCTGCCATTGCCAAGCAGTATTATCTCAAGTCTCCTGGGAGGAAGGGTCCGAGCTATCACCTCTGAATATTGTTGGGACCAACACCAGGATCTGTACAAAGTGAAGAAGTATAGTATGAGTACAACCGACCCCATGTACTCACTAAGTGTTGAGCCTAACCTTGATGAATTAGTGACGGTGCTTTGACAAGACACTCACTATAAATATACGAGTAATAAGCAGAGAAGGAATAACTAGATAGAGAATGATTAACTACATAATAAATGGAACGGGAAAGTAAATGATAGAGGGTCCCAGAATATCGTCACCTCACAGTCTTACAACACAACACGGTGGCGGAATCTAACAATCAAGAATAACCACAATACATGTTCTTCGTTGCGGCTCGCAATACGATCTACATATCAATACCAATATTGTTGCGGCGTGTAACCCAATCCACATATATGATAATACTATGACAGCGTACAACCCAACCTCCCCCCTACACAACACGGTGGCAGAATCTAACAATCAAGAATAACCACAATACATGGTCTTCGTTGCGGCTCGCAATACGATCTACATATCAATACCAATATTGTTGTTGCGTGTAACCCAATCCACATATATGATAATACTATGACAGCGTACAACCCAACCTCCCCCCCTCACATATATATATATATATATATATATATATATAATATTATTGCAGTGTGCAATCAGATCCACATATATATAATATTGTTGCAGCGTGCAACCCGGCCACATATATAATAATAATACCAACTACGGTGAATCTCACAATGTAATATAAAATGGGAACTAAAACTCCTAAATTCTCTATGTCACGACCCAAAATCTAATTAGTCGTGATGGCATCTAACCCAATCCGCTAGGTAAGCCAATTTAACAATAATCCAATTTCAAATGAGATTTAATGAGAAAATAATGATGAAATAACTGAACTTTTATACAACAACCCAAGGACTGGTAGTACAAATCTTGAGCTTCTAAGATTTAGAGTTACAAAACCTGAACTAAAATAATTACCACATATGTTTGGATTGTACATGAACAATATTAAAATCTAAAGCTATCAAGGACAAGTGATAGCCATAACCGGAACGCGAGTACATCTTCAATGACAGCTCCCGCCATAAACAGCAGCAACAACTCCAAGATCTGCACGTAAGGTGCAGAAGTGTAGTATGAGTACAACCGACCCCATGTACTCAATAAGTATCCTAACTAACCTTGGCGAGGTAAAAGAAGCAAGAACTATAGATAATACTCACTAACACCTGTCCAGTTCATAATTTCAACAACTATAGAACAAATACATGATCAAAATAGGAAATCTCAAGTAAAACCACTTTGATACTCACAATTCTTTGTCTTAACTGTTCTGCTCACTCAACAATCCAGCATATAAGGAAGATATGCAAGTAAAATTAGGAAAACGGTCTAGGAAATTTCAAGTAAAGATGAAATGCAATAACCAAATATCAGTCCGTTGCGGCGCGCAACCCAATACAATAATTGTAACCAGCTCTCCTGGAGCTCACATCAACCAGAAACCCGTCTGTTTCTCACAATCCGCGTGTACACCATCAAGAGAGAAACATAAGAGGGTGACCCTATGGGGATGGATCTATATCCACACGCTACAGGGATAACTCATGTGCTAATAATATCAACCACAGGAACAACTCACGTGTTACACGGACAACTCACATGCTATAATATCAATATCTGGATCCGCACGGACAACTCATGTGCTGCGAGGACAACTCACGTGCTAATAATATCAATCCGCCTGGTGTGGTCACAGGCATAACAACACAATCCGCCCGGCATGGTCACATGCACAATATCATAATCCGCCTGGCATGGTCACATGCATAACAACACAATTAGCCCGACGTGGTCACAGGCATCCAGTCCAATCATATCACACATGAGCAAATTAACAAGAATACATATATATGATGAATGAATAACAAATCAACAAATCTCATGCTTCTGGACTGGTATAAACAACATGCTAAATTGTAGGCATGTGCAAAGTGTGCTATCATAGCTCAAATCGATAATTTCATCACAAGATAGCATTTATCAAGTTCATTCAAGGATTAAACCTCTATGTAGCCTCAAACACGGCTCAAATAGTTCACACAATGTCCTAAATATGAGAAATAACATAGCTTAAAGCTTATTAGTCAATTCTACGCTTATCATAGCCTAAACGCAACCCGAGCATGGATAAATACCTCCGGTGTCAGCACATGGGTTACAACCCCACGTATGCGCGCACCCATAGCACGTAGCTATCACAAATAATTCAGACAACTAGTGCCTCAACCAACAACAACAACAACAACAACCCAGTATAATCCCACTAGTGGGGTCTGGGGAGGGTAGTGTGTACGCAGACCTTACCCCTACCATGAGTTAGAGAGGCTGTTTCCAATAGACCCTCGGCATCCTTCCCTCCTAGAACTCCCCCACCTTGCTCTTGGGGTGACTCGAACTCACAACCTCTTGGTTGGAAGTAGGGGTTGCTTACCATCAGAGCAACCCCTCTTGTCTCAACTAGTGCCTCAACCAAGTTTAAATAAGATACTTACCTCAAACAAGCGAAGACAAATACCGAGCAAGCCAAACGACACTCTAGAAATGTTATCTCGCGCGTATCCACCTCTGAACGGGTCGAAACTAGACAAAAGCAACTCAAACATCAAATAATGTCTAAGGAAACAATCCCAAATGATAAAGATTGAATCTTTACACTTTTACTCAAAGTCAACCAAAACATCCAACTTGTTCCTGAACCTCGGAACCCGACAAAACTCACAAAACCTTAGAACCCATTCAATTACTAGTCTAACCATACTAATTTCACTCAAATCCGACTCCGAATCGATGTTCAAAACTCAAAATTTCACTTCATGAAATTTTAGATAAAACCCCCCAATTTCTTTGTGAAATCATCAATCAAATGCAAAAAATAAAGATGGAATCACAGAATAAAATCAATACCGAGTATAAATACTTACCCAAATCCATGTGGTGAAAATCGCCTTAATCCGAGCTCCATAGCTCAAAATATGCTAAAATGAACTCAAAATCCCAAAATTTGATGTTTTAATGCACTGCCATGGGTCCCTCTTTGCGATCACTGTCCCGAAAATTACGATCGCAATTCAAAAAATATTCCAGATCAATTTGTACCCTTCTCGATCGCGAACATTCCCCCTCGATCATGATGATCAAATTCCAACAAGCTTGCCAAACTCTTCCAGATATCCTCTAGTATAATGGTTATAACATTTTGTAAAAAATATCAAATGACAAATGGTTTAATTTTCTGAAAACTAAACACCAAGGGATACAACTTTTATATTTGGATCATGTCCAAATTCCTTATAGATTGCAAGATATAAGCTTCCATAGTCAGCTCAGTGACAACAACATTTCTTCTACGCGAATGCAAAGAACCCTCTGCGAAGGCGACTCATAGGTGCCCTTTTTCCATTTTACTCATTGCGAACGCGACCCAAAGTCCACGATCGCGATGCACACTGCTGTAGCCAAAAACCAGCAAATAAAAATGGCCTAGAAATGGTCCGAAACTTACCCTAGACCCTTGGGACCCCGTACGACACACCAACAAGTCTCAAAATATATTATGGACCTACTCGAGGCCTCAAATCACACATATTAACATCAAAACGAAGAATCGTCGATCAAGATTAATCTCTTAAGTTCATAAACTTTTAACTTCGAAACAAGCATCCGATTCAAGCCTAACCAACCCGGAATGAATCCAAATTTTTCATACAAGTTCCAAATGACATAACGAGCCTATTCCAACTCCTGAAACAACAATATCATCAAAGTGAACTCCCAGTCAAATTTATGAATATTACAAACCTTCAAATTGCCAACTTTTGTCAAATAATGTTGAAACCTTATAAAAATATCCAAATGCGAATTCGGACATACACCCAAGTCCAAAATCACCATCTGAACCCAAAGAAACCATCAAAACTTCGATCTGAGGTCAAATACTCAAAAGTGAAACTTGGTCAACTCTTCTAACTTAAAACTTTAAACATGAAATGTATCCTTCAAAACTAATTTCGAATCACCCTAACACCGAAACCGATGATACACATAAGTCATAATACATCATACAGAGCTACTCATGCCCTCAAACCACCGAGCGAAGTGTAAATCCTCAAAATGATCAGTCGGGTAATTACACTCTAAGACAATCCAATATAATATAGTAGAGTAAAATAGGGAGCAAGTAAAGGCAAATATGCAAGTAAAGGCATGATACATGTAAAAGCATCTATCTAATAATATGTAAGAGCAGATAACAAGTAAAGGCATGCAATAAATAAAGGCATGCATAAATGGAAGCATGGAGCAAATAGAGATATGTAATAAGTGAAGGCATCTATTTAATAAGTAAAGACATATAGAAAGCAAAGCACCTAACAAGTAAAAACATAGAATAAATGAAGACATGGTATAATTAAAGACTTGCAATTAAGTAATACACCCCGCATGCTTGAATCCATTACAACGTATATACACTCATCAGCTTACATATATGTCATCCCCATACTTAAGTCACGCAGAAAATAGACCAATAAAGTCCTAATTCCCTCAAATAAAGGTTACCTATGACACTTACTTTTTCCCAAAACACAATCAACAATCCAACATAGTTTTCTCTTTGAAACAAGCCTCCAAACCACCTGAATTTGGTCAATTATTGTTCAAACAAGTCAAAACAATTTCTACAAACTACCCCCGTATGATAAAGGTTCAATTTTTAATATAATAAAAAAAAAGTTAACAAAAAGTCAACCTGGGCCCATGTGGTCGAAATTTGAAATGAAGACAAAATTCCAATTATCCATTCACCCCCGAGCCTGAATATGTAAATTATTTTGAAATTCGACCTCAATTTGAGGTCTAAATCTCAATTTTATAAATTCTTGTAACGACTCAGCCGGTCGTTTCATGTATTTTAGCCTCGTTTCCCCTATTTGATGCTTTACACATGTCCATTTGTGATTACGTGACTTGCGAGATCGGTTGGTTTAGTTCGGGGAGTTTTGGATTGAATAGGTACATTTAGTCTCAAGGTGGGATGCTTAAATTGTAAGAGTAGACCAAGTTTGACTTTTACGTCGACAACCCCCGAAATGGTGTTTTATGGTTCCAATTAGTTCGTATGGTGATTTTGGACTTAAGCATATGCCCGAATTTGAATTTGGAGGTTCGTAGGTTGATTTGGTGCTTTTTGGATAAAATTGGAAAGTTTGAAGATTTGGAAGGTTGATATGTTTGACCAAGAATTGACTATGTTGATATCAGGTTCAGATTGTGGTTTCGGGAGTTGGTATAGGTCCGTTGTGTCATTTTGTACTTCTATGTAAAATTTGAGGTCATTCCGAGTTGATTTGATATGGCTCATCATGAGGTTTGGAAGTTGAAAGTTCATTACTTTATTAGGCTTCAATTGAGGTATGATTCGTAGTTTTGATGTTGTTTGATTTGATTTAAGGCCTTGAATAGGTTCTTATTATTTTCAGGATTGGTTGGTGTTGTTGGATAGGTTCCCGGGGACCCCGGGCTTATTTCAGATTAATTTCGGATATTGTTTTATTGTGTATGCTGAAGTTTTGTTGCGTCTGATGCTTTCGCACCTGTAGAAGTCTAGTCGTAGATGCGGCCCTAACAGAGCAAATGCATGAGTGGGCTGGAGGAGTTGTGTCCACAGATGCGGAAGGCTTGGCGCAGGACCGAGACCGCACTTACGATGGGTGACCACAGAAGTGGGTGTGTAGGTACGTGGGGGAAGACCGTCGAAGCGGGAGGTCGGGACTTAAGTGAGGACCGTAGATGCGGGCCTTTGACCGCAGAAACGGACCTGCAGATGCGGCAGATTGTCCGTAAATGCGAAAATCACTTGGCATACTTTATATTTCGAAGGGTTTGGTTATTTTTCATTATTTGGAGTTGTGGAGCTCAGCTAGAGGCCATTTTGGAGAGGATTTCACCATAGTTGAAGGGATTCGAGTCATTCGGAGGTCGATTCGTGTGGGAATGGGATTTTTATCGTATTAATTCATGCGTTTTGAAGTAACAAATATATCTAAACTTGGTTTGGGGATAATTATTCCCTGTGAAATATGACACTAGAGATGTTTTGGGGGTGACGCACGTACTAGGCGACAGACGTGTGTGCGTACACTTGGGTATTCATGATCCGGGAGGACGTTAGGCTGCTAGTAGACTAGTTTGCTTTCGTGCCTCTTTATATCCGTGTTCTTTCTACTTGAATTATAATTTGAGCTATAATTCATGTTATAAATCATGTCTAGGCTATGTACTTATTTGTTTGAGACATGATAGGGCTATTCTCGTTGTTTTGAGCTGTTTGCCTTAATTGTAGCCATATTCTCAGTCATAATTCTTCATTCGCATGATATATCTCAGTCTCTGTACACTATTTATATAAATAATCACATGTTATTGTTGACTTCTATATGTGATATTGTTTGGGCTGAGTTCTATGAGATGTGAGCCATTGGGACTTGAGCGGTTGATGGCTTATGTGGGCCATAAAGTCATATTGTGAACTTATATTGGATCAGGTTGCACGCCACAACAGAGTGATGTTTGGATCGTGTTGCACGCTGCAGCGGTTACATTGATTGATGGTTAGCTCTTGGGCAATGATATGTCCCTCTAGAGTCTGATATCATAGTGAGCGCATGCACAGAGTTATATATGTGCTTTGGTGAGGGACATTTGTGCCCCCATACAATGTTGAGTGTGATGGTGAGGGCCACTTGTGCCAGGCACCGTGGGTGCACTGAGAGTGAGTGTAATTGTAGATTCCACTATGATGTTATTGACTTGACATGTATATTTAATATGTAAGCATAGTGATGTATTTTCCTTATGCTAACCGGTAAATGAAATGTCATGTCTGTTGTTGAAAGTTTGGAAATTTAAAGTTTACTTGTCAAACTCATGTTTTATTGATTTCGGAAAAAGATTGAGCTTTGAATGTTATACTTGGAAAGCATGTCTAATTTTCTTTATTTGTGAACGAGCTGAACATGATATCTTTTGAGTTATTTACTTTTACTGTCTTCATTATGTTATGAATTGTCATTTGATTATTGGTGTTGGACACTGACTTTCTTCTAAGCTCGTCATTGCTTTCATCCCGAGGTTAGGTTTGTTACGTATTGAGTACATGGGGTCGGTTGTACTCATACTACACTCTGAACTTTATGCGCAGATCCAGGTACTTCAGGGTGTGGTGATTGTTAGTGTATCGCAACGGTTCACCTTGTAGAGATTAAGAGGTAGTTGTTATGTAATTCGCAGACCTTGAAGTTTTCTTTTTGTTATTTTGTTATCACTGTTCTATCATTGAGACTGTTTTGTATTGAGTATTCACTCTGTATTTTTTACGTTCGGTAGTGCTCATGTACTCATTGGCACTTGATCATTGGGATGGTTGTAGTTGTGTTATTGTTGTTTTTATTAAATATTTTGTGATATTACCGTTGTTGAGATTACTAAGCTTCTGTTAATTTAGTTATTATTATTGTGAAATGGTTGGCTTGCCTACCAAGCAGTGTTAGGTGTCATCATGGCTCCGGTGGTAATTTGGGTCATGACAAGTTGGTATTTAAGCACTAGTTTCGTATGTCTCACGAGTCATGAACAAGTTTAGTAGAATCTTGTGGATCGGTATGAAGATATCTGTACTTATCTTCGAGAGGATACCTAACTATTAAGAAACTTCACTTCCTTGCATTCTTATTGTTCAGATTTGTTAATTTCGAAGTCTGAACCTTTACTCTTCTATTTTCTCACAGATGGTGAGGACACGTTCAGCTGATCAGGAGACAGAGCCCCAGACTGCAGAGGTAGAGCCAAAGATAGAGGCAGAGCTCAGCCTAGAGCACATGGAGCGGTACCTGATATTGAGCCTCATATAGAGTGGGGGGAGGAGATCCATGTTTCGACCGAGCCAATAGGACCAGCCCAGGTCCTAGAGGGGTTTATTACTACCCCAGTACTTCGGGATACCCTAGTCCGCTTGGTTGGTCTTATGGAGAGAATGGCCCGGGATGGTATATTTCCAGTTGCACCAACCATTTCTCAGGTCGGAAGAGGAGCTCAGACTCCCGCTACTCATACTCTAGAGCAGATGGATCACGGGTATCAGACCCCAAAAGTTCTACCAGTTGGTCCAAATTAGTCTGTTGCTACTACACAACCCGGAGAGAAAGACATGATGTCAGCCAGGGGGCTGAAGAGATTTGACAGGTTCACCAAGTTATTTCTCACTCACTTTGGTGGTACACCTTTTTAGGACACCCAGGATTTCTTGGACAATTTCCATGAGGTATTGCGCAACATGAATATAGTGGAGTCCAACGGAGATGACTTCACAGTGTTTCAGATGCATGGCTCTACCAAGAGGTAGTGGCGGGAGTATGTTCGGGGCAGACCAGCAGGTTCACCTCCTCTCACTTGGTTCAAGTTCTCACGGTTGTTCTTAGAGAAGTTCACTCCCTTCACATAGAATGAGGACTTATGCAGTCAGTTTGAGCGCCTTTAGTAGGGTAGCATGACCGTTACTCACTATGAGACCATATTTGTGGATTTATCATGCCACAAAGCTATTTTGATCCCTACAAAGAGGGAGACGGTGAATAGACTTTTAGATGGTCTTATTTATGGTATCAGGCTGCAGATGACCAGAGAGACCGAGGATAATATTTCTTTTACTTGATTGTGGAGATCGTCGGTAGGATTGAGCGCATCAGAGGTCAGAGTAAGGAGATGGCCTCTGACAAGAGGCCTCATCGTCATGGATGATTTAGTGGTTCCTCATCTAGAGGCCGAGGTCGGTTTGTAAGGGGCCAGTTTAGCATGACATTTTATCATATGCCACCTCCAAATGGCTAAGCTTCAGTACAATCTTCGTTTAGTGCACTCCCATCTTAGAGCTCGTACCGTACTCCATCAGTTCAAGGTTCGTCAATACCGGGCTCATCCAATGGTTATTCTAGTCCACATGGTCCGATTCAGGCCCCACAATCATTCCCATTTCGAGGTTGCTATGAGTGTGGAGAGTTGGGACATGTGAGGAGATATTGCCCCCATTATTTTAGTGGTCCCGTGCAGTTGGGAGGTCAAACTATGACTCTTGCACCAGTTGCTACACCACCCACTCAGCCAGCTCGGGGCGGGGGTTTTACAAGATGAGGTCACCCAAGAGAGGGAGGTCAGTCAGGTAGTGGGCATGTCTGTTTCTATGCGATTCCCGCCAGGCCAGAGGCAGTTGCTTCTGACGTCGTGATCACATGTATTGTTTTTATGTGCCATAGAGATGCTTCAATGTTATTTGACCCTAGTGCCACTTATTCATATATGCCATCATACTTTGCTCCTTATTTTAATATGCCCCGTGATTCGTTAGATATGCATGTTCATGTATCTATACTGGTAGGTAATTCCCTTGTGGTAGACCATGTATATCGGTCTTTTGTGGTGACTATTAGGGGTTATGAGACTAGAGTTGATCTCTTATTGCTCAGCATGGTGGATTTTGATATGATTTGGGGTATGGATTGGTTGTCACTGTATCACGCTATTCTTGATTATCACGCTAAGACCATGACGTTGGCAATGCCGAGGTTTCCTAGGATAGAGTGGAGAGGTTCCTTGGGTCATGTTCCTAGAAGAGTGGAATCTTTTCTGAAGGCTCAACTGATGGTTTAGAAAAGGTGTTTGACGTATATTGCCTACGTGAGAGACATTAGTGCTGATACTCCTACCGTTTAGTCAGCTCTGGTAGTAAGTTCCCAGATGTGTTTTCGGCAGAGCTGTCTGGTATGTCACCCGATAGAGTTATTGATTTTGGTATTGATTTGGTGCTGGCACCCAGCCTATATCTATTCCACCATATCGCATGGCACCAGTGGAGTTGATGGAATTGAAGGAACAGTTACAGGAATTGCTTGATAAAGGTTTCATTAGACCTAGTATGTCATTTTGGGGTGCACCAATGCTATTTGTAAAGCAGAAATATGGTTCTATGAAGATGTGCATTGACTACAAGTAGTTGAACAAGGTTACTATCAAGAACAAGTACCACTATCGTGTATTGATGACTTATTTGATCAGCTTCAGGGTGCTAGGGTATTCTCGAAGATTGATTTTAGATTGGGGTACCATCAGTTGAAGATCCGGGCTTCATATAATTTTGAAGACGGCTTTCAGGACCCGCTATAGTCACTATGAGTATTTGGTGATGTCTTTTGGGTTTACTAATGCCTCAGCAGCTTTTATGCACTTGATGAACATCATATTTCAGCCCTACCTTGATTCCTTTGTCATAGATTTTATTGATGATATATTGGTGTATTCTCGAAGCCGAGAGGATCAAGAGCAGTATTTGAGGATCGAGCTCTAGACTTTGAGGGGGGAGAAGCTATATATTAAATTCTCCAAGTGTGATTTTTGGTTAGACTTGGTGGCATTCTTGGGTCATGTGGTATCTAGTGAGGAGATTAAAGTGGAACCGAAGAAGATTGAGGCAGTTTAGAGTTGACCCAGACCGTCTACTTCTACTGAGATCCGGAGTTTCCTTGGGTTGGTTGGGTATTATTACCGTTTTGTGGAGGGATTTCCATCTATAACAGCCCCTATTGACTTGATTGATGCAGAAGTGTGCCCCATTCAGGTGGTGTGATGAGTGTGAGGCGAGCTTTTAGAAGCTCAAGACTGCCTTGACTACAACCCCAGTTCTTGTTTTGCCTTCGGGATCAGGTTCTTACACCGTCTATTGTGTTGCTTCATAGAATGGCATTGGGTGCATGTTGATACAATAGGGGAGAGTGATTGCTTATGATTCACGTCGGTTGAAGCCCCACTAGAAGAACTACCTAGTGTATAATTTGGAGTTGGCAACCATTGTTCAGATGCTTAGGATCTGGCGGCACTATCTTTATGGCATATCTTGTGAGGTATTCACGGATCACAAGAGTCTCCAATACTTATTCAAGCAAAAGAATATGAACTTGAGACAACAAAGATGGTTTGAGCTACTAAAGGACTATGATATTATCATTCTTTATCATCTGGGGAAGGACAATGTGATGGTCGATGCTTTGAGTAGGAAGGCTAAGGGCATGGTGAGTCTTGCTTTTATTCTATTAGGGGAGCGACCGTTAGCTTTGTATATTCAAACTTTGGCCAACAGGTACGTGAGATTGGATATTTCATAGCCTAGTAGGGTTCTTGCTTGTGTTCTATCATGGCCGTCTTTATTGGAGCACATCAAGGCGCGTCAGTATGATAATCCCCACTTTCTTCTGCTAAAGGACACGATGCGACACGATGATTCCAAGGAGGTTACTATTGGAGATGCTGGGGTATTAAGGCTTCAGGGCCGGATTTGTGTGCCTAATGTGGATGGGTTGCGTGAGTTGATACTTAAGGAGGGCCATAGTTTGCGGTAGTCCATTCATCCAGATGTTGTGAAGATGTACCAGGACTTCAGGCGGCAATATTGTTTGTGGAGGATGACGAAGAATGTTGTTGAGTATGCTGATCGGTGTTTGAACTATCAACAAGTGAAGTGCGAGCATCAAAGACCTGGTGGTTTGCTTCAGAGGTTAGATGTTACAAACTGGACATTGGAGCTTATCGTCATGGATTTTGTAGTTGGGCTTCCATGGACCTTGAGGAGATTTGATGCAGTGTGGGTTATTGTGGACAGACTGACCAAGTCTGCACACTTCATTCGAGTCATGACTACCTTCTCTTCAGAGTAGGTAGCTCGAATTTATCTTCGGGAGATTGTTCATTTTCATGGTGTGCTCGTTTCTATTATCTCGGATCGAGGAACCCAATTTACATCGCATTTTTAGAGATCAATGCAGCGAGAGTTGGGCACACAGGTCGAGCTAACTATGGTGTTTCATCTCAAGACGGACGAACAGACCGAGCATACCATTCAGATGTTGGAGGACATGTTATGAACGTGTGTCATTGATTTTGAGGGATTATGGGATCAATTTCTACTGTTAGTAGAGTTCGCCTACAACAACAACTATCAGTTGAGTATCCAGATAGTTGCATATGAGGCCTTATATGAGAGGCGATGTCATTCTCTAGTCGGTTGGTTTGACCCTAGGGAGGCTAGGTTATTGGGATTTGATTTGGTTTGTGATGCTTTGGAGAGGGTGAAGTTGATTTAGAAGAAGCTTCATACAACGCAGTCTAGGCAGAAGAGTTATGTGGACGGGAAGGCTCGTGATGTGGCTTATATGGTGGGTGAGAAGGTTCTACTCAGAGTTTCACCTATGAAGGGTATGATGAGATTCGAGAAGAAGGGCAAGTTGACCTCTAGGTATATTGGTCCTTTTGAGGTGCTAGAGAGAGTTGGATAGGTGGCCTACAGTTTTTCCTTGCCACCTAATTTATCGGAAGTTCACCCAGTATTTCATGTTTCTATGCTCCAGAAGTATTATGGAGATATGTCACATGTATTATACTTTAGCATGGTGCAGTTGGACGGAGATTTGACTTATAATGTGGAGCCGGTGGCCATTTTGGAGCGACAGGTTCGAAAGTTAAGGTCGAAGAATATAGCATCGATGACGGCTCATCGGAAAGGTCAGCCTGTCGAGAAGGCTACTTGGAAGGCCGAGCAAGATATACGGAGCAGATATCCTCACCTTTTTGAGATTCCAGGTATGAATCTAGACCCATTCGAGGAAGAACATTTGTTTAAGAGTGAGAGAATGTAATGACCTAACCGGCCGTTTAATGTATTTTAACTATGTTTCCCCTATTTGATGCTTTACACATGTGCATTTGTGATTATGTGACTTGAGAGGTCGGTTGGTTTGGGTTCGGGGGAGTTTTGGATTGAATCGGGACACTTAGTCACAAGATTGGATACTTTAGTTGTAAGAGCTTATCGGAGTTTGAATTTTGTGTAGACGACCCCGAAATGGTGTTTTGATGGTTCCAATAGGTTCTTACAGTGATTTTTGACTTAGGCGTATGCCCGGATTTTGATTGGGAGGATTGTAGGTTGATTTGTTGCTTTCTGGCAAAACTTGAAAACTTGAAAGTTTGGAAGGTTGATAGGTTTGACCGAGAGTTGACTTTGTTGATATCAGGTTTGGATTGCAGATCCGAGAGTCACTATAGGTCCATTGTGTCATTTGGGACTTGTATGAAAAATTTGAGGTCATTCCGAGTTGATTTGATATGGTTTGACATGAATTTTGGAAGTTGAAACTTTGTTAGTTTATTAGGATTGAATTGAAGTGCGATTCGTATTTATGATGTTGTTTGGTGTGATTTGAGACCTGGAGTAGGTACGTGTTATGTTTCGAGATTGGTCGGCATGGTTGGATGGAGTCCTAGGGTCCCCGGGCGTGTTTCAGATGTGAGAGTGGGCTAGAGGAGCTGTGTCCGCAGATGTAGAAGGCTTGGTACAGAAGCGAGACCGCACCTGCGATGGGAGACCGTAGAAACGGGTGCGCAAGTGCGTGGGGGAAGACCGCAGAAGCGAGAGGTTGGGACTTAAGTGAGGACTGCAAATGCGGGCCTTGGACCGTAGAAGAGGAGCTGCAGATGCGGCGGATTGTCCGCAAATGCGAAAATCACTAGGCAGACTTTATATTTCAGAGGGTTTAGTCATTTTTAATTATTTGGAGTTGTAGAGTTCTGACAGAGGCAAGTTTTAGAGAGGATTTCACCACAATTGAAGGGATTCGAGTCGTTCGGAGATCGATTCACGTGGAAAGGGCTGTTCGAAGTATTAATTTACGCATTTTGAGGTACGTAACATATCTAAACTTCATTTGAGCATAATTAGTCCCTGTAGACTATGATACTTAAGATTGTTTGGGGTGATGCACGTGCTAGGTTACAGGTGTGTGTGCCTATACCAGGATAATCATGATCCGGGAGGACTTTAGGCAACTGTAAACTAGTTTGCTTTCACGCCTCGTTATATCCGTGTTCTCTCTACTTCAATGATAATTTGAGTTGTGATTCATGTTAGAAATCATATCTAGGCTATATACTTATTGATTTGAAATATGATAGGGGTATTCTTCTTGTTTTGAGTTGTTTACCTTAGTTGTAGCCATATTCTCAGTCATAATTCTTGATTTTCATGATATATCTAGGTCTCTGTACATTATTTATATGTCATACAACATGTTGTTGTTGTCTTTTATATGTGATACTGTTTGGGCTGAGTTCTATGAGATATGATCCGTTGAGACTTGAGCGGTTGGTGACTGATGTAGGCCATAAAGCCGTATTGTGAATTTATATTGGATCGAGTTGCACGCCACAACGGAGTAATATTTAGATTGGGTTACACACCGCAATAGTTACATTGATTAATGACTAGCGCTTGGGCAAGGATCCACCCCTCCAGAGTCTGATATCGTAGTGACCTCAGGTACAGAGTTATATATGTGCTTTGGTGAGGGGCATTTATGCTAGGCACCCATACAGTGTTGAGTGTGGTGGTGTGTGTAATGGTGAGGGGAACTTATGCCAGGCACTGTGAGTGTGCTGAGAGTGAGTGTACTTGATGATTCCTCTGTGATATTATTGACTTAACATATAGGCATAGAGATGTATTTTTCTCATGCTAGCTAGTAAATAAAAATATCTTATCTATTGTTGAAAGTTTGAAAAATTTCAGTTTCCTTGTCGAACTCATGTTCTAGCAATTTCAGAGAAAGATTGGGCTTGAATTGTTATAGTTGGAAAATATGTCTCATTTTTCGTAACTGTGAACTAGCTGAATGTGATATCTTTTGAGTTATTTACTTTTACTGTCTTCATTAGATTATGAATTGTTATTGATTATAAGTGTTGGACACTGACTTTCTTCTGAGTTTGTCACTGCTATCAGCCCAAGGTTAGGTTTGTTACTTATTGAGTACATGAGGTCGGTTGTACTCATACTATACTTTCCACTTTATATACAGATCCAGATACTTCGGGGCATGGTGGTTGTTAGAGATTCGCACCGGTTTCAGTTTGCGGAGACTACGAGGTAGCCGTTATGTCATTCGTAGACCTTGAAACTCTCTTTTAGGTATATTTTGTTGTCGATGTTCTATCATTTAGACGGTTTTGTATTGAGTATTGACTCTGTATTTTTGAGGTTCAATGTGCATGCTCGTTGACACCAGATCATTGGTATGGTTGTAGTTGTTTTATTGTTATTTTTCTCAGATAATTTATGATATTACCATTGTTGAAATTAAGCTTCTATTAATTTAGTTAGAGTTATTATGAAATGGTTGGCTTGACTAGCAAGCAGTGTTAGGCGCCGTCACGGCTCCAGTGGGAGTTGGGGTCGTGACAATTACCTAAATTCTATCCAAAACTCTAAATTTTTGTCTATAAAATCCTAGATTTGATAGTGAAAATTTATATTAAAAAAAAGGTAATTGAAATTGAATGAAAACAAGTTAAAGTTACTAACCTAGAAAGTCGGAAAGAAATTGCTCTCCAAATATCGCCTTTATGGAGTCTAGGTCTCAAAAATAGTGTAAAAGCTAAGTCCCGATTTTTTCACATTTTACCTAGTTGCAGGTATCGTAACTTCGAGCCCTTGTCCATAATTGTGATGTCCGTAAATGTGCATAGTTGGTCACAATTGCGATCCATCCCCTTAGCCACAAATATGGCAAATGCGAAGGCCCCCCCCTTCCGCAAAAGCGGTCACAACTTCACGATTGTGAAGATTCCCTCAAACTCCCTAGTGGCGCAAATGCGACACAAATGCTACAAATGTGATACCCCAGTTTGCAAATGCGACTGATACTTTGCAAAAGCGAAGGTTCCAGCCCCATTCTCAGTCATCGCAAATTCGAGACTTGTAGGCCATGAAGACCAGCAGTTGCCTTTAGCTGCCAAAACTATTTGAAACATATCCAAAACTCACCCGAGCCCCTCGGAGTTCTATTCGAATATTCACACAAGTGTAATAACATCCTACAAACTCGCCCGCAAGCTCAAATAATCAAAATAACATAAAAAAATCAAGAATCGATCATTAAAACTCAAGATTTTCAAGTTCAAAACTCAAATTTTCAACCTTTTCACATAAAGCCGAAACGGCCTCCTTCACCCGGGACGGGCCCCAACCAAATATGCATGCAAGTCCAAAATTATCATACGAACCTACCGGAATCGTCAAAATACCGATCCGATGTCATTTACCAAAAACTTTGACCATGGTCAATTCTAGCAATTTTTAAAGTCAAAATCATATTTTCTTTAAAATTTCACATATAAACTTTCTGGAAATCGACACGGACCACGCACGCAATTCATAAATCATCAAATTGAGTTATGAAAAGTCTCGAAACGTAAAAAAACAAGCTGGTACTCAAAACAACCTATTAGATCGTTACAATCTAGCTAACAACCAGTGAGTGCATTTCCTTTAATTCCATTAGAGATTAAACGACTTAATTGTGCTAGGACGAGAAGTAACACGAGTTTAGATTTGGACCTGTTCTTTTAGATATTCTTGGGGGGAGGTTTTATTGAATCTCAATTTGAACTTAGACTGTAATAATTATCTTAGTTATGTTTTGGACTTAGTTTCAATTAAAAGTCATGTTAGGGATAGTTAGTGATTGAAAAGAAACTGAAAGTTAAGGTTTCTCTGCTGGATTAATAAATGAAAAATTTGTCATTAAACACTTCTTGTACAATTTTAGGAAAAATTATAGGTGTGTTATAAATATATTATATTATGGATTCTCATCTAGTATTCCGTTGTAAATAAGTTCCTGAAGAAATTTATCCATATTGGACTCCATCGTAAATATGTTTATATATTTAGTACTCTATTGGAAATAAGCCTCTTGAAGAAGTTTATTATTTCGACACTCCGTTGTGGATAATTATTACTCCTGTAGAAGATTATCTATAACCGGTACAATAACAACTTATAAGAAGCTTACGCAGCAGCTTGCAGTAGAAGCTTACAAGCAGCTTGCAGTAGCAGCTTACACAGCAGCTTGCAGTAGCAGCTTATATAGTAGCTTACAGTAGCACCTTACACATCAGCTTCATTTCTTCTATAAATAGAAGAGATTTCAGTTTATTATGTACATGAGTTTGAAGTTGAATAATATATCAATATCTTCTATACTTATTTTTGATTTATTTACTTTACTATTTTTATTTTATAACACGTTATCAGTACGAGACTCTACCATATCGAGCACTTACTTTGAATTTAATTTTTCTATTTCATGATAAGAAGTAATTCAATGTCACAATACTGAGGGAACTAATAGATGGTACCCAACATAGAAAATCTAGAAGAAAAGCAAGTCTCTACATCGTTGGAGAAATCAAATGCTTAGCTTGTGTATTTCTAGCTATTATGATTATTTGGTGGCGAAGCACCAATTGCTTGGAGGTATCAAGTATTACTTATTTCATTAATTACTCATCTTAGCTATTAAAAGTGTTATAAAGAGAAATCATGTATATCATCTAAGAGAGAAAATTTGCATTGGTGCATGCATGTGGCTAATGATTGAAAGAGATTTGTCACCTCCAAAAGGTGATTTTTTAAAATCCATCCAATCTTCCTACTATCACTAGGAGTGATAAATATTTTGAGAGGCAGCAAATTTGCTCTTGCAGAGCATCGCTTGAACTCCAGTAGAGTTCATGAGAAATGTAAGATCAGTAGAAGTGATTATATATTTTATATCGCTTTATTGTAACTAAATTTGGTTAACCACCAGAAGTGGTATATGCCTATGACCACTAGAAGTAATAATTTAGGTCTTTATCGTTACAATTGAATATAAGCTAGAAAAATATTCTCTATATTACATGCATGCCTCGATTTTTTCCAGAAATATCATTATCTTAAAATAGGTTCTAAGACATCACACAATTTGGTGTGATTAATGCACGTTCAGATAATTATGTTCCGTTTCCTGAACGATGAGAACTTTTGATAAATACTAATCCATTCCCCGAAGTGAATGTGACAATATTAATAAAGCTCATAAATATGAACGCGTTATTGATGTAAATATATTACAATTCACCTCCAGAAGAGGTAATATAATTTAGAGAATATATACTCAATATTTCGTATTTTAAATTTGCTTCTGAAGAAGTAACACAATTGAAATTTCCTCCTAAAGTAGGAAAATATTATGAAGAGGTATTTTCTTGTGCTTAAACAATTGTTTTATATTGTTTATTTGATTACGATTTTCTCTCATGATACCAGAAGTGTCTGAGCAATATTTGATAGTACAAAATGTATCAACAACTCCTGAAGAGCTAACTGTTTGTCTAGAAGATACATGACACCAGTAGTGTCCGATAAATATTAAATTATGGATAATAAATGAAGGCTCTCTAAGAGCTTATATACAAGTGTATGTCATTCATATTATATGATTATGGTAAAAACATATGTTGTAGTACACCTGAAGTTTACTAATACAAATAGCTATCATATTGAGACTACAAATGATTGGAAGATTGAAAATCTTCATGTTTCCACAATCATAGGGGGTAAAATAATATGTATGCGAGAAGTGACCCGCCTTATTCTTCAATTTGTACTATATCATATATCACAGTAAACGAGAAGTTTACTAATGCAAAAGCAGCCACCGTAAATCAGAAGTTTTACTGAGTCAAAAGTAGCTACATTAAATCAAAAATTCGCTGATATAAAAGTAGCCACAGTGAATAAGAAGTTTACTAATGCAAAAGTTTATGCCATAGTAAACCTGAAGCTTACTAAGAGATAGCACATGCCATGATAAACTTGAAGTTTTTCATTTTCCATTTTAAATGAGATATTTGAGAATTCAGATAAGCATATACTGAAGAACTAGAAGATTCTTCAAGAATTCTCTTGTGTTGCTTGTTCTCATAATAAATTGATTATACCATTTAAAGTTGGGACTAAGACCCCTGAATTCTGGAATATATAAAAGGTTAATATGGGCCGATTCACTTATCATGTGAACCACTTATAGATGCATATATGATATGGTTATATGTGTGTTTATTGTCAACCTGTTGTTTGGCATTTGAAATTATTTTTCTCAATTAAGAACATAATTTTCAGATTATAAAATCAAGATAGTTCATCTTAATGATGCTGGTTTATATCCAAGCTAGTTTAGCATTGATTACCTCCTATTAATAGCTAAACTATTATCTATGAGAACAAAGCCTCATGTGTTGGCCTAAGATTTTCTAAATTGCATACAGCAGCACTAGTATGCATTATACCAATAAAATATGATAAGTCCTCCCCTCACAATTGGTTTAGGATCAGAAACCAAATATTTTTACTATCTAATAATTTTTTTATGTGTGGTATATGATTAATATCTCTACCACAATGCACAAAGATAGGTTTCCCAATGAAGATTGGGGAAATGTGTTAGTTTTTCTAACATTTGGGGGATGGAATAAACCACTGAAAAATATGTTATATGAATAGAATTATCATTAATATGATCCTAACTTAGAAGATAATTCAAGTCAAATGCCAGATACATTTGCTAATCCAAAATTAAATATCATATTTCAGCTGCAAATGCTCCTAATAAAATTAAAGTCCTTGAAGGATAAAGTTTACTGCACGCATGAAGCGTAATAAATCGATCGGTTCCAAAGGTAACAATCCTTGAAAAATGATAGGAGCAATTAATCAAAATGATCGTAATGAGGAGGAAATCAGCTCTAGAAGAGCTCACGACATAACATTTCATGAAACTCCAGAAGAAGTTCAGGTACCTGAATATAAAAAAAGTGATGAGTTCTGAACAAGTTATGTCGCTTAGGAACCGATACAAAATGATCGTCGACGATATATTTGATATAATATAGTTCACAATATTATAAAAGATTGTGAGGATCGGACCTGTAGTGCAGACACCTGAAGATGTCATGCCATCTAAATGCAAGTCATAACCTTTATGACTCATTTGATTAAGTCTATATGAAGATCCCCGAAGGATTTAAAATGCATGAAGCATATACTTCAAAGTATCGTGAAATGTACTCAATAAGATTACAAAGATCTTTGTACGGTTTAAATCAATCTGGGCGCATGCGATATAATCGCCTCAGTGAATATTTGCTGAAAGAAGGTTACATAAATGATGTTATTTGTCCATGTATTTTTATAAAGAAAATGAAATTAGAATTTGTTATACTTGTTGTTTATGTTGATGACATAAATCTTGTTGGAACTCAAGAAGAGCTCCAAAAGGCAATTAAATATCTTAAGAAAGAATTTAAGATGAAAGATCTTGGAAAAATAAAATTTTGTCTTGGTCTGCAAATTGAATATTTGGCAGACGAGATCTTTATCCATCAATGTGCCTATACAGAAAGTGTCTTTAAACGCTTTTACATGGACAAAGCGCACCCATTAATTACACCAATGGGTGTTCGATTACTTGAAGTAAATAAGGATCCGTTCCGACCTCCAAAAGAGGATGAGGAACTCCTTGGTCCTGAAATACTCTATCTCAGTGCAATTGGTGCACTTATGTATCTTGCTAATGCTAACAAAGGTGGTGCATATCCTATTGGTTATGCAGATGCAGGTTATTTATCTGATTCCCATAGAGCTCGATCTCAAATCGTGTATGTGTTTACATGTGGAGGTACTGTCACATCATGGCGCTTCACAAAGCAATCTATTGTTGCTACTTCTTTAAATCATGCTGAGATAATAACTATTCATGAAGCAAGTAGGGAATGCGTATGGCTGAGATCAGTGATTCATTTTATTCGAAAAAAATATGGGTTGGAATGTGAAAAAAAAACCCATAATATTATACGAAGACAATACTTTATGCATAACCCAATTAAAGGGGGGATTCATAAAAGGAGATAGCATGAAATATATTTTACCAAAGTTATTCTTCACACATGATCTCGAGAAGAATGATAATATCATTGTGCATCAAATCCTTTCAAGTGATAGTCCACCAGATTTATTTACTAAATCTTTACCAACTTCAACTTTTGAGAAGATAGTATACAAGATTGGAATGCGGAGACTCAATATTTGAAACAAAGTTTTCATCAAGGGGAGTAAAATACGCGTTGTACTCTTTTTCTCTTACTAAGGTTTTTTCCACAGGGTTTTCCTTATAAAACTTTTAATGAGGCATCTAGCAATGCGTATTACTTGATATGTGTACTCTTTTTCCTTCACTAAATATTTTTCCCACGGAGTTTTTCCTAGTAAGGTTTTAACGGGGCACATTATCTTTTAATGAACATTCAAAGGGGAGTGTTATAAATATATTATATTATGGATGTCCATTTAGTACTCCGTTGTAAATAAGCTTCCTGAAGACGCTTATCCATATTGGACTCCCCCGTAAATATGTTTATATATTTAGTACTCTATTGGAAATAAGCCTCTTGAAGAAGCTTATCATTTCGGCACTCCGTTGTGGATAATTATTACTCCTTTAGAAGATTATCTATAGCTGGTACAATAACAACTTACAAGAAGCTTACACAGCAACTTATAGTAGGAGTTTACAAGCAGCTTGCAGTAGCAGCTTATACAGCATCTTGCAATAGCAGCTTACACAATAGCTTCATTTCTTATATAAATAGAAGAGATTTTAGTTCATTATGTACGTGAGTTTGAAGTTGAATAATATATCAATCTCTCTCTATACTTATTTTCGATTTATTTACTTTACAATTTTTATTTTATAACAAGGTAAAAATTTTTGGAGGAAAAAGTCAAGTTGACTATATTGTAGTCAAATTTGTTTGGTCGTCTTATTAGTATTTTTGTACAAACATACCTAATATTCAAACAAAAACAGATAACTCATGTGTTAAAAACATGAAACTGCCTTCTAGAAAGTTGCATGTCTTGACCGTTGCTCCAAGTTTTCAGAGACGGTACTATACATAATATTTTACTTCTCTAAAGTGTAACTATAATAAAATTACAATTATCTTCTTCTCTCTGAAATATTCATTTCGTGTTCTTACGGAATTTTGGATCAGAATTTTGTTTCGCTTTGTAAATCTTGAGCATGCCATACAACTATCAATAAAATAACAAAGGTCATAAACTAAAACAGCGATTTCATAGCCCTGATAATCTTCTGCTTCTGCAATTCTTTTGTCCATACTGATTTTATAAGCGTTTGGATATAAATTTGGTTGACACTTAAAAAAAATTAAAATTATATTGAAAAATAGTTTTTGGAAGAAGTTGTGTGTGAATATGTATTTTACTTGAAAAAAAAATTAAAATCTTATGACCGGAAGAAAAAAATTCACCGAAACACTAGCCCAAATTAATTTTTGGAACTTAGAAAATTTTTCTTCAAAAGATTTTTAAAAACTGATCAAACTCTATGCTTTCAATTTTTTTTATTCTTTTTGATAAAAAGTATAAAAAAAAGAAAAAACTATATCCAAACGACAACTTTATCATTTCAGGTCACGTAGAAGAAACAAAAAAGTTATACAATTTAGTGTATACATTCGCGTGCAGGTAGACAAGAAATTCTGAAAGAAGGAAAATTGTCTACACTTTTTTGACTTATTGGGTATCTTAGTACGTTATAAAATATTGATCACGCGTAATCAAAATACTAGCTCTTTTCACGGTTCCACCGTTTTCACATGATTATTCCTTCAATATTTTAGCTTATCTTGGTGCTTCATATCAAAGATAACTCGATAACCGAATCTACTATTATGCTAATTAATCCCATAATTAATAACTATCACGGCTAGAAAACTGTCAAAAAAAACGTCAAGGAAAAGTGACTGAAATCGATCGGAATCCAGGAAAACCGATCAATTTCCGACAGACTTTAATTCGTTGAAAAAACAGTGATCGCTAACGTTTGGCGACCGTAGTCGGTCAAAATTTCCGACCGAAGTAGGTCGGTACATTCAACGCACCTTTGACCAAATAATCTGACACAAAACTAAATATACTGACCGATGTCGGTCGGTATTGTAGAAAATAATTTTTTATTGATTTTTAAAGTAGCGATACGACATCGGTCGATATCATAATTATTTATTTCTTTAAAAATTGTACGTTTCCGACCGAAATCGGTCAGTATTATTAGAATATATGAAACTTAAAATCAAACATTCCGACCGATTTCGATCGGTAATTTCAATACATGAAAAACATTCATTGTTGATATCGACCGATGTCGGTCGGTAATTTTAAATTTCTACGGAATTTTATTTTAACGTTTCTAATCGACTTCGATCGATATGCGGTCGGTTTTTTAGGTAAAAATTTGGCGGAATACATAGTTGCACCACCTGCCAACAACAAATAACAACCTATAATGGCAGCATTATATTGCAGCCATTCAACCAATAACAACAACAATAACAATATTTATAGTGTTTCAAAAAATCCAACAACAAAATGTTTCACAACTTAAAACTTCAAACATCATTCAACAACTATTTTTTACTACATCATCTCCATCTCTACTACTGTAAGCTTCATCGTCGGCATGGTTGGAAGGATCACGACGAGAAGGATTGCCATTTGGGGAAGACTCACGAGACCGGGAAATCGGAAAAGCACCACTAGCAAGATTGGTTAGCTTACCTTGAAGGCTATCGAATTGTTTATCTCTCTTTTCTTCTCTAGCCTTTGCCTCTTCAAGCTCCGCTGACAGCTTTGCGATCTTCTTCTCCATAGCTGAGAGAGTCGACCTATCAAGTGCCTCGCTCTGGGCAAAAGTCCCTATACCTTGCAATCCAGCCCTGTAGCGCCGAAGTGATCTCAGTGGAAGGCCGTATGTTATCCCCTTTTTAGGACAACCGACAACATCCAACCAAATCTTCTACGCTTCTTCGTCTGAAATAGAAGGTTGGTCGCCTTGTTCATTCCGTAGCAAACTCTGAGTGTACTCCTCCACAGTAGTCTTATAGCGACCCTTTATTTAGAATATAAAAAATTATTGACTATATAATATTATAAACATTAATTTTAAGTTATAGTAGTTATGAAACTTACATATGCAATCTCCACCCGGTTCTCGACCCATCTACTTTGATCTGTCGGTGCCATCTTCTTCCGGATATGAGTCTCCATGAAGAACTCATCGTGAGTCAGCTTCCTCCCATATTTTATTTTCTACAAATATAATAAAATATGTTAACTAAATTAAAATAAATATAGTTTGATAAAATTAAATTTAAATGCTTTAAGGAATTACCAGTAGTCTCATCGCAGTCCCCATGCTCCTTGCACCCACACTGTGTAAAGAGCCACCCTTCTCAGATGCTCAGGCCTTCTTTCCTTGTTCACTCTTCTTCTCGAAATTCTCAGTGGCCTACTACCTCAGTAGATCCTCCCACAAATGTGGTAGAACCCATGAAGACTTCTTGGATTTCTTCCGAGCAGCACACAGAAGGAATCATGTAGTCTCTTACAATATTTGAACTCAAATTTGCAAGAATGGCACTATTATGTCGTTCCTCCCATGCACACTTAGTTTGCAAATGAAGTGTGTAACGTTAGAAGAAAATGTTGTTAATATAATACTTAATTAGATAAGAATTGTATTAAAACCTTAAATTGGTTGAAAATTTACACCACGCGCTCCGGTGGAAAATCACTCTAAGTCGCATAGAGTGCATCATATAACCAACCAAGAGCTTCAGTGATTATCTTTGTAGTTTGATGACTAGGTATGAACCTGCAACAAAGCAATTACATTAAATAAACAAGACTAGCTATTATAATTCAGCAAAAACAAAAAAGTAATAAACAAATCTTACCCATTGCCCTCGTGCCTGATGATCATCCCATGATAATACCGCACTGCATTTGGATCATCATCCTTCGATGTATTTGAAGAGTTCATAGAAGGGGAGGCATCTGGCTCAGCGCTACTATCCCGAAGGCGAAGTCTAGAAATGCTACGAGATGAACTCTATGGAGAGGGCGAAGGGGTCACTGATGAAGATGGATGCGATCTAGACCCCTACTGCGATCCAGGTGGCCGTAATCTAGACGGATGCGATCCAGCTGGTGGTGAAGCAAATAGAGCAGATGACGATCGTATCACCACATGGCCCTGTGAGTGATGACTCTGTGTACCCATGTAACTATATGCAGTATTATGTGGAGGAAGCAGGGTATAGCCCTATGGTGGAAAATGGTAAGAATACTGCTGGGAGGGCGAATGGTAGATAGTCTGATGAGTAGATGGATGTGGTGGAAAAGATGTATGCCTAGAAGATTGCTTTCGGCCATCAGTAGCGGATGGATGCAAGTGTGGAGTGGAAGGAAGCGAGGGTGTAGCACTATCCTTATGATCAATAGGACTCTTATCCTTCCTAGACCTACCTCGCCCCTACCGGTCATCTCCATAAATGAATGAAAATGTTAGAATTGAGAATATAAATCTATATAAGTTGAGAGTGCTTGAAAAAACTAACATGCTAGTCGTCTTCAAAATATCCTTCCTCGCCCGAAAATTCTTCCTCTTCACTTATTTCATTTTTATCATGTGATTCTTTGTTCTCATTTTCTATGGTTTTTATTTCATCCATATCAGCTTCTTCTAATATGCGTTGAGGATGCTCTAAGTCATTTTCTAACTGATCGTCCACCATTTGGTTAACACTTGAGGTACCATTTTGGTAAGCAACATCTAGCACATTCTCAACTTTGACCCTACCAACAGGCTTAGTTTTGATTACAACCAATCAATTAGACTTATCACTCCACAATGGATATGGAGCATAATACACTTGCCGAACATTTTCTATAATTATAAAAGGATCATAGCTATCATACTCCCTCTTTTTATTAACTTCATTTATGTTGTACTGCGAGTGTACATTAATACCTCTTCTAGGTGTTGGGTCAAACCACTTGAATCGGAAAAGTGTGATCTTCTTATTTGGACAACCTGAGAATGATAATTCTAGAATCTCTTTGATCACACCATAATAATTATTTTCCCCTATCCTTGCTGCCTTTACCACCTTTAAAACACACCCCATTGTTATTTTTTTTTTAATACTTGGAGCATTCCTCGATGTGAAATTTGTAATCATTCACAAAATACTTGGACATAGTTGTAACCGTAGTTGCAGGTCCCCAAGATATATCTTTCAAAAATTGATTAACACCGTTGTTTGAATTATTGACCTACATGTAGTGTTAAAAACATCGCAAGTGAGAAAGTATATTCACAAGTGACAAACTATGTATATTCACATGTGAGCAAGTATGTAAGTTGCACATACACACTCTTTAAACCATTCCTCAAATGTAGAATATACAACATCATGGCCAAATTGACTCACGAAATCACTGAGCGACACATTGAAAATTTTGTTAGTTGCATCAACCTGATTAAATAATAGTCCATGTAAATTAATCTTACGCCAACACTTATTTAAGAAAGGGTTGAACTTTCGGACAATTTAGCAATACATTATTTGAAGCTGATTTGTACTCCATACTACTTAAGCCCCTGTCACGACCCCAGTTTCCCTCCGTAGGATGTCGTGATGGCACCTAGTCTTTAAGACTAGGTAAGCCTAATGCTTTACTAAAATAAATGACAAAAATTCAACAAACAACTATTAAATATGAAATAAAAATTTCTATACAAGCCAACAATCCCAAAATCGATAGTACAAATCATAAGCTCTACCGAGTTCCCTAGAAAATATCTAAGTACAACTTTTCCGGAATAGAAATAATCTGAACAAAAATAACTTTCGAAGGTGACTCCGAACGAAAAGCGGAAACCAGTAAATGGAAACAAGAACCAACAAGTTATATAAACCGTAAAGCAATAAGAACACCGTGAAGTATCACTAAAACCAAATAAGGAAACACAAAGGACAATCAATTAATCAAGCCGTTCTAACACAAGTTTCATAACGAAATCACTCTCTGGTACTTCATCTAATAGTCACAAGTCACCGGTCTCAACCCACCATCATATACTCATGGTACCTCGTGCCCACATCTCGCATCACAACTGCACGGACAACTCATGTGCCAAAATCTCAATCCGTGCGACATGGTCACAGGCTCACATTCACAATCCGCCTGCCATGGTCACAGGCTCACATCACAATCCACCTGGTATGATCACAGGGTCATAATCACAATCCGCCCAGCATGGTTACATGCTCACAATCTCAATATGCCCGGTATGATTACAGGCTCCTAATCATAATCCTCCCGGCATGGTCACAGGCTCAATATCAACATGGAAAAAGATAATACAAGAATACATGGGAATGATCAATAAATGTCAAGTTTCATACTCCTGAGCTAGTATAAGTGGCATGCTACAGTGTATTCTTTTGCGGGTGTACTACTGCAGCCCAAGTAAACAAGTAATATCAAAGACATTGAATAACGCATCGAAACAACAAAGCAAGTCATGCAAGGTGTATGAAAAACACAAGGGGAAGTACACCATCGCACGAAAATCACCAACACAATGTCTCCAACCATCACACATCATCCCTGACATTGCCACCCTTATCTCTCTAATAACCACCCATATCACTTCACCCTGATATTATCATTAGCCACCCTTATCTCTCCTATAGCCACCCGTATCACTCCACCCTGACGTTATCATTAGCCACTCTTATCTCTCCTATAGCCACCCGTATCAATCCGCCCTAACATTATCATTAGCCACCCTTATCTCTCCTATAACCACCTGTATCACTCCGTATAATAGTCACCCTTATCTCTCCGCACGGACAATAATACAATAGCCACCCATATCACTCCGTATATTCAATAACAGTGAGATGCCACCCTTATGCCCCGCATAACAACAACGGTAAAATACTACCCTTATACTCCGCATAACAACAACGGTGAAATGCCGCCCTTATACTCCTCATATCAACAACCAAACAACACAACAAATCACATGTTCTATCATCACAACAACACAACATATCAACTCGTATCACAAGTGCCTGTAGGCCACAACCTTTCCAAAGATTCAACAATATCAATATTTTCACAACAAATAGCCCATGACTCAACACGACGTATATAGAATCTTAATAACAACAAAATGAACGGAAAAGTAACTCAATAAGGAATAACACCCTTTTTTTAAAACACATCTTTTATTAGAATAGATTAATGACTCTCGATAACTTCAGTTCCAATTAACTGTTTAAGGATAACCTCAATAGTAATAGTACTTCCATGGAATGGCAAACTTCGAACTCTAGTGTATGAATTAGGCTAACAATGAAAGAGATGACACAAACTAGTACTATGTCTAAATGCATGAGAGCAACCACGCAACAAGGATATCATGTGACGATAATTTTAACTAAGAGTAGCTGCACAATAAAAGAAATCACATAATGACACAAAGTGATAACAACTCCCAATAAAGCATATAAGAGCAAACTCAACAAGTAAAGAATGTGACATGTAACGACCACTTCAAATAAAGCATGTGATAGTAGACATGACGAATAAAAGATATAACATGTGCTAACAATTGCAAATAAGTGCATAAAAGATGTCTAAGGGTCTAGACTGGTCAATTTCAACATATAAGCCTGAGTACGTACTCGTCATCTGGCGTACATGGCTTCACATGACACAAATAGCACAAACGACTCAAGTCCTAAGAGGTAGTTCCCCCACACAAAGTTAGGCAAGATACTTACTTCAAATAAGTTAGACCGATATTCTAAAATGACCTTCTCGTGTGAAACAACCTCCGAACAGCTCAAATCTAGCCAAAATAGCTTAAGATCATAAATAAAAACCAGAGAAAACAGTTTCGGATAATAAAACATCGATCTTTAATGAAAACTAAAAAATCAACCCAGACCCACACCTCGGAACCCGATAAAATTTATAAAATCCGAACACCCATTCCGATACGAATTCAACCATACTAAATTTATCCAATTTCGACATCAATTCGTCCTTCAAATCATCATTTTATAATTTTTAAAATTTTTCACAAAATTCCCATTTTCCCCCAATTCAGACTACTAATTGAATGATAAAAACAAAGATAAAATCATAAAATAAAATCAAATTTGGGTAAAGAACACTTACCCCAATCCAACACGTGAAGAACCCCTCAAAAATAGCTCAAATCTGAGGTCCACAACTCAAGATATGATAAAAATTGCTAAACCCTCGAAATAGAGTTCTTTATATTTCTGCCCAAGTAACATGCATCACGGTCGCGGAAATTCGTATGCGAGCGCGAAGAAGAAAATAATCAGCTGCCAAGTATTTCCTACATGAACGTGAGAAGGGAGATGCGAATGCGATTCACCAAAGCCCTAAAGCTACACGGATGCGATGACACTCCGCAAATGCGAAGGCTAACACCCATGGCCTCCCCCAGTCTGGTCACTCACAATGCGATCGCGACCACAATACCCGAACGCGCTGAGGTAGCTTCCTAAAGGCACGTGATCGTGACCTCTTCACTACGAATGCGAAGAATAAAATCTCCTAGCCACAAGAACATGCTACGCGAACGCGGCTTGAACCTCGCGATCGCGTATAAGGGAACACCAGATATCAGATTAGCAATCCAAAACATGAGAAAATGGCATGTAGCCCATTTGAAACAGACCTGGGGCCCTCTGGACCCTATCCGATCATACCAACAAGTTCCATAACAAAATACGGACTTACTCGAGGCCTCAAATCACATAAAACAACATCAAAACCATGAATAGTGCCTCAAATCAAATTTAACGAACTTATAAACTTTCAACTTCTACAACCTGCGCCGAATCATATCAAATCAACCCGGAATGACGTCAAATTTTGCATGCAAGTCCCAAATGACATAACAGAGCCATTTCAACTCTCAGAATTGCAATCCGAGCCCGATATCCACAAAGTCAACTCTCAGTCAAACCTCTCAACCTTCCAAAAATTTAACTTTCCAATTTTTACCAAAATGCATCAAATTAACTTACGGACCTCCAAATCCAAATCCGGACATATGCCCGAGTCCAAAATCACCATACGAAGCGATTGAATTCATCAAAACACTATTGGATTCATCTACACAAAAGTCAAACTCCGATCAACTCTTATCGCTTAGGCTTCTAAAGCAAGAATCCTTCTTCCAACTCAATCCCGAATCATTCAAAATCTGAACTCGACCACACACGCAAGTCATAATACATATTACGAAGCTGCTCGAGACCTTAAGCCACTAAACAGGACGCTAATTCTCAAAATGACCGATCGGGTCGTTACAGTCCCGGACCTGGTTGATTGAATATGTACATTGGTGGATATAATGGATCATTCTCAATCACGACATTGTGCTGATTGGGCCTATTTCTAGCACATGGTACATGAATGTCGAAATAGTAAGAACAAAAATGGACTGTTTTCTTTACAAGATAGGCTTCGCATATAGATCCTTCAATCCTATTCCTTTGTTTAACAAATCGTTTACACTTGCCGATAGCCTTGCACATTGTCATATTAGACGATAACGTTAAAGAAAATTAAAAGAATGAATCAAGGTTTGATTATTACCTCTAGAATGGATACATCCACCTACATTGAACCGGCTTTCCAAGTCGCGCATCGTGTACAATGTTAATTGGAAGGTGTTCCATCACATCAAAGAAACTACATAAAAAATCATTTCCAGCTTATTACTGATTACAGGAATGTTTTGATTCATTTGAAATAGGTTTTCTTCCCTTAATATGGTAGAACATAAGTCCTTGAAGAACAAACTTATCTTTGTGATGGGTTTCCAAATATTTTTAGGCAAACCGCAAAGTGCAATAGGGATTAAAGTTTCCATGAAGATATGACAGTCATGACTTTTCATATGAGTCAGCTTTCTTTCAACCATATCGGTACATTTTCTCAGGTTTGAAGCATAGCCCTCAGGAATCTTTAGGTTTGTCACCCACTCACAAATATGTCGTATTTGTTCCAAATTGAATGTGTAGCTGGCCTTGGGCTTGAATACCTTACCATTGTGTGAAGACTGCAAATGCAATTCAGGTCACCTGGAATATTCTTGTAAGTCCAGTCTGCCCTTCGGTTTATCTTTTGTCTTATTCTTATCGTCCATCACTTTGTTGAACAAATTGTAAAAATAGTTCTGCTCAGTATGCACGACATCAAGATTATGTCAGAGAAGATTATCCTTCCAATATGGCAACTCCCAAAATATGCTATGTTTTTGTCCAGTTATGGGTAACACCATATCCAGGAAATCTAGAAGGTGGAGCCTCGGTAACTTTAGTAAAGTTCTGAACCCTCTCCCAAATTTTCTCAGCGGACAAAATTGGAGGTGGCAAATCATGTTCAATTGTATTCTTTTTTAATGCATTCTTCATCCTATTGAACTCATGATCAACTGGCAAGAACTGACGATGACAATCAAACCATGACTGCTTTTGGCCATGTCTAAAAGTGAACACTTTACCATTTTCCATGCAGTAAGGACATGCTAACTTTCCAGCAGTCATTCACCCAGACAACATTCCGTACGCAGAAAAATCATTAATGGTCCACATTAAATTAGCACACAAGTTGAAATTTTACTTAGTTGATATGTCATATGTCTCAACTCCGTCATACTATAACTGTTTTAGCTCATCAATTAGAGGTTGCAAATATACATCAATCAAACTCTTTAGATTATGGGGACCGAGAATAACACAATTTAAAAAGATATATGGACTAGTCATACACATTTCAGACAGAAGATTATACGGCGTAATAAAGACTGGCCAGCATGAATATGGTGTTGCAGAAACCTAAAATGGCATGAAACTATCAGCACACAAACCCAACCGAACATTAATCGGTTCACTAGCATAATCCGGATACGTCTTATCAAAATGCATCCAAGCTTCCCCATCTGAAGGATGCCACATAACACTAGGTGGCCTTCTATTTTCATAGTGCTATCTCATATGAGGAGTGGAACTCATTGATGCTTATAACCTCTTTAATCTAGGAATAAATGGTAAATAATGCATCGACTTCACAGCAACATTCTTCTCGCTGGATACCCGCTTATAACGAGGGTTTTCACAAAATTTATAACTTTCTAAATCTGCATCACCCTTATGATACAACATGTAACCATCATCACAATAATCGATTCTCATAGACGAGAGTCCTAACATAGAAACTAATCTTTTAGCCTTATAGAAATCTTCAATTATGTTGAAAGTTGGGTCAACTAGTTCACTCATAAGGCCAATGAAAGAATCCATTCCCGCTTGAGAAATATTGATATCTGATTTGATACTTAATAATCTAATTGCAACAAACAACTGAGAGTGCATACTCCCTTCACTTAGTGGACGACTAGCGGCCTCTAACTGTTCATAAAAATATTTTTCCTCTTCGTTAGATCTTGTTCAACACTTTCATAGGGTTCAAACTCGAAGTGCATTCCAAAAGCATCTGAAACCATTTCATGGTATCTACGATATTGAACGTTATTCCCCACCGACCTACTACTTTTACCAACATTTATGTTATGAAATACACTATCGGTACCATCAATCTCTCCATGACTAGTCCACACAAAATAATTATCCATAAACCCCTTTCTATAAAGATGAGTCTTAACATCATCCGATCCGAAAAAATACAAACACTTGCACTTCACACAAGGATACCTAATCATCCCTCCAAACTTAAATGGTTCAAGTGACATTGCATGCCTAATAAATTCATTAACCCCTTCTATAAATTCCTCCCTAAAAAACCGACGATTAGGATAATTCCTATTATACATCCAACTACGACATTCCATCTACACAGAGAACATATAAATTGCATGTTATATTAATTGAGTATTCAAATTAATTTATAGTTTAAGTTACATAATAAACTTTAGTAATAATATAGTAAATTTAAATAATTTGAGTGCTTATTAATTTGAAAGTTCACATATATCCCTAAATAAGTTCTTTTAAAATTCAATTAGACCATTAAAGGGTAATATAATTAAATAAATTCAAATTAGTTAACCCTAGCATTAGTCATAATTAGACTTTCACATTCAATTAGAATGAATTATTATCTTGTATTCTCCTTGTTCCATTGGACTCTTTCTCTTCTTTAGTTTCTTCTTAGTGTAACAAGTTTACACACAATTGTGTTCAATAAGCCTAAAATCCTAGTCAAATTTTAGAACGAATATATTTGAGATTCTTCCACTACTAGAAGTAACTATTCTTAATTATTTCCCCAAGGCAAGAACAAAATGCAATATTCTTAATTAATAAGTTTTAGATTTGCAATTTTTACGTACAATCATTTGGAATGCAGTATTCACTGGCCCGAGTAATTCAGAATCTCATTGTATAAGGCCTATTAAAGGAGAACCCTAATTTAATTAAACATTAATTAAACCCTAATTTATACAATTAAAATAATTAAAATTACTTAAATTAAAAAATATAGATAACTAACCTTGAAAGAGAAGAGGGGGGGGGGGATTGATTTTGGATGACGGAGGATGAGAAGTGGTTGGCGGTGGCGGCGGAGCAGTAGTGGCGAAGGAGGCAGTGGTGGTGGCGTTTGGGTGAGAAACAGTGGCGGGGGAGGGGGGACACTTCTAGGGGCTTTTTTTTTGGGTGAGGAGGGAGATAGGAGTTGATTTTGGGTGGGGATTTGGGGGAATCGCGACTGGAGGAGGAGGAGAAGAGAGATAGAGAAAAGAAGAAAATGGGAAAAAATCCCATCTCTGGCAGGGCTAATTTGGAAATTTTTGATTGAAATCGGTCGGAAAATTTGGTCGGTATGTTTAAGTGGCCTTTGATCGTTTGACCACGAATAATTCTAACTGAAATCGATAGGTAATATAATTTTAAATATAAAAAAATTGTTTAATTTAAAAACTGTCCGAAGTCGGTCGATTTTAGCCAAGATACAAATTAATTAAAGGTACTATATACTATTTAATTAATTGTGTATATATATATATAGATATATATGTATATGTCACGACCCAAAATCTAAACCGTCGTGATGGCACCTAATCCAACACGCTAGGTAAGCCAATTAGAAAAATAACATAATATAATAACACTGAAGTGAATCAAAGATGAGATAACTGAATTTTATACAACTCCCCAAGGACTAGTAGTACAAGTCATGAGCTTCTAAGATTTAGGGTTTACAAAGCTAGTAAAATAAATACCTTATCTGTCTGAATGTAGATAAACATATTTTCATAAGTCTAGAGCTTCCAAGAACAAGAGGCGACTATAATTGGTACACCGGTACAACTTCAAATCCAGCTCCCGCCATGCACAGAAACATCAGCATCCAACATTTGCACTCAAGATGCAGAAGTGTAACATGAGTATAACTGACCACATATACTCAATAAGTAACAAACCTAACCTTAGGTTGAAAGTAGTGACGAGCTGGGACAAAGGTCAGAGTCCAACACCAATAGCCAGCAACAGTTCATAACAATATAATAAAAATGGTACAGGAAATAACTCAGAGATATAATGTTCAGCTCGTTCACAGTTTCGGAAAATAGGCATGCTTTTCATGTATTACAGTGAAAACCCCAAATCTCTTACCGAAAGTACCAAAATATGAGTAAGTTTGTAAAATCATGATTTTCTTTCCAAAATCTTTCAACAGGTAAATGTTTCTTCATCAAATGGCATGAGGAAAAATGCACCTATATGCCTACATGTCAATGTATATGAGAAGTCATGAATGACGTGATACCGTACATCATGAGGAAAAAAATGCATCTCTATGCATGTATGTCAAATGTGCATGTCGAATGCAATACAACATAGTGAATAACCATATGCATACTCTTAGAGTATCAATCCACTCAGTCCTCCCAGTCACTCAGTCCTTACAGTCACTCAATCCTCCCAATCGCTCGGCACTCACACTCGACACTCGCACTTGCACTCGCACTCACACTGAATAGGTACATGTGCTCACTATGGGTTTACAGAGTCCGAAGGGGCTCCTTCAGCCCTAGCGCTATAATGAGCCAATCATGGCATGAATCTGCACGGACAACTCACGTACTGCACAGACAACTCACGTGCCATAGTATCAATATCTGGATCCGCACGGACAACTCACGTGTTGCACAGACAACTCACGTGCTATAGTATCATCATCTGGATCCGCACGGACAACTCACGTGCTATAGTATCAATAACCTCATAATTAGGCCCTCGGCCTTATTCAGTCATTAATCTCTCCAGTGTCTCGGGCTCACAATACTCATGCTAAGTAGCCCAAATCAATGATATGAGATGTGAAATATACAATAACAGAGACTGGGATACGATATGAAATGATGAATGCGACTAAGTACATAACTGCAATTAAGCAAATAACTCAACAACCAAGAATGACCACTGTGGGTCCCAATAGTACCAACATATAGCCTAAACGTGATTTCTCGCATAAATTACAGCTCAAGTGCTTTAACACATAGAGTACAGTAGAAATGTTCAGATAAGATAGCTACACATTTCTACGGAATCGACTAAATCATAACTCACAAGGTGCACCCCCACACACCCATCACCTATCATGCGCGTCACCTAAAAATCAATCAAATAACATGTAATTCGGGGTTTCATACCCTCAGCACCAAGTTTAGAAGTGTTACTTACCTCGAACAAGCCAAATCCAATACCGAGCAAGCCAAACGATGCTCCAAAAATGCCATCTCGCGCATACCGACCTCCGAACGGCTCGAGACTAGCCAAAAGTAACTCAAATACATCAAATAAAGCCCAAGGAAATAATTCTAAATGATAAAGGTCGAATCTTTAATCAAAAGCACAAAGTCAACCAAAACGTCAAACCCAGGCCCGCGCTGCGGAACCCGATGAAACTCATAAAATCCGATAACCCATTGAATTACAAGTCCAACCATACTAGTTTCACTCAAATCCGACTCCGAATCGACGTTCAAAACTCAAAAATTCACTATATGAAACTTTAGCCAAAACCCCTAATTTCTCATTAAAATTCACAATTCAATTACCAAAAATAAAGATAGATTCACGACATATAACCAAAACCGAGTAGATAACACTTACCCCAATCCATATGGTGAAAATCGCCTCAAAACATTCCCAAATCCGAGCTCCCCAACTCAAAATATGACCAAATGAACAAACCCTCGATATTAAATATTTTTGCCCAGATATTCTGCCTCATTTAGTGTACCAAACGATCCCGAAACTCACTTTTGATATCTCCAATGGATTCCTTGTGAAATTCCAGTCAAGTTACGCTTTTGAATCACTCCATTTGACCTTATAACGAAGGAGATATGTTGGTTTCAATATTTGGAAATAGTGCAAACTTTTAAATACGAATTCAGTAGCAATTTCGTAATTACTCTGAAAATAATCTTGCAACCCAATTTTTAGTAAATGACCATAAATTTCTCATACGATGTCGAAACTTGATGATTCCAGTTGCTATGGTTCCAAAATTATGATACGACTCTAATGCTTTAATCAAAATAGAAATTGGAGCTCATTTGCTTAATGTGATACCATTTATGCTTAAAGAAACGACGTCGAAACATGAAAAACGAGTGCAACACAACCCAAACCTATCCGAAACTCACCCGAGCCCCTCGGGACCCCGTTCAAACATACCAACAAGTCTCATAACATAACATGGACTTACTCGAGGCCTCAAATCATGCATAACAACATCGAAATGACGAATCACACCTCAAATCAAACTTAATGAACTTTTGAACTTTCAACTTCCAAAACTCGCGCCGAAATATATCAAATCAACTCGGAATGAACTCAAATTTTGCACACAAGTCCCAAATGACATAACAAAGCTATTCCAATCCCCGGAACCACAATTCGAGCCCAATATCCTAAAAGTCAACTCTCGGTGAAACTTATGAACTTTTCAAACATTTAAATTTCCAACTTTCGCCAATTAGCACCGAAACCTTTTTGCATTCGGGCATACGCTCGAGTCCAAAATCACTATCCGGACCTAACTGAACCATCAAAACTCTAATCCGAGGTCAAATACTAAAAAGTCAAACTTGGTCAACTCTTCCAACTCTAAAGCTTCAATCATGAAATTCATTTTTCCAAATCAATTCCGAATAACCTGAAAACCAAAAACGATGATTCACACAAGTCATAATACATCATACGATGTTGTTCAATACTTCAAATAGCTGAACGGAATGCATTTGCTCAAAACGACCGGTCGGGTCATTACATTCTCCCCTACTTAAACATATGTTCGTCCTCGAACGTGCCAAAAGTTGTTCCTAATTCGTCAAATTACTATCTAACCTTACCATGCACATACTCGGGGGTGATCCCACGTCATTCTAATCCAAATACGCCTGACGACACAACCTATCTGAAGATCCTTAATTCAACTTTAGCCCATAAACCTTAGAATCCAATTGCCAATCATATGATATACCACTTAACTCCAATACTCATAGCAATAACTCCCTATCACAGTAGCTGCTCAGAACAACCTAATACCTGCAATAAACCTCATCTCTAACAAAACACTATTGATGATGAAAGAAACACACAGAAACTCGTAACCACTTATCAGATCAACAAGTCATGGAGCCCTCTCTCGTTCGATAAGAAACAAAGCCAAACCCTAAGTCGACTTCCGATATTATTCCCCCATCCATACTGTAATCAAATCTCATAGTACCTATTCTAGGTCCAATGACCCCATCTCACCAAACACAACCATTCTATTTACATGCCACACCAATACAACCCTAAGCCACAAACCGTGCAATCCGCACCAATAAGCAACAATTCAAATGTACTCAATCATGGAAAATGACTCAAATGAGAAAACCGTCCCGCAAACTCAACAAGTACCACCACAACGCAATGATAAGAACCCATCATACCGTAGGACCAAAACACATGAATCTAACACAAGGGATCATATCCCAACATAACCCAGCTGCAATGCGTGACCCCATCCAAACACTGGTCCATATGAAATACCTTAAGCCACCATTCTCAAAATCAACAACCATGTGCAATTCGACATCAAGTACCCAAGGTGCATGACCATAACCACAGAGAAGCAACTAACTCAATACCACAAACCCGGAAGGACCATAACCAAAGAGCAATCAACCATTCCACACCCCAATCACCAAATCACACAAAGTCCTCTATAAGGCCCAACCACCATGTGTGCATATAGCCAACAAATCACAATCCTTCGTAGCATAGAAGAGTAACACATAGAATATACCAGAACACGAACAAGCTCAACTCTAACCGAATAATACACCCTTCAACAATAACGGTGCTGAGTCAACAAATCCGACCCGATGTAGAATACACATCCTTATTGAGCCTACCAATGAGCCCCCAAATCAACCTCGGTCATCCTTAAATGGATAAATGGCCCTCCAAAAGTCCACAATGACCTAACTGTAGCACGTATTACCATCTAGCTAACTTTGGCCACATATGCACAGTCCGTAACCCTGAAACAATCTGCTTCTGAGAACTCCCAGTCTCCAAATCCATAGAACACACGAATCAACATAGTCGATCCCAACTCCACCACTCGAATGACTAACACGTCTCTCTTACATAATCATCCCCACGAGAAATACTTCTACAATTCTTCCATGCCATATAGCAAAATCTTAACATCAGTAGTCGATCAACCAGGCGAGTACCGCAATACCAATGAAGCATATGTAAGTCAAAACACAGTGTGCCTTCTGAAATACGCACCATTCTCGGGCAATACCAAGTAGTAATAACATTTAACTAGTTATCTGAAACCATCCATGTTATCTAATAATTCGTGACCTTCCCTTCAAAACTGAACCATGACCTTGCACATGCAAATCTCAATCCCACACAACACACCGCATCTATCATGCCATCATATGAAAAGTACGAGAACCTCATAATCAATTCTGAGTCACAAGCAAAATACATACTCGTTCAGTGGGAAACCCTCCATTTGATCTCATATGGGAGAAAATCTCAATACGCCATATGTTTCTTATGCCAGTAGGAAATATCCACCTCGAACCGTGATAGAAATCATCGAGAACTCATTGGAATACATGTGTACATAACCAAGCTATCAGAACCGAATCCCCCTAACTCAACCAAGCCACGCATGTTGCCAAAACCCAAGAGCATTGCCACAAAACACTTGTAGAGACTCACCGCATCATAAGTACCCAAAGAACCGATCATACCCATTACCGTGCTGATCTAACCCGCAATCAAATTGTCCTATTTCTCTGAGTTCCTTTCGAATTACCCTTAAGGTGACACTTCTCCTTGCCAGAACACCACGATCCTTAACCAAAACTCACCCCACGAGATCCTAGAATAAAATCACACCGCCCTAAGGCCCATAAGCCGTAGTATTCCCCCTTAAGCACCCCAAAAGTACCACAATCGAGACACACACTCTAAAGAGACCTTCCGTGAGTCTAAAGCCATTTCCTTCACTTTCCTAATACTGATATAGAAATTCCATAATGATATAGAAATACTGCGAGTCTCGACACCATCCAATGTAAATCTCAGTTTCTCTATATACCAATCCGCAAAATTCTCAATTGCTACATATAAATCTTGAATCCCTTAGAACCTTTTCGAGATTCATCCACTCTGCTCAAATCTCAATTGCACCAATTAAATGGGCTAAAAGACTTGTGCCCCATTAGCACGACAACACCCAAAGAAGTAACCCTGCCCTAACACGACCGAGCAAAGTCCTTCTCCATGCACACTACATCTTCCACAATAACAACTCAATCATTCCATGATTCCCATATACCCATAAAGTGTAACATTACCCGTATCCAGAAATTCCTTTACTAGAGTCACCCTCGATCTTAATCTCTGCAAGTCGTATGCGATTCACAAGTATGCCTCAAATCAAAACCAGTACAACACATAACCACATAATCAAATCGTCGATAGCAGACTCCCCCACTTGGCTCAAATCCATAGAACAAAATACTCAATAACTCATAATACTCATACTCTATTACTACCATAATCCCGCACCAAAGTTTAACTAAATCCTTCATAAGCTCACATAACACAAAACCATATAGTACCTCAAATCATCTACTAAGCTTGCAGACATCCACATGACGATCAGGTCAACTTTCTCAACAAAATTCAAATTCAAATCTCAATACATATACCCCGCTGGTAGAAACAAAACTCTCCACACAACATCATAAGGATCACACCTCCACAGATTACTCCACAGGAGATAATCCAACTACTTAGCCTCAAATTGGCATCTTTTTATACCCCTTTACAGCCACGATTACTACTCAATCACTTAATCTTCCTGAGTATGAACTCACAACAAGACATGGAAATCTACTTCGTTCCATAATTAAAAACATGAAAAATCTTTCAACACACTCGTAACTCGAGACTATACGTCACATCATGACAGAAATAAAGCACCCAATAGTCCTTCTCACATCCCAAACAAACTCTTCCTATCATATTCAAACCATCTGAACGCATCCCGCAGTCACATCATACTCACCATATGGTCATCCAACCACTCATTGAGCGATAAATTCCATTAATAGGGACATTACCGGACTTATAAGTCCAAACGTATGTGCTCACACGGCTGAAATCCCCATGCTCAAGCTATGGTCAAAAACCGGCCTTATGTCCTCCAGACTAGCGTATCATCAACACGCCAAAATCACATCTCGCACCTTATCCATGGAATCATAAGTCGTTAATGTATAGCTGATACCGAGTGCTCACATGTGTATATGAATGCATGGAAGGCATTCAAAGAGATACGCTTGAAGCTGAATCAATGTCGCACGATAAAGAAATAAAGATGGGAAGTTTATCCTAAATGCCCTATAGCTTCTCGAAGATAGGTATGGGCGTCATCAAACCGACCCGCAAGACTCTACTAGACAATTGCTCAAGACATGTAGAACCTATGAACCTAAAGCTCTGATACCAACTTATTACGACCCAAAATCCAAACCGTCGTGATGGTACCTAACCTAACCCGCTAGGTAATCCAATCAACAAAATAACATAATATAATAACACTGAAGTGAATCAAAGACTAGATAACTAAATTTTATACAACTTCCCAAGGATTGGTAGTACAAGTCATGAGCTTCTAAAATTTAGGGTTTACAAAGCTAGTATGAAATAAATACATCATCTGTGCGAATGTACATAAGCAAATTTTCATAAGTCTAGAGCTACCATGAACAAGAGGCAACTGTAACTGGAATGCCGGTACAACTTCAAATCCAGTTCCCGCCGTGCACAGCAATATCAGCATCCAACATCTACACGCAAGGTGCAGAAGTGTAGTATGAGTACAACCGACCCCATGTACTCAATAAGTAACAAACCTAACCTTAGGTTGAAAGTAGTGACGAGCTGGGACAAAGGTTAGAGTCCAACACCAATAGACAAACAACAATTCATAATAATATAATAAAAGTGGTACAGGAAATAACTCAGAGATATAATGTTCAGCTAGTTCACAGTTCCGGAATATAGGCATGTTTTTCAAGTATCATAGTGAAAAACCCAAATCTCTTACCGAAAGTACCAAAATATGAGTAAGTTTGTAAAATCGTTATTTTCTTTCCAAAACCTTTCAATAGGTAAATGTTTCATCATCAAATGGCATGAGGAAAAATGTAGCTCTATGCCTACATGTCAATGTATATGAGAAGTCATGAATGACATGATACCGCACATCATGAGGAAAACAATGTGCTCTATGCCTATATGTCAAGTGTGCATGTCGAATGCAATACAACATTGTGAATAACCATATGCATACTCTCAGAGTATCAATCCACTCACTACTCAGAATCACTCAATCTTCACAGTCACTCAATCCTCCCAATCACTCGGCACTCACACTCGTACTCAATAGGTACTTACGCTCACTGTGGGTGTGCAGACTCCGGAGGGGCTCCTTCAGCCTAAGCGCTATAATGAGCCAATCATGGTATGAATCCGCACGGATAACTCACGTGCTGCACGGACAACTCACGTGTTACACGGACAACTCACATGCTATAGTATCAACATCTGAATCCGCACGGACAACTCACGTGCTGCACGAACAACTCACGTGCTATAGTATTAATAACCTCACAATCAGGCCCTTGGCCTCACTCAGTCATCAATCTCTCTAGTCCCTCTGGCTCACAACACTCATGCTAAGCAACCCAAATTAATAATATGAGATGTGACAATATATAATATGTCACGCCCCAACCTCGGGGAGCGTGACCGATGCTTAACCGAGTGAACTCGGTCGAGCAATCCTAGTAAACCTTTCCTACCCAAATCATTCATGATCCAAAAAGGGAATGCGTCACCATTTGTAAAACAGGGGAGAGATCAGTTATATATATATATAAATGTTGCTAGTTCATTTTTTTTCATTATATGCATTATGCCATAGTTAAGTTTCCAAAATATAACTCGGTCCAACGACCACCCCAACATACATACATGACCCACATAAACATCTACGGAGCCTCTAAGGGTATAACAGAGCAACATGACTATGCCGACAACAAGGCCCCGGCTATACCTCAAAATAAAAAAATTTATACAGAAGAAGGACTACATGACCCCAGGGAGAAATGGGGCTCACCAAGACTGTTGTGATGAGTGAGAGGGAGAGCACCACTATCTGCGATCAGCGCTATCTACGATGGAACCACCTACATCCATTCAAAGATGTAGCGCCCCTGACAAAAGGGACGTTAGTACTGTCGAATAGTACTAGTATATAAGGCAAACACCAATCTTAATAGAATGAACATGGAAACAAAGAGAAGGCAGTCATAACAATCAATAAATACTTCACAGAAATACAAAGAATCACCAAATAAGGATTACATAATTTCCAATTCAATCCTTCCAACTTTTTAGGTTAATGATATTTAGTGCCAAAGCCACAACTCACAATGCCACCGTGTTTTTACACGAAGTCTGATCTTGGCCCGACCGGCTAAGCCATCCCAAGTGAGACATATCCATATCCACAATGTAAATCAATAATTCCAACACAAATACCACCACGTGTACGGCATGGCGTCCGATCTCGCCCCGATCAGCTAAGCCATCTCAATTGAGACATAACCTCTTTCAAGTATTCACTCAATTCACATCTCTTTCCCATCTTTCATTACATGGCACAAACAGCCTCATTTATTAAATAGTTCTTGGAACTTTGGCAGATTTTACAATTCAAGTCTTTCCCTTTTTATTCATTCAAGTAACGTCATCATTCATGTCGATAAGTACCATCACATAACGCATTTCACACATAAGGGAAGGAGCTTGGAAAATCATAGTTACATTCTCGAATAATATGATGACATGGTAAACATCTAAAATAATTAGGGAACATAAATCTTCCAACCCAACACACTAAGGCAAACAATTCGAATATGATCAAGTCGGAACTTACACCAAATATTCGGACACTAGGAGTTCGATTCTAGGAAGAAAAGAGTTAGCCATACATACCTCAATTGCGCTTCTTTAGACTCTACAATTATCCGGAACCCTTAGCAACCTCAATCTATTTTAGCAATATACAAATTGAACCCAAAATTAGGGAAATATTCATGGTTCTAGTTCCCTTTACCACACTCTTTTTACCACACACATGCATGCAAGATAAACAACCCCCATACCCATGGACCATCTTATTAATTACTTGTTTTCAGTATAAGTTTAAAAGATTTAGGGCTATGGCATAGATTGCTTTCCTTGATAATCTTCAAAGTTGCAAGCAAGAATAGAAGAATAATTGATTAGGATTACTTTCTCACTCTAAGGCTCCCTCTCTCACTCTATAGTATCATAAATTGAACTAAAAATAGACTAAGGGGGTGTTTTAATGGAATGGGGGTCGGGTTTTCAATTAAGAAATTGGGTGCCCCGACACAGGCCTGCGGTCGCATATGCGACCGCATAATGGTTATACGGTCCGCAAAGTGACCGCAAAAATGGCCCTCAGGGGCCTAAACTTTCGGCTCAGGTATGCGACCAGTATGCGGTATGCATACTTGTTTTGCGGTCGCATAATACACCAGAAAACTCCCTCCTCAAAAACACAAGAGGAATTATGCGACTGATATGCAGTCCGCATATCGATTATGTGGTCGTATAATCGACCACAAAACTGACCTCAAATTGGCTAAACTCTCGGCTTCACTCTGCGGCCATTATGCGGTCCGCAGAGTTAATGGCCGAAGAGTGATTATGCGGCCGCATAATGGGCCGCAGAAGCGCGTTCTTCTGCGAAATATTTTCCTCTCAGTCCGTAGGGTACTGTTCAATTCAAAAAGTCTGAACCGCGGCTCGCAAGCTTGTCACGAAGGATTTCTACTATAATAACGCAGGAATCTAACTTGGCACCACGAAACCCCGAGTTTTTGGTTAAATGTTTTACAGGTCCTTACATCCTCCTCCACTTAAGATCATACGTCCTCGAATGAGGATCAAGGTTCACTTAACACAGTTTCAGTCATGCCACATACCATCAGCCCCAAATTTGGCTTACTTTCTAACTTTCTGAAAATTTCGCCAGAGTTTCCTTTGTAATTAGGCCTATCCACCTGCCAAAGAGCCCCCGAAACACACCCTAGAAACATATATAAAATTAAATGACACAACAGAATGCAAAATAACACCAACCAAAGCCTCATGGAGAACATATAACTAGAAAGGAGTGTCTTTATATTAGCCGAACAAGCGATACAAACTTTAGGGGAAACAACTTCATAAAACTATTACATGGGTATTCAAACAAATGAGGGTACTTTTCTTTCATTTCATTCTCGGCTTCCCAAGTAGCTTCTTCGACTTGTTGGTTTCGCCATAACACCTTCACGGATGCAATTTCTTTGTTTCTCAACTTCCGGACCTGCCTATCAAGAATAGCAACCAAAATTTCTTCATATGACAATTCTTCACTAACCTCGATGGTCTCAACCGGCACAATAACGGACGGATCTCCAACTACCTTCTTTAACATGGACACATGAAATACCGGGTGTACTAATGACATCTCGGGTGGTAGTTCAAGCTTGTACGCCACCTGACCTATCCTTTGAATGAGTTTATACGACCCAACATACCTCAAACTTAATTTTCCTTTCTTTCCATACCGCATGATCCCCTTCATGGGAGATATCTTCAAGAACACCCAATCATCTTCTTTGAACTCTAAGGCTCTGCGACGAACATCTGAGTAGGATATTTGATGTCTGTGAGCAGTTTTCAACCGCTCTTTTATGATCTTAATCTTTTCCATAACCTGATGCACAAGGTATGGTCCTATTAGTGTAGCTTCTCTAACCTCGAACCACCCAATCGGCGATCTACATCTCCTACCATAGAAGGCCTCAAACAGTGCCATCTGAATACTGGCATGAAAGTTGTTGTTATAAGCAAATTCTATGAGCGGCAAATGATCATCCTAACTACCCTTGAAGTCAAGCACACACGCACGCAACATGTCCTCAAGCGTCTGAATAGTCCGCTCTGCTTGCCCGTCAGTCTGTGGATGGAAAGTCGTGCTAAGATTTACCTGCGTACCCAAACCTTGCTGAAACTTCTTCCAGAAATTAGCTGTGAATTAGGCCCCTCGATTGGAAATGATAGAAACTGGAGTGCCATGAAGCTTGACTATTTCCTTGATATACAACTGAGCACATTGTTTCGCAGTGTCGGTGGATTTAACTGGTAAAAAGTGTGCTGATTTCATGAGTTGGTCCACGATCACCCAAATTGAGTCAAACTTACGCGGAGTGCGTGGTAACCCTACCACAAAATCCATGTTGATCATTTCCCATTTCCACATTGGAATTTCTATATTCTGAGCAAACCCATCGGGCCTTTGATGGTCGGCCTTCACTTGTTAACAGTTTGAACATTTTTCCACAAAGTCCACCACACCCCTCTTCATGTTATTCCACCAGTAAACTTCCTTGAGGTCATGATACATTTTTGTAGAACCTGGGTGCACGGAATATCTAGAAGTATGAGCTTCTACCATGATTCTTTCCCGAAGACCATCTATGTTTGGAACACATAGTCGCCCTTGGTACCGTAATGTACCGTCATCCACGCCAAGAGAAAAGGTCATAGTCTTGTATTTATGAATCCCATCCTTCAGCTGCACCAACACTGGATTAGAGTCCGCAAGACGAACTTCCAAACTGGCCAACTGGTGAACCTCCCGGGCCAATGGCCTTTGACATGCCTCCAAGTGAGCCAAACTACCCATAGACTTCCGACTAAGAGCATCCGCCACCACATTAGCTTTCCCCGGATGATAAAAAATGTCGATGTCATAATCTTTGAGCAACTCAAGCCACCTTCTCTGCCTTAAGTTCAATTCCTTCTGTTTGAAAATGTATTAAAGACTCTTGTGGTCCGTGAATACATCTATATGGACTCCATACAAATAATGATGCCAAAGTTTTAATGCAAAAACCACCGCCGCAAGCTCTAAGTCATGAGTTGGATAATTTTTTTCATGATTCTTAAGTTGCCTTGAAGCATATGCTACCTTACCATGTTGCATTAATACACACACAAGACCGATCCTTGAAGCATCGCAATACACCACAAACCCCTCAGTACCCTCTGGCAGGGTCAATACCAGCGCCGAAGTCAATCTTGATTTCAATTCCTGGAAGCTCCTTTCACAAGCATCGGACCACTGGAACTTAACCGTCTTCTGCGTCAATTTAGTCAATGGGGAGGCGAGAGTGGAGAACCCCTCCACGAACCTCCTATAATACCCGGCCGAACCTAAGAAATTATGAATCTCTGTTGGAGTAGTAGGTAGCCAATCTTTCACAGCTGCAATCTTTTGAGGATCAACGTTAATTCCTTCTCTAGAGACGACATGACCCAGGAATGTAACAGATTCAAGCCAAAATTCACATTTCGAGAACTTTGCATACAATTGGTGTTGATGAAGAGTTTGCAGATCTGCCCTGAGGTGATCAGCGTGATCCTTTTGACTTCGTGAATACATAAGGAAGTCATCAATGAATACTTTCACAAAGGAGTCGAGGAACGGCTTGAAGACTCGATTCATAAGATTCATGAAAGCTGTCGGGGAATTTGTTAGCCTGAAAGACATTACCAAAAATTCAAAGTGCCCATACCGGGTTCTAAAAGATATTTTCGAAATATCCTGCTCCCTTACCTTCAATTGATGGTACCCGGACAACAAATCAATTTTGGAGAAGAACTTAGCACCTTGTAATTGATCAAACAAATCATTTATTCTAGGCAATGGGTATTTGTTTTTGATTGTGACTTTGTTGAGTTGCCGATAATCAATACACATACGCAGCGATCCATCTTTCTTTCTAACAAAGAGAACCGGTGCACCCCAAGGTGACACAATCGGTCGGATGAAACCTTTCTCTAGCAAATCCCTTAGTTGTTCCTTTAGCTCTTTTAATTCTTCCGGCGCCATTCTATAAGATGGAATGGATATATGTTGCGTGCCTGGCATCACATCAATCCCAAAATCAATCTCCCTGTTTTGAGGAATTCCAGGGAGCTCATTCGGAAATACATCGGGGAATTCATTCACAATTGGTACATATTCAAGTGTAGGCACCTCAGCAGTGGTGTTCGTAACTCAGACCAAATGGTAAATATACCCCTTCCTGATTATCTTTGTGGCCTTAAGGTAAGAAATAAACCTACCTTTTGGCATAACATTATTCCCCTCCCACTCAACAGCTAGCTCGTTAGGAAACTCAAGCCTCATGATTCTGGAGTAGATACAAAGAATGACTCATGAAGCTATTCCGGTTCTATCCCAAAGCTCGTAGCGACATAAGGAGTAACATAGGACAAAGAAGATCTAGGATCAATAAGGGCATACAAATCATGAGATTGAACAGTCAATATACTTGTGATGACATCTGGGGAAGCCTCTGCACTCTGCCGACCACTCATAGCATAGAATCGGCTGGGTCCTCCCGAACTCTGTGCACCTCCCCTAGCTGCACCATGCCCCATGGGTGCTGGAGAGCCTCGAGCTGGAGGGGGTGCTGAAGATGTAGCGGCTATAGGACTGGATGACTGAGTTGTGCTCCTACCTGCACCCTGACAGGATGTACGACACTCCCTATGAATATGGCCTCTCATTCCACATCCATAACATACTGGCATATCCAGGTAGCAGACTCCCGAATGTATCCTCCCGCACTTAGGGCATGGGACCCTTTGCTGCTGCTGGAATCTCCCTCCTGATCAGCCCTAATGGTGGGACCCCCTGCTACCCTGATCGGCCGTAAAGCGACTCCCCTAATACTGCCATGCCCTGATGGAGGGGCACGAGCTGAAGACTGAGCATAAGACTAGGATGGCCCTGATGATCCTCCCCGAAAAGCTGATCTCCCACCTCTGAATAAATCCCCAAGGTTGCCCGCTGATCGGGCCCTACTACTACTTTCCCGTTCCATCCTGAGCTTTAACTTTCGAGCCTCCGTAGCTTGGGAAAATACCACCATCCTTCCATAGTTCATGTCACAATTTAGAGTAGCTGTGGCAGCCTAATTAATAACCAAAAGGCTAAGGCCTTACACAAATCGACGCACTCTTACCTCCATAGTCAGCATCATATGAACAACATACTTCGACAAGCGCACGAACTCTATGTGATACTCCCACACATTCCTACTACCCTGTTTAAGGGTCTCAAACTCCACAACACGGTCCACCTTAGTCTCTGCAGGCAAAAAATGGTCTATAAGGCATCCGCGAATTCACTCCATCTCGCCGGAGGGCTCCCCTCCTCACGGGAATCTTCCCACATTTCAAACCAGGAATATGCCACCCCTTTCAGATGATAAGAGGCCAACTCTACTCCCTCTACTTCAGTAGCACGCATAACTCGGAGAGTCTTATGCATCTCATCAATGAAATCCTGAAGGTCTGCCCAGGGATCAGTACCTGTGAACACTGGAGGGTCTAACTGAAGGAATCTGTTTACCCTGGAACTAGAAGAATCCTCTTGCGAGCTAAATAAGTTGGGTGAAACATTTGAACTCTGGGCTTGAGAATCTACTAACTGAGTCAGCATCTGAATAGCTCCTCTAAGATCCCCATCGGAAATACCGGGACCACGAGCTGGGGCTGTAGGTGGAACAGGTATATCGGCGGGAGGGATTGTGAAACCTTCAATGAGTGTAGGAACTGGGGTAGTCTGTTCCGAAGTAGATAAATTAGGCAGTGTGATAGTAGGGGGATTATCCTCACCTACATTATCAAGTAAGGGATCAACAGCCACTCCTGGTGTGGCATTGGCTTCTTGGCCAATTCTCGCTCTCTTCTTAGGTGCCATTTACTGAAAGTTAGAACAATGCACGAGTTAGGGTAAAACAACCTCACGTTCTGCTCTATCGCACGATATAGAACAACAATGAAGGGTATCATTCTTAAATGTCCAAGTAGCCCCTAATTATAGATTTGGTCGACAACACACTGATAAGAAGGGCTCTACTAGACACGGCTCCGAGACATCCTAGGATACTTTAAAACCTTAGGCTCTGATACCAAGTTTGTCACGCCCCAACCTCGGGGAGCGCGACCGGCGCTCAACCAAGTGAACCTGGTCGAGAAAGCCTAGTAAGCCTTTCCTACCCGACTCACTCATGATCCAAAAAGGGATTGCGTCACCATTTGTGAAACAGGGGAGAGATCAGTTATATAAATATATAAACGTTGCTAGTTCATTTTTTTTCATTATATGCATTATGCCATAGTTAAGTTTCCAAAATACAACTCGGTCCAACGACTACCCCAACATACATACATGACCCACATAAACGTCTATGGAGCCTCTAAGGGTATAAAAGAGCAACATGACAATGCCGGCAACAAGGCCCCGATTATACCTCAAAATAAAAAAAAACTTATACAGAAGAAGGACTACATGACCCCAGGGAGAAATGGGGCTCACCAAGACTGCTGTAATGAGTGAGAGAGAGAGAGCATCACTATCTTCGATCAACGCTATCTGTGATGGAACCACCTACATCCATTCAAATATGTAGCGCCCCCGGCAAAAGGGACGTTAGTACTGTCGTATAGTACTAGTATGTAAGGAAAACACTAATCTTAGTAGAATGAACAGTGAAACAAAAAGAAGGCAGTCATAACAATCAATAAGTACTTCACATATATACAAAGAATCACCAAATAAGGATCACATAATTTCCAATTCAATCTTTCTATCTTTTTAGGTTAATGATATTTAGTTCTAAAGCCACAACTCACAATGCCACCGTGTTTTTACACGGAGTCCGATCTCGGCCTGACCGGCTAAGCCATCCCAAGTGAGACATATCCATATCCATAATGTAAATCAATAATTCCAACACAAATGCCACCATTGTACGGCATGGCGTCCGATCTCGGCCCGATCGGCTAAGCCCTCTCACTTGAGACATAACCTCTTTCAAGTATTCACTCAATTCACATCTCTTTCCTATCTTTCATTACATGGCACAAACAACCTCATTTATTAAATAGTTCTCTGCACTTTGGCACATTTTACAATTCAAGTCTTTCCCTTTTTATTTGTTCAAGTAACGTCATCATTCATGTCGATAAGTACCATCACATAAGGCATTTCACACATAAGGGAAGGAGCTTGGAAAATCATAGTTAAGTTCTCGAATAGCATGATGACATGGTAAACATATAAAACAATTAGGGAACATGAATCTTCCAACCTAACACACTAAGGCAACCTCAATTGCGCTTCTTTAGACTCTACAATTATCCGGAACCCTTAGCAACCTCAATCTATTTTAGCAATATATAAATTGAACCCAAAATTAGGGAAATATTCATGGTTCTAGTTCCCTTTTCCACACTCTTTTTACCACACACATGCATGCAAGATAAACAACCCTCATACCCATGGACCATCTTATTAATTACTCATTTTCAGTATAAGTTTCAAAAATTTAGGGCTAGGGCATAGATTCTTACCTCTAGGATGGAGGCCTAGATTGTTTTCCTTGATAATCTTCAAAGTTGCAAGCAAGAATTGAAGAATAATTGATGATGATTATTTTCTCACTCTAAGGCTCCCTCTCTTACTCTATAGTATCAGAAACTGAGCTCAAAATAGACTAAGGGGGTGTTTTAACGGAATGGTGGTCGGGTTTTAAATTAAGAAAATGGGTGCCCCGACACAGGTCTGCGGTCGCATATGTGACCACATAATGGTTATGCGGTCCACAAAGTGACCGCAGAAATGGCCCTCAGGGGCCTAAACTTTCGGCTCAGGTATGCGACCAGTATGCGGTCCGCATACTTGTTCCACAGTCGCATAATGCACCACAGAACTCCCTCTGCAGAAACCCAAGAGGAATTATGAGACCAATATGCGGTCCGCATATCGATTATGCGATCGCATAATGGACCGCAAAACTGACCTCAAATTGGCCAAACCTTTAGCTTCACTCTACGGCCATTATGCGGCCCGCAGAGTGATTATGCTGCCGCATAATGGTCCGTTAAAATGCGTTCTTCTGCGAAATATTTTCCTCTCAGTCCGTAGGGTACTGTTCAATCCAAAAAGTCTAAACCGCAGCTCGCAAGCTCGTCGCGAAGGATTTCTGCTATAATAACGCATGAATCTAACTTGGCATCATGAAACCCCTGAGTTTTTGGTTAAATGTTTTACGGGTCCTTACATAATAACAGAGACTGAGATATGATATGAAATGATGAATGCGACTGAGTACATAACTGCAATTAAGAAAATAACTCAACATCCAACAACGACCACGGTGGGTCCCAATAGTACTAGCATATAGCCTACACGTGATTTATAGCATAAATTACAGCTCAAGTGCTTTAACACATAGAGTACAGTAAAAATGTTCAAATAAGATAGCTACACAGTTCCACGGAATCGACTAAATCACAACTCACATGGTGAACGCCTACACGCCCGTCACCTAGCATACGCGTCACCACAACATCAATCAATTAAGATGTAATTCGGGGTTTCATACCTTCAGCACCAAGTTTAGAAGTGTTACCTACCTCGAACAAGCCAAATCCATTACCGAGCAAGCCAACCGATCCTCCAAAAATTCCATCTCGCGTGTACCGACCTCCGAACGGCTCGAGACTAGCCAAAAAGAACTCAAATACATCAAATAAAGCCCAAGAAAATAATTTCAAATGATAAAGGTCAAATTTTTAATCAATAGCCCAAAGACAACCAAAAAGTCCAACCCGGGCCCGCATTGCGGAACCCAATAAAACTCATAAAATATAACCAAAACCGAGTATATAACACTTACCCCAATCCATATGGTAAAAATCGCCTCAAACATGCCCAAATCCGAGCTCCCCGAGTTACAATTTGACCAAATAAACAAACCCTAGATATCAAAATATTTTTGTCCAACTGTTCTGCCTCGTTTTGTGTGCCGAACGATCCCGAAACTCACTTTTGATGCCTCCAATGAATTTCTTGTGAGATTCTAGTCAAGTTAGGATTTTGAATCACTCCATTTGACCTTATAATGAAGGAGATATGTTGGTTTCAATATTTGGAAATAGTGGAGATGTTTAAATACAAATTTAGTGGCAATTTCGTGATTACTCTGAAACAATCTTGCAACCCAACAACGCAATTCATAGTAAAATAACCATAAATTCCTCATATGATGTCAAAACTTGATTATTTCAGTTGTTATGGTTCCAAAATTACGAAACGAATCTAATGCTTCAATCAAAATATAAATTGGAGCTCATTTGCTAAATGTGGTACCATTTATGCTTCAAGAAACGACGTCGAAACATCAAAAACGAGTGCAACACAACCCAAACCTATCCGAAACTCACTCGAGCCCCTCGGAACCCCGTCCAAACATACCAACAAGTCCTATAACATTACATGGACTTATTCAACGGTTCAAATCACGCATAACAATATCGAAAAAACAAATGGCACCTCAAATCAAACTTAATAACCTTTTGAACTTTCAACTTCCAAAACTCGCGCCGAAATATATCAAATCAGCTCGGAATGAACTCAAATTTTGCACACAAGTCCCAAATAACATAAAGAATCTATTCCAATCCCCGAAACCACAATGCGAACCTGATATCCTCAAAGTCAACTCTCGATCAAACTTATGAACTTTCCAAACCTTTAACTTTTCAACTTTCGCCAATTAGCATCGAAACCTTTTTCAAATATCCAAATGCAAATCCGGGCATATTCCCGAGTCCAAAATCACCATCCGGACCTAATGAAACCATCAAAACTCACATATGAGGTTAAATACTAAAAAGTCAAACTTGGTCAACTCTTCCAACTCTAAAGTTTTAATCATGAAATTCATTCTTCCAAATCAATTCTGAATAACCTGAAAACCAAAACCGGCGATTAACACAAGTCATAATACATCACACGATGTTGTTCAAGACTTTAAATAGTTGAACGGAATGCATATGCTCAAAACGACCGGTCGAATCGTTATAGTATATATATATATATATATATATATATATATATATACACACACACATACATGTATGTATATGTACATACATGTATGGATGTGTGTGTAATGATTCGTGCAGTCGTTTTGAGTGTTATAGTTATAGCCATGTTCACCCATTTACTAATTTTTCTGTGCTCGATTGTTGTTATGTGACTTGCCGGGGTGGTTGGTTCAGTTCCGGGAATGTTTTAGAAGGGATTGAGACACTTAGTACCAAGGTTGGAAGCTTAAGTTGAAAGAGTTGACTAGATATTGACTTATATGTAAATGACTCCGGAATGGATTTTTGATGGGTCTAATAGCTCCGTATGATGAATTTGGAGTTAGGGGTGTGTCCGGATATTGATTTGGAGGTCCGTAGGTGATTTGGGATTAAAATGGCGATAGTTGGAAAATTAGAAGTTTAGAGAGTTGAGAAGTTTGACCGAAGGTTGACTTTATGGTTACCAGGCTCAGATTTTAGTTTTGGAAGTTAGAATTGGTCTATTGTATTATTTATGACTTGTGTGTATAATTTGAGGTCAACCGGAGGTTATTTGATAGGTTTCAACATCGAATGTAGAAGTTAGAAGTTCATAAGTTCATTAGGCTTGAATTGGGGTGTTATTCGTGTTTTTGATGTTGTTTGATGTGATTTGAGGCCTCGACTAAGTTCGTATCATATTTTAGGACTTGTTGGTATATTTGGTTGAGGTCCCGGGGGCCTCGGGTGTGATTCAAATCATATTCGGCGCATTTCGGAATTTGAAAGGCTGCTGATTTTGCTTGTGCTGGTTTCTTTGTATGCGTTTGCGAGAGTAATTTGGGGCAAGTGAGAATTTGTTTTTTGCATTCGCGAATATAGAAATGTGATCGTGAAGGACTGGGAAAGTTGTGCATGGCGATAGAGATGAGGAACACACGTTCGCGTAGAAGGTGGAGGCAGGCCGGGCACCAGGCCTTTAGCCTTTGCATTCGTGGTCAGGGGGACCTGTTTGCATAGGCCATGTTTTGCGAAGCATCGCATTCACATTGGAGATTTCCACGTTCGCATAGAGTTAAGTTCTGGACAACTGAGTTTGTGCTTCGCGAACGCGGGGCACATTTCGCGTTCGCAAAGAAGGGACGTCTGGTAGAATATAAACATCTCAAAAATGAGGGTTTGAGTTTATTTCACAATTTTATTTTAGGAGCTCGGATTGAGGCAATTCTTGGAGTGATCGGGGTAAGTGATTCTTACTCGGTTTTGGTTAAATTACATGAATATATCATTGATTTTATGATTTAATTAGTGATTTGGGTTGAAACGTTGGAGAAAAACTGTAGAAACTTCATAGGCTTTAATTTGAGGATTTGAAGGTCGAGTTGTGATCGTATTTGAGTAATTTTGTTATGGTTGTACTCGTGGTTGAATGGGTTTTCAGATTTTGTTAATTTTGTCATATTCCGAGACGTGGGCCCAGGGTTGACTTTTTGAGTTGTCTTTTTGAATTTTGATTAAGAACTTAGCTTTTTCATATGGAATTGATTCCTATAGATTGTGTTGATCGTATCGAGTTGTTAGTGGCTAGATTCGAGGTGTTCGGAGGCCGATTCGCAAGGCAAGGGCTTGTTGGAGTAGAGATTTGCACATTTTGAGGTAAGTAACACTTCTAAACTTGGTTTTGAGGGTATGAATCCCTGAATTACATGTTATGTGGTTGGTGTTGAGGTGGCACACATGCTAGCTAACGGGCGTGTGGGCATGCACTATAGGAATTGTGACTCGGTCAATTCCATGGAACTATGCAGATAAATAATCTTGTCGTTATCTGTATATTATCCGTGTTAGATAAATTGAGCTGAGATTCATGTTAGAAATCATACTTAGGCCATATGATGGTACTGTTAGGACCCACAGAGGTCGTGTTGCTGTCAAATTACTTGCTTAATTTGCAATTATGTGCTCAGTCACAACTATCATTTGCATATCATATCTCAGTCTCTGTTGCCATTTATTGATACATCATATCATCATTTTTTGGGCTGATTATCATGATATTTGTGAGCCCGGGAGACTGGAGAGATTGTTGACTGAGTGAGGCTGAGGGCCTGATTGTGAGTATATTTATGGGATCGAGCTGCACGCTGCAACAGGCTTTATTGATTTATGCCATGATTGGCTTATTATAGCACTTGGTCAGGATCCGCCCCTCTGGAGTCTAACTCAATAGCAGTGAGCACAGGTACCTATTGAGTGCAAGTGTCGAGTGCGAGTACCGAGCGATTGGGAGGATTGAGTGACTGGGAGGACTGAGTGACTATGAAGACTGAGTGAATGGGAGGACTAAGTGATTTGATACTCTGAGAGTATGCATATGACTTCATCATTGTTTTTGCATTACAGTTGGAATACTTAATTGACATGTAAATATCTAGATGTATTATTCCTCATTTTAGTTACACTTGGCATATTTTACCTGTTTGAGCTTTAGCTGTTAAACTTGAAAGCATGTCTATATTTCTGTACTCTTATTTCTATATCTGGACTGTACCTGTTGAGCTCGTCACTTCTTTCAGCGCAAGATTAGTCTTGTTACTTATTGAGTACATTGGCTTGGTTGTACTCATACTACACTCTGCACTTCGTGTGCATATCCAGGTACTTCCGGGTACGGTGCTTGCTGATTTTGGAGCTTTATCAGTTCGGAGATTTTTGAGGTAGCTGCTTTGGCGTCCGCAGACCTTGACTCTCCTCCTTTATCCTTTAGTTTTTATTATATTGTTCTATCTTTCTAGACAATATTTTAGATAATGTTATTGTATTGATGCTCATGTACTCAGTGAAAATTGGATTTTGGGGAAATATAGTATTGAGTCGCGGTATTTTCGTATTAGTATTTATGAGATTTTACTCTTAAACTTATTTTTTCATGTTTTCTTTTGAAACATAAAGAATGCGTGGTTTATTGTGGTTGTCGGCTTGCCTAGTATTGCAATAGGCACCATCACGACATGTGAGATTTGGGTCATGACAAGTTGGTTTCAGATCCTAAGTTACATAGGTCTCACGAGTCATGAGCAAGTTTAGTCGAGTCTTGCAGATCGGTATAGAGACATATGTACTTATCTTCGAGAGGCTGCCGAACCATTAGCAAAACATCACTTTCTTGTGTTCTTGTTGTGCGAATTTGGTGATTCCCGAAACAAAAATTCTATTATTCTATTCTCTCACAGAAGGTGAGGACACGTGCTACCGGACAGGGCGGACGGCCACCGGTGCCACAAGCTAGGGCCATGAGAGCCTGGGGCTGCGATATGGGACAAGGTGCAGCTCGTACAACAGCTAGAGCAGCACCTACAGATCCACCAGTTACTCCAACACAGGAGCAGATTCAAGATGTGGTTGAGCCGATGGGACTAGCTCAGGCACCAGTTTTGCCCATTATGATTCCAAGCCTTCAGGAGGCTTTGGCCCATATCTTGACTGTTTGCACTAGCCTTGCTCAGGCGGTATCAGTTTTAGCCACGCCAGCTACTTACCAGGCCGGGGGTGGTTCTCAAACTTCTGTCGCTCGTACTCTAGAGCAGCTGATACAGGAACTTCATACACCGGGGGTACTACTAGCCCAGCCGGTTGCAGTTGCTTAGGCCCAGTTGGGTCCCATTATAAGTGATGAGGAGCAGAAGAGAATAGAGAGGTTTGGGAGGCTCAAGCCTCCAACATTCATTGGGGCTAAGTCTGAGGATACTCACGACTTCTTGGATAGACGCCAGCAGATTCTCTACACGACGGGTACTCTACAGACTAGTGGAGTCTCATTTACCACTTTTCAGCTGACGGGGGAAACCTTTAGATTGTAGGAGGCCTATAAGCAGAGCAGGCCAGCTGATACTGCACCACTTTCATGGCACAAGTTCTCCGTCCTCTTCTTGGAGAAGTTTGTGCCACCGACCCGCAAGGAGGAGTTGCACAGGCTGTTTGAGCAGCAACGCCAGGAGGGTATGTCTCTGACCTAGTACGAGATGCAATTTTCAGAGTTGGCCCATCACATGATCTGGTTGGTTCCAGCAGAGAGGGAGAGGATTAGGAGGTTCATTGATGGCCTCAGCTATCAACTGTATTTTGTTATGACTGGGGAGAATGCATCAGGTACTAGGTTCGACGAGGTGGTTGATATTGCTCGGTGGCTAGAGTTGGTCCGTAGTTAGGAGTGTGAGGAGAGGGAGGCCAAGAGGCCTCGTGGTACGTGTGGTGTTAGGGGTGTTCCTTCTGGGGGAAGTCCTACCACAATAAGGGTCGTCCTTATTTGCCCGCTCAAATAGCTCGCCCGGTTTATCGGGGTGCATCATCTAGCCATGGTTTGTACAGTGCTCGTCCGGGCCAGTCATCTCTCAGTTCTCTCCCAGCTCAGAGTTCATCCCGTGCTCCATCGGTTCAGGGTTCATCTACGCCGGGTCCTTCCAATAGTAATTCTGGTTCTTGGGGCACCATTCAGTCCCCAGCACCAGCGAAGAGTTGCTTTGAGTGCGGGGAGTTTGGGCATGTGTGGAGACAGTGTCCCTGTCACTTTGGATATCCAGTTCAATAGAGGGGTAAGGCGGCGACTTATGCACCAGATACTTCACCATCCACCCAGCCAGCTATGGGTGGGGCTGAGGAAGCTAGAGGTTGCCCTAGAGGGGGAGGCCGATCAGGTGGCAGTCAAGCTTGATTCTACACTATTCATGTCAGGCCAGAGGCCATTGCTTCAGATGCAGTAATCACAAGTATTGTTTTAGTGTGCCACAGAGATACTTCCACATTATTTGACTCTGGTTCTACATATTCCTATGTATCACCCTATTTTACTCGTTATTTGGATATGTCTCATGAGTCCTTAGTTTCACTTGTTCATGTATCCACACCAATTGTAAGGCCCCGTAAAGTTTACCTAAAACTCAGGGTTTCATGGTGCCGCAGATTGAAGCAGAAACTTAGGAAAATATTTGGACCATTATGCGGTCCATTATGCGGCCACATAATCATTTTGAGAGCCGCATAACCCATTGCAGACCCAACACAAAAATATTCTGGAGGGAAGTTTTGCGGTGCATTATTTGACCGCAGACCGATCGCAGACCAGTCCAGACCATTATAATTTTTGGGCATCACTTTCGCGGTCCATTTTACGGACCGCATATCTATTCTGCGGTCAATTCTGCGACTGCAGACCTGAGTTCGGAGGGTCCATTTTTCTATTTTTATAACCTGTCCCCATTTTAATAAATAGCCTTTGGGGCTAATTTTGGAACGTTTGTCTGATGATTTTAGAGAGAGGCAAGAGCATTTTAGAGAGAGAAGGGGGAACCAAGCAATCTAATCATCCAATCTTGCACCAACCTTTAAGAATCAAGGAAGCCAATCACTAGATTATCATCTATCTAGGTAAGTCCTACTCTTAAGCTTTCATGCAAGAGGTTATGAGTTCAAAAATATTATGGGGGGTGGAAATAGGCCATGCATGTGACAATAGGTTGTAGTATGTGAGATTAATTAACCATTTTGGTTAGTTTCTTGTTGAAATTGGTTGAGGGAGGAAGGGATTACCATTGTAGAGCTTTATAGTCTATTTTTCATACTAGGTGTTTGACAAAATTTCTAAGAGAGTTACACCATGAGAATCCTTCTAATTATTATCCGATTTTCGCTATCTTCCTATAGATTGTTATTGCTAGGAGTATTGGGATGTTGTAGTAACTTAAGGAAAGCTCAAACAAGGTATGTTGGCTAAACTTCTCTCTTAGAATCGAATGTCCCCGTAAGTTTCAAGTATGGTTGGTTCAAGTTCCTAATTCCCATATTCCAAGTTGTTCCTAATAAATTCGATTATCCCGAGTAAACAAAGTATTGAATGTTATGTGTTCAAAACGTATTCTGAATGTTCCTATCACATTATGTTATCCTTCTGGAATGTGTTCATGAATTATATATGTGTTAAAATGTTATGGCTTTCAGAAGTGTTTTAAATGAAAGTTATGATGCCAACTTGTGTGAGAAAAACTCGATGCGCTTAAGACTCTTAATTGCTCATATGTGTACCTAAAGTCTTGATTTGAAATGACTTATTTTTGATAATCTATAAAGATGCTTGAAAGTGAAAGAAATGGGTTGAAGATATAAAGTGTGGCCACCGTGCCAATAATGAAAGTTATACTTGTGGCCAATGGTGGCAATAAAATGAAATGACGTGACATACATTACGGAATGAGCCTTGATTTAACTGTTTCAAAATGTCTTCAAAAATAGATTTTCCTAAAAGCTTATGTACTCGAGTCATGCCCAAATGTGGTTGTTTTAACTAATGCTATGCTTGGTAAGTATTTCCAATGTGTTTTAAGCTCTTACATATTCATGAGTTAAAATTGTGCATTGCCCTTTTAGGGGAAAAGAATTCCAAGAATAAGTGGTGTGTTACTCGTTTATGATTTTAACTTGCGCTTTGATTGTCAATCATTTTACTCAATTTCTTGGACAGAGATCCACTGTGTTTAAAGTCTTCATTACAAATGAACTTAAAGTTGTGATTTTCGGAATATTCTATATGTTGATGTTTATGATGATGATCCTTGAAAGTAAAGAAATGAAAATGTGAAATATGAAATACGACCATTTTGCCATGAAAGAACAATCATACGTATGGACAATAGAGCCAATGAAATGATGATGTTGTAAGTGGTTGAAAGTACTAATGAATCTATATATGGTGTGAAAGGTTATAAGGTAAATGCAATTGTATTTATGTTTACCTGGTAAGAAAATCAAAAATGTTTTTGGGAGTATCGTCAGTCACCGAGGAAGGGTAGGTGGGAACAACTAAACCCCGAAACTACACGTGCTGGTGTAAGAGTGCATTGTGATTATTCCACTTATTGGATGAGAATGATGTGATAAAAATATTCCCCTTAATTGGGATGAGATGATTACTAGCAAAAAGGATGATGTCAATCCACACAACATTTTGGTGAGATGACCTAGCCGATCGGGTCGAGATCGGACGCCATGTTGCACACATGGTGTTGATTGTGATTGTGATTACAACTCCAGCCGCACAGATTGGGGTGAGGCGGCAGGGCCACTTTCTGTAGAAATTGTTATGATTGGATGTCTCTAGTGAGACGGCTTAGTCGATCGGGTTGAGATCGGACTCCGTCCTAAAAGTACGGTGGTATTATGATTGGATGTATCTTTTGAGATGGCTTAGCCGATCGGGCCATGATCAGATTCCGTGCTAAATTCATGGTTTTATATAGGTACTAAAGATCTCCCAACCAAAAATAACATTATCTTCGTATTTTGATTATCATCTTCACAATATTATCTATGTATTTTGAAAACTGTTATGTTTAATTTGGAATTTGAATATCATTGATCGGTTGCTTGCTGTTTCCATGGTTTCCCATTCTTATATTGGCATTCTATTTTGAAAAAGGACATTTAGCTTTACATACTAGTACTATTCCATATGTACTAACGTCCCTTTTTGTCGGGGGGCTGCATCTTCACTGGATGCGGGTGGTTCATCAGAGGGCATCTTTGGAGCTCGTTAGCAGTTACTCCCTATTAAATAGGTTTTGGTGAGCCCTACTCTCTTCCGGGTCTGATGTCATTTGATGTTGTACGTTGTGTTATGAGGTATAGCCAGGGCCTTATTTCCGGCACTTCCATACTACTTTTCTGTTATACTTAGAGGCTCTGTAGACAGGTTGTGGGTGGTGTTTGATGTTTGGAACTGAATTAGAAGTGTTGGTATTTGGCAAACATGTGTTTTCAGTATATCTATAAACTTGTAATATTTTGGAAATTTTAAATGAAGCTACTAATGGTAATGAAATGGGTGTTGTTTATGAAATCCTTTCAATATTTATTTAATGGAGTACATCTCCACTCTATTTATGGGCAAGGTTGGGTAGAAAGTATCTAGTAGGCTTGCTTGATCGGGTTATCTTGGTTGAGCATCAGTCGCGCTCCCCGAGGTCAGGGCGTGGCATAGGTGGGCGATACTATTATTGTAGACCGTGTGTATCGGTCGTGTGTGCTGACCATTGGAGGATTGGAGACTAGAGTTGATCTGTTATTACTTGGTATGGTTGATTTCGATGTGATTTTGGGTATGGATTGGTTGTATCCATGTCATGCTATTCTGGATTGTCACGCTAAGGCCATGACATTGGCGATGCCGGGTTTGCCAAGGATAAAGTGGAGAGGTTCTCTGGATTATGTTCCCAGTAGGGTGATTTCATATTTGAAGGCCCAACGGATGGTTGGGAAGGGGTGTTTGTCATATTTGGCCTTTGTGAGAGATGTTGTTGCTGATACTCCCACTATTGATTCTGTTGTGGTAGTGCGGGACTTTCCAGATGTGTTTCCTGCAGACCTGCGTGGCATGTCACCGGATAGGAATATTGATGTTGGTATTGACTTGGTGCCGGGAACTCAGCCCATTTCTATCCCTCCGTATCGTATGGCACCAGCAGAGTTGAAGGAATTGAAAGAGCAACTTCATGAACTTCTTGATAAGGGGTTTATTAGGCCTAGTGTGTCACCTTGGGGTGCACCAGTTCTTTTTGGGATGAAGAAGGATGGTACTATGCGGATGTTCATCGATTATAGGTAGTTGAACAAAGATACAATCAAGAACAAGTATCCTTTTCCGCGCATTGATGATCTATTTGACCAACTTCAGGAAGAGAAGGTGTTCTCTAAGATTGACCTGAGGTCTGGGTATCACCAGTTGAAGATTTGGCACTCGGATATTCTAAAGATGGCATTCAGGATCCGCTATGGTCACTATGAGTTCTTTGTGATGTTTTTTGGGATGACCAACGCCCCATCAACATTCATGCATCTTATGAACAGTGTATTCCAGTCATATCTCGATTCGTTTGTCATAGTATTCAATTATGATATCCTGGTGTACTCACGTAGCCAGGAGGAGCATGCCCGACATTTGAGGATTGTACTATAGAGGTTGAGATAGGAGAAGCTTTATACCAAGTTCTGCAATTGTGAGTTTTGGCTCAGTTCAGTGGCGTTCTTGAGGCACGTGGTGTCCAGAAGGGTGCTCCATTTAGGAGGTCGGATGAGTGTAAGGAGAGCTTTCAGAAGCTCAAGACTTCCCTGACCACAGTTCCAGTTCTAGTTTTTCCTTCAACGTCAGGCTCTTATACAATGTATTGTGATGCTTCTCGGATTGCTATTAGGTGTGTCTTTATGCAGAAGGGTAGAGTGATTGCTTATGCTTTGTGGCAGTTGAATCCCCATGAGAAGAAATACCCTGTTCATGATTTGGAGTTGGCATCCATCATTCATGCATTGACAATTTGGAGGCATTATCTCTATGGTGTGTCTTGTGAGGTGTTTATGAATCATTGGAGTCTCCGGCACTTGTTCAAACAAAAGGATCTAAATTTGAGGCACCGAACAAGGTTGGAACTGCTAAAGGACTATGATATTACCATTTTGTATCATCCCGTGAAGGGCAATGTGGTGGCCGATGCCTTGAGTAGAAAGGCAGTGTGTTACACCCCATGTTTTTGTACGTAAGAGTACGTCGTAAGTCAATTGATGTGAGCTCATAAATGAGATCATATTTGAAAGTTCATAAAGTAAGTTAATAAAGTTACCTTGGAGGTTACAAATCTTTAAGATCATGGATAACATGTACCGGGAGGTTTGGAAGGCTTAGAAGCTAAACGAATCGAAGAAAATAAGTTTCATCGAAAGTCGACAAGTTGGGAATGTTATGACATGTACTTTGGGGTGATACTAGGGTTCTTAAAATGATAAGGAGGTTATGTTATGAGTTATTTTAGTTGTATGATAGTAGTGTGTTAAGTTTTGAAGTCAAGCGAGTTGTGGAACAAAAGTTGGCAAATGTCATCACAAGTTACATTCATAATATGCTGAATATTAGGTCAAATGTAGCAAAGCTTTTATCCTAATATACTTGGAATTACAGGATGAACAATATATTAAATTGAAGATCTACGAGTCTAGTATTTAACACATTAAATTGTTCACCGATACGACATTGGAGTAGAGAGATATTCGTATTTTTTCGAGACTGCGTAAGCAGCTGCCAATGGGACCCACTTAGGCGGTGGACGACCTTTGAACATCTTAAAGGGTTTGGACGGCTCAGTTTTGGTCCTTTTAGACCAAGAAAAGTTCCCAAACTCTCTCAACACCTCTCTTACAGTCCTCCATGGTTCCAAGTCGAATCCAAGGTGGTTTTGCCTAGACCTAACTTCAAAAATTAGCCTAAGTGAAGAAAAGAGTTTCTATGGTGTTGTGATGCCATTAACGGTGCTTGTACGCTAAGGGAAACTTTTGTTCGGGTTTGGTTTGAATATATAAGGTATGTATAACACCCTATTTATTGGGCTTAATCTTATATATGTGTTGGTTAAGTTATATGGATGAAGAATTACAAGATAGAACTTGAAGTTGCTTAAGAAGTTTTTGTCTCTTATTGGACTATTTTTGAGTTTTGTATATGACTTCATATGGCTGGAAATTATGGAAAATAAGTTGGCTATGATATTTTTAATATGATTATGTTGGTTTACATGTCAATCATATTGAGGAAATTGGTAACTAGAAAAGAAATGGCTATAAAGCGCTTGGAAATTATCCATAGTGATCTTATCTTGTGTTAGGCTATTTCAGGTAACTTTGAAATTGAGTACAAGGTTGGAAATCCTTTAAACGGTATTGTTTATTATAATATATATATTACTAAGTTCAAGAATGAATGATAATGGGGTTGAAGGGTGCTAAAGGGATTCAATCCGAGCTTGCCGCTCGTCGTGATATGTTGATGACTTATTAATAAAATAATTTGTACCCTATTGTTGATGTTATTCTTATTGTATTGCTCTGGTTGTTATTGGTGGTATATGGTATTGGATGAGACCCTTTCTACAGGGGAGATGCTGCCAAAATTTACATAAACGAGCTACTAGTTTAAGTTGCGGACTTAGCCTTTACTCAACACTAATTTTGAATCTCATTATACTATGATAGAGTGAGTTGAGTTGTTTGATGAATTTCTTGGAAGGTATTAAGGACTCAACAGAGTTAAGGTATGTTAAGGCTATCCTTTATTTCCTTTTGGCATAATCCATATGATACAACGAAACGAGAAAACATGTAACTTTCACAAGTGACTCTATTCTTAGAAGTACTAGGGTTCCCTATGTTCTTGATTACCCATGTGTCCTATTATTATATCGTATGTTCATGGGTCTCAAAAAATACGTAAGTTGATAAAGTTTATTCGAAGGCATAATGAGATTATGACATTCCAAGAGATCTTTATACATGTATATTGACACATGACCAGATGGCGTTATATACGCGTATATTATATGTACATGGGGTATGGGAAATGGTTATGGCGTTATATACGCACCACCACCTGATCAGCTGATATACGTTGATGATTTCGCCCACGGAGGCTGAGATGATATGATGGGATGCCCTTAGAGGCTTGATGACGTTATGTACGCATATAACTATGCATGATATGACATATATACGCATATGCATGAGACTTACAGGTTGAGTTCTTTACTCAATGTTTCATTCATGTCTTTTATACACTGCTTTTCATGCCTTACATACTTGGTACTTTATTTGTACTGACGTCATTTTTTCCTGGGGATGCTGCATTTCATGTCCGCTAGTCCCGATAGACTGGTTGACACTCCTTCTAGTAGGCTATCAGCTCAGCGGAAGGTGTTGGTGCACTCCACTTGCTCCGGAGTTGCCTATTTGGTCACTGATATTCCGCAAAAAATACATATATTTAACCATTATTGCCTCATATTATAGCACTTTTAATCATCTTTTGAGTATTAATTACATTACTTTGTGCTTAATATTATATTTTAACTGTGTAAGAATAAAGTGGTGTGAAGATGAAGATTTTTGCAGCAGAATTGAATAAAATGCGGAAGAAAAAGAAAAACAAATTAAAAGAGTAAAAAAGCGGGGGACACCCTTTGGTGTTTGCCCCCCCCCCCCAAATGAAAGACAAAAAAAGCAAAGGAAATACATTCCAAGCAAAGAATTAAAGAAGGCAAAGAAAACATACCTGGTAGCAAAGAAAGAATTGGAGGCAGAAAATATACTGGTTTCAGCGCCAGCGCGACGCGCTGCCCTGGATGCTGGAGGCGGGATTCTCCTATTATGCTTGGGACAAGGTTATTTCGGTCCAAGACCCCTCCCCCCCCCCCCCAAACTCGTATAAAAGCATGTCTAAACCTAATTTGGAGGATATCTAACATACTTTGAAGGAGTATTCACGTGGACGAACACACACCACGCTTGGAGGAGGCTTATAACTAGTTTTTCTTCTCTTCTTTTTCTTTAATCTCATAGTTTATTAGTTCTAGAGTTTTGAGTGCTACATGAATATTGTATTTTGAAGTTTGAATTGTTCTTATTATTTTATCATATTGGTTTATTTATTCAATCTTGCGCTTAATTATTTGATTGTTTGATCATCAATTGAATACTATTTACGAATCTAGGATTGAGCTTGGGAGAGGAAATTTGTAAGGCCCCGTACCTAAAACCCAGGATTTTGTCATGCCAAAGTGGACTTATGTGTTGAAGATTGTAGAAATTCGTCGCGGTGAGTTCAGACTTTTTGGATTGAACAGTGTGTTGGGGAGTTAAAGAAAAATATTTGAAGTTTATGGCGATTTTTGCGGTCCATTTTGCTGTAGCAAAACTGATATGCAGACCGCAGATCTGCCGCAGACTGAAGGACAAACTTGAGACAATTTTTGGACCATTATGCGGCCGCATAATCATTTTGCAGGCCGCACAACGCATCACAGATTCAATATAAAACTTTTCGGAGGGGATTTATGCGGTGCATTATGCGACCGCAGAATAGGTCTACGGACCGCAGACTGGTCACAAAGCGGGGAAGAATTGCCCAGTTCTGGTGGCCATTGTGCGATCCATTTTGCGAACCGCAGAAGCGTTATGCGGTCATATGCGACCGCAGATCTGCACCGAGGGAGGATTTTTGGGAATTTTGATATAAGGCCTTTGGAGGTCATTTTGAAGGCAAAAATCTAATATTTTTAGAGAGAAGTGAGTATTCTAGAGAGAGAAGGAAACCCTAGGATAATTGTTCATGAATCCTTGCTCAAGACTTGGAGAATTCACTAGGAAAACTCACAAGGTCTTCACCTAAGAGGTAAGGTTCTAACCCTAGTCTTCAATTTCGAGTTTGGGCAGAAGATTGGGAGATTGGGAATGTGATTCTTGGGTATGAGAGTTGTTAATTATGTATGCATGTAAATATAAGGATGGTGGGAAAGTAATAGAGCTAATAAAAGTAAACTCTTGGTATTGAATGGGTTATGGAGTGAAGGAAACCTTGTAGAAGAACTTTGTGGTCAAATTTGCACACCTAGTGTTTGATGAAATGCCTATATGAGGTGAACCCCCGAATATCTTCCTAATTATGATTCAATTTTGTTATGTTTCTAAATAGATTAGCATTGCTAGGATTTTTGAAATATTGGAGTAATTTAAGGAAAGCTCAAAGCAAGGTATGTTGGCTAAACTCTTCATAGAATTCAATCCCACGGTATTCATGTAATTTATGTAAGTCCAGAATTGTTCATTATAAAATTGGCTATTCCGAATAAACTTGTATTGAAAGATATATGTTCAATATATATCCAAAATGCTTTTATCATGTTATGTTATCATTTGAGAATGTGTTCAAAGTATGGGTTGTGCATTTGAAATAATTCGACTTCAAGTCAAGTTCAAACAAAGGCTATTATGCCAAATTTAATGAAATAACTCTATGTGCCTAAGACTCTTAATAGCTCACATGTGTACTAAAAACCTTGATTTGAAATGCCTTGTTGTTGATGATGATGATGATGTTTGAAAGTGAAAAAGGTGAGCATGAAATACTAAATACGGCCGATGTCCCAAGAATGATTTTATAATTATGGCCACTAGTGCTAATGAAATGAAAAGATGTGAAAGAAGTATGAAACAAGATGATTGGTAGAAAAGGATGATGTCGATCCACATATCATTGTGGTGAGACGGCCTACGGATCTCCCAACTTAAGATATGAAAATTTATTTGAACACTGTCTTAGTCCTAACTTGAGGTTTGATGTTGTTTGAGGCTTCCATTGATATTATAGTTGTTCTTGCTTGTATTATTAATCATTCTATTGAGAGGGTGTTTTGTCATTCATAAAGGTACTATTCCATATGTACTAATGTCCCTTTTGCAGGGGGCGGTGCATCTTCAATGGATGCAGGTGGTTCCACAGCAGGAGACATTGATCAGTGATAACGGTACACCCTCTTCCCAACTAATTTGGTGAGCCCCACTTCATTTCGGGGTCATGTATTTTTTTTCCTTGTGTATTGTGTTTGAGGTATAGCCGGGGCCTTTTTGCCGGCACTATCATAGTACTCTTTTGTATCTATTAGAGGCTCCGCAGACATAGTGTGGGTTGTATATTAGTACTGGGGAAGTCAAACAAGTTATGTTGTGTTTGAACTACTTGTTCCAGTTCAGACCATGAAAATGTGTGTAATTTGAGACTTTAAAATGAAGTTACTAATAGTAATGAATTGGTATTGCATACATGATCTCCTTATTGTCTAATTAACGAAAATATATATTCTCTTTATTCATAAGTGATTTTGGGTAGAAAGTATCTAACATGCTTGCTTGACCGAGTTCACTCGGTTGAGCGTCGGTCGTGCTCCCCGAGTGTGGGGCATGACAGAATTTTAGATTGCATATAAGATTGAGTAGATCAAGATCTTGAACTCGAGCATCGGGAACATATTTGCAGTTAGGATAAGGATATACCTAATCGCCTTGCTTGGTTACTATACGGGAATTATAAATGCGTTCTTGTTAATCCTAATTCCATACGAATCTAGACGTTAGGTTAACTTGAATAAGAGAGTAGTACTTCGGGAGATGGCTACGAGCAATATTAACCTTGTCAATTAAGCTAGATAAACTAATAAGACAATTTAGGTAGAAAACTTAACGGGGTTGTTGGCTAACCCATAGCTCTAGAATATCGTCTCTCATTGAATTCGTCTCTAATATTCGCCAAATTGTTTCCTTTAATCTCTTAGTTTGCTACTCTAGATTAGTTGTGGTTAATAATCTCTATAAAATTGCTTGAATAGATTAATTGTCTTGGTTTAATTTAGTTGATAGTTAATCACAAGTCCCTGTGGGTATGATATCTGGACTTACAATCCTATATTACTTGTCGACCAAGTATACTTGCGTGTGCGTTTGGGACCATCATTCAATATGCTTTGGACATGTATAGGTTGGTATGGCCGGGCCCTGTCTCGACCTTTATGATGTTTATGTACTCTTAGAGGCTTGTAGACATGTATCATGTATATAGATGATTGTATGGCCTTGTCGGCATATGTTTTAAGTGTACAAATTATCATTTCGTTCGTATAGGCCCGTATATCATATGTATGAGTTTGTATACCATGTTGGGTCGTCCTATGTCTAGTATTCCTTTATGTTTTATTCTAGTTATTTCATGAAGGCCCTTCTGGACCACTTACCCATGATGGTATGATAAGAAATATATGTTACGTTGGTACTCGGTTGAGTAAGGCACCGGGTTCCCGTCGCGGCCCTGCGGTTTGGGTCATGACAAAAGTGGTATTAGAGTAGTTATGTCCTAGGGAGTCTACAAGCTATGTCTAGTAGAGTATTGTTTATGGGTGTGTTGTGCACCACACTTATAAGCAGGAGGCTACAGAGCATTTAGGACTGTCACTCTTTGTTCTTACTCTAGATCATGTGGTAGAGCTCAATTGTAAGAATTCAAACTCCTAAATTCTATTTTATTCGTAATACAATGATAGATACAAACAGAAAGACAGTTGGTAAGAGATTTAATATGATTGTGGAAGAGTTTAGTCTGAGGAACTCGATTTTGCATCATGATTATGATGAGTAAATGTGAGATCTTCAACAGATCATGTGTGTACTAAGACGTAAGCTTCTTGATAAGGAACCCTAAGGCATGATTATCTATCCACCCATATGGTAAAAAGCAATAAGATAATTAGAAGGTAGATACAAGTTTCAAAAACTAAAAAAAGCAAGGTGAAGAAGAGTACGAGGTACCCAGTTAGTGAGATTATCGGTATTTACAATTCAGGCAGAGAAATATAAACATTCTGAGTTACTTTCAACAGTAACAAAGATATATACAATTGGCCGCACCCATCTCAGTTATGTCCTATGGGAGCTAACAGATATAGTTTAAGACAAGGATGTGATATCAGAATCCAGCTAGGGTTAGAGTAAGCCAAAATGGTGGATGGATTATTATCATTAGCTAATATTTCCGAAGGATAGTGCAAACGTGGTAATGGATCTCCTTGTGAGACACACAGACCCCCCCCCCAGAAAAAAAAAACAGAGAGAATGTTAGGCATCCTGAAGAGCCCTTGAGATAAAGTAAGGGGAGCTAATAGTGAAAGAACATTTTGTTGAACGTTTTCGGAATAAAGTGATAGACAAAAATATTAGCCTGAGAATAGAAGAGAGTAAATGCAGTATTATGAGTAAGAATTGATAAATGGGTGATACATGCCTTGAATCAATAAATGGGTATAAGCCATGAAGTCATATCCTCATTTCGAGAAATAAGTTGGTGACTGCAATATAATTACCAAAATGAAAAGTTAGACCCCGGAGTAATAGAAATCAGTATGGGCTGGTGAACAAGATAAACTAAACATGAATTAGGGACCGAATGATTTGATAAAAGTCAACATCGTGAGAATTTCATATATCACGTTCTGGCGATAATAGAATGGATAACAGAAGAATAACCTTTAAAGGGCTTTCGGGAATATGCTTCCCTAAAGCGAGCACTATGATCCGAGTTAAGCTTAAGGGACTAAGTGTGCCAGTTACACTAGGTGTCATCCTCAGGAGTAAGAAATTTTGTTATCCTTGGTACAGAAGGGTTACCGCAAGGCGAGTAAGAGTCAGTGAAGATCTAAAAAGACGCAAAAGATGAAGAGAGGGGGAAGATGGTGTGATATGGTATTAAGTAGGAGATATATGGTTCAGGTAACTATGGAATAGTAAGGGAAGAATGAGGTAAAAAGGCAAAAGGAATGAGATTGCATTTATTTAGATTATACAGATATGTTATAATTCCAAAACATTATGCAAGCACGACACCGGGGAGAGGTAGTAAGGGTTCCCGCCCAGGATGTTATTGATAAATAAGTGTGAGTGAACACTGGATACATAATGAGCTAGTGTGAGAGGTAAGTTAAGACAAAGAAAATAAACCAAGAGATATTACACGAAATATAGATATGAGAATTGACTAATGAGTAGTTAGTAGTTGATTCAGGAAGAGTCTAGTTATGGCTAGACAAGAGGATTCAGATAGTGCCACTGGGGAGACATTCCAAATTTCAGTTCAGAAGCAACCATACGATCACAAGGGCGCGAGGTTATTACCTAAGCATAATTATAGGCGACTAAGAACATCAAAAATTGCTTCGGGTATACGATGTAATAAGCTCGCAGCCTTACATGAGTTAGAGAGTCTTCCCTAAGTACTACAAAGAAAGACTAGCTGAGAAAATAAGGAAGAAGGCATTAACCTAAGCATAGTGTCATAAAGAAGAAATGGTCTTGTAACAACAGTCTCACTACAACATTGTATGCACTCCATAAGAAAGTGGCACATATCGTGGTTAATGAATGGGAATAAGAAATAAATCAAAAGTAATATTTGAGATCATAGGAGTTACAGAAAATTCCAGTATTCATGTGTAATAAGATAAGCCAAGTAGTCATGCAACAAGTGGTAGAATGACCAGGAAAAGTAATTGCTTATGTTTAAAGATAACTCAGAAGGCACAAAAAAGAAATCTATAGTTCTAGCAAGTTAAAGGAAGGTTGCGAGTAGTATAAATAGATAGGTATAGGTCGTAAGCTAAAGTATGGTAGAGAGACAAGGTTTTAGGTAGATAGGAGTAAGGATAAGAAAATGTGAGTGAGAAGGTGACAAGAATAGGTAAGGCCTCGGGATTAAACCCATCAAATCAAGAGAGTTGATGGTTTCCTTAAGTTATAGAAAGTTTAGTATAGTCTGAATGCAATTGGAGGATTCTAAGACTGGGAGAAATTAGGAGATACGAAATGTTTCCCTGGTAGTAGAATAAAGGTGTAATTGTGATAGATAAGAGGATGACGTTTATGCCTTTGATTGAGTAGTGATTTAAAGAAAAGGGATTTCATGAAATACACATGATTATAATACCCCCCATAAGATGAATCATGTTGGGATGCTATGAAATACGGTTATTGAAGTATAGTATCATCCCTAGGTGAATCAGGCAACTCACCTCAGATATTCCCCGATGAGACGTGAGCCCTAGTGACAATGTATTACGCAAAAGGTTTCAAAGTTCCAAAGTATGAGATGAGAATAAGCTATCATTCTTAAGATGAATAGTAATGAGGAAGCATTAAAGGACTTAGATTTATACATATAGGATAAGCAGTGAGAGAGTAACATAGAGCTGGGTAGTAGACCTCGGTAATAATAAAACTGAAGTACTAGATATCCAAGGCTACGAAACAAGATATAGCAGCAGTCGTATGTTCGACAAAGTACCGAGCGAAGAACTTCAGTACACCTATAGATGCCAAGAGTGACAACTTTTCATAGTTCTGTATATGTTCATAAAGTGAGGCCTAGAGATTGGCTAAAAGTTGGAGGAAAAAAGAGAGAAGAGTTGCATAGGTGCACATACAATGACAGAATCGTACAGGATGCATGATAGAATGCATCAACAGTTACGAGATTGGAACTGACCACAGGTCGTGGTGTGAGAAAGAGGCCTAAAGGGGGGAATGCCCTGGCCTTTGGATTTATTCACAAATTAGTTGCCTGGTGGTTAGTACATTATTAGACTAATCATAACAACTATAGGTTATGAGATTGATAAGCGCATTAGTCAACATTCAAGGATGAATGTTCCAAAGGGGGAATAATGTTACACCCCATATTTTTGTACGTGAGAGTACGTCGTAAGTCAATAGATGTGAGCTCAGAAATGAGATCATCTTTGAAAGTTCATAAAGTAAGTTAATCAAGTTACCTTGGAGGTTCTTTAAGATCATGGATAATAATTACCAAGATGTTTGGAAGGCTTAGAAGCTAAACGAATAGAAGAAAATAAGTTTCGCCAAAAGTCGACAAGTTGGGAATGTTATGACATGTACTTTGGGGTGTGACTAGGGTTCTTAACATGATAAGGAGGTTATGTTATGATTTATTTTAGTTGTATGATAGTCGTGTGTTATTTTTTGAAGTCAAGTGAGTTATGGAACAAAAGTTGGCAAAGGTCATCACAAGTTACATTCATAATGTGATAAACATTAGGTCAAATGTAGCAAAGATATTTTACTAATATACTTGGAATTATATGATGAACCACATATTAAATTGAATATCTATGAGTCTAGTTTCTAAATCATTAAACCGTTCATTTTAAAGGGTTTGGACGGCTCATTTTTGGTCATTTTCGACCAAGGACAGTTCCCAAACTCTCTCAACACCTCTCTAATATTCCTCCATGGTTACAAGTTGAATCCAAGGTGGTTTTGTCTAGACCTAACCTCAAATATTAGCCTAAGTAAAGAAAGACGTCTCTATGGTCTTGTTATGCCATTAAGGGTGCTTGAAAGCTAAGGGAAGCTTTGGTTCGAGTTTGTTCTCAATATTTAAGGTATGTATAACACCCTATTGAATGGGCTTAAGCTTATCTATATGTTGATTAAGTTATTTGGATGAAGAATTACAAGATAGAACTTGAAGTTGTATAAGAAGTTATTGTCTCTTATTGGACTATTTTTGAGTTGTGTATATGACTTCATATGGCTGGAAATTATGGAAAATAAGTTGGCTATGATATTGTGAGAATTATTATGTTGGTGTTCATGTCAATCTTATTGAGTAAATTGGTAACTAGAAAAGAAATGGCTATAAAGCACTTGGAAATTATCCATAGTGATATTATCTTGTGTTAGGCTATTTTGGATAACTTTGAAATTGAGTACAAGGTTGGAAATACTTTAAATGGTATTGTTTATTATACTTTATATATTACTAAGTTCAAGAATTAATGATAATGGGGTTGAAGGGTGCTAAAGGGATTCAATCCGAGCTTACCGCTCGTCGTGATATGTTGATGACTTATTAATGAAATATTTTGTACCTATTATTGATGTTGTTCTTATTTTATTGCTATGGGTGTTGTTGTTGGTATATGGTATTGGAGGAGGCCCTTTTTACAGGGGATATGCTGCCCAAATTTACATAAACGAGCTACTAGTTTAAGTTGTGGACTTAGCCCTTACTCAGTACTAATTTTGAATCTCCTTATGCTATGGTAGATTGAGTTGAGTTGTTTAACGAATTGCTTGGAAGGTATTAAGGACTCAACAGAGTTAAGGTATGTTAAGGCTATCCCTTCTTTCCTTTTGGCATGATCCATATGTTACAACGAAACGAGCAAACATGCAACTTTCACAAGTTACTCTATTCTTAGAAGTACTAGGGTTGTCAATGTTCTTGATTACCCATGTGTCCTATTATTATTTTGTCTGTTCATGGGTCTCAGAAAATACATAAGTTGATAAAGTTTATCCAAAGGCATAATGATCTTATGACATTCCGAGAGATCATATTGACTTACTTCATTATGCATTGCATTTATTTATACATGTACATTGAACCATGACCAGATAACATTATATACGCATATATTATATGTACATGGGGTATGGGGAAAGGTTACGACATTATATACGCACCACCACCTAATCAGCTGGTATACATTGATAATTTCGCCCACAGAGGCTGAGATGATATGATGGGATTCCCTCAAAGACTTAATGACGTTATGTATGCATATACCTATGCATGATATGACATTTATACACATATGCACGAGACTTACAGGTTGAGTTCTTTATTCCATGTTTCTTTCATGTCTTTTATGCATTGTTTTTCATGCCTTACATACTTGGTACTTTATTTGTACTGACATCCATTTTGCCTCAGGACGTTGCGTTTCATGCCTGCAAGTCCGGATAGATAGGTCAATAGTCCTCCTAGTAGGCTATCAGCTCAGCGGAAGGTGTTGGTGCACTCCACTTGCTCCGGAGTTGCCTATTTGGTTAGTATGCTTTGGACATGTATAGATTGGTATGGCGGGGCCCTTTCTCGGCCTTTGTGATGTTTATGTACTCTTAGAGGCTTGTAGATATGTATCATGTATATTCATGATTGTATGGACTTGTCAGCCTATGTTTTAAGTGTACAAATGATCATTTCGGTCATATAGGCCTGTATGTTACATGTATGGGTTTGTATACCATGTTGGGTCATCCTATATCTAGTATTCCTTTATGTTTTATTCTAGTTATCTCATGACAACCCTTATGGACCACTTACCCATGATGGTATGATTATAAAGATATGTTACGTTGGTACTTGGTTGAGTGCGGCACCAGGTTCCTGTCGCGGCCCTACTGTTTTGGTCGTGACATAGTGAGTATGGGTAGCCTTACATTCATTCCTATTGGTGAGAGAAAAGCTTGCATAAGATGTTCAGGCCTTGGCCAACCAGTTCGTGAGATTAGATATTTTGGAGCCCAGTCGAGTTGTAGCTTGTGTGGTTTGTCGGTCTTCCTTATATGGTCGCATCAGAAAGCGACAATATGATGACCCCTATTTGATTGTTCTTAAGGACACGGTTTAGCACAGTGATGCCAAGGATGTTACGATTGGAGATGATGGGGTGTTGCAAATGTAGGGTCGGATTTGTGTGCCCAATGTGGATGGGCTACATGAGTTGATTCTTGAGGAGGCCCACATTTTGTGTTATTCCATTCATCCAGGTGCCGCAAAGATGTATCAGGATTTGAGGCAGCACTATTGCTGGAGGAGGATAAAGAAAGAAATAGTGGGGTTTGTAGCTCAGTGCCTAAATTGTTAGCAGGTGAAGTGTGAGCATCAGAGACCAGGCAGATCGCTTCAGAGGCTTGATATTTCGGAGTGGAAATATGAGCATATCACCATGGATTTTGTAGTTGGGCTCCCACGGACTTCGAGGAAGTTTGATGCTATTTGGGTGATTGTGGATCGGTTGACCAAGTCCGTGCATTTCATTCCACTTGGGTCTACTTATTCTTCGGAGAGGTTGGCTGAGATCTAGATCCGCAAGATTGTTCGCCTTCATAGTATGCCGGTGTCCATCATTTCAGATCGGGGCACTCAGTTTATATTGCAGTTTTGGAGAGCAGTGCAACAGTAATTGGGTACACGGGTTGAGTTGAGTACATCATTCCAACCTCAGACAGACGGACAGTCCGAGCGCATTATTCAGCTATTAGAGGATATGCTACGTGCTTGTGTCCTAAATTTCGAGAGTTCTTAGGATTAGTTTCTACCGCTTGCAAAGTTTACCTACAACAACAACTACCAATCGAGCATTCAGATGGCTCCGTATGAGGCTTTGTATGGGATACAGTGTCAGTCTCCATTGGGAGGGTTTGAGCCGGGATAGACTAGGCTATTAGGTACTGACTTGGTTTAGGATGCTTTGGACAAGATTAAGTTGATTCAGGATCGGCTTCGCTTGGCGCAGTCTAGACAGAAGAGGTACGATGATCGGAAGGTTCGTGATGTTGCTTACATGGTGGGTGAGAAGGTACTACTTAGAGTTTCACCCAGGAAGGGTGTTATGAGGTTCTGGAAGAAGGAAATGTTGAGCCCTCGGTATATCAGGCCTTTTGAGGTCCTTTAGAGGATTGGGGAGGTGGCTTACAAGCTTGACTTGCCGCCTAGTCTGTCGAGCGTTCATCTAGTGTTTCATGTTTCTATGCTCTGGAAGTATGTCGGCGATCTGTCTCATATTTTGGACTTCAGCAAAGTTCAGTTGGATGGTGATTTGACTTATGGTGTAGAGCCGGTGGCCATTTTGGATCGGCAGGTTCGAAAGTTGAGGTTAAAGAATATAGCTTCAACGAAGGTGTAGTGGAGAGGTCAGCCAGTCGAGGAGGCTACTTGGGAGACTGAACGGGAGATGCGAAGCATATATCCATGCCTATTTGAGACTCCAGGTATGATTCTAGGCCCGTTCGAGGATGAACATTTGTTTAAGAGGGGGATAATGTAACGACTCGGACGGTCATTTTGAGTGTTGTCGTTCCCCCATTTACTAATTTTTCTATGCTAGATTTCTTTTATGTGACTTGCCTGGGTGGTTGGTTCAGTTCCTGGTATGTTTCGGAATGGATTGGAACACTTAGTACCAAGGTTAGAAGCTTAAGTTGAAAGAGTTGATCGGATGTTGACTTATGTGTAAATGACTCCGGAATGGAGTTTTGATGGTTCTGATAGCTCCGTATGGTGATTTTGGACTTAGGAGTGTGTCCGGATATTGATTTGGAGGTCCGTATGTGATTTTGGCTTGAAATGGCGAAAGTTGAAAAATTAGAAGTTTGGACAATTGAGAAGTTTAACCGAGATTTGACTTTGTGGTTACAAGGCTCGGATTTTGGTTCCGAAAGTTAGAATAGTTCTGTTGTGTCATTTATGACTTGTGTGCAAAATTTGAGGTCAATCGGAGTTGATTTGATAGGTTTCGACATCGAATGTAGAAGTTAGAAGTTCATAAGTTCATTAAGCTTGAATTGGGGTGCGATTCATGGTTTGATGTTGTTTGATGTGATTTGAGGCCTCGACTAAGTTCGTATCATGTTTCAGGACTTGTTGGTATGGTTGAGGTCTCGGGGGCCTCGGGTGTGATTCGGATCTGTTAGGTGCATTTCGGAACATGGAAGACTGTTGATTTTGTTGGTGCTGGTTTCCTCGTACGCATTCGTGAGAGAGGTCTCGTGTTCGCAAAGAGTAATTTGGGGCAATTAAGATTTGTTCTTTGCATTCATGAAGAGAGCAATGCATTCGAAAAGTTTCGGGAAAAGTTGTGCATCGCCATCGCGATGAGGAACACGCGTTTGCGTAGAAGGAGGAGGCAGGCTGGGCACCAGGCCTTTAGCCTTCGCGTTCGCGGTAAGGGGGCACGTTTGCGTAGGCCATGTTCTGCGAAGCACCGCGTTCGCGTGGGAGATTTCTGCGTTTGCGTAGATTTAAGTTGTGGGCAGTTGAGTTTGTGATTCACGAACGCGGGGCAAATTCCGCGTCCGCGAAGAAGGGACGTCTGGCAGAATATAAAAATCTCAAAAATGAGGGTTTGAGTTTATTTCACAATTTGATTTTGGGAGCTTGGATTGAGGCAATTCTTGGAGTGATTTTCAAGGGTGTTATTGGGGTAAGTGATTCTAACTCGGTTTTGGTTAAATTACATAAATATATTATTGATTTTATCATTTAATTAGTGATTTGGGTTGAAAGGTTGTGAAAAAATTGTAGAAACTTCATAGGCTTTAATTTGAGGATTTGAAGGTCGAGTTTTGATCGAATTTGAGTAATTTTGGTATGGTTGTACTCGTGCTTGAATGTGTGTTCAGATTTAGTTAATTTTTTCAAATTCCGAGACGTGGGCCCGACATTGACTTTTTGAATTTTGATTAAGAACTTAGCTTTTTCATATGGAATTAATTCCTATAGCTTGTGCTGATCGTATCGAGTTGTTTGTGGCTAGATTCAAGGCGTTCAGAGGCAGATTCTCAAGGCAAGGGCTTGTTCGAATAGAGATTTGCACGGTTTGAGGTACGTAACGCTTCTAAACTTGGTTTTGAGGGTATGAATCCCTGAATTATGTGTTATGTGGTTGGTGTTGAGGTGACGCACATGCTAGGTAACAGGCGTGTGGGCGTGCACCATAGGAATTGTGGCTCATTCGATTCCTTGGAATTGTGTAGATAAATAATCTTGTTGTTATTCGTATATTCTCCATGTGTTAAATAAATTGAGCTTTGAGCTGAGATTCATGTTAGAAATCATGCTTAGGCCATATGTTGGTACTGTTGGGACCCACAGAGGTCGTGTTGCTATCAAATTACTTGCTTAATTTACAATTATGTGCTTAGTCACAGCTATCATTTGCATATCATAGCTTAGTCTCTGTTGCCATTTATTGATACATTATATAATCATTGTTTGGGCTGATTATCATGATATTTATCAGCCTTAGAGACTGGAGAGATTAATGACAAAGTGAGGCCGAGGGCCTGATTATGAGGATATTTTTAGGATATGGCTGCACGCCGCAATAGGCTTTATTGATTCATGCCATGATTGGCTTATTATAGTGCTTGGGCAGGATCTTCTCCTTCGGAGTGTGACTCACCAGCAGTGAGCGCACGTAGCTACTAAGTGCAAGTGCCAAGTGCGAGTGCCGAAAGCGAGTGTCGAGCGATTGGGAGGATTGAGTGACTGTGAGGACTTAGTGACTGTGAGGACTGAGTGAATGGGAGGACTAAGTGATATGATACTCTGAGAGTATGTATTTGACTTCATCATTGTTTTTGCATTATAGTTGGAATACATAATTGACATGTAAATAGCTAGATGTATTATTCCTCATTTCAGTTACACTTGGTATATTTTACATGTTTGAGCTTTAACTGTTGAACTTGAAAGCATGTCTACATTTCTGTACTGTTATTTCTATATTTGGATTGTACCTGTTGAGCTCGTCACTGTTTTCATCCCAAGGTTAGTCTTTTTACTTATTGGGTACATTGGGTTAGTTGTACTCATACTACACTCTATACTTCGTGTGCAAATCCAGGTACTTGCGGATGTGGTGGTTGCTGATTTTGGAGCTTTATCAGTTCGGAGATTTTCGAGGTAGCTGCTTTGGTATCCGCAGACCTCGACTCTCCTCCTTTATCCTTTAGTTTTTATTTATATTATTCTATCTTCCTAGATAGTATTTTAGACCATGTTATTGTATAGATGCTCATGTAATCAGTGACACCCGAATTTTGGAGGAATATTGTATTGAGTCGCGGTATTTTCATATTAGTATTTATGAGATTTTACTCTTAAAGTTATCTTATCATGTTGTTTTTTCAAACTTAAAGAATGTGTGGTTTATTGTGGTTGTCGGCTTACCTACTATTGCGATAGACGCCATCAGGACATATGAGATTTGGGTTGTGATAATACACACACACACACACACACATACATATATATATATATATATATATATATATATATATATATATATATATATATACATACACACACACATGCACACATATACATTTGTATATATATATATATATATTTTTTTTTCCAATCATATGATTTGACCGAGTATATGTTGTTGTTGCTACAACTTAAGTTTTAATATGGCACTACATCTTATAGCACTATACATTTTATTTTAAAATGTGTTATAGCGTGTTGGATGCCGATACTTAGACTCGATCGCTTCAATATTAAAACTCAATATTAAATTTACTAAGGCCGTCAGTATGCTCGAAATCGGTCGGTTTTAGCCAATATCTAAATTATAGGTACTATTTAATATTTAATTAATTATATATGTATATACATACATACACACACACACACACATATTTATATACACACATACATACACACAATATATATATATATATATATATATATATATATATATATATATATATATTGAGTGTTAATGTGGGAGCGATCAAGTCTAAGTATCGGCATCCAACACGCTATAATACATTTAAAAATAAAATGTATAGAGCTATAAGATGTAGTGCTATATTAAAACATAAGCTGTAACAACAACATATACTCGGTCAAATCAGACGACTGGGAAGTATATATATATATATATATATATATATATGTGTGTGTGTGTGTGTATGTGTGTGTATAAATATATATATAATTTAGAATATTATATATATGTAGATTGTCAATAACAATAAACTATAAGTGTTTGACCATTTTGACCACTAATACCGACCGATTTCGGTCAGTAACTTTACAATTATATTAAACATAATTTTTTGTTATTGAAAAAAATAATTGACACTGGTCTGAAAAAAATAAATTAGAATTTTCGGCCGACATCGGTCGGTATTCCATAAATATTTTAATTAAACTTTTCTTTGGTAGATTGTGTGCGAGTCTGGCCATGCTTTGGTAAAACAATTGACCATTTTACGACCGCAGTCGGTCGGAATTTTCAACTGTGTAAGATAGAGCAAACTTTATTTTCTATGGGACCACGTTTTCCGATCGATTGTGGTCCGTATATTTATGTACAATTTGTTATTTTAATTTTTCAACCAATTTACTTGATTTTCAACCGACTTCAGTCGGTTTTGTTTTCGACCAATTTCGGTCGATATGCTTTGGATAGATTTTGACAGTTTTCTAGTAGTGTATCTATAAATCTATAGGCAGAAATCTAGAGTATAGTAGTCAACATGAAGGGAAGGAAGACTCACTATCAAATAAGAACACTCAGATCATCAGGTGGTAAACTAATAACTAGTTTAGAGGGCATAGAAGCTAAGATTTTTGGGTTTTATAAGCAACTACTTAGGTCTGCGACAAGAAGTTAGTCTAATTACATCCTGGAGTGCTAAAGTAAGGGCCTATGCTTAACAAGAATTTATAGTGTAGCTTATTAAACCTTTCACAAAAGAGGAAGTAGTTCAAGCTGTGACGGAAATTAATGATTTAAGAGCACCACATGGCGATGAGCTTAATGCATGCTTCTTCTAAAAATGATGGCATATTATTAATAAATAGGTAACAAAAGTAGTATTGAAATTCTTTAAGGAGTATAGACCTATTTCCTGTTGTACTACTCTTTACAAGATTATATCCAAAACGTTTACTAGCAGACTACAAGTAATGGATTCACTAGTTGATTGTAGCACGACTGAGTTTTTACCTGGTAGACTATTGACAGATAGTGTACTTCTTAGTCATGAACTGGTCAAGAGATATGAGAGGAAAGAGGTCTCACCTAGATGATAAAAATTGACATGCAGAAAGCATATGATTCCATAGAATAAATATTCCTTGAACAAGTACTTACGTGTTTGAATTTTCTAGAATTGTTTGTTAGATGGATCATGAGTTGTGTTAGGACAGTGTCCTATTCCATTGTTATAAATAGTCGTCCTACTTCCCTTTTTGCAACAAAGAAAGGGTGAGATAGGGGGACCCTATATACCCTTTCGTATTTGTTTTGGCAATAGAGTATCTGACAAGATTGTTGAAAATACTAAAGCGTCAGCTTGACTTTAACTTCCATCATAGATATAAGAAGCTGAATATTATCCATCTCAATTTTGCTGATGACTTATTCCTATTCTAGAGAGGAGATGCAGTTTCGATACAAATAATATATGAACACTTTCAACAATTTTCTATGAAATCAGGGCTTATTCCAAATCCAAGCAAGAGTTCTGCTTATTTTTGGAGAGGTCCCAAAAAGCATTCAACATGAAATAACTCAAAAGCTTGATTTCTCAGTGGGAAACCTATCATTCATGTATCATGGGTACCTTTAAGCTCAAAGAGGCTATCAATTAGACAATGCCAGCCTCCTTGATTAAATATTAGGAAGGGTGAATAGTTTGATAGTTAAGTTCCTATAATATGCAGGGGAACTGTAATTAATTTGGAGCTGATTGCTATCAAATCCTTTGTCACAGATTTTCTCTAAAGAAATTCATCCAAAGGATTGAAACTATCTGCAAGAGATTCCTCTAGACAGGTGATATTACAACAAAAAAGAAGGCTCTGGTGGCATGAGAAAAGCTTTGTTGGCAAAAATCAGAAGAAGATCTCAATGTAACTCACATATATACATGGAACAAAGCTTTAATTCTAAAACATCTTTGGAACGGGTGCACATTTATTATGTAAAGGAAAGATAGGCCTCGAACATGACTACGAAGTAAGCCTCATGGTTAGTTCAGAAAGTTTTACATACCGTAAAATATTTGATTGAGGTTGGCCTGGGAAAGAAGAGTTAATGAATTCATGAAGCTACTCTATAAGGGCTATGTACAATTAACTAAGAGGAGGATTTCCAAAAGCATATTGGAGGAGAATTATGTGTAAAAACCAAGGGAGTCCTAAACAGATATTCATATTAGCACTCCAGAGTAGGTTGTACATTAGGGATAGGTTAATCAAATGGGGTGTCTTTGCCAGCACAATTTGTCCACTTTGTGAACTTGAATTCAAAGATCACCAACACATTGTTTTTGTGCCTGCGGATTCCCAGCAACTGTGTAGTGGAAGCTTTTGTCATGGTAAGATGTAATGACTTGATCGGTCATTTTGTATAATTGTGTCTTGTTACCCTTTTATGCTTCACACATGTGTGTTTATGATTGCATGACTTTTGGGGTCGGTAAGTTTTGTTCCAGGAAGTTTTCGAGTTGATTTGAACCCTTGATTCTTGACTTAGAAGTTTAAATTAGAAAATATTGACCAAACTTTGACTTTTATGGAAACGACCCCGGAACTGAATTTTAATGGCTCTGATAGCTTTATATCTTGATTTCAGACTTGGGCGTATGCCCGAAATTAATTTTGGAAGTCCGGAGGTTGATTTATGTTGATTTGCTAAAATTTGGCAATTTGAAGTTGAAAAGCTTGACCATAATTTGACTTTTAGCTATCGAGCTCGGAATTTGATTTTTGGGACTTGGAATAGGTCTGTTATGGTATTTAGAACTTGTCTGCAAAATTTGATACCATTTGGAGTTAATTTGTAGGATTCTGACGTGTAATTGTTATTTTATAAATTCTTGAACTTTATTTTGAAATTCATGCATTTTAGTATTTGATTCGAAGTTTTAGATGATATTTTTGTGTTTTGATCGCGCGAGTGAGTTCGTATGATGCTTTTAGACTTGTGTGGATATTTGGTTTGGAGCCCCGAGTGCTCGGATGAGTTTCAGACATGTTCTGGAGTGGTTTGGACTGAAATTATAGAATATCTTGTGTCTGGTGCTCTGGTGTCGCAATTGCGAACACCAGGGTCGCATTTTCGAAGGTGACAACAGAGGGGCAGTTGTCGCAAATGTAACTTCCCCTTCTCATTTGCGAAGGGAGTAGGATCTTGCGTTGTAACGACCCGGCCAGTCGTTTTTAGAGTTATAGCCTCAATCCCCTATTAACTGCTTCTCCCATATCTATTTCTGCTATTGTGACTTGCCAAGAGGTTTCATTTTGGTTTTTGGAGTGATTTGAGACACTTAGTCCCTAAAAGACAGCTTATGTTTTAGGATTCGGACCGTAGTCGAAACTGTGTGAAGAAGACTCCAGAATGGAGTTTTGTCGGTTATGTTAGCTCCGTTGGGTGATTTTGGACTTAGGAGCATGTCTGGATTGTGTTTTGGAGGTCTGTAGCTTATTTAGGCTTGAAATGGCGAAAGTCAAATTTTTGGAGATTTGGACCGGTAGTGAAAATTTTGATATCGGGATCGAATTCCGATTCCGAAAGTTGGAGTAGGTTCGTAGTGTTGAATATGACTTGTGCGAAAAATTTGAGGACATTCGGATGAGAATTGATATGTTTCGATGTCGTTTGTATAATTTAGAAATTTCAAAGTTCATTAGGCTTGAATTCGTGCATATCCGTGTTTTTGATATTTTTCGACGTGATTTGAAGGCTCGACTAAGTTCGTATGGTATTTTTCGATTGGTTGGTATGTTTGGTTGAGGTCCCGGGGGCCTCAGGCGCGTTTCGGATGCTCAACGGGTCATTTTTGGACTTAGGGAGTTGGCAGATTTTCTGGTGTTATTGCAGACATTTTTCTTCATCGCGTTCGCGAGGGAGCTCTCGCGATCGCGTACGTCATCTGAGAGGTCAAATAAAATTTGCTCTTTGCATTCGCGAAGATGAAGATGCAATAGCGTAAGGTTATCAGGGAGTGCACCGCGAACGCGTGGGCTAGGCCGCATTCGCGAAGAAGAAATGAAGCAGCAGTGGAGTTTGAGTGTTACTCTTCGCGATCGCATGAGGACAATTGCGATCACGTAGGTGTGAGCAGCTAGTGCATCGCGTTCCTGTGAGGTGTTACGCGTTCGCATAGAGTAAATTTCTGAGGGAGCGAAGTTGTTCATCGCGATTAAGGAACCACTGGGCAGAATTTAAAGTTCAAAAATGAGGGTTTAAGTTCATATCACAAAATTTGATTGAGAGCTCGGTAGAAGGCGAAATTTGGAGAGATTTTCGGAGGAAGTTATTGGATAATGATTCCTAACTCCTTTATGATTAAATACCACTAATCTATGCTTGATTTCATCATTTAATTTTGGATTTGGGGTGAAAATAGGGGGGAAATTGAGAAATATTCTTAGGCCAAATTTTGGGGTTTTGATCGAGATTTTGGTATCCGATTTGAGTGAATTTGGTATGGTTAGACTCGTGAGTGAATGAGTGTTCATAATTTGTGACTTTTACCTGATTCCGAGACGTGGGCCTCGGGAGGCTTTTTGGGCGTTTTTCTATTTTCTTGCCTTAACTTTGATTTCATTACCTAGATTAGTTACTTGTAGCAATATTTACGTTATGTAATTGATTTGATTAGATTTGGGCCACTCGGAGTTGGATACTAGTGGCAAGAGCGTGATTTCAAATTTTATTTGAGCTTGGTTCGAGGTAAGTGGCTTGCCTAACCTTGTGTGGGGGAACTCCCCTTAGGATTTGGTACTGTTTGATATGTGAGCACCGTGTACGTGAGGTGACGAGTACGTACACGGGCTATTGTTACAAAACTCGGTTTTCATTAAGTAAAATACTTGTCTTCCTTTAACTGAGCTACACTAGCATATGAATGTATCCTGTTTAGTCTAGAACAACATGTCTTAATTGTTTATGTGAAACTCTGTGCAGCATGCTTAGTGAATTTCCTGCTTCCTCCTTGACTGGTACTTAGCCTAAATCGTAAGATTTTGTAATGTAGTTGTATTTCTATTTTTTGCGCTGCATATTTACTTTGGGACTACGGAACGGTATTCCTGTAGATCCCCCATGTTCTGCATATGTACTTGGGGACTTCGAAACGGTATTCCGGTAGATCCCCCCTGTTCTGCATATTTATTTTAGGACTATGGAACAGTATTTCGGTAGATCCCCCTATCTTGCATATTTACTTTGGGACTACGGAACGGTATTCCGGTAGATTTTCACCTGCACATTTACGTTTGGGACTATGGGATGATATCTCGGGAATTCCCCTACTGTTATCACTGTGTTCTGAGTTGTTGTCTTTCATTGATTCTATTCCTGTTAGATTTCAATATTTATTTTTACTGCAATATTTCATTCTGTCCTATTTCATTATAAATATACCAGTAGGGCCCTGACCTGATCTTGTCACTACTCGATCGAGATTAGGCCTGGCACTTACTGGGTACCGTTGTGGTGTACTCACGCCTTTTCCTGCACATATTTTTTGTGCGCAAATCCAGGTTCATCTTACCTGCCTCATCACTAGTTGCAGTCGCTGCTGCTTATTGGAGACTTCAAAGTACATATGCTCGCGCCCGCAGATCCCCAGAGCCCCCCTCTATCCCCCTATGTTCATTATGCCTTCTTTCTGTAGAAATGATGTATAGAACGATTAAGACTTCTTAGTATCTTGTGACTTACGGTATTATGGGTTTTGGGATTGTTTTTCATACTTTTTCATAGGTGATAATTGTATATGCCGAGTGGTATTCAATTGCTTATTTGATATTTGTTAGTGTTAGTAGTTAATGTTCATGCTTTAGTTTCATTTCCGCAAAAAATCGAACAAGCAAGCATATTTGAGTTTACAACACTAGATTTACACCTAGGTTAGGAATACAACTCTAGGCTTTATTCCATTTGTTGCGACTTCTTTGAAATATTGCATATTATGTTTTTGTTGAAAAATTCTTTAGAAACATTCGAGTTTAATTAGTAGATTCACTACGCCACCTTTTTTTAGAAGATAATCTAAGATACATTAAGTTGCTTACTTGAGTGTCTACCTTAACACCCTAATAAACTCCTTGTGGTTTGATCCTGACTGTTGTTGGGTATTATATATTGATAATGACCATTTCATATCCCATTTTGGGATGTGTCCTAGACGTGATTAAGGGTTAAGTAGTGCATCGCCTTCACTAGAATCATCTTCTTTTTAGCATTTCTGCCTTACTCGTGATGAATTTGGTTACAAAATTTGCAACTCTCTAAATCTACATCATCCTTATAAAAAACATATGCAATCTTTGTCACAACAATCAATCCTCTCTGATGAAAGACCCAACTTGAAAACTAATTTCTTTGCTGTGTAGAAATATCTGGGTAGGTTAAACGATTAGCATCATCATTTAGTTCGGATTGAGTCCCTGGGAACATTTCAAAAGAATCCCTCATTATTTCATTTGTCACGACCCAAACTCCCACCGGAGCCGTGACGACACCTAACACTACTTACTAGGCAAGCCAACAATTTCACCATAACAATAAACTCAATTAACATAACTTAATTATCCTAACAACGAAATAATTATAAAATATCTAAAAATAGCAACAATAGCGCAACAACAACTATCCCATGATCTGGTGTCAACGAGTACATGAGCACTACAAAATATCAAAATACATAGTCAACTCCTCAATACAAAACTATATGAATGATAGAACAATGATAACGGAAATAAACTAAAGAGAACCTTAAGATCTGCGAACGACATAACAGCTACCTCGTAGTCTCCACAAGCAAGAACCGGTACAAACCCCAACAATCACCACGCCCAACAGTACCTGGATCTGCACATAAAGTATAGAGTGTAGTATGAGTACAACCGATCCCATGTACTCAATAAGTAACAAACCTAACCACAGACTGAAAGAAGAGATGATCTCGAAAGAAAGTTAGTATCCAACACCAATAATCAATAACAACACATGATATAATGATGATAGTAAAAGTAAATAACTCAAAACATATCATGTTTAGCTCATTCACAAATACGAAAAATTAGACATGCTTTCCATGTATAACAGTCAAAGCCCAATCTTCCACCAAAAGCACTAAAACATGAGTTTATCAAGGAAACTATGATGTTCCAAACTTTCAACAATAGATAAGACATTTCATTACCATTTAGCATGAGGAAAATACATCTATATGCCTGCATATCAAATATACATGTAAAGTCAATAACATTATAGTAAATCCATCAAGTATACTCACACTCAGCATACTCACGGTGCCTGGCACAAGTGCCCCTCACCATCGCAAACACAACCACACTAAGAATTGTACGGGTGTCTGGCACAAATGCCCCTCACACAAGCACATATATGACCCTGTGCCTGCGCGCACTATGAATGACATACTCTGGAGGGGCGAATCCTTGCCCAAGCGCTAATCGAATATAAGCCAAAATCAATATCACATAGCCCAATCATGGGGCTTGGTACATGCGTTGCCCCCTAGTCAGTACCACTTATCCTAATATGGGTATGTGTATGCATCACCTCAAAATCAATACCAAATCAGATCTATGGCCCAAACTCAGTCATCGGCCACTAAAGTCTCAATTAACCACATCTCACAACACTCAGTTCAACAGTGTCACACATATGAGGCATCAACACCATATGAGAAATCATAATAAGAATGCACCAAGATAGAGATATCATACACGGATATAGAATCATAACTAAGAGTATGTCTACAATTAAGGCAAACAATTCAAAAATATCAAGAATAGCTGAATCATTTCTCAAATAAATAAGCACATAGCCTAGACATGATTTCTAACATGAACCATATCTCAAATAATCATAACAGTAGAGAAAATACGGATATAACGAGGCATGATAGCAAAACAAGTCTCATAGTAGTCTAAAGTCTACAAGGACCATGAATACACTGGTGTACACACACACGCCCATCACCTAGCACGTGTGTCACCCCTAAAATATCTCACGTATCATAGTCCACAGGGATAATTACCCCCCAGACCAAGTTTAGATATGTTACTTACCTCAAAGCGCATGAATCAATACTCCAAAAAGCCTTCCCATGCGAATCAACCTTTGAATGACTCAAATCTAGCAAAACAACTTAATATCATAAAGAAAAGCCATAGGAAACAAGCCCAAACAATAAAGCTAAAATCTTGATTCAATTACGAAAAGTCAAACCTGGGCCCGCACCTTAGAACCCAACAAAACTCACAAATTCCAAATACCCATTCCAATACGAGTTCAAATATATGTGTTTCATCTAAATCCAACCTCAAATCGACCCTCAAATCATCAATTTTTACTTTAGATAAGTTATTACTAAAATCTACAATTTCTTCACTTAAATTCACCAAATCAAACGCTAAAGTTTTCAAGGTTGGAATCATGAATAATGCACAAATCCGAGTCAAAAACACTTACCCCAATCCAAATCATGAAAAACCTCTAGAAATTTTCTCAAATCCGAGCTCTATATTTCAAAATATGTTAAAATAACCAAAACCCTCGAAATAGAATTCTTAAGTAGTTGCCTAGTGATACCCTCTGTTATCGCGGGACCTTCATCGTGATCGTGATCGCGGAGCACAAACAAAACATTTTCTCAGAAGACACTATGCGAAGCCGAGGACCTGGCCGCGAACGCCATGAGTACCACAGTTGGGGCCTAAGCGAACGCAGCCCTTCTCACGCGATCGCGAAGGCTAAAAGACTGACGCCCCAACCGGCCTTCCCTTCTACACGAACGCGGCTCCCAGCTTGCGCAAAGGCCACTGCCCCTACACTTCACGAACGCGACAATCCTATCACGAACACGAAGAACAAATACTCCCTGCCACCAAAATTCTCTCAGCGATCGCGAAGCACACCAGAACATCAGAAAACCAACACTTCCAAAACATGGTGAAATGGTCTGAAACCCATCTGAAACACACCCGATTCCCCAAGTCCACATCCAATCATACCAATCAATCCCAAAACATACCTGCTCTAGGCCTCAAATCACATTAAACAACATCAAAAACAGGAATCGCACTTCAACTCAAGCCTAAGGAACTAATCCATCTTTCCAAATTCAAAACTTAGGCCGTACATGCCTAAACAACTCGTAATGACCTCAAATTTTACATACAAGTCCCAAATGACACAACGAACCTATCCCAACTCATGGAACCACAATCCAAAGCCGATATCATCAAAGTCAACTCTCGGTCAAACCTATCAACCTTCCAAACCTTTAACTTTTCAACTTTCGCCAAATAGAACCAAATCAACCTACGGAACTCCAAATCCAAATACGGACACATGCCTAAATCCAACGTCACCATACACACCTAATGGAACCATCAAAACATCATTTCGTGGTCGTCTATATAAAAGTCAAACTCCGGTCAACCCTCATAACTTAAACTTCCAACCTTGTGTCACGACCCGGAATTCCCACCCGCGGGACCGTGATGGCGCCTAACATTTTACTTGCTAGGAAAGCCAATGTTAAATATAGTTATTAACCATTATTAAAAAATTGCAAATTAACTGACTATTGAATCTGAACAGTCTAAAATAAGGTAATAAACTAATAAGTGACAAAATTCAAATACAAATCTCGGAACTGGTGTCACGAATACATGATCATCTAGAATACTACAGATAAAAGGCTGAAATAAACATAGTTGTCTGAATCAAAGTATACATCTAAAATGAAGTAGAAGGGGACTTCAGGGCTGCGGACGTCGTGCAGCTATACCTCAAGTCTCCACCGAATAGATGGATCCAAGCAAGTCTACTGAACTCCACCGGGACCAACTCCAGTATCTGCACAAGAAGTGTAGAGAGTAGTATGAGAAAAACCGACCCCATGTACTCTGTAAGTATCGAGACAAAAATCGACAAAGTAGTGACGAGGCTAAGGCGAGTAACTTACATTAACTTGTACGCGATAATAATAATAATAATAATAATAATGATAATAATGATAATAATAATAATAATGATAATAATAATGATAATGATAATAATAATAATGATAATAATAATAATAATAATGATGATGATAATAATAATAATAATAAAAATAATCATAATAATAATGATGATAATAATAATAATGATAATAATGATAATGATAATAATGATAATGATAATAATAATAATAATAATAATAATAATAATATAAAAGACATGAATGAAAGTAAAGCAGTTAATTCTTAACAACGAACTCAAACCCAACTAATAGAGAGTCCAGAATAACCAGTCATATAAGCTCTTGTAGATTACCGAGGCCAATCCAACAATCGCAAACAAATATAATTTTAATCAATAGGTTGCAGTGTGCAACCCTATCCCACAATATTAACTTTAAACAATCCATTGCGGCGTGCAACCCGATCCCACCATATCATCATCTGTCAATATCATAATCCGTCCTTATTCCTCAATTTCAATTCATTACCTTTCAATTTCCATTGCGGCATGAAACCCGCTCCCCAATCAATTTCAATCAACAATAGCAATTCAACAACCAAGATTTACAAGAAGTTCTACATCAAGAGAACCAATGTACGAGCAATGGAGAATAACATGATGATCAGAGAGTCTCGAACAACTCGGATGTCTCAACTTTACCAACTCGACGGTATCTACCAATTAACAATTCATACAAACGAAACTACATTATTAAAGGAAACAAATGATACGAAACTATAAGACAAACAAGGCATAAGGCAATTTAGATATGTAAGAAAAACAAATAGAGACAAGTGGTAAATAGGCATGGAATTATGGAAGGAATGGACAATTTAATACAAGGAATACTAAATGGCAAGTAGAAAATATGGCATGGAAATCAAATAAGTATGTAGCAATTAAGGGATGAAGTAAGATATACTAATAAGTAACAAGGAAAGGGAAGCAAGCAATGTAACGGCGCATACACTCATCAACTCACACAAACGCCGTTTCACACATAATTCACACAACATGTAGTTCAAAGGTCCCTAATTTCCTCAAATCAAGGTTAGACCCAATACCTACCTCACTCCGCAATCAACTCAAAGCTCAACCACGGCCTTGCCTTTCGAACAATCCTCCAAACCAGCCAAATCTAACAAATTATTGATCAAATGATTCAAAATAAGCTTTAGAAACTACCCACGAATGAAAGAGGTTCAATTTAGTTCATTTTTGAAAAAGTCAACAAAATTTAACCCTGAGCCCGCTTGGTCAAAAATTGAGATTCAGACCAAAATCTGATTACCTATTCACCCCCGAGCTCGGTTATGTGATTTGTTTCGAAATATGATCCCAATTCGAGGTCTAAATCTCAATTGTATAAAAATCCCCAATTCTACTCAAATCCCTAATTTCTACAACTGAAATCCTAAATTTGATGTTGAAATCTCATGAAATGTAATTGGTAATTGAAACGAAATGGACAGTGTTCAAATACATTTCCATATCTTAAGTTGGGAGATCTTTAGTACCAATATGCCACCATTCACAATACCACCGTACTTTTAGCATGGAGTCCGATCATGACCCGATTAGCTAGGCTGTCTCATCCGAGAAATCAACCACAATTATAATTTCCAGCACAATCACCACCATGTGTGCGGCATGGCGTCCGATCATGACCCAATCGGCTAGGCCGTCTCACCACAATGATGTGTGGATCGACATCATCCTTTGCTACCAATCATCTCGTTTCATACTTCTTTCACATCTTTTCATTTCATTGGCACTAGTGGCCACAATTATAAAATCATTCTTAGCACGTCGGCCGTATTTAGTATTTCATGCTCACCTTTTTCACTTTCAAACATCATCATCATCAACAACAACAAGGCGTTTCAAATCAATATTTTTAGTACACATGTGAGCAATTAAGAGTCTTAGGCACATAGAGATTTTTCACAAAATTTGGCATAATAGCCTTCGTTTGAACTTGACTTGAAGTCGAAACATTTTTAATGCACAGTCCATATTTTGAACACATTCTCAAAAGATAACATAACATGATAAAAGCATTTGGGATACATATTGAACATATATCTTTGAACACAAGCTTATTCGGAATAGCCAATTTTATAATGAACAACTCGGGACTTACATAAACTACATGAATATCGTGGGATTCAATTCTAAGAGATGAGTTTAGCTAACATACCTTGCTTGAGCATCCCTTAGATTACCACAATGTCCCAAAACTTCTAGCAATTCCAATCAACTAGATACATAATAAAATTGAACCATAATTAGAGAGAGATTCAAGGTTTCAGCTCATTTGAGCATTTTATCAAACACTAGATATGAAAATTGGTTGCAAGGTTCTTCCACAAGATTTCTTTCACTTCACAACCCAATCTTTACCCATTTTGGCTCAACAATGTTCCCACAAACCTTATTGGTACATGCATGTATACATAATACTCTCACACCCAAGAATCATACTCCCAATAACCCATCTTTTACCCCAAATTCAAAATTGAAGATTAGGGTTAGAACCTTACCTCTTGAGTGAAGATCTTGTGAGATTTCCTTGTTGGATTTCAAAGCTTGGACAAGATCTTGATGAACAAAGAACTTGAGCTTCTTCCTCTCTCTAGAACACTCTCACTTCTCTCTAAAAATATCAGATTTTTGCCTTCAAAACGAGCCATAAAGGCTATTTATCAAAATGGGGTCGGGTTATAAAAATCAAAAAATGGACCCTCCAATTCCAAGTCTGCGATCGCGGAGTGGACCGCAGAGCTGATGTGCAGCCTGTAAAATGGACTGCAGAATTGATCTCCAAAAATTGAGTTATTTCGGGTTGGGTCTGTGGCAGGACTGTGGCCCGTGGACCTGTTCTGCGGTCGTATAATGCACCACAGACCTATTCTGCGGTCGCATAATGCACCGCAGAACTTCCTTCTAGAAATCTCCATGATTTTTCTGTGATGTATTGTGCGGTCCGTGAAACGATTATGCGGCCACATAATGGACCGCATAAAGGTCCTAAAATTAACACAAGTTTCTGCTTCACTCTGCGATGCTTATGCGGCTCGCGAAACTGTTCTGCGGTCGCGAAACGGATCGCAGAATTGCCTTTTTCTGCCAAAAGTTTCATCAACAATTTAGTGCATTCTTCAACCCAAAAAGTCTGTACCGTGGTCTACAATCATCAACACATACGTCTACTCCCGCATCACGAAACCTCGGGTTTTAGGTGAAATTTTATGGGGCCTTACATATAGGAAGAAAAGTCTCTTGGAAAATCGCCTCTAGGGTGTTTAGGGTGGAGAGTTTGTGAGAAATGAGCTAAATCCCGTTTTTCCCCTCTTTTACCCAGCTGCGGATGTCGAAGTAGCGATGTGATGTTCGCAATTGCGAACATCGCAAATGTGAGAAAGGAGTCGCAATTGTGAACCCTGTCTCAGAAGAACAGTCATCACAAATGCGCCATTTTGGTCACAAATGTAAACCCAAAGCCCTCGCAAATGCGGACCATCCCTTCGAAAATGCGAATATTAATAGGAACACATTGAGTCGCAATTGCGACTCTGTCTTCGTAAAAGCGGTAACTGAACATTCGCAAATGCGAACTTTCTCCTCGGAAATGCGAGACTCCCCAATCCAGCCCATGCTCGCAAATGCGAACACTTTTTCGCAGAAGCGAGGCTCACAATTGCGAGCCAGACCTTGGAAATGTGAGATCTGCAGATCACACCAGCAATAGTGAAGGCATCAGCTATCTCCCAAAGTCCAAAATCAATTTGTAGCCTATCTGAAACTCACCCGAGCCCCTCGAGCTCCAAACCAAACATGCACACAAGTGTAATAACATCATACGAACCTGCTCGCGCAAGCAAATCACCAAAATAACATCTAAATCTACGAATCAACCCTCAAAATGAATGAACGTTCAAAGTGAAACTCAAGAACACTAGAATCATGTTTAAGTCTCCGAATCATGTCAAATCAATTCCGAATTGAACCAAATTTTGTAGACAAGTTTCAAATTGAAATACGAAACTATTCCAAGTTTTAACATCAAAATCCGAACCCGTTAGCTAAGAAGTCAACTTATGGTCAACTTAGGAATTCTTTAACTTTCAAAAGTGCTAGTTTTCAGCAAAATGAGTCAAAACAAGTTAGGGACATCAAATTCAATTTTGGTCATACGCCCATGTCCCAAATCATGATACGAACCCACCAGGACCGTCAAAATACTGATCCGGGTTTGTTTACATAAAATGTCGACCGTAGTCAACTCAAATCATTTTAAAGACAAAAATTCACATTTTCTTAAATTTTTCACATAAAATATTTTCTGGAAAAAGACTCGGACTGCTCACGCAAATCGACGAATGCTAAACGAAAATATTCAAGGTCTCGGGACACGGGAATAGAAGCTAAATATTAAAATGGCTTATCGGGTCATCACACCTTGGGACTAAGTATCCCAATTCAATCCACAACTACACTGAAACCAAACCAACCATCCCCACACATCATATAACGACAAATACACATATGCAAAGCATCAAATAGGTGAAACGAGGCTGAAGTACTCAAAGTGACCGGTCGGGTCGTTACATTCTTCCCCAATTAAATAAATGTTCATCCCCGAGAGAGTCTAGAATCATACTTGGGGTCTCAAACAGGTGAGGATATCTGCTCCACATATCCTGCTCAGTCTCCCAAGTAGCCTCCTCGACCGGCTGACCTCTCCAATGAACCTATCGGTCCAAAAGAACCACCATCTCCACATTATAAGTCAAATCCTCGTCCAATTGCACCATGTTGAAGAATAGATATGATGGATCCCCATAATACTTCCGGAGCATGGAAACAAGAAACACTAGGTGAACTCCCGATAAACCAGGTGACAAGGCAAGTCTGTAGGCCACCTCTCCAACTCAAAAGGACCAATATACTGAGGGCTCAACTTGCCCTTCTTCCCGAACCTCGTCACACCCTTCATGAGGGAAACTCTAAGTAGAACCTTCTCACCCACCATATATGCCATATAATAAGCCTTCCTGTCAGCATAACATTTCTACCTGGACTGCGTTGTACGAAGCCGATCCTGAATCAACTTCACCTTCTCGAAAGCATCACAAACCAAATTAGTGCCCAACAACCTATCCTCCCCAGGCTCAAACCAACCAACCGGAGAACGACATCGCATCCCATATAAGGCCTCATAAGGAGCCATATGGATACTCGACTAATAGTTGTTGTTGGAGGCAAACTCCGTTAACGGTAGAAACTCATCCCATGATCCCTCGAAATCAATGACACTGGCCCGCAACATGTTCTCCAATATATGAATAGTACGCTTGGATTGTCCTTCCGTTTGGGGATGAAACTCCATACTCAGCTCGACCTGTGAGCCCTACTCACGCTGCACTGCTCTCCAAAAATACAATGTGAACTAAGTGCCTCGATCTGAGATAATAGACATGGGCACACCATGAAGTCGAACAATCTCACGAAGATAAATCTGGGCCAGCTACTTTGAAGAGTAAGTAGTCATGACTATAATGAAATGTGCAGACAGTTCGTCCATAATAACCCACACTGCATTAAATCTCCTCAATATACGTGGAAGCCCAACTACAAAATCCATAGTGATAGGCTCCCACTTCAACTTTGGAATATCTAGCCTATGAAGCAAACTACCAGATCTCTGATGCTCGTACTTCACTTACTGACAGTTCAAATACCGAGCAACATACTTAACAATATTCTTCTTCATCCTCCGCCACCAATAGTGCTGCCTCAAATCCCGCTATATCTTCGCAGCACCGTGATGAATGGAATACCGCGAACTATAGGCCTTCTCAAATATTAACTCTCGCAACTCATCCATATTAAGCACATAAATCCTTCCTTGAAGCCTCAATACCCCATCATCGCCAATGGTAACCTCCTTGGCATCACCATGTTGCACTGTGTCCCTTAAAAGAAGCAAGTGGGATCATCATACTGACGTGCCTTAATGTGCTATAATAAGGACAATCATGATGCAACACAAGTAAGAACCCTGCTAAGATCTGAAATATCCAACCTCGCGAACCTGTTGGCCAAGTCCTGAACGTCTAAAGCTAATGGTCTCTCCACAACTGGAATAAAGCAAGACTACCCATGCTCTCATCCTTAATACTCAAAGCGTCGGCCACCATATTGGCCTTCCAGGGATGATAAAGAATGGTGATATCATAGTCCTTTAGTAGCTCTAATCACTTATGTTGCCTCAAATTCAGATCCTTTTGCTTGAATAAGTGTTGGAGAATCTTGTGGTCCGTGAACACCTCAAAAGACATGCCATAAAGATAGTGCTTCCAAATATTGAGCACGTAAACAATGGTTGCTAACTCCAAATGATACATTGGGTAGTTCTTCTCATGGGTCTTCAACTGATGCAAAGCATAAGCAATCACTCTCCCCTCCTGAAGGCAAAATCAGAAGCATCACAATAGATTGTATAAGAACCCGATCCTGAAGGCAAAATCAGAACTGGAGTTGTAGTCAAGGTAGTCTTGAGCTTCTGAAACCTCTCCTCACACTCATTAGACCACCTGAATGGGGCACCATTCTGCGTCAATATAGTCTATGGGGCTACAATAGATTAAAACCCCTCCACAAAATGGCAATAATTTCCAGCCAACCCAAGGAAACTCTTAATCTTAGTAGCAGTAGACGGTCTGGGTCAACTTTGAACTAACTCAATCTTTTTCGGATCCACCTTAATCCCCTCACTGGATACTACAAGACCAATAAAGCCACTGAGTCTACCCAAAATTCGCACGTGGAGAATTTAGCATATAGCTTCTTCTCCCTCAAAGTCTAGAGCACGATCCTCAAATGCTGCTCAAGATCCTTGTGGATGCAAGAATACACCAATATATCATCAATAAACACAATAACAAAGGAATCAAGATAGGGCTGAAATGCGTTGTTCATCAAGTGCATGAATGTTGCTGGCGCATTGTACAACCCAAACGACATCACCAAAAACTCATAATGGCCATAGCGGGTCCAAAAAGCAGTCTTCGGAATATCTGAAGCCCTAATCTTCAACTGATTGTACCCCGATCTCAAGTCAATCTTCGAGAATACCCTAGCACTCTGAAGTTGATCAAACAAATCATCAATACGCCGTAGTGGGTACTTTTTCTTGATAGTAACCTTGTTCAACTGCATGTAGTCAGTGCACATCCTCATTGAGCCATATTTCTTCTTCACAAATAGCATCGGTGCACCCTAACATGAAATACTAGGCCCAATGAATCCCTTACAAAGATATTATTATAGTTGCTCCTTCAATTCCTTCAACTCTGTTGGTGCCATGCGATATGGTGAAATAGAGATAGGCTGAGTGTCCGGCACCAGATCAATACCAAAATCAATATCCCTGTCGGGTGGCATGCTCGACAGGTCTGTAGAAAACACATCTAGGAATTCTCTTACTACTGGAACTGACTCAAAAGTAGGAGTATCAGTACTAACATCTCTCCCGAAGAACAAATATGCCAAACATGCCTTCTCAACCATCTGTTGAGCCTTCAAATATGAAATCACTCTACTCGGAGTGTGACCAAGCAAACCTCTCCGCTCCAACCTATGCAAACCCAGCATTGCCAATATCACTGTCTTAGCATGACAATCAAGAATAGCATGGTATGGAGATAGCCAATCCATACCCAAAAGTTCCTAAAAATCAATTATGTTGAGCAATAAAAGATCAACTCTAGTCTTATAACCCCCAATGGTAACCACACAAGACCGATATACACGGTCTACCATAATAGAATTACCCACCGATGTAGATACATGAACAGGAATATCCAACGAATCACGAGGAATATCCAAATAATAAGCAAAGTATGATGACACATATAAATAAGTGGATCGAGGTCAAATAACACTAAAGCATCCCTGTGGCACACGGACACAATACATGTGATCATGGCATCGGAAGAAACTACCTCTTGCCTAGCGAAAAATGCATAGCAATGGGCATGTCCACCACCTGACTGACCTCCCCCTCTAGGGAGACCTCACCCCATATGACCTCTACCTCGAACTGACTAAGCGAATGGTGTAACAACTGGTGCGGGAGTCAGAATCTGTCCCCTCGCTGCACTGGACCTCAATAAAAGCGGGGGAGATACTTCATCACATGCCCTAACTCCCCACACTCGTAGCAGCCTTGAATTGGGAATGATTGTGTGGCCTGAGTCAGACCCCGTGTAGTAAAATAGCCGTTGGAAGAGACTGATACCGACGAACCCTAAATTGATGGAGTACGATAAAAGCTCTGAGTTGGGAGTGCACTGAACGAAGACTGTACTAAAGCCCCTCGGCTAGGTGGTGGAAAATGATAAACTGGCCTACTAGACTAGCCCCTCACAAACCGACCTCGATCTCCAGAAGAGGCACCAATGAATCCTCCAAAATGATGAGGCTTCTTATTAGAGGTCATCTCCTTAACCTGACCTCTGATGCCCTCGATCCTCCTAGTGATCTCTACAATCTGAGTAAAAGAAATATCATCCTCAGTCTCTCTAGCCATCTGTAGTCTCTTACCATATGTAAGGCTATCTATAAACCTCTACACCCTCTCCTCTCAGTAGGAATCAGGATAGCTGCACGGCATGATAAATCCATAAATTTGGTCTTATACTGAGTAAAGGTCATGCTACCCTACTGAAGGCGCTCAAACTGACTATGGAAGTCCTTTCTCTGAGTGAAAGGAATGAACTTCTCCAAGAAAAATTGTGAGAACTGGGCCCAGGTGATAGGAGGTGAACCTGTTGGCCTGCCCTAAACATACATATGCCACCACCTCTTGGCAGCACCATGCATCTGAAACACTATGAAATTAACTCTGTTGGACTCCATTATACCATGTTGTGCACTATCGCATGTCAACGGTCTAAGAAGTCCTGGGGGTCCTCAGAAAGTGTACCACCAAAGCAAAGGGAAACAACTTGGTGAACTTGTCCAACCTCTTTAGCCCCTCAGCTGACATTACCGGTCTCTCTCCGGGCTGTGTAGTAATAACAGGCTAAACTGCCCCAACTGGTAGAACTACTGGGGTCTGATACTCATAAGTCATTTGCTCTAGAGTGTGAGTAGCGAGAGTCTGAGCTCCTCCCCCGGCCAGAGAAATGGTTAGTAGTACATGAAATACACAGGCCTGGGCCACACTCTCCATAAGACCAACCAAGTGGACTAGAGTGTTACATCCCGTACTTTAATATTAGGATGAGTCGCAGTAATCCATATGAGCTTGAAGGGATTAAGACCATTCATGAGGTTATAGAGGATTTTTGACTATGTTATTATAAGACTCCGTAAGTTTAACAACATTGATACCGTTATATACATTTGATATGGTATTTTCAATGGAACATTCTTGTAAAAAAAAGGTTTGAAAAATATGATTTTATATAATTATTAATATTACTACTTTCGAATATGCTTTAAATTATACACATAATATGAGAAGGTTTATGAAATTTTCTTTATTATAAAGATAGAAATTATTTTCTCACAAGAAAAGAAGGTTATCTTTTTACCATTTTAAGAAATAAGCGTACGAAAAATTGTACTCTTTTTATGAGATTAGAAAAATTAAAAGTTGAGAAAATATATATGTATTTTTACATAAATATTTTAATGAAGTATTAGTGTATGTATTAATTTTATATGGTACCATAATTTATTATTTTAATAGTAGTACTTTTGGATAAGGGGAAGATACTTGGTAAAGGTGCCATATACGTGTATGTATATTAGAATTACTTCCTATGAATTATCCACTCCAAATGGTTATTAAATTAAGTGGATAAGGATGGTTAAGGGGTTGCCACATGGCATTAAGTTAGGCCAAGGGTGGCACCAATGTGCACATGAGTCATAGCACTTTGATTTGCTTTGCTTACACGTGAAAGGCAAGCCTTGAGCTTTCATGTTATTCTTTGGCAATTTGAGAGATAGAAAGGAGATTGCAATCTTTCCTTCTATTGTTGGAGTGGATAAGCATTTACGTGGCAGCTTTTGCCTCGGAAACATTGTGACTCCTACATTCATTAAAATAGGTGGCATGAATCAAAATGAGACTTTGAGAAGTTGGCGGTGGCAGTATTTAAAGGGAGGAAGCATAGGAGTTAATTCCAATCCCTTCCATTCACTTTAAATTTAAGGAACATCTTTTGAAGAAGGGAGATATTGTATTTTCTTGGGTGATCCGCAAAAACTAAGAGCAAACTCTTATCTCTCTGCGGATTCCAACAACAGCGAGCCATAAATATTGAGATTCTATTTGTGATGACGGAACTAGTAGCTGACGAGTTCGTATGAGCATTCGAGGTTAGATGTTTATCAAAAGGACTTACTAGTCATAGTCATCAAAAGAGGGAATTGAGGTATGTTAAGGTTATCCCTTCTTTCCTTTTGGCATGATCCCTATGATATAAATGAAACGAGCAAACGCACAACTTTCATAAACGACTCTATTCATAGAAGTACTAGGGGCGCCTATGTTCTTAATTTCCCATATGTCCTACTATCATATCGTTTGTTCATGGGTCTCATGACATTCTAAGATATCGTATGACTTACTTCATTATGCATTGCATTTATTTATACATATGCATTTACCCATGACCAGATGGCGTTATATACGCATATATTATATGTATATGGGGTATGGGAAAAGGTTACGACGTTATATACGCACCACCACCTGATCTGCTGGTATACGATGATGATTATGCCCACAGTGACCGAGATGATGTGATGGGATGCCCTCAGAGGCTTGATGATGTTATGTACACATAGACCTATGCATTATATGACATTTATACGCATATGCATGACATTATAAATAAATATTTCATGATTTACAAAGTTATCCATACTTACAGGTTGAGTCCTTTAGTCCATGTTTCTTTCATGTCATTTATATACTGATTTACATTCCTTATATACTCAGTACATTATTCGTACTGATGTTCTTTTGTTATGGATGTTTCATTCATGCTTGAAGGTAAAGATAATCAGTTGGACGAGCCCTCATAGTAGACGAGGTTAGCATTCAGCGAAGGATCGGTAAGACTCCACTTTATTCGGAGTGCAGCCGAGTCTATAAGTCATCGTGTTAGTGTTTTGCTACAGATTTATGGGTAGGCCGATACCTTGTCCCATTTGATGTCAAATAATCTTAGAGGCTTTGTAGACAGAGGTTTATTTTGTACAATATGTCAGAGGCCTTGACGGCCCATATGTATTCATGTTTTAAGAACAATGGTTCATTGATACAACATTCACCCACCTATAGTTATACATTACGAGTTGTGTCTAGGTTGGCCCATGACAGTTATAAGAAAAAAAAAAGAGTTACAGAGTGGTTCGCTCGGGCCAGTACTGCACCGGGTGCCAGTTATGCCTCCCCGAGTTTGGGGCGTGACAAAGTGGTATCAGAGCAGTCGTGTCCTAGGAAGTCTACAAAGTCGTGCCTAGTAGAGTCTCACTTATGGGTGTGTTGCGCGCCACATTTATAATTGAGAGGCTATAGGGCATTTAGGAAATGTTACCCTTCTTTTGAGAGGTGCAGGTATCACAGTAGAGCTTTAAGGCGTAATTTCTACCTATGTGGAAGGAAGGTTATGAAAGAAACGGAAGATACCATGTAGGATTGAGAAGTAAGTAAGGTAAAAGTTAAGAAGATACGAGATACTCAAGTACAAAAGGTTGTGAATAGTCCAGACTTCAGATAGAGGTTAGATTTTAGTTTAGTTTACAAAGGAGACCCTAGCAAAAGTTTTGTAAATCTCTAAGAGTTAACATTCGAAGACGAATGTTTTAAAGGGGGGAAGGATGTTACATCCCGTACTTTAATAATAGGATGAGTCGTAGTAATACATATGAGCTTGAAGGGATTAAGACCATTCATGAGGTTATAGAGGATTTATGACTATGTTATTATAAGACCCCGTAAGTTTAACAACATTGATACCATTATATACATTTGATATGGTATTTTGAATGGAACATTCTTGTAAAAAAAAGGTTTGAAAAATATGATTTTATATAATTATTAATATTACTACTTTCGAATATGCTTTAAATTATACACATAATATGAGAAGGTTTATGAAATTTTCTTTATTGTAAAGATAGAAATTATTTTCTCACAAGAAAAAAAGGTTATATTTTTACCATTTTAAGAAATAAGCGTACGAAAAATTGTACTCTTTTTATGAGATTAGAAAAATTAGAAGTTGAGAAAATATATATATATTTTTACATGGATGTTTTAATAAAATATTAGTGTATGTATTGATTTTATACGGCACCATTATTTATTATTTTAATAGTAGTACTTTTGGATAGGGGGAAGATACTTGGTAAAGGTGCCATATATGTGTATGTATATCAGTATCACTTCCTATGAATCATACACTCCAAATGGTTATTAAATTAAGTGGATAAGGATGGTTAAGGGGTTGCCACATGGCAGTAAGTTAGGCCAAGGGTGGCACCAATATGCACATGAGTCATAGCACTTGATGTGCTTTGCTTACACATGAAAGGCAAGCCTTAAGCTTTCATGTTATTCTTTGGCAATTTAAGAGATCGAAAGGAGATTGCAATCTTTCCTTCTATTGTTGGAGTGGATAAGCATGTACGTGGCAGCTTTTGCCTTGGAAATATTATGACTCTTACAGTCATTAAAATAGGTGGCATGAATCAAAATAAGATTTTGAGAAGAGATAGTTGGCGGTGGCAGTATTTAAAGGAAGGGCGCATAGGAGCTAATTCCAATCCCTTCCATTCACTTTAAATTTAAGGAACATCTTTTGAAGAAGGGAGATATTGTATTTTCTTGGGTGATCCGCAAAAACTAAGAGCAGACTCGTATCTATCTGCGGATTCCAACAACAACGAGCCATATATATTGAGATACTATTCGTGATAACAGAGCTAGTAGCTGACGAGTTCGTATGAGCATTAAAGGTTAGATGTTTATCAAAAGGATTTACTAGTCATAGTCATCAAAAGAGGGAATTGAAGTATGTTAAGGTTATCCTTTCTTTCCTTTTGGCATGATCCCAATGATACAAATGAAACGAGCAAACGCACAACTTTCATAAATGACTTTATTCATAGAAGCACTAGGGTTGCCTATGTTCTTAATTCCCCATATGTCCTACTATCATATCGTTTGTTCATGGGTCTCATGACATTCCAAGAGATCGTATTGACTTACTTCATTATGCATTGTATTTATTTATACATATGTATTTACCCATGACCAGATGGAATTATATACGCATATATTATATGTATATGGGGTATGGGAAAAAGTTACGACGTTATATACGCACCACCACCTGATCAGCTGGTATACGATGATGATTATGCCCACAGTGGCCGAGATGATGTGATGGGATGCCCTCAGAGGCTTGATGATGTTATGTACACATAGACCTATGCATTATATGACATTGATACGCATATTCATGACATTATAAATAAATATTTCATGATTTACAAAGTTATCGATACTTACAGGTTGAGTCCTTTATTCCATGTTTCTTTCATGTCCTTTATATACTGATTTACATTCCTTATATACTCAGTACATTATTCGTACTGATGTTCTTTTGTTGTGGATGCTGCATTCATGCCTGAAGGTATAGATAATCAGTTGGACGAGCCCTCATAGTAGACGAGGTTAGCATTCAGTGAAGGATCGGTAAGACTCCACTTTATTCAGAGTGCAGCCAAGTCTATAAGTCATCGTGTTAGTGTTTTGCTACAGATTTATGGGTAGGCCGGTACCCTGTCCCATTTGATGTCAAATAATCTTAGAGGCTTTGTAGATAGAGGTTCATTTTGTACAATATGTCAGAGGCCTTGACGGCCCATATGTATTCATGTTTTAAGAACAATGGTTCATTGATACAACATTCACCCACTTATAGTTATACATTATGAGGTGTGGCCATGTTGGCCCATGACAGTTATAAGAAGAAGAAAAATGAGTTACATAGTGGTTCACTCGAGTCAGTACTGCACCGAGTGCCAACCACGCTTCCCCAGGTTTGGGGTGTGGCATAGGGTATCTTGTAGTACTTATTAGCGATGAACCCCTCTAGGACCTGAGTTAGTCCTACTGGCTTAGTTGGAATAAGGATCTCCTCATACTGCTCTATCTGAGGCTCACAGCAGGTGCAGTTGTGCGTGCCTTAGGCTGAGCTCTGCCTCTACCTCTGGCTGTACCTCAGCCCTGGCCTCTACCCCTGATAGTGGTTGTAGTCTGGGGCTCCAGCTCCTGATCAGCTGCACCATCTTTGAAAGAATAGAAGAGTAAAGGTTCAAACTTTGGAATTAACAAATCTATACTATAAGAATACAAGAAAGTGAAATTTCTTATAAGTTTTGTAGCCTCTCTAAGATAAGTTCAAATGTCTCTGTACCGATCCGCAAGACTCTACTAAACTTGCTCGTGACTCGTGAGACCTAGACAACCTAGTGCTTTGATACCAACTTTTCATGACCAAAACTCCCTCTGGAGTCGTGACGGCGCCTAACACTACTTGCTAGCCAAGCCAACAATTTCACAATAACAATAAACTCAATTAACAGAACTTAATGGTCTTAACAATGGAATAATCATAAAATATCTGAAAATAGCAACAAGAGCGCAACTACAACCATACCATGATCTGGTGTCAACAAGTACATGAGCACAACAGAATATCAAAATACATAGTCAAATTCTTAATACAAAATTGTCTGAATGATAGAACAATGATAACAAAAATAAACAAAAGAGAACTTCAAGGTCTGCGAACGACATAGCAGCTACCTCGTAGTCTCTACAAGCTAGTATCGGTGCAAACTCTAGCAATTACCATGCCCAGCAGTATCTGGATCTGCACATAAAGTGCAGAGAGTAGTATGAGTACAACCGACCCCATATACTCAATAAGTAACAAACATAACCTGAGCTGAAAGAAGAGACAACACCAATAATCAATAACAACATATGATATAATGATGACAGTAAACGTAAATAACTCAAAAGATATCATGTTCAGTTCGTTCACAAATACGGAAAATTAGACATGCTTTCCAAGTATAACAGTCACAGTCCAATCTTCCACCAAAATCATTCAAACATGAGTTTATCAAGGAAACAGTGATTTTCCAAACTTTCAACAACAGATAAGATATTTCATTACCATCTAGCATGAGGAAAATTCATCTCTACGCTTACATATCAAATATATATGTCAAGTCAATAACATCACAGTGAAGCCATCAAGTATACTCACACTCAGCACACTCACGGTGCCTGGCACAAGTGCCCCTCACCATCGCACACACAACCACACTCAGCACTGTACAGGTCCCAGGTACAAATTCCCCTTACAAAAGCACATATATGACCTCGTGCTTGCGCTCATTGTGAATACCCTACTCCGGAGGGGCGAATCCTTGCCCAAGCACTAATCAAATATAAGTCAATAATCAATATCACATAGCCCAATCATGGGGCCTGTTGCACATGTCGCCCCTAGTCAGTACCACTAAGCCAAATATAGGCATGGCGTATGCATCACCTCAAAATCAATACCAAATCGACTCTATGTCCCAAGCTCAGTCATCAACCGCTCAAAGATCAATTAACCACATCTCACAGTACTCGGTTCAACGATATTACATATATAAGGCATCAACAACATGTGAGAAATCATAATGAGAATGCATTGAGACAAAGATACCATAGACGGATATAGCATCATGACTGAGAGTGTATTTACAATTAAGGCAAACAGCTCAAGAACAGCAAAAATAGCCCTATCATGTCTCAAACAAATAATTACATAGTCTAGACATGATTTCTAACATGAATCACAGCCCAAATAATCATACAAGTAGAGAAAACATAGATATAATGACTTTTGATAGAAAAATAAGTCTCATAGTAGTCTAAAGTCTACCTAGACCATGAATACCCCGATGTATGCATCCACGCCCGTCACCTAACATATGTGTCACCCCCAATAAATCTCAAGTATCGTAGTCCATAGGGAAAATTACCCTCAAGTCAAGTTTAGATATGTTACTTACCTCAGAGCGCGTGCATCAATACTCCAAAAAGCCTTTCCCATACGAATCGACCTTCGAACGACTCGAATCTAGCCAAACAACTTAATATCATCAATAAAAGCAATAGGAAACAAGCCCAAATAATAAAGCTAAGATTTTGATTCAATTAAGCAAAGTTAACCCAAAAGGTCAACCCCAAGCCCGCACCCCGGAACCCGATAAAACTCACAAATTCTAAACACTCATTCTAATACGAGTCCAAATATATGTATTCCATCCAAATCTGATTTCAAATCAATACTCAAATCATCAATTTTTACTTTACATAAGCTTTTGCTAAAATTCCCAATTTCTTCACTTAGATTCACCAATCAAACACTAAAATAAATGTTGGAATCATGAATAAAAAAACAAATCCGAGTCAAACACACATCCCACTCCAAATCGTGAAAATCCTCTCAAAAATGCCCAAATCTGAGCTTTAGATCTCAAAATATGTTAAAATAATTAAAACCCTCGAAATAGAATTCTTAAATAGCTGCGTAGTGATACCCTTCGCGATCATGGGACCTACATCGTAATCGCGGAGCACAAACCAAATGGCTACCTCATAAGACATTACGTGAACACGAGGACCTGGTCGCAAACGCGATGACTACGAAGCTCCAAATCAACATCCAGACACGCTCCCGAGTCCAAAATCACCATACGAAGCTATTGGAACCGTCAAAACTCTATTCTGGAGTCATCTACACAAAAGTCAAACTACGGTCAACTCTTTCAACTTAAAGCTCCAACTTAGGGACTATGTATCCCATTTCACTCTGGAACTCACCTGAAACCAAAACCAAACACCCCGACAAGTCACATAATCACAATATAGCATAGAGGATGCAATAAATAGGGAATTGGGGATAAAACACTCAAAACGCGGTGGTCGGGTTGTTACAGTGTGATGATCTCTTTATCCTTTCTTGGACCTCACATAATGGCATTGTTGGTAACACTTCCATGATATGATCTGTGCTAAGTGTCCCTTGTGTATGTTTGTGATCCTGCATTCAGTTGTATATCTGTTTGACCTTCATGACCACATGTATGCCCACACTGCTTTGAAATCTTCACTAAGTTCTCTTAAGTATACTAGACTTAACTCCAAAGAAACTCTTTATTACTACTGCTTGGATATAACTGCCTGATTCATTTTAATGGAATTAGTTTGAAGTTAAAACTCTCAAAAGAGGTGGATATATCATTAATTCTCAAGGTTAAGTGGGATTGATGGTTTGAGGCCCTGTTACTCTTAGGAGCTTAAATTAGATTTGTGAACCTGTGACCTTGTCAATATCTTTAAAAGTTCTAATTGCAGTTTGCTAATTTTTTATCTTGTTGATGTTCTTAGGAGTTCTATTATAGGTTGAGAATATGTAACCTTGTTAATGCTTTAGAAACTATGTAGTCTGACATCTTTGGTAGTACCTGTGAGAGCCTCAGATGTGAAGTTAATGCTATGAATCTTTGCCAATGATCTTTGTATGTTTTATTTGAAGTTATCAACCTGATTAAGACCACTGACCTATATTTTATGATTGAAGTTATTTGAACTGTATTAGCACTCTTTAGAAAGCATCAATTGTAGTAATAAACTTGTGATGTGATTAACACTCTTTAGGGATTTTAGTTGTGATTGTTAACATACCCTCTCCTAATTCCCTCAGATGTTTAGTTGCAACTGTTAGTCTACACCTCTGTTAACATTTTCAGAAGTCTCAATTAGTGTTGTTAACCTGTGTGTACTTAAAGGGAAAGGCTTAACCAACTAGTGATTAGTGTAACTGAATACTATCAAGACAAATGCACTTGTGTTTATAAGCTACTACAGACTGGAACCGTATTCTCTCTACCCTTAAGATGCTTGACCTCAGATGTTTGATTTTTTAACAGAAGCATGATAATGTGTATTTGAAACCTAATCTCTTTGGGCATGTTTTATGGGTTAATCATCCATTTAGTTTTGGAAATGGTCATAATAGTGTAGATAAACTGTCTTGTCGTCTTATGATATTTTGTTTGGCGCTCATGAGAAAGGTATACACTTCTATGGTATGGTATTTCTATGGTTATTGGTTTACATTGAAAGTGCCTCATTAGCACTTAAACCTGTGGGGAAGAGTGAGTTATTAATGGTTAGGGATATTTGGGAGTAGAGTTTAACTCTTGATTGGGCTACTCTCCCTGGCACAAGCATTGCCCTGGGCCTTGAGACCCTTGGGAACTTTGAAGTGTCAGGGGATTTAAAGAGGGCTTTGACCTTGAGTGGAACTCTACCCTAAACCTCAAATACATTGATATTCATTACTCCTTTTGGATTTAGGTTTTCAATGTAAATCACTTTACCATATTTGACCCCCACATTAGTATAACCTTTCATGATATTTAGTTATTGTTAGTTGTTATATTTTGTTCAAATCCTTCACTTACATATTTCATGTATGATTGTATGTATAGAATATTATCTCTAATGACTTTCTCTCTTCTTTTTTTTAACATGTACAACCATTGGGCCTACTGAGTTCTCAAGGAACTCAGGCCCAAACCTCGTACCATGCACCTGAATATCTTGAGCTTATTGTTGTCCGTTCCTGCTGACTGGGCCTACCTCTTTCAAGCCCAAACCAGAGTCACTCCTCACCCCTTTACTGCTTCATTATATTTCGTTATTTATATTCTTTTGCATGTATATGACGCTGCTCTCATCATATTTGATTTAATATTTTACTTTATCTTTTGAATTGCATAGATGGCTTAGGCATGCCTTAAAAGACATAGGGTTAAAAGAAATATTAGGTAGTAACCAATTCTCCATTCGTTAATCATGTACTGCTCATGTTACTAATCTGCTATGTTTTGCTAACCCTTTCTTGAAGATTTTGAAGCTAAAATAACTTAGCAAAGATGACAATCCTAACCAACACGAATCACAAGGCTAGCCTTCTAAAAGAAATCGACTCTTTCAAAACTTAAATGGTGCCGCCCAGCAAAGACTTTCAAAACTATTCCCTCAAATCTAAGATTTAAGTGATTTCAGAAGCCAGGGTATATCTTAGACTCACTTGCTTACAACATCTTTATCTTATTAGAATTATATGAACATCCATCTTTTAAAAATAAAGTGTTTTATAACTTAGCCCTTTCTACATGCTTCATACAAACCACTCATGTACATATTTTTAAAACTCTTTTAACTACACCAACATTAGTTTTCAAGCCTCTTTTAAAATCTCGCATACCTTTTGTTAATATCACATTCTTACTTAGAAACACCATAAGTCATACCCTTTAACACTAGTTCAGTAGAATGCAAACAACTAATCCTTTAAACCTAGTCTAAGTCCTATGGAGCTATCTCATGTAGATTTTAAGGGGTACTTAACACCTTCCCCTTAGAAGAACAAAAACCCTTACCCAAAATCTCACCGGTTAGCAGACTAATAAAGAATATGACTTTAGTAATTAAATAGGTACCCTAGTATACCTTTAAATATTAGGTGGAGACTCTCTTTTATCAACAACAGAGATAACCACAAGTTGAATCTTGTTTTGACTCGTGCAAAATAGGGTGCAACAATCCTTACATGTGAAACTAGTTTAGAATATCTTCTCATGATGACTCCTTGATTTCAATATAAATGATCTCGGTACAAATGATCTCGCATACTTTCTTTAAGTGACCTTCAGGTTTATCCCTTATCTTCTTCATAAAGGCTAATTTGGCATCGTCTACAATGTGTTGCCAGTTAAGTCGTCCACGTAGCAAGTTCGTTTTTGTTACACACCATGTTTTCGTACGTGAGAGTACGTCGTAAGTCAATTGATGTAAGCTCAAAAATGAGATCATCTTTGAAAGTATATAAAGTAAGTTAATCATGTCATCGTAGGGGTTACAAATATTTATGATCGTGAATTACAAGTACCAAGAGGGTTGGAAGGCTTAGAAGCTAAACAAATTGAAGAAAATAAGTTTCGTCGAAAGTCAACAAGTTGGGAATGTTATAACATGTAGTTTTGGGGTGAGACTAGGGTGGACAACATGATAAGGAGGTTATGTTATGAGTTATTTTAGTCTTATGATAGTCGTGTGTTATGTTTTGAAGTCAAGCGAGTTGTGGAACAAAAGTTGGCAAAGGTCATCACAAGTTACATTCATAAATATGCTAGGTCAAATGTAGCTGAGCGTTTCTCCTAATGTACTTGGAATTATCGGGGTGATTCGTCTACCAAATTGAAGATATATGAGTCTAGTTTCTAACAGATTAAACTGTTCATTGATACAACATCAAAGTAGAGAGATATTCATATTTTCACGAGACTGCGCAGACTGGTAGGTGACAAGTAGGTGCATCACCTATTTGCCAAAAGGAGAGGCCTCCATTAAAAGCTCCTAAAGTGACTAGAGAGGGGCGGCCAAGAGGGGACTTTTAAGGACTTATTAACTCATTTATTTCACTAATATTTCAGACCAAGAACATCAGATTGAACCCCTGCAACTCCTCCCCCAAAAATCTCACACAAACCCTAGGTGATTTCGGGTGATACGATGTGATTCTAGAGCCAAAACACCCGAACAACTTGCTTTTTTCTCTCCTTCTTGTAGTTGCGTTGGGGGATTGATTTTGGATGAAGAAGGACTAGGTAGGTTTCGTGGGTTCTACTCAGTCCAAGGTAAGTATATGCTTCTTATTCCCTTATTTATGCTTTTACGAGTTGTAACTCGATCGTAAAGACTAGACCTTGTGAGTTTCGAAATAGTGGTATGCTGGTTGTTGTTGTGTCATTGTTGGTTGGTTGTGAACTTATTTTTAAGTTGAATTCACCGCTGGTTTATAGGATAAGATGATTAATTATGTACCGTTGGTTGTGTTGCTCGATTTGAAAGAAAAGACAAGTCGGAAATATGTTTTAATAAACTAAAAAATCAGTTTTGAGTTGCTGAACTTGTGGGATTGTTATGGGGTTGTTTTAAAGTTGTATTGTGGCTGAAAATTTATTGGGATTATTGAATATGTGGCAATTGATGTTGTTGATAAATTCTGGAAGGAAGAAGGAGTTTAAAACTATAGTGGTTTAATCACAAGCATAGCTTGTCATTCGTTGTACTATTGTTTTAATTGTTCTTACGTTTGTTGAAGGGTTGAATGGATAGGATCAGCTGTTGATATTGATGATGTTGTTGTTTTATAGGGGAAGTGCTGCCCAATTCTTCGTAAGAGACCCAATAGCTTAAAAATGTATTTTGAGTTCTTCCATGGTATGAACCATAGTTCATACCTTGATGTAGGTTGAAGTACTACATGCAATGTATATTGAGTTGTTATCAACAAATGTATGTTAAGGCTAAACCCTTCATTCATTTTTGAACTATTTTAGGCAGTTTTCTAGTAATGAATGATATATATATTCAAAATATATTACTAATATATTTAACTTAAAATTATAAGATTCAAAAATCTTCTTTATATTCATAAACTTGATGCTCAATTAAATTGAATGAAAAAATATAAAGTTATTCAGAGACAGATATTTCCGGGTTAACTGTGAAAAGAAAAAATTAAAAAAACCGCACCCCCTATCCATACATACTTTGGTGCTTCTTTTTAAAGAGGTCCAATGCGTGCTTTCCCGTGACTCCCTTAATTAGACCATCACCCTTCACCTTCCCCTCCCTCCACTCCTCCGTTACCAAATTATCATCTCTCTCTGATTTGATCAATCAGAAGAACTCTGAAGAACTAATCTCCCTTCTTCTTTATCCTCAGGTAATAATCAGTTGCTTCATACTTCCTTTACATGTCGTTAAAATGCAATTAACAATTGATCTCTTGCTTTATCATATCATTTTTTGCGTTAATCCTAATTATCTGTGTTTAATTTATCTGCTAATTTCGAATCCGACTCAGAATTTTGTTGATTCATTCTTATTATCTTCAGAATCTCTTCTTTGTTTTTTTTTAAATCTGAATTGGTTTGAGTGCCTTCCTTTCTTATCTGTCTATTCATGTGACTGAATCTACAGGTCATCGTCTTCTTCGTCAGAGTGATTCGATCTGATTCGGTTCTAAATTTGATTCCATTTTTAACTACCGAATCTGATGGAATCAATGGTTATAGACATGTCTTCAGCGCCGATCTCGAATACTGTAGCGTCCTCTGACAGAGTTATATTGAGGAGGAAAAAGAATAAGAAAAGCTTGAAAAATAAAACTCAAAACAACACCAATAACAATAATAGCGAAAATCCGAGTAACGCTACTGAATGGAAAACACAAGCTCAACAGCAAGTTTACTCTTCAAAGCTACTCAAAGCACTCCGTGAAGTGCGAATCAGTTCCCCACCGGCGACGACGGCGCCAAAAGGCGGACGAGCCGTACGGGAAGTGGCTGACAGAGTCCTTGCGGTTACTGCTAAAGGACGAACAAGGTGGAGCCGAGCTATACTTACAAACCGGCTCAAGCTCAAGTTCATGAAGAAGCACTTGAAGCGGCAGAAATTAATGGCGGCAGGTTCTAGTACCAGCAGCCGGTTACCTAAGAAGCCGAGAGTGGGGATATTGAAGCTGAAAACGAAGAATTTGCCGTCTTTCCAGAAGAAGGCTCGAGTATTGGGACGGCTTGTACCTGGTTGCAGGAAACAACCGGTGCCGGTGATTCTAGAAGAAGCCGGTGATTACATAGCAGCTCTTGAGATGCAAGTTCGAGCCATGAGTGCTCTAGCTAACCTCCTTTCTGGCTCTTCTTCTACTGTTGCTCCTCCTCTAGATCAGCTCAGCTCCAGCCGGCCTCCCCCTAGTTGATCATTTAATCGTTTATTTTTCTATCTAATTTCTTTTATAATTAGTTTCTTCTCTCCCTAACTATGAATATTATTCCTCTGTTACATATATTTCTACTACCTTTCAAGTGATGGGAAAACATTAATTGGATTGTCAGTTTTATGGCACTTCTAGTAGGATTGTCGGTTTTGAATATATATATATATATATATATATATATATATATATATATATATATATATTGCACTATTTATCATGCATGTACATGTATATTCAAATATATTTTATCATTATTTGATTAGTATAGAGTTCGATCGACTAACTTAAGAATGCATAATGTGTAAGCATTTAATTAAAGCAAAGTTGAATTAGGCAATGTTAAGTCTCTGAGAACTTCAATTTCAATCACTAATACTTGCAAACTCTTCATACATTTGGTGCAACGAATTCATTAAAATTGGGATGTTATAAATACTTTTAGAATTTAGAAAAGCTACCTAATTTAGATTTTTCAATTTAATATACTTTGTTTATTCGGTGGTATTATTTAGTATTTTTTTTCTTATTTTTTTTTTCTCTAATTCAGAAAGCAGGTAAATGTCAATTATTTTAAAAATAGTGGACCAAGAAGAATAACAAGTGATTTAAATAAAAGGAATTTGGGAGATTTTGATTTACTTAACATATTCAGGGGTATTTTTAAAAGTCTCCTGATTGTAGGAGTAAATTTGATACAATAATATAATGGTAGAGATAAATTTAGTCCGATAAAATAATGAAGGTTAAATATAGATAATATATGAAAATAAAGGATATATTTGGCCAATTTCCCATATTTAAAGCTAGACTAGAGTTGAAGCTCCTTTTTGGTTCTTATCAGATTTAAGCTAATCGGAGAGTCGGATAGTGCTACCTATGCCTATGAAGATGACACATCCATGACTCAGGTAGTAACTGAATTGTCATTTTCGGTGACGAGGACAAACCAAGAAGATAAATTGTACCATAGATTACGCACTCTCAATGTAGTAAGTAGTTAGTACGTACATGATGGGGGGTAAAAGTTGCAAACTAAGACAAATGAATTTATGAGCAGCAGCAGCACTTCATGTGACTTCTTGTCCTTGTGCACTCAACTTTAGTAAATGGGGCCTTCGCACATTACACACATGTGACTTTCTGACCTAATATCCGTAGCTTTTCTTATTTATATATAACTGCGCTAAGACAAAATGAATTTTGATTGTGCAATTTATAATTTAATTTGACTTGGAGAAATCTCGGAAATTCGCTCCATTTCACTAAATAAAATCTTTATTTGAATGAATGATGAAACTTGTCTTTCTTTTATCATCAGTCGTATAAGTATGTATTATGTACAATAGCCAAGAAACCGAAATTTCTTCATTCCTTTTGAGTTTTGATAGGATGTGTAATGTGGTTTTCAGTTGGTAAAGTTTCTTGTCCACTTACTGAATTTCACTGAGGGACGGGGTGCATTTGGATGGAGTCATTTCAAACTTCAAGCGTCATTTGAATCGTACTACTGACACATAGTTTGGATTTCAATTAAATTTCTTTCAGATATAAGAAAACAGGTGTAGAGGATTTTTGCATTTACGAGTAGTTTAAAATTTATAGGACCAAATCCTTCCATTGAAGTGGACCCTATATATAGTTACTTCGATATCACAAGTAATAATTTCGACTTCAACAAATAATATTGAGGCATGTAAAATAGGATAGGGTTAAGGAAGTACTATTTGCTTATTTACTTTAAGAGGATCCCACTGGAACACCCACAAGTCGAAAGCATCACCCACAAATGTACAGCACTACAAAATGTGATGTGAACTTTTCCTATGTGTTAGATGTTACCTGTCCCTGGCCTGCTCATCAATGTTTTTTTCTTTGACAGTCATAAAGGAGTAATTTACTGACATGGGTTAATTGAATTTTGTGATACTTGAGTAAAATTGAGTAACTTTTTAGCTTAAAAAAAATAGTTGAATGACTTTCTCTAATATTTTGATAAAATTGAATGACTTGTTATTATAAAATATTTTTTGTGCAATACAAAAACTGAGTGACCATCATTCAAATTGAACCCTAGTTAACTTTTGCGATATAGAAAAGTAGCTGATCGTGGGTGTTCGTCGGTCGGTAAGTATGGTATTTAGATATTTTGGTTCGGTATTTTTTGTATTCGGTTTTATAAAATGTTATACCAATACCGTACCTAATTAAATTCGGTATGGTTCGGTTTTTCTCCTTTCAGTTTCGGTTTATTCGGTTCGGTAAATTCAGTTTATTCGGTTTGAATACTAACTAGTGTATAGAGTCATAGACGGTAATATTCTTAATTAAAGTACTCAAAAATACAAAATTAAAAACGTTTGTTGACAAAAGTTTTGTCCAAAACCAGAAAATACCGACCTAGAGAGAGAAAACTTAGAGAAATATCATGTTACTTACTTAGAGTTAATTGATTAACTTAAAGAATAAAGGAAAGTAAAATTTTAATTTTTTTATATTTATGTTATAATTAATAAAATATGTATTGTGTAATATAATATATATTTCGGTACGGTATCGATATTTCGATATTTTATTTTAAAATATTAAATATCATACCTAATACTAATATTTTTTTAAAACTTAAATCAAATATCATACCGAATACCAAAATATGGAATACCGAATACTAAAATTTTTAATTTCGATATGATAATTCGATATTTATCAAATTAGTCACGGGGCACAACACTAGACATAAGAGAGCAGAGAGTGCACGTAAAATAACAATAAAGTCAGGAAGTGACACAATGAAGAGCAGGATCAGTACGCATTCAGCTGTTTTCATGCAATAGAACCCATAACACATCAATTCAGATTCCCATGTGCCTCTCTCCCTTTTGATCACTATCTTTTCGGACTATAACAAAAATCATTTAGCTATTCCTTTAATTTCACAGACTAAAAGCTTTTCTATCTCGGACGATATTTCATGATCCAAAATTTTCTAAAATGAATACAATGGTGAATAGAATATAATGAAGATAACTAGCTCTAACTACTGCAGAATTAAGTTGTTAAATGTCGATCACTTAATTAGCCTTCCCATTTAACTAAACATCCTTAGCTAATTTATCAATCCCCATGTCATAGCAAACTAAAATCTGTTATTCCTACATACAAACAAGGGAAAGAAGAAAGAAAGAGCCTTTAAATGATACGTAGAACAAACACTTTGTGGTTGGCAATTGGAGCTGATGTAATGACCGACGTAGCTAAAAGGCACGGAAAAAAGAGGACAGTTATTGCAAATGTCAACATCTGGGGTTAGTTTATATTCGATTTAAAACTGACTAACCACTAACAGTTCTTACAATTTTCCACTCTCCTTCAATTTGCTGTCATCATATCATAAAACGAATATAGCGGCATACTACTCCAGGGATGGCAAGCTGACCGTGTGATGCAAGGTTTGTCTTAACCCGCAAAATTTTAAACTCGGCCCACTCCATTTCGCATAACATTTTGACTCGCGTTCACCTGCCCGCATCCACACCCTCGTCCAGCCTCCCTGCTTATGTGCTTTTTTGTCTCATTTTGTAAGTTTTATTTCTTTTTTATCTTTTGGCTGAATTTTTCATTTTGTTAAGAATTTAAGGTTGGGCTGGAATTTTTCATGTGATTTTTTATATTTCACAGTGGTTTACACAATATATAAATCTGTTAAACTAACACAATCTTACTTCGTTTGGCTTATTTCACAAAATTGAAACAAAAGTTGCAACAGTTGACAAAAATTAGTTTAAGTTAATGTCTACAATTAACATAAATCTAAGGAGATATAGTAGCAATGCAATATGCTATTCCAAAATAAATTTATTTTTTCGGATTTTTTTTGTTCTGTTGAAGATTTGTAAGCAGTAGGTAATAGTATCATCAATATAAACAAAAAAGGGATAGAATTGGGTACAGGCATAAATTTGTATAATGCAAAGATTCTGATGAAGATATTGTTGGGATTGTAAGCATGTGTAACTTAAATAGGGTGAATGAAAAATGGAGGAAAAATAAAATATTTGAGTTTCCCTCCTTGGCAAAGGGACATTGTCACATATTGAAGGAAGAAACGGCTTTTGATGGGTATATATATAATTGCTCTTCTTCTAGCTCTTAAAGAGTTAAGAAGAAGGCAAGCCTCGCGCCGCCGTCGTCGTCGCTCGCTCGGCTTTGGCTTCGGATTCCCGCAATATTTCAAACAACATGTTACAAACCTTTTCAGAAACAATGCCAGCAACTCTATAAATAGAGTTTGAATCCCAGAATCTTTCCTTACAAAATTTTCTAATCTTCTTCTTCTTCTTCTGCACGAAATTTTTCAGTGTGTTTTACAGCCTTCGAGTGGCTCGTTGTTCACCGGCGTTTTGGTACCAACACTCCGGTGAGTTAAATCGTTCTATCCTGAGAGGATATATTCCAGTACCTCGGGTACTTGAGGGAAATAATTTCTTTAAGGGCACACTGTATATTCAGTGGGCTCGATTTATTCTTATACTGTTTTTCCAGAATTTATTTTGTTAAACAAGTATTACTAACTTTCTGTTTTGTTTATATATTTCAGAAATTTATTACAGCAATACAGATTTATAACAATCTTAAGGAAATTATTTTATTCTGTATTTTGTTTGTGGAGATTAAAACCTGTGTGATTTTCTACTCCTTCTGAATTTTACTATTCTGATTTGAAGATATAAAAACTTGATCAGAGTATTGAAATTCAGAAAACGATTTGAAGAACATAAAAACTTCATCATTTTCTGTGAAACAGTATATAAAAACTTCGGTTTTATTTATTATACATACTGTTTGTTGTTAATAATAGTATTGTTTACTGTTCTGGTTTTGCCATTAATTGAACTCTTCTGTTGTTTACAGTGAGAAATGGCAATTGATAACGGAAATTCTTCTGTGACTGTTGCGGCAACGACGATAGCCTCGTCAAGCCGGACTGCTGTTCCACCGGCAGAGAAACCGGGAAACTTTTTTGGAGCCAACTTCAAAAGATGGCAGCAAAGGGTGTTCTTCTGGCTTACCACACTTGGTATACAGAAATTCACTAGTAAAGAACCTCCAGTGCCTGCTGCGGACATGCCGGACAACGAAAAATTCATGATTGTTAAGGCGTGGAAGCAGGCAGATTTTCTTTGCAAAGGCTATATCTTAAGCGCTTTAGAGGATGACTTGTACAATGTGTACAGTGTGATAAATACTTCGAAAGAATTTGGGACGCACTTGAGAAGAAGTACAAAACTGAAGATGCATGCTTGAAGAAGTTCGTGGTTGCCAAGTTTCTAGACTATAAAATGATAGACAACAAAACTGTTGGAACCCAAGTTCAGGAGATTCAACTTATTTTTCATGACCTTATTGTTGAAGGTATGGTCGTGAATAAAGCATTTCAAGTGGCTGCAATGATTGAAAAATTGCCTCTTTCGTGGAGAGATTTCAAGAACTATCTTAAGCACAAGCGCAAAGAAATGAAGTTGGAAGATCTTGTGATTCGTCTCAAGATTGAGGAAGACAACAAAATAGCCGAGAACAAGTCTCGTGGAAATTCAACGATCATGGGAGCTAATATCGTTGAGGAGACTGCTCCAAAAAGTAAGAAGAGAAAGAGGTCTTTTGGATAGACTAAGGAGCAGAACAAAAAGAAATTCAAGGGCAGCTGCTACAATTGTGGAAAAATCGGTCACAAAGCCCCTGATTGTCGTCTACCAAAAAAGTATAAGAAGAAGGGACAGGCCAACATAGTGGAGAAGAATGATGACATTGATGATCTGTGTGCAATGCTTTCGGAATGCAACCTAGTTGGAAATCCTAAGGAGTGGTGGATTGACTCTGGAGCCACTCGACATGTTTGTGCTGTCAAGGAAGCATTTTCGACTTACTCTACTACTGGTCCCGAAGAAGAGCTTTCCATGGAAAATACTGCAACAACCAAGATTGAAGGTTATGGGAAGATATTCCTAAAGATGACTTCCGTCAAGGTGTTAACGCTCAACAACGTTCTTCATGTTCCTACTATTAGGAAGAATTTAGTTTCTACTTCTTTGCTTGTTAATAATAGATTCAAATGTGTATTTATTTCTGATAAAGTTGTTGTAAGCAAGAATGAAATGTATGTTGGAAAGGGCTACCTCACAGAGGGCCTCTTCAAACTAAATGTAATGGTTGTTGACAGTATGAATAAAATTTCAGCTTCTTCTTATTTATTGGAGTCAAATGATTTATGGCATATTCGTTTAGGACATGTCAATTACAAAACCTTGCGGAAGTTAATTAATTTAGAAGTATTGCCTAAATTCGAGTGTAATAAATTAAAATATCAAATATGTGTTGAGTCTAAGTTTGTAAAACATCCTTATAAGTCTAAAGTATTTTATTACTTTTATTGACGATTGCACTCGATATTATTATGTTTATTTTCTTAATAGTAAGGATGAAGCAATTGAAGCATTTAAGCAATACAAGAATGAAGTGGAGAATCAATTGAATAAAAAGATCAAAATGATTAGAAGTGATCGGGGTGGAGAATATGAATTTCCATTTGCAGAAATATGTTCGGAATATGGAATTATCCATCAAACTACTGCACCTTACACACCTCAATCCAATGAAATTGCGGAAAGGAAAAATCGGACATTAAAGGAAATGATGAATTCTTTATTAATAAGTTCCGGATTACCGCAGAGTTTGTGGGGCGAAGCTATCCTTACAGCTAACCGAATACTCAACAGATTACCCCACAGCAAAAAGCAATCTATTCCATATGAAAAATGGAAAAGAAGAAAACCTAACTTGAAATATTTCAAAGTGTGGGGGTGTCTAGCAAAGGTACAAGTTCCTTTACCTAAAAGGGTTAAAATCGGACCAAAAACTATTGATTACGTTTTCATTGGATATGCTACAAACAGTAAAGCATGTCGGTTTTTGGTTCATAAATTCGATAATCAGGAAATTCACGTTAATACGGTAACAGAATCAGATAATGCTGAATTCTTTGAAAGCATCTATCCGTATAAAATTGAATGTGAGTCGTTAAGTGAAAGTCCTAAATGACCTCGGGAAGAACCAAAGGATAATACTCCAAGTATAGAAGATCCAAGGCGTAGCAAACGTCAAAGAACATCTACTTCCTTTGGACCAGATTTTGCGACATTCTTGCCTGAAAATGAGCCTCAAACTTTTAAAGCAGCTATGTCATCTTCTGATTCAGCATTTTGGAAAGAGGCAGTCAATAGTGAGATTCAATCAATTTTGGATAATCATACATGGAAATTGGTAGATCTTCCTCCAGGAAATAAGCCTTTAGGTTCGAAATGGATCTTTAAACGGAAAGTGAAAGCTGATGGCACTATTGACAAATGTAAGGCAAGACTTGTTGTCAAAGGTTATAGATAAAAGGAAGGCCTTGATTACTTTGACACTTACTCGCCAGTAACGAGGATAACATCTATTAGGGTGTTAGTGGCACTAACGGCCGTGTATGGTCTTGAAATCCATCAAATTGATGTTAAAACAGCTTTCTTAAATGGAGAATTAGAGGAAGAGATTTACATGGAACAACCTGAGGGTTTTGTAGTTGCTAGCAAAGAAAAGAAAGTGTGCAAACTTGTTAAGTCGCTTTATGGACTTAAACAAGCACCCAAATAATGGCATGCCAAATTTGACCAAACAATGTTGGCAAGTGGGTTTAAAATCAACGAGTGCGACAAATGTGTTTACATTAAAAATACTCCAGGTCATGAAGTCATTGTTTGTTTATATGTTGACGACATGTTGATAATGAGCAAAAACATGGCAGATATAAATGCTACTAAGCGCATGTTGGCTAGCAAATTCGATATGAAAGACTTAGGAGTTGCTGAAATGATCTTAGGAATCAGAATTCACAAGACTCCATAAGGTCTAGCATTATTTCAGTCTCACTACATTGAAAAGGTACTTGACAAGTTCAAGTATTTAAATTTTAAAATTGCCAAGACTCCAATTGACGTGAGTTATGCACTTCAAAAGAATGAAGGTGAAAGTGACTCACAACTGGACTATGCAAGACTATTGGGAAGTTTGATGTATATCATAAATTGTACGCGACCAGATATAGCATGTGCTATTAGTAAACTCAGTCGGTTTACAAGTAATCCCAATCACATACATTGGATGATAATGAAACGAGTTTTGGGGTATCTCAAACATACCCAAAATTACGCTTTGTATTATAAATATCCCTCCGTGATCGAGGGATATAGTGATACAAATTGGATCACTAGATCATCTGAAGTTAAATCCACGAGTGGATATGTTTTCATAATTGGGGGGTGGAGCAGTGTCTTGGAAATCATCCAAACAAACATGCATCGCCCGTTCTACAATGGAATCTGAATTCATAGGTTTAGATAAGGCCGGTGAAGAAGCTGAATGGCTCCGGAATTTCTTGGAAGATATTCCATTTTGGCCCAAACCTTTGGCACCTATTTGTATATATTGTGATAGTCAAGCGACAACAGGGCAGGGAGCGTTATGTATAACGGAAAATCTCGTCATATACGACGGAGACACAATACCGTTAGACAACTACTCTATAGTGGTGTTATCACAATTGACTACGTAAAGTCAAGAGATAACGTGTCGGATCCACTTACAAAAGGCCTATCTAGAGAGGCAGTTGAAAGATCATCAAAGGGAATGGGGTTAAGGTCTAGGACAAGTCATCATAGCGGTAACTCTACCTAGCAGACTGGAGATCCCACGAGTTAGGTTCAAAGAGATCAAACAAAGTTATGAATGACGGTTCAACATTGTCAAATAACGCAAACCATTCTCGTGATGAAGAAAATGTTCAGAAATCGAGGTAAAGCATTAAGGCTTTTTGATGAGTCAACAAAGCTTAAAGATTTTTTAATGATTTGCTAAGTCTGGCAGGATATGACCAGATAGTATGTCTATATGATTACACGTTTAGAAATCACCTATGTGAGTGTGAAGTGTAAGCCGTTTCAAGGAGAATGAAAGTAAAGGCCCATTCTCTAAACACTCATGAAACCAGGCGGTGTTCATGGCTGAAACGAACACAACCGCGAGAACCATAGATGATTAAGGATTGAGTGTGTGACTTATGTTGTCTAGGTATACAACAAAGCTCGACGGTTCAAAGATATCAAATCTACTGATTGACCGAGTATATCCGATATAAGTTCACTACGGAAAGTTCAATGGGAAACCTACTTATCCAGATGCAATTAATTCTCGCATGTAAAACACACACGCGTCCGTGCATTCCTTTATTTTATAGCCATTCCCCATTCATGTGGGGGATTATTGGGATTGTAAGCTTGTGTAGCTTAAAGAGGGTGAATGAGAAATGGATGGAAAATGAAATATTTGAGTTTTCCTACTTGGCAAAGGGACATTGTCCCATATTGGAGGAAGAAAAGGTTTTTGATGGGTATATATATAATTGCTCTTCTTCTAACTCTTAAAGAGTTAAGAAGAAGGCAAGTCTCGCGCCGTCGTCGTCGTCGCTCGCTCGGCTCGGCTTCGGCTTCGGATTTGGTCAAAGATTGATTGATTAATCTTTTTGGAAAAAATTTCTTTTAATTATTTAATTAATTAATTAATTAAAGAAAAATTCAATCCGGAATAACCCATGACCCGCGACCCGGTCCGGTCAGGCCCGTTTTCTTTTTCGGATTATTTTAAATTTATTTTCCCGCAATATTTCAAACAACCTGTTCCAACAGCCATGGTTGTTTCTGAAAAGTTACAAACCTTTTTAGAAACAATGCCAGCAACTCTATAAATAAAGTTTGAATCCCAAAATCTTTCCTTACGAAATTTTCTGATCTTCTTCTTCTTCTTCTGCACGAAATTTTCCAGTGTGTTTTACAGCCTTCAAGTGGCTCGCTGTTCACCGGCGTTTTGGTACCAACACTCCGGTGAGTTAAATCATTCTATCCTGGGAGGATATATTCCAGCACCTCGGGTACTTGAGGGGAATAATTTCCTTAAGGACACACTGTGTATTCAGTGGGCTCGATTTATTCTTATACTGTTTTTCCAGAATTTATTTCGTTAAACAAGTATTACTAACTTTCTGTTTTGTTTATATATTTCAGAAATTTTAATTATTTATTATAGCAATACAGATTTATAACAGGTATATAAAAGAAAATAAAAAAAGAAAACAATTAATGGAAGGAGTGTGAAGATATTTTCAGGAAATGCCGGTTCGAAACCTGAAACTGCACCCATACCCGCAGAGAATTAAAAGTTTCTATTCTGACCCGCCACGTACCTGCATATGTCTAAACCCGCACCACCCGCACACTGTCTAAACTCGCCCCATTGCCATCCCTAACTACTGAAACAATTACGTATTTCTACAATTCTTAAAGGTGAGAATTGAGAAAGAAATTATAAAAGGGTTGAAATGAGCAGTCAAATAGGACCATAGTCAATGATCTTCAAAAGGAGGAGATGAAAAAATAGTTGTACCATATATGCTAATATATCTGCTTATGACTATGTAGATCTTTTGACCATATAAAGATTTTTTACTCCATTAATTAATTACTAGGTGAAATATTTTACCTTAGTGATGGATGGTGCATAAACTCGACAAGTTCAAACTAGATCTAATTTTTTCGACATGAAATATAAAATAAATATATATATATAAGAAGTTACCAAAAATTTTAAAATATTAAGTTTGAACCCATAATTTCAAATATGTAATGTATTTAGCTTATAAAATTCAAATTCTAGATGCACTTGTTTTATCTAGCTATCCAATCATCCAAGCAGCTGTGGATGCACTGTGGTCATGTTTGTGCAACACACCAATAAGACCAGAAAATTATGAGCTGGCCAAGAATAAAACTAGAAAGTTTACCCACAGCATATTTCTGTCTCATGCATTTTGAGAAAATATTCTGATTTTACTAGTAAACACACACATAGCCATTTTACATGAATTGACAACGGTTCTGTAATGGTTGAATTGATAGGAAATAAATAAACTAGTAGTATTATTTAGGTATACCAGTATACAAGTAACAATAACAAGCATTAATCTTGAGTTGGAGAATGTCAAATGGGCACATAAAAACCACTGGGGACTTCTATTTCGTTGAGCCTAATTTGAAGTAAAATTCAATTTGTCCTTCTCTCTTATACTTGTTTGACCTTTTCAAGTGTTAAGTTTGCCACATTTAACATGGTGGCGTTTGAAAAACATTCCTTTCAGTCATGTGTAGGTACCCTAAGAATATGCTATTAACTTGCACAATGAAGTCGGAGTTAAGTTCATAATTGGTGAAATTGTACTGGGAAGGTTTTTCTATTATGGAGATAGTAAACATCATAAAATGTACTTAAACGTGATTATGCAAGTAATACAAAAACTGGACCTTAATTTTGATTTTTTTTTCCTTCTTTCTAAACTACTATCTCACAGAATAACAACATAGCAAACTTGTTGAGGAAGCATTATACGATATTATTAAACTATTAATTATACATTAACAGCAATACTAGTGTTTAGTAGTTATCATGACAACCTTGTATTGTGGCAAATTTTGTTTAGGCCACAAGTTTTCATCATTTGAACTCCTCCACCAATAGGTATACTATTATTTTAATTTCCCCTCTCTCTCTCTCTACCCCCTTCTTGGAAAATCGATGTAAATTGAAGTTATCCGAGATGAAAGCTAAGAGATTATATTACAAGAGTAATTATTCTAGTGTAAAAAGATAAAACCAACTACATATTCATCTGTACTTGAGGTTGAGGGGGTGGGGGATTAAAACTTCATTAACACAAAAGATAAATAAGAAAAATAGACATTACAGTTGAACAACTTTAGATTAATGATGATGTCTAATTCAACCCCATTACCAAAGTGGAAAGCCACAAAGTTGATCAACCATAAAGCGAAGTAGCAAGGGCACATGGGTAGACATGGCCTATGGCCCTTAGGTTAGGACCCATCTATATATATAATACTATAGTACTTAAACACCAAAAGAAAAAAAGTACATACAAATATATAAAGCTTAGTGTCAAAATAAAATAGGTTTCACAGCTCCATCAAAAGTGATTACATTTCTAATTTAGCATAAATTAGACGAAATGTGTCACGAATTTGGAGTATTGTGGGTTCCCACCATAGCATCAAATCACATAGTGGCCACCATGTGGTGTGCCTACCCATCAACCTATTCATATATTTTTAGGGTAAACACCAACCAACTCACAATTTCATAGTATTATTTTCACACCCAACCTATTCATCCCCCCACTCCGACCTCCACCTTAACCCATTTATTGAGTAGTTGTTATTTGGTTCGTGAATAATATTATACTAGTACTGTAATATAGAAATTCTAATCTGGTAAAGCGCTTTTCAACCTTATTCCCAAGATTATACACCTTATATATAATCTTAAATTATTGTCACTTTGAAAATAGTATAAATTTAAACAAAGACTCCAAATATAAAATTAAATCGGTCTTACTAATATCAAAAATAAAAAATAACGAAAAATTTGTACTGAGATTATTTTATAAGTTACTGATAATAATATATGATTAACTCCCTCTAAATTAAATTCGATATATATTTTTCTGTAAGATAAATGATAATATAGCTGAAGAATCAAGATTTCATATTAAGGTAATCATGCGTGTATCATGAACAAAGTATCCAATTTACGAGTCTAAGCAGCGCAAAAAGAAGACATATAAATGATGTTGTCCCGAATAACTTGAACATCAACCCTACAAATACAATATTCTTCAACCAGCCTCCCTTTTTCCTTCTTTCCCTTTCTCCATTTTATTCTTTACCATACTCAAAGTGAGAAGAGTACAGAAAATTTGGATTTGGATTACAGGAACAACACAAGAAGTAGCACAAATCCACATTGTACACTTGGGTGCATACTTAATTCGAACAAAACAGAAGATCTTCTCTTCTCTTTATTCTAAGGCTGTCCAACGTCCAGTTCCGCGTCCTGTCCCCGTCCCACTTAATTCTAAACGGGATGGTACGGGATGGAACATGATGGCCATTTTGTCCCGTTTGTCCCGTCCCGTCCCGCGTCCTTTTGTTTTTTTTTTGAATTCTAGCCGTTGGGCAACGACTCCAATTGCAAAAATAGCCGTTCCCAACGGCCAAAACCGGCTATAATTGGCCTCCACCCCTCAAAACACCCTACCCCCTCCCCCCCCCAAAAAAAAATATATTTAAAGTTGCTTATGACTATCGGGTACCTATACAAAAGGTATTTAATATGCATAATGGTATCCCCGCTGATCAAATTGTTGATTCTGATTGGGATCATATCAAAGAGCTTACTAAATTTTTAGAAAACTTTTATTATGCTACGAAATAATTTTTTGGTATATATTATCCTAATGTTACACAAATATTATGGTATATTTGTGGAATTTCTATTGTATTTGATAAGTATAAAACTAATCCAACTTATACACCGGCCATTAATGAAATGATTGCAAAATTTAAAATGTATTTTTTCCCTATTCTCCAAGTTTATTTAATTTCTACTATACTTAACTCATATTTAAAATTAAGAGGTGCAAAGGGACTTGTTCGTAAAATTTATGAGAATTTAGCAATTCAAGAGAATGAACAACCATCTCTCGAAGACTGCCAAGCTAACATATATTCTTATATTAGATCAATGTTTGATAAATATAAATCTATGGAAACAACAGGTGGTGAAACTGCTCCTTCTACTTCTAAGTCTAGAGTAGAAGTTCTATGGGAAGATATGGATGATATAACAGGTTTTGATTCCTCTATTGATGATGAACATGATTCTTATCTTAATCAAGGATTGGAAAGTATTAAAGACGAAGAAGGCAACAGACAACTTTTGGCATGGTTGAGGGAGCGTGGCAAGACTTTTCCAACACTTTCAATAATGGCCCGAGATATCCTTGCTATTCAAGCATCATCAGTAGCATCGGAGAGTGCTTTTAGCGCGGCAAGATTTCAAATCGGAGATCATAGACATTCATTAGCGGAGGACAGCCTAGAGATTTTCGTATTATTCAGAGATTGGATTAATTCAGAAAGAAGAAATCTTGGTTTTGAAAAATTAACCACTAGGGAAGAAGAAGAATACAATGAGATACTTAGCATTGGGAGCTATGACGGCATGGAACTCATGGAACATCAATCAACATTGCCAATTCCAGAACAATATCCGAGAGAAATTATAGATAAGTTACAACGAAGTTATATAGGAGCTTACAGATATTAATATGATAATTTGTAATTGGCTACTAAGAGGCCTAGTTCAAACAGAACCCTTCCTAGAAGGTGACTGCGTAGATTAGGTGCTCTTCAAAAGAATTATATTTGTATGTGAGATTTGAAAGTTCTATTAATAAAATAAAAGGCTCTAAGCGTTGATTTGTTTTATGCATTGTCTTACACTCTTACTTAGTTACTTAATGACTTGAAATTATATTAAATAAATTATAACTCTATTATAAATTTATAATTACTAGAATATTTCGTTACAAGTCTTTTGTTTTAATATTTTATAATTCTTTACTTAGTTTCCTAATTTTTGTTTAATTTTTAAGTTTATTAAATAAGTTAAAAAACTAGCCGTTGCAAACTTTAAAAATTTAGTCATTGTCAAAAAATAGCCGTTGCCAAACTTAATGCTTAAATAATATTTTTTTTTAAAATGGCACTTAAGGCCTGTGAACCTGTCCCGTCTCGTCCCATCCTGTCCCATCCCGTTTGTTAGAGGGACGGGATGGGCCTACCGTTTTGTCCCGTTTGTCCCATACCGTCACATCTTGTCCCATCCCGTTTGTTAGCGGGACGGGATGGGCATACCATTTCGTCCCGTTTCATCCCGTCCCCCACCGTCATCCCGTCCCGTTGGACATCCATACTTTATTCCGGTTTTTGCTTGTTTTGGGATTCACCTTCATGTTAGATAACTATTGCGGCCAAACGCACACGCAAGTATACGCGGTCGTCAAATAATAAAGTGACTAGAAGTTGGATGTCGAACCCACAAGTACTTATGATTAACTATTAACTAAATTAGACTATCCTAATTATCTAAACAAGAATTAAACCTAGAAGTATTTGACTCTAAACTTATTAAAATAAAGGAAAAACAAATAGTGAACGTTGAACAGAGGAATAGCAGATTTTTATGTTATCAATGTTATGAAAACGATCTAGGGTTATGGACTATCTAACATTCCTATTGTATTCTTCAATTGAATTGACTAACTAATTCATCTAGTTCATTGGTTGACAGGGTTAATATTGCTCGTAAGAATCTGTCGAGTTCTTACTCGCCTATTCAAGCTAACCTAATGCCTATATATCTATGGAATTAGAACTATTAAGAACGCATTTATAATTCTTGTACATCAACCAAGCAAGGAAATTAGGTATATGTCTATCCTAACTACGAATCCATTCCCCGGTGCCCGAGTTCGAGCTCTACTCAATCTTATGTGCAATCTAGAATTCTCACTTTTGAGTTCAATTCTAGATTCGTAGATAGTATTCAATTGGTGATTAAATAATTAAATAATTAAGTACAAGATTGAATAAATAAACCAATATGATAAATCAAGAAAGCAAAATCAATATCCGAATAATAATAGTCATGAAAGAACCACAACCCTAGAATGTGAAGTTAAGTTCCACATAGACATGGCAGCCAAACAATAAATCATACAAAGAAACATAAAAATTACTAAGTTTGGTAGAAGAAATATGAAACCCGGCCTCCATGGTGGCTCTGTACTTGTGTTTTCCTCTAAAAAACGTTCTCTCCTCTCCAAAATAGGTTTAGGACCCCTTTTATACGAGTTGGGGATGTGTGGCCGAAAAAATTTAGTCCCGGGCGAAATAGGACAAGTCCCGTCCCTACCGCCCAGGTAGCGTGGGGCGCTAGCCCTGGCGCTGAATCCAGTAGCCTAACGCTTCTTTGTAAATGTTTCGCTGCTTCATTCTTTGTAGTGCTGGTGTGCCTAACTTTTTCTTTCCTTCAATTCTTTCAAATTGTTGCTCTATGGCATTTTCTTTCCAATGTTTTCATCTGTAATGAACATCACCCAGTCACTTGGTCTGCTCACCTCTTAGTACAACATGTAATATTAATGAGATACTCAAGGCAAAATCCCAACTCAATATATCTTCTTAGTGTTTATTTGCATGAATCACTCGAGCTCGTGTTTATACCAATGTTGTATGACACCCTTTGACTCCAACATTTGTCATTTTTGTTCCAGATTCCACCTCTCAAGTACATATATCATTTATTAATATTCAAATAAGTGTAACACCAATAGTTAAGCTAAGTTGGGTATAATCAATATAAAATACAATCACAGAGCGATAAAAATATGAGTAAAGTAGCATTAAAACATATATAAATATGTCCAACATCAATAACTAGTCTTAGTACGGGCTTTGCGTGTGTTCCCTATCTCAATGAGTAATTTTTTTGTAAGAAAATTACATATGTTTTTTAAAAATTACGTTTATAAAATGTAAGTTTCTGAAATTAAAGAACATTGATCCTATATACTCAATAAAAGAAAACTTTGTTCACAGAAGTCCTCAATAATTATTCAATATATTCACCTTGAATTATGTTCCATTTTTATGTTTATCAGTTCAATTCCACAAGTTATCGTACTTCCTTTTTAGTTTCAGTAAAAATGTATAGCCCCTGAAGATTTAAGATTATTCTGAATTTTTTTATCAAAAGCTATTCTCAAGTTTATTCAAGAAGATACAAATAGAGGTATAGAATTTTATTATGATTCTTTAAAGATTTGTCAAATAAATAAGTTAAAAAATTAAATCATATGTATTTTCAATTTATCCCCCTTGAAAGATTTCAATGTTAAAAGTATCTCCAAAGCTACTTCGAGAAATTTGATGCTGTCAGACCTCTCGGTGTAGTTTAAGCTAACTTGCTCCGATCTCGTCAATGGCTGGAAAGAAATCTCGAGGCAGACCTAAGGAGGAACAAATCAAGGTGGATGACAAAATCCCAAAGCTCAAAAACATAGGAATGGAGCTCATCAGTTGTTATGGAGTCTATTTTGGGAGCTTCAAAGACACAAGTTAGATCTGGTGTTCACACATAGATTCTGTATGTATGAGCTTCAACATCAGCTAGTCAATAACAAAAGAAGGCAAATCAAAGTCCAATTCCTCTGCATGTCAATTTAAGGGGTAGTATCACACCTCCATCTTCTCGAGACGCTACTATTCCATTGAAGAACAAGGAGCAGGAAGTTGTACCTCAAGTATCATCACCTGCACCAGTTACTGTTCCATTCCCGGAGGAGCCTAATGAGTCTACTTGGGCTGGATTACTCACAGGTAACAGATCAACTGCTAATTGTATGACCTTAAATTACATAACCCCTGAAATTGTTGAAGGGAACTTAGTAGCTAAGCTTGAGAAATAAGAAATTGAGAAGGAGAACTTGAAATGAAAGTGTTCCCTAATTGTCTATGTAATTGGTGAAAAATCGGGGTATAATTATATGCGTCGATACATAAATCAGATATGGAATACTGTGACTATACCAGAGTTATACTATCATGATGAAGGTTATTGCATAGACAAGTTTCAAAACATAGCTGACATGAAGGAAATTATGTGTTCTGGACCATATACACTAAATAACAGACCCTTGATAATGAAACAATGGTCTCCACAGTTCGATTTTGGCTCAGAGTTCTTGGCTAAAATACCATTGTGGATAAGGTTTCCCAAGCTGCCTATGAACTGTTGGAGTGGTAACTCCTTGAGTAGAATTGCAAGTACTATAAGAATTCCAATATTTGTAGATGAGTGCATTGCTAAACAAACACGAATTTTCTTTGCCAGAATACTTATAGAAGTAAATGTTACCAAGCCATTACCAAGTAAGGTGCCAGTCATGGATGAATCAGGTAAAGTGTTTGAATAAGTTGTTGAATATGACTGAAAACTTGAAATTTGTGAAAATGTTCTCAAAATTGGGCATGACTGTGCTAAAGTCACCAAGGAAGGGGTTAAGTAGGACCAACACCCCAGAAAAAAGAGGCCTCCACCAATGAAACATATATAGAAGACTACAGGAGCAGTAACAACTTCTACTTCAGGGAAAGGCCAAAAACAGGTAGAGATACCAAGCAATAAAGAAGTAAAGTTTACTTTTGACCAATCTGAGAGACTTGTTGAAGAGAAATTAATAGATGAAGGTCTACAAAGGCAACTAGAAAAGGGAAAGATTGCAGCCGAAATCAATGGGGTACCAATGAACTATTCCACACCCTGATGTCTTGGATGGTGTGCAATATAAGAGGTACCAACAAAAGATACAAGCAAAAAGAGTTGAGTACCTATATAAAAGAGAATAATATAAAGTTAGTAGGCTTAGTAGAAACCAGAGTCAAGAAGGAAAAGGCTGATCACATAGCCCAACTGGTGATACCAGGTTGGCACACTAGATACAATTATGAATAGGCTATTAATGGGAGAATTTGGGTGTTATGAGATCTTATCTTCTATGATATAACAGTGCTAGAGCAGACTGCTCTATTAATGCACTCTAGTATTGTAGGAAGAAAGCTTCCAATGAGTTGTCTTATGACAATAGTTTATGGCTTTAATACCATTGAACAGAGGAAACCATTGTGGAAGCAGTTGCAATTCTTAGCAGCACAAAGCTCCAAACCATGGACCATTTGGGGTGATTTTAACTCAGTTTTGACTGTTCAAGATAGGCTTTATGGTAATCCAATTACAATCAATAAAGTACAAAATTTCTCGGACGGTATGCAAACTTTAAACCTGAATGAGCTATCTTGGAAGGGGGACTTTTACACGTAGTCTAACAAGCAACAAGGTATTGCTAGAGTCTATAGTAGGATTGATAGAGCTATAGGTAATGATGATTGGATGCAATCATACGGGCACATGGAAGATGAGTACAAATTTCCATTCATATCAGATCATGCCCCCATGGTAATTATTTTGAGAAGAACTTAACCAAGTGGTGTCGCGCCCCTTCTTTCTCGTGGAATCGAGCTTCGACACGTGACAACTCTTTTAAAGGAAAGGTGTTTAAAGAGAGAGTCGCCACCTAACGGGTTTGAGGTGCGTTAGGGCACCTATTTGCAAGTAACTCTGGTTTAACCAGTTTGCGTCACTAAAGATCAGGTAAGTGCTCAAATTACCTCGAGGAGAAGGCATTAGGCATTCCTCGAGGTCCACAATTGTGGGTCCCGACTGAACTCGAATTATATGAATTGGTTAAATAGTCAGAGAGAAAAATAAGAAGTTTAAAAAAATCATTATTAGAAGGTCCTTGAGTAAACACAGATAATTGGTTTAAAGATAAGATGGGGGGTCCTGGCTAAGTTTTTTTAGCCTAAAGGATCACCCCGTATAACATAAATAATACTTTGTAACTCCCTCGAGATGGGGTGTTACTCGTATTATTCAGCGGGCACAGACTATCATCTCCTGCTACCCGATTACTATCTTTAAGTTTTTTTACGTAAAGTGTACTAGTTGATTCTAAATCATACCTTATGCATGCACTACACGTCCCATACCTATAGTCCAGGAGGCATTTGGACCTCTATCGTGGGTAGTTCTAGACTTAACTTAAGTTGCTCGAAATGATAAAACTAGGCGACATAAAAAATAAGTTGGACTTCATGTGAAGGCAATTAAGGGCTCAAGTTAGCCTCCACACTTAGACAACAAATGTACGCAAACAAATTAGGCGTTTGACAGTTTCAAAATTGAGACAAGTTAAAGTTATTAAGCCCTATAGACATAGTTTCTATGTGACCTTGGGATTCAAGCATGTAGGCAGTTTCAGAGAAAGATGCCATTTTAGAACGACTTCTAAGTGACTATGCAGTTGCCTACTGAATATAGGTTATAAGAGGTTAAACCTATAGGCATGATATCTAGGTGATTTATACAGTAATTAGCAATGATAATTGCAGGAGAATATTCAGAATTATTTAGTTGGATCCTATAGGCATGCTTTCTAATAGTGACAATGACACAGTGTTGAAAATTCAACATTAACACTTAAATGAAACGAGCAAGAAAATCAATAATTAAGACTGAGTTTTTAGATCCCACAGGCATGATTTCTATAGTCACAATTGAGGTTGATTTTAGAACATATAGGCATGATTTCTATAACCAATAATTAAGATCTATAGGCAGGAGTTTTAAATGGCAGATTAGGTAGCATGTAAATTAATAGAATCCTATAACGCCTAATGAGTATGATGTAATGCACATTAAGACATTAGTCATTTAATTTCCTATAGGCATGGTTTCTAGCATGTGGAAGCAAAATATGTCAAACAATTAAATACCTATAGGCAGGTTATCTAACACACACAATAACAGAACATATTTGAGCAAAGTAAAACACCTATAGACATGATTTCTACCCGTTTTAATGCAAGTATTAAGATAAACCCCTTTTTCCCAATTTTACTAATACCCCAATTTTTATTACAACATTATTGTAGACCCAATGAATGACATAAAATATAGAGTAAAATAACTATAGTGAGCCTACAACAGACCAAAGATATACCCAGCCAGGCCAAGCCTTCATTCTTAAGTCCAAATAGTTCACAATAGTCCAGAAGTCATATCTTCATTTACATAAGGATATAAACCAATTGATTCAGCCAGTAGATGAAAACAAAGTTGAGCAATTAGAATCATGACCCTAGTGTGTCAGAATTCCCAAGGGATTCAAGGACCTAGGGCAGTGCTCACACTAGGAAGGTTGATAGGGAAAATTCAGAGAAAGACTAAGGGCCAAATCCTAGTGTGTCAGAGTTCACAAGGGTCTCAATTGGACCCCGAGCAGTGGTCATACTAGGGAGGTAAAATGATAGAACCTAAGTAGCCTTGGCTTTCAGCTGGCTAAGAATAATAACTCAAAAGAGACCAGGCAGTAAGTGAAGTAAACCAAGGTTGAGAGACAAAACTAAGGGATACAGACATAGTCAAGTTGCATATATAGCAGATAGTTGGGCAAGTTATAGAGTTTAAGAACAAGCTTAGCAAATATTTATAAAAACAGGTTCAACCTTTAGTGCATAAACAGTCCTACGTTAGCAAAGTCAAGGGAAGAACAAGTTTGCAGGATTGATGAAAAGTATCATACACAACTCATAATATAAAAGAAAAGGTTCAAATTATACTAAGTATAAGTCCTAGTGTTATGAAATAGTCACACTAATTTGGTGGCAGACCTACATTTAGACATGATGGGGAAACAAATTACTACAACTACTGGTGAATCAGGGGAGCAAAAACATGCTAAAAGGGACATATTGATAGAGAACTAGTCGTGATTGACAGGATTAAAACTTGCTATATAAGCAAGATATAACCACATAAATTCAGAATATACTTGTGCCATAGAATAGATTTGAACATTCATGTTTTGAACAAAATTGACTAGTCGACTAAAGAGGATACAAATTATGCAAGTAAACCATGTTCACATAATAGGATTGATAGCCTAAAGCAAAAATAAAATACCACAGAGATGCTTACAAGTGCAAAGATCCCAAACAGTAGTAACACATTGAGAAGAATTTAATTTACTCGAATCAAGTTTAGGCATGCTTAGAGCTATCAACATTATAAAGTTAAACGTTAAAAAGACCTAAAAATTGAAGTAAAATAAACAGAATCGCACACAAAACAACCCAGAAAACTCATTAAACTAATGAACTTCAGAAGTGAAGGCATATGCAAATTGCAGATACATAGGAATAAAATTACAAAGGTTCAGTAACTCACCGGTTAAACGAAAATACAATAAAGAACAAAAGTCCACAGTGTTCTGAACATCAATGAGAAGCAAGAGCCCATAATTTATTGGCCTTGGCTTTCAGCCGGCCAAGAACCAAAGTATAGAACATGATAATGAAGAAATAACAGAATAAAGATTTAAATTTTAGTGAGATTATAGCAATTCCCAAAAGAGTTCCCTTCTAAAGGGGAATGAGGAGGGGTTTATATAGTAACAAAGATTGAATAAGTAAATAAGGAAAAGTGTCAATCAAACACTAGAAAGGAAAGAACATCACATGCAATCGAAATCAGTAAGGAAAAGAGAGAAATTTCAAATCCCTAATTTTAGGGAAAGTACAAAAAATCGTCACAATCTAAAAATAAAAAATCAAACGTTGCATAGAATAAGATGAATATAGACAAAAACATCGCTTAAAATCAAAGAATCGAACCAATTTTGGTTCGATCTAAAGAGATCTAAAACCCTAATTTTTAGGGTAAGTAAGAATCAACAGAATATAAACAAATGTTCGAACTCACAGTAGCACGAGATGAACATAGACGAAATAACATTCAAAAAATAAGGATTTGAACCGATTTTGGTTCGATTTTGAGGAGATTTGCTTGCCATGTTTAGGCAAGCACTATAGGAGAGTAGCCAGTACCAGAACGAGATCGAGTATGGTAAGAAATGGTCGTATAATCCCATGTCTGGTGGGATTAGGAGAGATTTTAGGGGAGGCGACGCTAGGGTTCTTAGGTGGGAGAAGTGAGGTGAGGGAATGCAGAGGCGGCAGATGAGGGGGAGTAATATTAGGATTGGGGGTTTGGGTAGTTAAAGGGGAGGGTGTAATGTGGGCCGTTGATCTCAGAGATCAACGACCACGATTTAAAAGGGGTCTTGGGTCAGGTGGTTAAACGGGTCGCGACCGGGTTTAGGGGGTTGGGTTAATTTGGTTTGGGATGGGGTATTTGGGCCAGTGTATTAGGTACTTTGGGCAATTGTTTGGTCCGAAAATAGGTTTAGTGTGAGGCTAGTTTTTAAATACCTAATATTTTAGCAAATAATAATTAATAAAAGTAATTAATAAATAACAAAAAATATTATTTATAAATTAAAAGATTAAAAATAATAACTTAACATTATAAAAATATAAAAATTTATCTTTTGCATAAATAATATAATTATACATGCATATGGGCTATTATTGCAAAATGTGTAATTTAGCCTTAAAAATACAAATGTAATTATAAGAAATGCACTGAAAATATTTAAAACCTCATATTGGTATAATTATAAGTTTAGATGATTAAATCATCATAAAAAATAATTTGAAGGATAATTACTAGATATTTATACAATAAAAATGCAGAAATAAATTGGTTTAAAGTCTTTAAAAATTATGAAAAATACTTGTATATGCTTATAAACTAATGATGATGCCTATGCACTATTTTGAAAGTGTGTGTATATATATATATATATATATATATATATATGAGGAAAAAATTGGGTATCAACAGTTGCCCCTATTTACTAGGGAATGATGAAAGAATTGTCGGGTAAAGAAATGATGACCGATTTTGACCGAATGGGGTGATTTTGAAAAATATAGGCCGAACCCTAGTTTCTGGGTTGCCTACATATCCCTGGTTTTACAGGAATCAGGCCATGTGTAGTTCTGGATCCAACGGTGGAATAAACCGATGGAGTTGTGGTAGGAACGGACAAGCTTTTCTTGATAGGACGATATCGGAATTGTGAATGGATGTACCTTGGAATGGTTATGGATATTTGAACGGTTATCAGATGTTAATGGGTAACAAATGGTGGTTGGTTACGTTTGAAATAATTGCAAGATATGAACGTTGAACGGAAACCGGAGCGAAGATTGCTCCCGTTAGGAGAACGGTTACTTCATGGATTACCTGCAAAACTTAAAACACAATGCATGCAAGTATATATGGATTATTGCGAGAATTTAAACATGATGCAAATTCCCTTTGGACTATGAAAGCTGTCTTTGGACGATGGGGATGGTGTCTTCAGACCATGATATCCCTGGCCATGAATCATGAGATATGGGATTCACAGGCCATGAAATGATGTTCTCGGGCCACGAGGACGGTGCCTCTGAACTATGACGCCTTTGAATAATGAAGTGCAATATTGAGAGATCCTCAGGCCATGGCATGGTGTCTTCCGGCTATGAGGATGATGCCTTCGGATTATGACGCCTTTGGACAGAATAGCGATATTTCAGCCCATGAGATGCAAAGACATGATGTAAAACAAGACAAAGCTTGTTCTCATGTAAGATCGGGGGCAGAGCTTAGCCCCGAGGTAGAGAATAGTGCAAGTTTTCGAATAGCATAACATTTGTTGTTATGCGAGGAGAGACAATGTTTAGTCTCATGCAGGAATGGAGACAATGCTTAGTCTCGTACAAAAGGAAGGCAGTGCTTAGACTTATGCAATTAAGGAGGAAAAGATTAGCCTCATGCAAAGATTGGAGACAGTTCTTAGTCTCATACAATGAAAGGAAATGCTTAGCCTTATGCAATTAAGGAGGCAGGGATTAGCCTCATACAATGAAAGGCAGTGCTTAGCCTTATGTAATTGAGGAGGCAGGGCTTAGCCTCATGCAAATATTGGAGACAATGCTTAGTCTCATGCAATGGAAGGCAGGGCTTAGCCTTATGCAATTAAGGAGGCAGGGCTTAGCCTCATGCAAAGGTGGAGACAATGCTTAGTCCCTATGCAGGGGAAGGTAGTGCTTAGCCTTATGCAATTAGCCTCATGCAAGATGGAGACAATTCTTAGTCTCATGCAATAAACAGATAATAAGTAGTAGCAGAGTATTTCTTAGTTTGAAATATGTTTGCGCTTGGCAACTTCGTCGTTATGAAGACAGTGATTCTGAGGTGTGCCCGAATTTGAGAATATTTCTTGTTCCTACATCCAGAGGACAATCGTGAGTTTTACGGGGGAAGGTTGGTTCGCGCCTCCGCCTGCCTACTTTGCTTTGCTCTGTATCGAAGTCTTGCTTGAGTTACCACGGGTAACATCTTTCTGTTTCATAAAAAATAAAGTTTTCGAAAATGTGCGAGCAAATGATGTATGTAGTTATTTAAAATACATTAGTAAGCAATATGGGATAAATTAGATGAACCGATGACTGTGACACTTTAGAGACATTGCGACTTCCTTAGAATTTTGAGGGTCCTCCTCAAAATTCTGCCCCAGTTTACTTAGGTGATTCTCTGACCGTCCTGCATATGATGACGTTGGCTAGACTTGTTCTGGAATTTTGAGGATCCTCCTCAAAATTCTTCCCTAGTTTTTGGTTATGGGAAAATGAAAATTTTATTGAATTGTGACCGAACCCACAAGGCTTCCTACATATTCCCTCTTAAGGGAATCAGGTCGAGCGTAGTTCAATTACATCAGATGAAGAAATGCGAACATTCTAAACATAATATCTTTTGACTGCGTCTGAATTGATAAGCTTTGGCCAAATCTCTCCGTCCATTTTTGTGAGTATAAGTGCTCCTCCTGTTAGTACTCGGTGAACTATGTAGGGCCCTTGCCAATTGGGCGAAAATTTTCCTTTGGCTTCATCTTGATGCGGGAAGATCTGCTTCAGTACCAACTGCCCCGGTGCGAACTGTCTAGGTTTGGCCCTTTTGTTGAAAGCTCTGGACATCCTATTCTGATAGAGTTGACCCTGACACACTGCATTCATTCTTTTCCCGTCAATGAGAGATAATTGTTCATCGCGGCTTCTTATCCATTCTGCATCACTGAGTTCAGCTTCTTGTATAATTCTTAGAGGAGGAATTTCAACCTCGGCATGAATGACAACTTCGGTATCATAGACCAGCAAATATGGAGTTGTCCCGGTTGATGTGTGGACTGTAGTACGGTACCCCAATAAGGAAAATGGTAACTTCTCGTGCCATTGCTTGTGGTTGTCTACCATCTTCCTCAGTATTTTCTTGATATTCTTGTTTGCAGCCTCTACGGCTCCATTCATTTGAGGCATGTACGCTGTGGAATTCTTGCGCTTGATTTTAAAGGTCTCGCACATAGCTTTCATTAGGTCACTGTTAAGATTGGCGGCTTTATCGGTGATGATGGACTCTGGAAACCCGAATCGACAAATAATACGATCTCTGACATAATCTGCGATGACTTTCTTAGTTACAGCTTTGTAGGATGCAGCTTTGACCCATTTTGTGAAGTAGTCTATGGCCACTAAAATGAACCTGTGCCCGTTTGAAACCATTCATGTGTGGTCCGTAAGTCATCCAAAAATAACCTGCCCTTAGTATCTTCTTGGCTAAAACGAAACCATTCATGTGTGGTCCGCAAGTTCCAGAGTGTATCTCTTCGAGTAGTTTGGAAGCTTCCTTCGCGTCAACACACTGTAATAATCCTAAGTCTAGAGTCCTTCTATATAGAATTCCTCCACTTTGGAAAAAATGGTTGGACAATCTTCGGAGCGTGCGTTTTTAGTATGATTTGCATGTTCCGGGTACTCTCCTTTTCCCAAGTACTCCTTGATATCATTGAACCATGGATTCCCGTCTGCTTCTTCTTCAACATGAGCGCAGTAAGCTGGCTGATTATGAATCCTTACCAGAATGGGGTCGATGAAATTCTTATCCGGATGTTGTATCGTGGAGGACAAAGTGGCCAATGCGTCTGCGAACTCATTCTGGATTCACGGGACATGTCTAAACTCTATCTTCGTGAACCTCTTTATCATCTCTTGCACATGATATAGATATGGTAATATCTTGGTATTCTTTGTAGCCCATTCTCCCTGCACCTAATGTACCAGAAGATCTGAAATACCAATTACCAGTAATTCCTGGATATTCATGTCAACGGCCAAATTGAGCCCCAATATGCAAGCCTTATATTTTGCCACATTATTGGTGCACGGAAATATGAGTTTCACGGTTACCGGATAATGTTGACTTGTTTCTGACACCAAAACGACTCCAATACCCACCCCTTTGAAGTTTGCGGCTCCATCGAAAAACATTCTCTATCCATCGTAGGCTTCGACGATATCTTCTCCTATGAATGATACGTTTTCATCAGGTAAATACATTTTAGTGGTTTGTACTCTCCTCCTACATGATTTTCCGCAAGATGATCCACTAATGCTTGTCCCTTAACCGCCTTCTGAGTCACATAGACGATGTCGAATTCACTCAATAATATCTGCCATTTTACCAGCTTCCCTGTAGGCATGGGTTTCTGGAAGATGTACTTCAGAGGATCCATCCTTAATATGAGATATGTTGTATAGGCGCAGAAGTAGTGTCTCAGTTTCTGGGCTATCCAGGTCAAAGCAATACTGGTGCATTCCAGCAAAGAATACTGTGCTTCGTAGGGTATGAAATTCTTACTCATATAGTATATGGACTATTCTTTCCTTCCCGTGTCATCGTGTTGTCCCAAGACACAACCGAAAGCCCCATCTAATACGGATAGATAGAGTAGCAGCGGTCTACCAGGTTCTGGCAGGACCAGGACTGGCAGTGTGGACAAATATTCTTTGATTCTGTCAAAAGAGTCTTGGCAATCTTCAGTCCAATTGGTTGCGGCATCCTTCTTTAACATTTTGAAAATCGGCTCACAGATCACGGTTGATTGTGCTATGAAGCGGATGATGTAATTAAGACGTCCCAAGAAACTCATCACGTCTTTCCTATTCTTTGGAGGTGGCAAATCCTGGATAGCCTTGACCTTTAATGGGTCTAGCTCAATTCCTCGGTGGCTCACGATGAATCCTAATAACTTTTCTGTAGGGACCCCCGAAGTCACATTTTGCTGGATTCAATTTCAAATTGTACCTCCGAAGCCGATCAAAGAATTTCCTCAAGTCTGCTATGTGATCTGTACTCTTCTTGGATTTGATGTTGACGTTATCCACATATACCTCTATCTCCTTGTGTATCATGTCGTGGAAAATAGTTGTCATGGCCCTCATATAAGTGGCCCCAGCATTCTTCAGACCAAACGTCATTATTTTATAGTAGTACACCCCCCATGATGTGATAAAAGCTGTCTTTTCGGCATCCTCTTCATCTATCCAGATCTGATGATATCCCGCGAAGCAATCCACAAAGGACTGGAGTTCATGCTTGGTGCAGTTTTCGATCAGTATATGTATGTTGGGTAACGGGAAATCATCTTTGGGACTTGCTTTGTTTAGGTCCCGATAATTGACACATACTTTGACTTTTCCATCCTTCTTCGGAACTGGCACGATGTTAGCCAACCAAGTTGGATATTCAACCACTCTGAGAACCTTAGATTTGATCTGCTTGGTGACTTCTTCTTTGATTTTCAAACTCATATCTAGCTTGAACTTTTTGAGCTTCTGCTTTACCGGCGGACACATTGGGTTGGTAGGTAGTTTTTGAGTCACTATAGACGTGCTCAAACCGGTTATATCATCATAGGACCATGTAAAGATATCCTCATATTCCTTCAGGAAATAAGTGTATTCTTCTTTCTCTGATGGTGACAGGTGAATGCTTACACGTGTTTCCTTGACTGTTTCAGAGTCTCCTAGATTAATTGATTCAGTCTCATCCAAATTGGATTAGGCTTGTTTTCAAAGTTTTCCACTTCTCTGACAATTTCCTTGGGTATTATATCCTTTTCCAGATCCTCTGAATCATTATCCTTATGTTACGTTGTCTCATTACATGTCACAGTCGTAAGTTCATCAGGATAGGTAATAATAATGCTATAGAGAAAAACGTAAAGAATAATAATAAATACTAAAAACAACAACGCACTAGATAAATCTTGAAAACGTCAAACAGGTACGGCTCGATGACCCGAGCAATTATTTCAAAACAAAACATGCTTAAAACAAAATACTGAAAATGTCTTAAATGCTCATAAAAATTGCTTTTAAAATAAATGATGCTAATTGCCAGGCTACCCAGGAACTCGACGGGTCTTTGATGGTGCAGCAGTCCAGTTCTTGAGAACAACTCCTTTCTCCATGGTCTGAATAATGAGGCCTTACTCCTCCTCCTCCTCCTCCTCAACTATCGCACTGCAATCCATTTCTTCATCATCCAGAAACAGATTCCTTATACCTGCTAGAACTTCATATTCTTCGGACTCCTACATCATGTCAGCTTGATGAAATGACTAGCTCAAATGTGGTACTGGTTGCTCTAGAGGGTAATAGGACCATGCCATGGTGGAGACCAATTCTGATACTCGTGCCAGGTGTATTCATACCCAAGCCCAAAGGTTGTGCCGTGACGCTTTAGCTGCATTGGTTTGGTGATCCCCTGGAGATTCTTACCGAGACCTTTGTCAAGCTCATACCCTGTCCATGTCAATATGCCTTCTATTTTACTGCTCTACAATTTGTCCTTTTCAATTGCGTTGACGCGCTCGATGCGATGGTATGTTTCTCCACCCAACTTCCTTCTATTCTCGATGACCGGAACAGTTTGACTGGTGTAAATGGGATTACTTTCGTCCCCATGGATGATCACTTCCTGATGGTTTCACTCAAACTTCACGACCTGATGTAGAGTAAAAGCTATGGCCCCAGCGACATGTATCCAAGGTCGTCCCAACAATAGGTTGTAGGTAGCAGATATGTCCAACACTTGAAACTCAACATCAAACCAGGTTGGGCCCATCTGTAGGCTGAGGTTGGTTCCCCCAATTGTGGCCCTTTGAGACCCATCAAATGCTTTCACATTCATACTTCCTGCTCGTATATCGTGCAAGCCTTTGCCCAATCTTTTTAGAGTAGTTAGTGGACATATGTTAAGCCTCGAGCCCCCATCTATTAGGACTCTGGCAATGAACTTATCCTCAAACTGCACTGTGATATGCAGTGCCCTGTTGTGACTTAGTCCTTCTGGTGGTAGCTCGTCTTCATGAAAAGTGATCTTATGGCTTTCCAACACTTGTCCTACCATATTGTCCATCTCTCCACTGGTAATGTTATTGGGTACATAAGCCTCATTCAACACTTTCATCAACGCGTTCCTGTGTGCCTCAGAATTCTACAGTAGTGATAGAATGGATATCTGAGCAGGGGTTTTGTTCAAATGATCAACCACAGAATACTCCCTTGCTTGCACCTTTCTCCAAAGATCATCCAGGCCGGTTTTAATGATGGACTGCCTGGAAGCGGCTTCTTTACGTGTTCCCCCCAAATGCTCGGGCATGTTAACCCTACCAGTTCTGGTCATACCTTGTGCTGCACCAGTTTCTTCCATTTTCCCCTTTCCTTTCTTTCTCTCATCTGCAACATAATCCCATGGTATACTATTAGACTTATAAGACGGTGTAGGTGCTACCATCATGGTGAAGGGTGTTGTTACTTCAATCTCAAACGGAGTTGGTGCAGCTACCTCAACTTCAATTGGTGCCTGAGTTTGTACCATGATAGGTGTGAGAGTGACTGGAAATGTTTTAGGATTATCCCCTTCTCGAATGAGTCCAATTGACCCCTCTGAGTCCCATTCTTCATCGGTCTCTATCATGTTTACCCCTCCGCCCCTATGATCCGGGAGATGATTTTGACGGACATTAGGCGCAACCTCTTTTGCCTATATGACTTTGGTGTCAATTAATGTCTGAATCTTATCCTTTAAAGTACGACACTCATCAATAGTATGACCTTTTATGCCTGAGTGATAGGCACATGTGTTATTTGGATTGAACCATTGAGAGGAATTGTTCATGGCGACAGCGGGAATGTGAGTGATATAACCGGCAACCTTCAATCTCTCGTACATTTGGTCTATAGGTACAAAAATTGGGGTGTATTGTCTGGGTAGTCTACGGTCGAAATTTGGTCTAGGGTTTTGGTAGTTTTGGCGGGCTGGTGGTGAGTGGTAGTATGCGAGTTGGGTGTTATAGGTATGGTAAGTGGTGGCAGGTTATTGGTATCTGGGAGGTGAAGGCTGATATGTGGGTGGAGGTGTTTGGTATGTGAGAGGAGACTTCGGACCTTAGGCTACCATTACTGCACCTACTTCTTTCTTCTAGGAGATACCCCCTGATTGGCCCTTGTTTGTGGCTTGGAGTGCTTCAAAATTTGTCACCATTCCGCTTTTGATCCCTTCTTCTATTCTCTCTCCCAACTTGATGATATCAGAAAATTTATGGTTTTTAATAACCATCAATCTTTTGTAGTATTGCGGATCCTAAGCTCTGGCGAAGAACTTATTTATCTGTTCTTCTTCCAGCGTTGGCCTTACTTTTGCAGCTTCAAACCTCCACCGAGTAGCATATTTGCGGAAAGTTTCTGTTGGCTTCTTCTTGAGATTTTGAATGTAGAAAATGTCTGGTGCGTTTTCTTTGTTAAACCTGAACCAATCCATGAAATTCGATGCCATGCTTACCCAATTAACCCATTTCTTTGGGTTCTGGCTGATGTACCAAGACAGGGCATATCCAGTGAGGCTTTTCATGAACAGCTTCATGCGTATTCTTTCATCCCTACCAACTCCTACAAGCTTATCACAATATGTTCTCAAGTGCACCTTCGGATCACCAGTTCCGTCGAACATTTCAAACTTAGGAGGTTTGTAACCCTCTGGCAGTTCTACATCTGGCTGAATACACAAATCTTCATAATTCAAACACTCAATGCCTTTGCCCCCTTCGACCTTTTGGACCCTGTCGGTAAGTTTCTTGAGTTCCTCTGCCATGTTCTTGATGAGCAGGTCCTTCTCAGCGGATTTGGGTATGTATAGGGTCTGTTGTGGGGTGTGGGGTAAGGTTTCCACATATATGGGATTGCTTTGGTGGACTCCGGGAATCTGGGTGTAATGGTGGTCATTGGTTGAGTTTTGCGGGTCAGAAGTAGGTTGTGGTGCATTCTGAGGAGTGTGGTATGTGGTAGTTTATGGGTAATGGGTCAGATGATGATGATGTTATGGAGGAGTTGGTACTGGTGGAGGATTAGGATTTTGGGGAGGCATGGCGTGTTGATGAGGTGCGAGAGGATTTTTCGGGTGCTGGTTTTGTGTGTTTTGAGGAGATGTTGAGTTTTGGGCATTTGATTGGTTGATGTCGGGAACATTCAGGATAAAGGAAAGGTTTGCCAAGTTACGAACCTGCTCAAGTTCTCCTTGTAACTCCAGTATCTTTTGCTCTAATCGCAAAACTAAGTCGTTCTGTGCCGGAGTACTCCGACCATCCGAAGTCTCAACATTCTCTGCATGTGTAGCTTTGTCTTTCCTGATACCGCTCAGATCATCCATCTTAGCCTTTTCTTTATTCTTAGGATCACTTGGAGGAGGAGGAGGTGGAGGACCTCTAGATCTGGTATGATATGTCGATGATGCCAGTATGCACAAACCAACCTTAGGGGATGGGAATAAACAAAGAATAGAAGAAAAACAAAAGGTAAACAAGTCAGTAAGGAGTATTAAAAGGATATTTACAATATTTAAACTCGTATTGCGGAATTTTCGTTCTAATTTGGGGACCCCATCGTGCCCGAGGTAGGCCTAGCGACATATAGCTTTGGAGAAAAATCAATGCCGATAACTGCATCATTTCATTAATATGATTAATAGACCAAATCTCTACTAAAATGACAATAATTATAAAGAGTCACTAGTGGCATTTGCCTTATTACAATCAATTTCTAAAATGAATCTAGAAAACATCACCCCTAATCTACTTGGTCCCAGAAGGACCTTATCCATGCCTGGCCTTCTTAGCCCCGTCAATCAGATTCCCCAGGTCGCGCATGTCCAATAGCAAATATGCCCTTGCTAGATGTCCTCCGTCATTGCCCTCTGGGATCTAACAATCCGAGGACCTTTTCCTCATCTTTCCCTCAAGTTCCATCAAACCCTGCTCCAAATAATCCAACCTTTCTGTTGATTTAGTAGTGATTCCCCTCCATTCATTGATTGCTTCCATGTCCACTTTATGCTGTTCCAAATACCTGGCCTCAGATTGAAAGACCCTTTTGCGCAACCTCCTGTATTTGACTTGTGATTCAGCAGCGTCGTCTATGACCCTATTTCTCAAATCAACCCCTGGCTTGAACTCTCCTTTTATGTCATCGACCAACCATGATGGGTAAAAGTACACATGGCTGGCATGATATCTATCTGGCTCGATGGTATCTTTCTCCACAATAATCTTTTGATGCCACATGTGTTGTGCCTCGAACTTGAATGGAATGACATTCCCTTGGAAATCTACTTTGTAATGAACCATTTTGGAAACTCGTGGTATAACCTGCTTTCTCCCAGCTTGCCTCATGACTCTGATAGGAGCATAAGAATAGATTCCCCTTAATCCAATTAGCACTAGATGAGGAACATTTCTCAACCTGATGATGAATTCACTGCTAGGGAACCACTCGAACATCCAATGTACCTTGTCATCAGTAAAATTGCTAAAGAAATGTACCCAGCTCACAGCGTTTCCCGGTTGTGCAAACCTGTCTGGGATAAAAGTCATTCTCTTCGGATAGTGATAAGCTATGTGGTCATTCCATGGTCATCGCGGAAATTATTGACGGTATTGTCCTCTACGAAGGTGTTCCAACAACAATATTTGCAGCAACAGATTGCAACCCTCGAAAGGCCTATATCTCTTTTTGCAACGGTCTAAGGCTCGGTACATCTCAGCCACGATCATTGGGACAATAGTGTAAGTTTGTCCCTCAATTCCTTCCATTAGGGTCTTAGTGACCATAGCTAGGCGAGTGTGGATCCTTTCTCCTTGTATCGGGAATATCAGCATCCCTAGAAAATAGATAATGAATACAAAAATCCGGCGGTGAGTCCAGCCCAAAGAAGTGATGGCAAATTCATCATGGTAAAGACGATATGACTTGCTGTGACCATAACGCTCGTAAAGGAAGTTGAATGGTATGTAAGATTTCTTCAGACAGACTAACTCATCATTTTTCCTGAAACCCATCATTTTTAGGAAACCTCGAGAAGTACGGTTTTCCGGTTCCAACAAGCCAGGGCTATCCCATGGGAGCCCAACAAAGCCTCGTATTTCCTCTAGAATGGGAGTCATTTCTATATCACCAAAACGGAAGAAGACCCTCTTCTCATCCCAGGACATGGTGGCAGCCTCAATTAACACATTGTTCGGCTGAATATCTAACAAAGAAGGTAAATTCCCGAGAACTCTTTTCACATGGTTTTTGTCACTCGGCGAGATATTTTCCCACCAATCTGGCAACAAAGGTGAGATACTTTGAGCCATGCCGAACCTGGGGACTTCGTGCCTCATTTTTGCAAAACAAATAAAGTTAGTCGTTTCCCCTCCGGATTCGACTATTTACACATTAATGATTAGCATATCGGCACGTTTTCTCCAAATAATACACATATCATGATTGTACCCATTGGGATTTAAGAAAATCCCGGCAGGCTTTGGACAAGGCTTGCCTTAGAGAGTTATTATGCGGACAACGTTCTAACCCATACTAGGTTTAGACATGATGAATGCACAGTTAATATAAGAGTGGGGTTTTTAGAAGAGTCTAAACCGGTACCCTAAAGTGGACGACTTGAGAGGGGAAGGCACAGAACCGTCGATTGCACCGCTGATCGACTAGTTTTACCGCAAATAAGCCTTTCCAAATTTAAAAGGGTGATTTACGAAGAGTGCAGACACTCATCAAGCGCCGCTATGGTATTAATTATGCACAAGTGGAATTTGATGTGGAGCATGCTTTATGTAAAGATAAAATAACACGTTGTCAAGTATTTTGCATGATGAAGACAATAAACACAATATTAAATGGAGCGCAAAGACATAAAAAGAAAGTAAAACAAGGAAGAAGTTAGTTCGAGCAATGTGAAAGAATTGCAATAAAGCAAGCAATGGGGTAGGGGTAGGGAGAGACATGATGTAGCAAATTTAAAAATGATTCGGAGCAAGTGAACATGACTAGAAAATAAAGGAAAACGCACATTGTAAGCAAATATTTGCATATTAATACAAATTCAAAATAGAGGAAAATAGGAGAAAGGGTGTGCATGTAGCCATAAAAAGGGAAAATGGAAGCAGGATGTTCATGTAATGATAAAGAACAAGGAAACACATTCATCAAAGAATATTAATTCATATAGACCAAGTTCGCTATGGTAAGAGCCTAAAAAATATCCCCAGCAGAGTCGCCATGCTATCACGCCCCTTCTTTCTCGCGGAATCGGGCTTCGACACGTGACAACTCTTTTAAAGGAAAGGTGTTAAAAAAGAGGGTCACCACCTAACGGGTTTGAGGTGCATTAGGGCACCTATTTGCATGTAACTCTAGTTTAACTAGTTTGCGTCACCAAAGATCGGGTAAGGGCTCAAATTACCTCGAGAAGAAGGTATTAGGCATTCTTCGAGGTCCACAACTGTGGGTCCCGGCCGAACTCAAATTATATGAATTAGTCAAATAGTGAGAGAGAAAAACAAGAAGTTTTAAAAAATCATTATTAGAAGGTCCTTGAGTAAACACAGATAATTAGTTTAAAGACAAGATAGGGGGGTCCTAAGTTTTTCAGCCTAAAAGATCACCCCGTGCAACATAAATAATACTTCGTAACTCCCTCGAGATGGGGGTGTTACTCGTATTATTCAGCGGGCACAGACTATTATCTCCTGCTACCCGATTACTATCTTTAAATTTTTTACCTAAAGCGCACTAGTTGATTCTAAATCGTACCTTATGCGTGCACTACCCGTCCCATACCTATAGTCTAGGAGGCATTTGGACCTCTATCTTGGGTGGTTTTAGACTTAACTTAAGTTGCTCAAAATGATAAAACTAGGCGACATACAAAATAAGTTGAACTTCATGTGAAGGCAATTAAGGGCTCAAGTTAGCCTCCACACTTAGACAACAAATGCACGCAAACAAATTAGGCGTTTGACAGTTTCAGAATTGAGACAAGTTGAAGCCATTAAGACCTATAGACATAGTTTCTATGTGACCTTGGGATTCAAGCGTGCAGGCAGTTTCAGAGCAAGATGCCATTTTAGAACGACTTCTAAGTGACTACGCAGTTGCCTACTGAATATAGGTTATAAGAGGTTAAACCAATAGGAATGATATCTAGGTGATTTATATAGTAATTAGCAATGATAATTGCAGGAGAATATTCAGAATTACTTAGTTGGATCCTATAGGCATGCTTTCTAATAGTGACAATGACACAATGTTGAAAGTTCAACATTAACACTTCAATGAAACAAGCAAGAAAATCAATAATTAAGACTGATTTTAGATCCTACATGCATGATTTCTATAGTCCCAATTGAGGATGATTTTAGATCCTATAGGCATGATTTCTATAATCAATAATTAAGATCTATAGGCAGGAGTTTTAAATGGCAGATTAGGTAGCATGTAAATTAACAGAATCCTATAACGCCTAATGAGTATGCTGTAATGCACATTAAGACATTAGTCATTTAATTTCCTATAGGCATGGTTTCTAGAATGTGGAAGCAAAATATATCAAATAAATTAAATACTTATAGGCAGGTTATCTAAAACACACAATAGCAGAACATATTTGAGCAAAGTAAAACACCTATAGGCAGGTTTTCTACCCATTTTAATGCAAGTATTAACATAAACCCCCTTTTCCCAATTTTACTAAAACCCCAATTGTTATTACAATATTATTGCAGGCCCAATGAATGGCATAAATTACAGAGTAAAATAACTATAATGAGCCTACAGCAGACCAAAGATATACCCAGCCATGCCAGGCCTTCATTCTCAAGTCCACATAGTTCACAACAGTCCATAGGTCATATCTTCATTTACATAAGGCAGCCAAAAACCAATTGATTCAGCCAGTAGGTGAAAACAGAGTTGAGCAATTAGAACCATGAACCTAGTGTGTCAGAGTTCCCAAGGGCTTTAAGGACTCAGGGTAGTGCTCACATTAGGGAGGTTGATAAGGAAATTTAGAGAAAGACAAAGGACCAAATCCTAGTGTGTCAGAGTTCACAAGGGTCTCAATTGGACCCCGAGTAGTGCTCACACTAGGGAGGTCAAATGATAGAATCTAAGTAGCCTTGGCTTTCAGTCGGCTAAGAATAAGAACTCAAAAGAGACCAGGTAGTAAGTGAAGTAAACCAAGGTTGAGAGACAAAAACTAAGGGATACAGACATAGTCAAGTTGCATATATAGGAGATAGTTGGGCAAGGTATAAAGTTTAAGAATAAGCTTAGCAAAGATTTAGAAAAATCGGTTCAACACTTAATGCATAAACAGTCCTACGTTAGCAAAGTCAAGGGAAGAACAGGTTTGGAGGATTGATGAAAAGTATCATACACAACTCATAATATAAAAGAAAAGGTTCAAATTATACTAAGTATAAGTCCTAGTGTTATGAAATAGTCACACTAATTTGGTGGCAGAACTACATTTAGACATGATTGGGAAACAGATTACTACAGTTACTGGTGAATTAGGGGAGCAAAAACATGCTAAAAGAGACATATTGATAGAGAACTAGTCGTGATTGACAGGATTAAAACATGCTATATAAGCAAGATATAACCACAGAAATTCAGCATAGACTTGAGCCATAGAATAGATGTGAACATTCATGTTTTGAAAACAATTGACCAGTCGACTAAAAAGGATACAAATTATGCAAGTAAAGCATGTTCATACAATAGGATTGATAGCCTAAAGCAAAAATAAAACACCATAGAGATGCTTACAAATGCAAAGATCCCAAACAGTAGTAACACATTGAGAAGAATTTAATTTACTCGAATCAAGTTTAGGCATGCTTAGAGCTATCAACATTATGAAGTTAATAGTTAAGAAGACCTAAAAATTGAAGTAAAATAAATAGAATCGCACACAAAACAACCCAGAAAACTCATTAAACTAACGAACTTCAGAAGTGAAGGCATATGCAAATTGCAGATACATAGGAATGAAATTACAAAGGTTCAGTAACTCACCGGTTAAACGAAAATACAATACAGAACAAAAGTCCACAATGTTCTGAACATCAATGAGAAGCAAGAGCCCAAAATTTAATGGCCTTGGCTTTCAGCCGGCCAAGAACCAAAGTATAGAACATGATAATGAAGAAATAACATAATAAAGATTTAAATTTTAGTGAGTTTATAGCAATTCCAAAAAGAGTTCCCTTCTAAAGGGGAATGGGGAGGGGTTTATATAGTGACAGAGATTGAACAAGTAAATAAGGAAAAGTGTCAATCAAACACTAGAAAGGAAAGAACATCAAGTGCAATTTAGGAAATTGTCAGAATCTAAAAATAAAAAAATCAAACGTTGCATAGAATAAGATGAATATAGACAGAAACATCGCTTAAAATTAAAGAGATCTGAAACCCTAGTTTTTAGGGTAAGTAAGAATCAACATAATATAAACAAATGTTCGAACTCACAGTAGCATGGGATGAACATAGACGGAATAACATTAAAAAAATAGGGATTTGAAACGATTTTGGTTCGATTTTGAGGAGATTTGCTTGCCATGTTTAGGAAAGCACTATAGGAGAGTAGCCAGTACTAGAAGGGGGGTCGAGTATGGTAAGAAATGACCGTATAATCCCATGTCTGGTGGGATTAGGAGAGATTTTAGGGGAGGCGGCGCTAGGGTTCTTAGGAGGGAGAAGGGAGGTAAGGGAATGCAGAGGCGGCGGATGAGGGGGAGTGAGATTAGGGTTAGGGGTTTGGGTAGCTAAAGGGGAGGGTGTAATGTGGGCCTGTGATCTCAGAGATCAACGACCACGATTTAAAAATGGGTCTTGGGTCGGGTGGTTAAAGGGGTCGTGACCGAGTTTAGGGGGTTAGGTTAATTTGGTTTGGGCTGGGGTATTTGGGCTAGTGTATTAGGTACTTTGGGCCATTATTTGGTTCGAAAATAGGTTTAGTGTGAGGCTAGTTTTAAATACCCAACAGTTTAGCAAAAATTAAGTTATATTAACATTATAAAAATATAAAATGTTATCTTTTGCATAAATAATGTAATTATACATGCATATGGGCTATTATTGCAAAATGTGTAATTTAGCCTTAAAAATGCAAATGTAATTATAAGAAATGCACTGAAAATATTTAAAACCTCATACTTGTATAAATGATAAGTTTAGATGATTAAATCATCATAAAAAATAATTTTAAGGATAATTACTGGATATTTATACAATAAAAATGCAGAAATACATTGGTTTAAAGTCTTTAAGAATTATGGAAAATTATGAAAAATACATGTATATGCTTATAAACTAATCATGATGCATATGCACTATTTTTGAAAGTATATATATATATATATATATATATATATATATATATGAGGGTAAACTTGGGTATCAACAAGTGGTAAGATTCCATTTAGGTTTTTCAATGTGTAGGTTTACCATCCTATCGCGGCCCAAACCGATGGGCCGCGACGGGCACCCGGTGCCTTACTCAACCGAGTACCAACATTTCATATCATTCTTATTGTACTGTCATTGGCAAATGGGCCAAACGGGTCGTCATGGGCTAACCAGAATAAACATAAGGGAATACTCAATATAAGACGACCCAATTTGACGTAAACAAGTATACATGTGACATAGGGCCTATAAGACCAAAATTACACTGAACATAGGCTGATAAGGCCGTACAATCTTTCACATACACGATATATGTCTACAAGCCTCTAAGGATACATAAATGTTATAAAGGTCGGGACAGAGCCCCGCCATACCAATCAATGCATGTCCTAATCATACTAACCAATAGCAACTCCGGAGCAAATGGAGCCCACCAACACCTTCCGCTGAGCTGATAGCCTACTTGGAAGACTCTCGACCTGTCTATCGATACCTGCGGGAATGAAATGCAGTGTCCCCAAGCAAAAGGGAAAGTGAGTACAAATAATGTACCGAGTATGTAACGAATAAAAATCAGTAAACAATAGACATGAGAAAACATGGAGTAAATGACTCGACATGTATGTCTGAATAACTCTGTGATTCATTAATATTTACAATGTCATGCATATGCATATAAATATCATACCATGCTTAGGTATATGCATTCATAACATCATCAAGCCTCTGAGGGCATCCCATCAGATCATCTCGGCCAATGTGGGAAAATCATCAACGTATACTAACTGATTAGGTGGTGGTGCGTATATAACGCCATAACCTTTTCCCATATCCCATACACATATAATATACGCGTAAATAACGCCATCTGGTCATGGGTCAATGTACATGTATAAATACATGAAATTCATAAGAAATACGTTACTAAGATTTCTCGGAATATCATAAAATCAATATTCCTTTCGGATAAAATTTAACAAATACGTATTTTTCTGAGACCCATGAACAGAAGATAGAATAATAATTCACATGAGGAATCAAGAATATAGACGCTCCTAGTATTTTTATGAATAGAGTCATTTATGAAAATTGTGCATTTGCTCGCTTCGTTTGTATCGTATTGATCATGCCAAAAAGAAAGAAGGGATAGCCTTAACATACCTAAACCAATTATCTTGACAATCCCTTTAACACCGTTGATTGCGACAACGCGTAACGGCGGATCGAAGTAGGGAAACATCCGTATAATATTCTTGGAAAAGATTGCATCGTACTCATTTATAATTGCCAAATCTCACGTTTTGATATATAACCCTCACGTTCCTAAAAATGGATATGTGACTCTCACATTCTTAAGACTTACAAATCTCACATTGATAAGATGTTATGAAATTTCATATGAGTTATTCTGAAGCTCCATCGTTACATTAGAGAACATACCATCACCCCTTAATGAGGTAAGAATCTTTCTTATAATTGTGGGTTTGTGTGTAAGGATTATTTGCCACAAATCCCCCTAACATGCCACCTAGCCATAAAGTCCAAGAGTCACCCTTTGATATTTGGTCTTAACTCATCTTGCTGCCACGCTTTGTTTGGGGGGGGGGTTAAAGTCTGTCCAAGTGTTATAATTAATTACCTAATCTTTCCCCAAATATCATTAATTACCTAATTTTCTACATAATTAAGAATTATCTCAAATTACTTCAAATACTACTCACTTTAGCACACTTTATGTACCATACTATCATGGTCATGTGGTACCTTGTATGGTACTAGTTCATAAATACCAGATATTTTAGCTCGAGTCGTATTTTATCCAAAATGTCAAACTTCGACGAAATTCATTTTCTTCGATTTGCATACCCTCTCACCTTCACGAATTTACTAGTTACTTGTTTGAAATAGCATAATGCTTATAATCTCAAAATAGTACCATTCCCGAACTTACGTCGATTAACTTACGACGAAACTTTAACGTACGAAAATGCGGGATGTAATATCTCATTTCCGAGCTTTCATCAATTTACTTATGGCGTACTTTTACGTACAAAAACATGGGGTGTAACATCATTCCCCCCTTTGGAACATTTGTCCTTGAATGTTGACTGATGCACTTATCATTCTCATAACTCATAGCTCTTGCGAATACTTTAGTACTCCTCTTGCCATCTAGGCAACTGTTCTGTGAATGAATCCCAAACGCCAGGGCATTCCCCTCTTTAGGCCTCTTTCTCACACCACGACTAGTGGTCGGAATCATTCCAATCTTGTAACTGCTGCTACCTTCTGTCATGCAGCCTGTACGACTTTTTCATTATATGTGCGCCTATGCAAGTCTTTTCTCCTTTTTCCTCCAGGTTTTAGCCAATCTCTAGGCCTCACTTTGTAAGCATATACAGAGCTTGATAAGATGTCTCTCTTGGCATCTATAGGTATACTGAAGTTCTTTGCTGGATACTTTTTTGAACTTACAAATATTGCTATATCTTATTTTATAGACCTGGTTATCCATTTGTATGACTTTACTGCATCTAGGTAGGTCATATTATACCATAACTCTTACTTCGATTTATCATTACTGAGGTCTGCTACCGAACTCCAGGTTACTTTCGTTGCTTATCCCATATGTATAAATCTAAGTCTTTTAATGCTTCCTCATTATTGTTCATCTTAAGAATGACGACCTAATCGCATCTCATACTTTGTGAATTTTGTCCATCCATTGTTGATTCACCTCAATATTGATCTACAATATACCACTAATAACTTGAAACTTCTTACGTAATACCTTGCCACTAGGGCTTACGTTGCATCGAGGAATATTTGAAGTGATTTTCCTGATCCACTTAGTGGCGATATTGTACTTCAATAATCGTATTTTATAGCATCCCAATGTGATTCACTTATGTGGTTATTTTAATCCCGTACAATTAATGAAATCCTCTTCAAATCATTACTCAATCGAAGGCCCAATCGTCATCCTTTATCTATCACAATTACACCCTCATTGTACTATCAGGGCATCATTCCATCTCTTCTAAATGCCATTAGTCTTAGACTTCTTTGAGTTCATTCAGGCTATACTGAGCTTTCTATAACTTAGAGAAATTATCAGCTCTCTTGTTTTCATGGGTTTAATCCTGAGGACTTATCCATTCTCATCACCTTCTCACTCGCCCTTTCTTATCCTTACTCTTGTCTTCCCAAAACCTTGTCGATTTACCATACTTTAGCTTGCGACCTACACATATCTATTTATACTACTCGCAACCTTCCTTCAACCTGCTTGCATCATAGGTTTCCCTATGTCATCTTGGAACATCAAGCGAGACATCATATCATCTCTAACTCTTCTTTACTCTCTTAAGTAGACCTCTCAATACTTAGAAACCATAGGTTGGAAGATATGCCACTGACAACGCCGCTACCATTCCTGGATACTGAATCCCAGCATTTCTAACCTTCTATCTGTAGTATGGATTATTCACAACCTTCTGTATTTGGGTATCTCGTACGTTGTTCACCTTTACATTACTTACCTTAAAATATCGCATCACGTCTTCTATCTCTTTCATGACCTCGCTTTAACACATGTATAATTCACATCTACAACTTGAAGCTTTATTATAATACTTGCACCTCTGGTGCATACACAATCCAGTGAGAGCTTCACGCTCAATTCTTATGAGGCTGGTACTCTTTCGACTGGCTTTATCGTAGAGCCTTTATAGAATATGGCTATTTTACTATCTCTCTTATACCTCTGATATTTAAGAGTGATCCTGCAATGTTCTCAATCGCGAGATCTATAATTTTCTGGGTCTAATAATCAGACTCCTTATTTACTTAGTTGGTGTAACTCTTTAGTTTCCTCTTCCCTCTGATCAACCTTTATGTAGGCTTAAGCTATCTTTGGATCTGCGACTCATGGTATGAGTTATTACTTTAGCCTTTCATAGATGCTATGGAATATCCGTGATACCATCATCTAACAATTCAATCCCTTGTCTATGACCTGGACTAAATTCTTTCTTTTAACTTATACCAGAGTCTTCTACAGCTGTATGATTGTCAATATACATGCTTCATGGATAATACTCCAAAATTTTGAGTGCGTTCATAACATAACTAACTCTGGATAATTGATCGAATAATTCCTTTCGTTCCATCTCAGCTTTCTTTAAACGCAAGCAATTACTTTTCCTGGTCTTACTGCCCCCTTGTTGCGTGCATACTTAGCTTATCTTAGTTCCCATGCATGTCAAAATTTTGTGCAATTCATATGGTCTCGAATATTACTTTTGGTTTCATTTCCCGCTCATTAGCCACGCTAGGTGCCACTTCCTTATGGAGTGCATACAATGTTATTGTGAGACTGTTGTTACAAGACTATTTCCTCTTTTGGTCACTGTGCTTAGGTTGAAGCCTTCTTCCTTATTTACTCCGCTAGTCTTTTGTTGTAGTATTTAGGGAGACCTTCTGGCTCTTGTAAAGTTACAAGCTCATCACATCGTATACTTGATGGAATTTTTTGATGTTCTTCCCCGCCTATAATTATCCGTAGTTACGTATTTCCATGCCCTTGTGCTTGTAGGGTTGCTTCTGAACTAATATTTTGACTGTCTTCCCAGTGGCATTCTCTTTCATTTACCTTTAAATACCCCTACTCCTATCTGAATATATCTCAAGGATCATGATGTCATATACTGCGAGATTGAATTCCCCATGTTGGGGTTCACTATGTTCGTCTTGCACAATATGTTGATTTGTGTGTGTACTCTTGTTTAGCCATAACTAGGATCTTCCTGAATCAACTACTAACTACTCGTTGGCCCATTCTCATAACAATATTCTATGTAATCTTTCTTGGGTTATTTCCTTTGTCTTAACTTACGTCTCGCACCGATTCCTTATCTATCAATAACATCTCGGGTAGGAACCCTTACTTCCTCTCCTTGATGTCATGCTTGCATAATGTTCTGGAATCATAGCATATCTGTAGGATTTGAATGAGTGCAATCTCATCCCTTTCTCATTTTTATCGCATTCTTCCTTTACTATTCCATAGTTACTAGAACCACTTAATTTTGACTTAATGCCACATCACACCATATTCCCCCCTTTAGAGGAGCACTAAGATTTAGTGCTACCATGATCTACGTATAGATGTTTTACCTTCTCATCTTTGGCATCTTTTCACATCATTGATGATCCTTACTCGCCTCACGGTAATCTTTCTGTACCAAAGATAACCAAATTCCTCACTCGCGAGGATGACACATAGTGTAACTGGCACATATAGTTCCTTAAGCTTAACTTTACTCACCTTGCTTGCTTTAGGGAAGCGTCGTCCATTCTATTACTGTCGGGATGCAATCTATGAAATTCTCATGATGCCGACTATTACTCAGTCCCTAGTTCATGTGTAGTTTATCTTGTTCATCAGTCCATGCTGATTTCTTATTACTCTGGGTCTAAGTTTTCCATTTGGTAATCACGTTGGAGTCACAAATTTATTTCTCGAAGTGAGGATATGAATTTATGGTCTATACTCTTTTGTTGTCTCAAGGCCTGTCACCTCTCTTTCTTTCCTTCATTTGACTATAGACTCTGTAATACTGTCGTCTTTTTGATCTACCGTTGTCATCCATGTATCACATCTTACTCATAATGCTTCATTAAGTCTCTTCTTATTTCCCGCTAACATTTATGTCTTTTACTTTATTCTGAAAACTCGAACAAGACATTCTTTTGCTTTTAGCTCCCCTTGCTCCATCTACTGGCTCTTTGGGTTGCCTAACATTCTTTCTCCACTAGGAACGGGAGCTACACTAAGGTAATATTTATCCCTTCAAGGCTTTCGGTGCCTATCTTTGTAGTATTCATATCTAGCTGTACTATTTTAGAGTGCACCCTCTGGGTGTCTCACAAGGAGATCTATTAGCACATTTGTAATATCCTTCGGAAATGTCAGCTAACGTTAACAATCCATCCACCATTTTGGTTTACCCTAACCCCAGCTAGATCTTGACATCCTGCCTTCTCTTATACTAATTCTGTTAGCCCCCATAGGGCATAAATGAGATTGGTGTGGCCAATTGTACATACCTCTATTATTGTTGAACGTAACTCAAAAGGCTTATAATCCTTTGCGATAATCTTCATTAGCTGGGTAGCTCGTACCCTTTTTCATCTTGCTTCTTTTACTTGCTAAAACTTGTATCTACCTTCCGATTCTCTTATTCCTTTTTACCATAAGAGTGGATAGACATTTTTGCCTTAGGGATCCTTATAAAGAAGTTTTACACATCTTAGTACACACATAATCTGCTGAAGACCTCACATTTATTCATCATAAGCATCATGAAAAACCGAGTTCCTATAACTCAACTCTTCCACATCTATATCTTTTACCAACCGTCTTTCTGGATATAGGCATCGTCATATTATGAATAAGATAGAATTTAGGAAATTGAGTTCTTACAACTGAGTTCTACCACACAATCTAGAGTAAGAAGAAAGAGTGACAATCCTAAATGCCTTGTATCCTTCTGCTTATAAGTGCGGTGCACAACACACCCATAAATAAGACTCTACTAGACATGACTTATAGACTCCCTATTACAGAACTGTTCAAATACAACTTTTGTCATGACCTAAACCGATGGGCCGCGATGGGCAACCGGTGCCTTACTCAACCGAGTACCAATATTTCATATCATTCTTATCGTACTGTCATTGGCAAATGGGCCAAAACAAACTTAAATTTTCTCTCGATCACTCTCTAACAGAAAGTCATTTTCCCTTTCGCAAAAAGGCGGTCCATCATGGGCTAACCAGAATAAACATAAGGGAATACTCAATATAAGACGACTTAATTTGACGTAAACAAGAATACATGTGACATAGGGCCTATAAGACCAAAATTACACTGAACATAGGCCAATAAGGCCGTACAATCATTCACGTACACGATATATGTCTACAAGCCTCTAAAGATACATAAATGTTAAGGTTGGGATAGAGCCCCGCCATACCAATCAACACATGTTCTAATCATACTGACCAATAGCAACTCCGGAGCAAATGAAGCGCACTAACATCTTCCGCTGAGCTAATAGCCTACTTGGAGGACTCTCGACCTGTCTATCGGGACTTGCGGGCATGAAAGACAACGTCCCCAGGCAAAAGGGACGTCAGTACAAATAATGTACCGAGTATGTAAGGAATGAAAATCAGTAAACAATAGACATGAGAAAACATGGAGTAAAAGAATCGACATGTATGCCTGAATAACTCTGTGAATCATTAATATTTACAATGTCATGCATATGCGTATAAATATCATACCATGCTTAGGTATATGCGTTCATAACATTATCAAGCCTCTGAGGGCATCCCATCATATCATCTCGGCCACTGTGGGCAAATCATCAACGTATACCAGCCGATCAGGTGGTGGTGCGTATATAACGCCATTACCTTTTTCCATATCCCATATACATATAATATATCCGTATATAACGCCATCTGGTCATGGGTCAATGTACATGTATAAATGCATGAAATGCATAAGAAATACGTTACTAAGATTTCTCGAAATATCATAAAATCAATATGCCTTTCGGATAAACTTTATCAAATACGTATTTTTCTGAGACCCATGAACAGAAGATATAATAATAATTCACATGGGGAATCAAGAATATAGACGCCCCTAGTACTTCTATGAATAGAGTCATTTATGGAAATTGTACATTTGCTCGTTTTGTTTGTATCGTATTGATCATGCCAAAAAGAAAGAAGGGATAGCCTTAACATACCTGAACCGATTCTCTTGACAATCCCTTTAACACCGTTGATTGTGACAACGCGTAACAACGGATCGAAGTAGGGAAATATCTATATGATATTCTTGAAAAATATTGCACCGTACTCACATATAATTGTCAAATCTCACGTTTTGATATATGACCCTCACGTTCCAAAGAATGGATATGTGACTCACATTCTTAAGACTTACAAATCTCACGTTGATAAGATGTTATGAAATTTCATATGAGTTATTCTGAAGCTCCATTGTTACATTAGAGAACATACCATCACCCCTTAATGAGGTAAGAATCTTTCTTATAATTGTGGGTTTGTGTGTAAGGATTATTTGCCACAAATCCCCCTAACATGCCACCTAGCCATAAAGTCCAAGATTAACTCATCTTGCTGCCACGTTCTTTTGTGGGGGGGGGGGGATTAAAGTCTATCTAAGTGTTATAATTAATTATCTAATCTTCCCCTAAATATCATTAATTCTCCAATTTTCCACATAATTAAGAATTATCTCAAATTACTTAAAATACTACTCACTTTTAACACACTTTTTGTACCCTACTATCATGGTCATATGGTACCTTGTATGGTACTAGTTCATAAATATCAGGTATTTTAGCTCGGGTTGTATTTTATCCAAAATGTCAAACTTCGACGAAATTTATTTTTTCGATTTGCTTACCCTCTCTCCTTCACGAATTTACTCGTCACTTGATTGAAATAGCATAATGCTTATAATCTCAAAATAATCTCATTCCCAAACTTACGTCGATTAACTTACGATAAAACTTTAACGTACAAAAATGCAGGATGTAATATCTCATTTTCGAGCTTTCATTAATTTACTTGTGGCGTACTTTTACGTACAAAAACATGAGGTGTAACACATCCAAACTTCTTGCCATTGGTTGAAGAAGTTTGGAAGGAGCACCTAAGTGCAGATCCTATAAAGCATGTTTGGTATAAGCCGAACGCTTTAAGGCCATTGCTGAGGCAACCTAATAATGTTGAATTTAGGGGCATCAAAGAAAGGTTAGAACGTACTAGACACAGGCTGCAGGACACTCAATATCAATTGACTAGTTGCTACTCAGATGAGCTAGTTGCTGAAGAGAAAAAGCTTCTAGAGAATTTGAAAAAATGGTCACTAATAGAGGAGAGTATCCTTCAACAGAAAGCTAGAGCTAAATGGATAAGACTTGGAGATTCAAACTCCAAGTATTTTTCAGCAGTTGTGAATGAAAGAAGATAAAGAAAATTCATTACAGAATTAGCTAATGCATATGGAGATAGACTTACTAACCAACATCATATCCAAGAAAATTCATTACAGAATTAGCTAATGCATATGGGATCAACTTTAGTCCAATTACCAACAGTGAATAAGCAGGTGATGAAACTTGGACCAGTGCTCAATCATATGCAGCAGATCAATCTATGTGCTGAAGTCACTGAGCAGGAAATCTATGATGGACTGTGTTCCATTGGGGGATAATAAGGCACCAGGAGTAGATAGGTATAATGCTTTATTTTTCAAAAAAACTTGGCCATTGATCAGTTCTGAAATTTGTCAAGCAGTCAAGGAGTTCTTTAAATCAGGAAAGTTATTCAGAGCAATTAACTGTACAACTATCACTTTGCTTCCAAAAGTCCCTAACCCTTCAGGCATTAAAGAATACATGCCAATTGCTTGTTGCACAGTGCTATACAAACTCATTACCAAAGTGCTGGCTAACAGAATGCAAAAAGTTATAGTATCTATAATTTCTGATACTCAAGCATGATTTATTCCAGGCAGAAAGGTGGCAGATAAAGTCCTACTTGCTACTGAGTTGGTTACGACATACTCTAGGAAGAATATTTCACCAAGGTGTCTCATCAAGGTGGATATTCAGAAGGTATATGATACAGTGGATTGGAGGTACCTGCATCATATTCTAGAAGGCTTAGGCTTCCTAGACAAATTTACTAAGTGGATACTTGAATATGTGTCAACTGTAAACTATACTATTCTCATCAATGAGGAGACCAAACAACCCTTTGATGCAGTTAGAGGGCTCAGGCAAGGTGATCCCATGTCTCCCTTTTTGTTTGCCATAGAAATGGAATACTTTAGCAGGAACTTGAAAACATTGAAGCAGGAGAAGGCTTTTCATTACCATCCTATGTGTTCAAGGATGGATCTAACTCACTTGAGATTTGCTGATGATCTTCTCCTATTTACAAGAGGAGATGCTACATCTATAGAACTACTGCATGATAGATTCACTCACTTCGCAGAAGCATCTGGTCTAAAAGCTAACTTAGCCAAAAGCTCTATTTACTATGGAGGGGTTAACACAAAGTTGAAACAAGAAATTCATCACACATTAGGATACAGTCAAGGGATTCTTTCTTTCAAATACCTTGGCATACCACTTGATACAAAGAAGCTCTCAGTAATGCAATGACAGCCACTCATTGATAAAATAGTGGCCAAAATCTCCTCAAGAACAGCAAAGAAGCTTTCATATGCAGACAGAATTCAATTGGTGCAAAATATAATTTTTGGTATTCAAGCATATTGGGCTCAGATCTTCATTATTCCGGCTAAAGTTGTTAAAGCTATTGAAGCCTACTATAGAGGCTATATTTTTGGTCCGGGGTGAATACAATAACCAAAAAAGATTTGGTGGGTGGTGATATGATATGTTCACCTAGAGTAGCAAGGGGTCTCAATTTGATCAACCTGGCATTATGGAATAAGGCTGCTATAACAAAAACCTGCCGGGAATTGGCAAACAAGAAAGATAAGCTCTGGATCAAATGTATCCATAGCTATTACATTAAAGATCAAATGTTTGCAAACATTGGAGCTCCAAAACAGGAATGTTCGATGGTCAGAAAAATATTTGAAGCAAGGAGTAATCTGGATTTCATCAACAACATGCAAGCTCAACAAAGAACTATAATCAAACAGGTGTATTTGCAACTGCTGGGGAATTTGCCTAAAGTTCCATGGAAAGGATTAATGTGCCAGAATCAAGCACGACCCATAGCAGTCTTTACTATGTGGCTACAAGTTCAAGGAAGACTGCTTACTGCTGACAAATTGAAGAACTGGGGTGTGCAAGTGCTTGACATATGCTGCTTCTGCAATCAAACTCGTGAAAAGAGGTATCATAAATTTGCAGAGTGTGCATATGGTAGAAGTTTATGGACCAAACTCATGCACTGGTTACAGATACAACAACCTTGTACATCATCGTGGACTGACTAGCATCATTGAATTGTAATGAAGACTAAGGGCCGATCTCAGATTGCCAGGCTGCTTAAATTAGTGTATGCAGAGTATACTCACACAATGTGGATGGAGAGAAATGCAAGGATCTTTGAGAAGCAAGCAACTGCATGGGATGTCCTTGCCATAAGAGTGGTATGGATGTGCAATACTAGAGCTGAGGGCTATACGCGAGTCTTACTTGCAAAATGTAAATACTGAGTAGTTAGAAACGTGAGAGTAGCTGTATAAATGAGGTTAGGAGACCATGTGTTGGTACTCAAATTTCCCCTCATTTTTTAAAATATCATGTATATTTTCAAATTATCTTTTTTGCACCATCACTAATTTACAAGAGTCATATAAGTATTATCTATAATTTTTCCATAATATTTTCATAATTCTTAAGGCTTTAAAATTAATTTTCCTTGCATTTAAATTATTCAAATATTTATTAATTACTAAAATTATTTGGTGATAACTCAATCATCCAAATTTATTGTTTACACCCACATATATGCTTTATAATATTTTATTTCTTTTTATATAATTACATTTGTATTTTTAACTATTTACGTATTTTTTAATTGCCTATACTTTATAATTAATTGCGTTTATCATTTTATTAAGAGTCAAAATAGTTTTTTTTATATTTTTATAATCTTTAGCTGTTATTTTAAAATATTAAGTTGCACAAATAGTATTTATTTATTTATTTAGCTATTTTGTTAAATTATGTTTCCCTTAATTTCTTGTATTTAAAATCTGGCCCAAGTTAAGCCAATATTTGGACCAAACTAATGGCCCAAACACCCCAAATCCCTAGCCCAAAATAAATGACCCTTTAATTTGACCCGGTCGGGACCCACTAAGCGACCCGCCTCGTATACTCTTTAAAATCCTGGTCGTTGATCTCTCAAGATCAATGGCCCACAACAATTACCTCACTTTTAATTACCCCAGCCCATAACGCTAACCTCATTCTCCACCCGTCCGCCGCCTCTAAATGCTCTCAAACTCCCCCCTTCTCTTCTAAGAAAACCTAGCAGCCGCCTCCCCTAATCTTCTTCGATTCCGACCTAAAATATGAAATCTTTCCGTGATTCACTTACCTTATTTGTAATACCTCACTATTATGTACGCATCGGTGGAATTACTTGAGTACTTCCTCAATTTTTGCAAGTATGACCTTGTATGATCGGACTAGATCGACTTTGATCTATGGGATTTGGACGATATTGTGTTCATGTACTTGAGAGAAAAGGGTGATTCTCGCATTTACTTGCTGTCTTGCAACCCAGGAATCCTAACTTGGGTTTGAAATTCGATTTCTTTGTTTTGACGGTTATTCTAGTGATTACATGTGATATTTTATTTTCCTCGTTTATGTTTTCTTGATTTCTTTTCTTGTTTTCTCGCCTGATTCAACACTATATATATATCACGACCCCAGTTTCCCTTCGTAGGATGTCGTGACGGTATCTAGTCTCTGCAACTAGGTAAGCCTAACACTTAATGAATAAATTGACAGAAATCAACCAACAGAACTATTAAGCAGAAACCAGATATTTCTAAATGAACTCAACATTTACAACATGAAATAACATCCCAAAACCGGTATTACAAGTCATAAGCTCTAATGAGTTTACTAGAAAAACAATTTCTAAATACAACTGTTCGGAATAGAAATTAAATTACAAGTACAACATCAAAAGGTGACTCCGATACCTGCGAACACGACGACAGATTTACCTTGAGTATCCACAGCCAAGATACCAACAATATCCGAGGCCCCTGGATCTAAACAAAAATGTGCAAAAGTGTAGTATGAGTACACTACAGCGGTACCCAGTAAGTATCAAGACTAACCTCGATGGAGTAGTGACGAGGGACAACCAAGACACCCACTGGACTAAACACCTGAACAAGTATAATGTAGAACTAATAGTGAACATTATCAATATAAAGCTAGGCATGATGACAATAATAATACAATGTTTGTAATAGGGATTAAAAGCGACAGTTAGCAACGAGACATAACATGTAATAACACTGTAGAATAAGCTGAACACAGTTCAAATTCAGTGAAAATGAATAAAATGAAACAAGTGACAACTCAATAGGAACAACCTCTTTCAAATCCGATTTATCCAAGAATTTTCATGAGGTACCAAACTTCAAAATCACAAATCACGGGTCCCAATTCGTGAACCCTAATCACTTGGCATCTTGTGCCCACATTACAATTCATAAATATACGGATGATTCACGTGCCAAGGGAGTGACAATATCAAATATCCTCATGGATCACTCACGTGCCAACAATAACAATGACTTATAACCGCACGGACAACTCACGTGTTGATAGACGACTCTCACACAGAAGGCAAGTAAACGAAAGTACAGGTAAATATTCAATAACATCAGGATTCATATTCCTAAACCGATATGGGTGATTAAATTACCTTTATGCTTGTGCAAGTGTCCTACCACAATTCAAGTCAACAAGTAAGAGTAGAGAAAGTGAATGGCACATATGAAACGATCATCACAAAGTGTAAAGTGTAATAAAGATAATAATGAAATTGAAACAATGAATAGTACAACAAGATTAGCTACACAGAACTAAGCAAATAGTGCAACACGGAAAAAGACAATTATAGTATGCTAAGGAGAACGACCATCAAAGACAAGTACAAAATAATGGGAAAATGTCAACAAGAGTCACTACGGAGGTACCTCCTCGTAGCCCCTCAAATCACAAAATGAATCACAATCTTTCTATACACCTCGGGAGCCTTTACATTTAGTTTTGAAAATTATTTTTCCCGAAATAGCACCCTACGTTTTAGCCCACCTTATTGTGCTGCATGGCTTCTAGTAGTTCCCTACTAGCCACGCGCATCGGGCCCACCTTATCTCACCGCATGCATGTTAACACCCAAACCATATACCACCGCATGTGTATCAATAATAACAACAGCACGACAGAAATGTTGTGCAAATACCATAACAACAGCACGACAGAAACCTCGTGCAAACACCCGAACAATTCTCTCAACAATAACACGTATGCCAAAACATAACAACTCAATAAAATGACTTTCACAATATATGCCCATATGCCACAACATTTCCTCAAAATAGTTTCAGTATCACAACCACGCATAGCCCTCAGCATAACAACACTGAATACAACAACAACAACAACAACAATAACATGAGAATACGACAAGTAAATCAACTCAGGAACTAAAGAACACAAAGAAACGGTGGAACGAGCTCACAAAGAAAGACACAACACAGAATAATGGTCTCAACAAGAATAGCTCAACAAGGAAGAGATAATGTGTAGCAATGATTCCACAAAAGTACAATTGGACGAGAAGAGAGATAACACGAATCAATGATTCCAAATAAGGATAAGTCAACAATGAAAATGGGTAACAAAACTTCATTTAAGGTTGAGTAATTACGGAAGAGATACAACAAATTCAATTAAGGATAAATAATTACGGAAAATATAATAATAACTTCAATTAAGGATAGAAAATTACGGAAAAGATAGCATGGCAATAAAAGAGGAAACAACTTCAGTTAAGGTACATAAGAGTTTAATCTGCAATAAGGGTAGAACATGAAGCAATTAATTCAAAATAAGACACGTAAGAATGAATTTAGTAAATGGGGGATTTAACATGACAAAACAACTTCATATCTAATGAACATAAGAACCTAAGAGTCCTAAACGGTCAAATTCCCACAAATAAGCCTGAGCACGTACTCGTCACCTCGTGTACACGGCCTTCACATGACACAATTAGCACAAATGACTCAAATGCTAAGGGGTAGTTCCCCCACACAAAGGTAGGCAAGATACTTACCTCAAAGAAGCTAGATCGTTACTCTAAAATGACATTCTCGAGTGAAACACCCTGCGGAAGGCTCAAATCTAGCAAAAATAACTTCAAATCATAAATAAAACTCATAGGAAACAATTCAGGATAATAAAGCTTCAGATTTTAATTAAAACTAAAAAGGCAACCCCCAGGACCGCACCTCGGAACCTGATAAAGTTTACAAAACTCGAACACCCATTCCGATACGAGTTCAACCATAACAAAATTATCAAATTCCGATATAAATGCGTCATTCAAATCATCATTTTACACTTTTGAAAGATTTTGCAAATTTTTCCAAACTTCCAACTTAATTCTCTAATTTAATGATGAAAACAAAGATAAAACCATGAAATAAAATCAAAACCGGGTAAAGATCACTTACCCCAAACAACCACATGAAGAACCTCTCAAAAATCGCTCAAATCCGAAGTCTCTAGCTCAAAATATGAAAAATGGACAAAACCCAAGATTTTGGAAAATATATTCTGCTGCACAGGTAATATGCATCGTGATCGCGAAAATTCATATGCGATCGCGAAGAAGGAATCATCAGCTGCCAAGAGAAACACTACGCGATCGCGAACAAAGGAATGCGTCGCGAAGGTGAAATATCACTGACCAAAGAAAAGCACTACGCGATCCCATAAAGAAGAGTGCGAACGCGGTTCACCATAGCCTCAACGTACGCGATCGCGGTCCTATCCATGCAAACACGAAAAAGAAACTGTTATAAGTCAAAAAACACACTACGCGACTGCGAAGGAGGTTATCAGACACCAATTATCAACAACTCCAAACTAGGGGAACTTGACCCGTAAACCATCCGAAACACACCCAGGACCCGGTCAAAAAATAGAAACAAGTTCCATAACATAACACGGACCCGCTCGAGATCTCAAATAACATTAAACAACGTTGAAACTACGAATCGCACCACGAATTGAACTTATGAATTTCTAAATCTTCCAACTTCCAAAACTCGTGCAAAAACTTATCAAATCAACCCAGAATGACGTCGAATTTTGCATGCAAGTCCCAAATGATATAACAGAGCTAATCCAACTCTCGGAATCTCAATACAAGCCCGATATCAACAAAGTCAACTCTCGATCAAACCTCTCAACCTTCCAAAACTTCAACTTTCCAATTTTTGCCGAAATGCTTAAAAGTACCCTACAGACCTCCAAATCCAAATTGGGACGCACGCCTAAGTACAAAATTACCATTCAATGCTATTGGAATCATCAAAATCCCATTTCGAAGTCGTCTACACAAAAGTCAAATTTCGGTCAACTCTTACTGGTTAAGCTTCTAAAACAAGAATCCTTCTTCCAAATTGATCCCGAATCATCCGAAAACCGAACTCGACCAGGCACGCAAGTCGTAACACATAATATGAAGCTGCTCGAGACATTAAGCCTCCGAACGGGATGCAAATTCTCAAAACGACCGGTCGAGTCGTTACATTCTCCCCCTCTTAAATAAACGTTCGTCCCGAAGGTGCCAAGAACCATTCCGAGGTCATCAAGTCACTGAGTGTACTCACCATACATATACTCGCGTGTGATCCCATCCGACAACACCAACTCAACTGAAGATTATTTCTTCCACCCATACTAATAGGCCTTAGGACAAAATTCTCACCATCTGACTATTTGCAAAAGACCTGATTCCTACATCAACACCTGGTACCAACTTTAACTAGCTGCAACAACTTATGCCTACACCTACAAGGTATAACCACACTACGTAACACATCACACATATACCTATAACCACATATCTGATCATAATAGCTATCCATAATCAAACCCAACATTGGCAATTAACCTCATATCAGCTAGAACTCCGTTCCAAACCTCCACAACACCGATAACGAGGCAAGAAACACGAAGTTTCCGTGACTATTCACTCAAATCAACAAGTCACATCTAACGCCACCTGTGCACACACCTCGTAAGCTAAAACCCAATAAGCACAACGCGAATACGACTAAATATGCCATGAGAAACACATAAGAAAACTATCAAACAAGCCCGACAGGCACAACCCCCTATCAGTACCATACTACGAATCACTTTCACGAGGGAGAATCAAAACACATGAACTAGTCACATGGATCCCATCCTGATTTAACTTCCATCGCGACACGTAGCCTGGTTCCACATATCAACCATACGAAAATGCGAGGATTCCATCCTCCACCCTAAATCACAAGTAGTTTACACATCATACCAATCGAAACCTTCCTCTAATTCAATTTCGCCAACAAAATCACAACACATACTGAACTCCCACACTAGTAGAGCATCTAAACCACAAATCATAACCAACCATCTGGATATCACATCAAAACTACCGAAATGAGTAACAGAAAGCCACTTCTAGTCTCATAGATCTCAATAATGAATAAAAACAAAATAATAGACACGGGCTACCACTATAGAATCTCCCAACAAGGGCAAACACATAAGTAAAGTAACAAATCACTAAACTCACTCGTATGTGAAGTAATATAGGAGGACTCACCCCGATAAGCAGAACCGAAACAAAATACGAATGACACTCCTCTATAATAAATCAAAACCATACCTGGTCAAAATCATCTGGTGCAGCAGCCTCAGCCCTACCGTAGAAAGCACATCAACGGGACGGGCCTCCCCCTCTTGGGGCCCTCTACTCGCCTGACCAATACCCCAAGCTGGCGATGCAGGAATATCAGCAATTGGAGCAGAACTCATAGTCAGAATACCCCGGTGTGACACATCTGTCCGGAGTCTGGGACAACCTCTTACCATGTGGCTGGTATCTCTATACTCAAAGTAACCTATCTGCTGACGTAGTTGTGGAAGCTATCCGGTACGGGTACCTGAGACCCATGGGCACCTAGAACACCTTGCGAATCTTGAAGTGCAAATTGAAGTGGCTGACCCACAAAACCTCTACCATGACATACCCTGCCTCCAAAATAGGCACCAGTAGATCCTCCCGATCAGCGAGGCCTCTTAGCCTCTCTGCCCTCTCTCTCCTCACCCCGCATATCCTCTCTCTCCTGGTCCCGTATGCACTCTAATCGGTGAGCGATCTCTACTACCTGCTGAAATGGAACATTCGATTTCAACTCCCGAGCCATACTGAACCAGATATCATGACTGAACCCCTCAATGAACCTGCGGACTCGCTCTCTGACCGTAGAAACAAAAGCAGGTGCATGTCAGAAAAAATCATTGAATCTAATGGCATACTCTAACACCGACATAGTGCTCTAGCGCAGCTGCTCAAAATCCACGCGCCATGATTCTCGAAGGGTCTGGGGAATAAACTCTCTCAAGAACACCTTTGAAAACTAAGTCCATGAAAGTGAAGCTGCATCGGCCGGACTACCCAACTCAAATGCTCGCCACCACTGATATGCCGCTCCCTTAAGCTGGAACAGAGTAAAAGCAATCCCACTCGTCTCCATAATACCCAGAGTGTGGAGAACGCAGTAGTACTCCCCTAGGAACCCATGCGCATCCTCTGAAGCCAAACAACTGAAAGTAGGACGGTAATACTTCCTGAACCTCGCAAGTCTAAGTTGTTCTTCCTCAGATGTTGCTGCCCTACCCACATACATAATTGAGATAACATACTGTGTCGACATGACACTTGGAACCTAACAATCGTGGCCTCGCTACTCCGGAGTATGGGCGGAAGGAGTCTGAGCTCCTCCCCCGATCTGTGAAGTATTTGGTGCAGCCGGAATCAACCTCGCCTAAGCCAATGTGCCAAACATGCTCAGGAACTATGCTAAAGTCTCCTGAAGTCCTGGGGTAACAACAGGCGCCTTCGGTACCAACAGGAGCCACTGGCGACTCCTTAATTGATTCTTTGACAGGTGCTCTAATTGTAGTACGTGCTCCTCCTCAGCCTCAGCCTCTGCCCCAGCCCCTAGCAACACTGGATCTGGGGGTAGCGTCATTAGTGACTGCCGCTCGTGTTCTGACTATCTGTAAGAGAATAGAATGATAAAGGCTCAACTCCGAGATAAATAAACTCGCATGATAGGAATGAAAGAAGAAAAACGGTCCTAATAGTTCTATAGCCTCTCGAAGATAAATACAGACGTCTTCGTACTGATCCGCAAGACTCTACTAAACTCACTAATGACTCATAGAACCTATGAACCTAGGGATTTGATACCAACTTGTCACGGCCCTAGTTACCCTCTACAGGATGTCGTGATGGTACATAGTCTCTGCGACTAGGTAATCCTAACACTTACTGAATAAATTGACAGAAATCAAACAATAGAACTATTAAGCAGAAATCGGATATTTCTAAATGAACTCAACATTTACAACATGAAATAACAGTCCAAAACCGGTAGTACAAGTCATAAGCTCTACTGAGTTTACTAGAAAAAAATCCCTAAATACAACTGTTCGAAATAGAAATTAAACAGTACAAGTACAATATCAGAAGGTGACTCTGAGGCCTGCGAACGCGATGACAGGTTTACCTTGAGTCTCTATAGCCATGCTCGACCAGCTAGCTAGTAACCAATAATATATGAGGCACATGGATCTGCACAAAAATATGCAGAAGCATAGTATGAGTACACCACAATGGTACCCAATAAGTATCAAGACTAACCTCGGTAGAGTAGTGATGAGAGACAGTCAAGACACCCACTGGACTAAACACTTGAACAAGTATAATGTAGAACTAACAGTGAAAAGTATCAATGTAAAGCTAGGCATAATGACAATAATAATACAATGTTTGTAATGGGGACTAAAAGCAGCAGTTAGCAACGAGACACAATAGGTAATAACACTATAGAGTAAGCTGAACACAGTTCAAATCCGGTGAAAACGAATAAAGGAAAAAAAGTGACAACTCAATAGGAATAACCGCTTTCACACCTGAATTATCCAAGAATTCCACAAGGTACCAAACCTCAAAATCACAAATCACGGGTCCCAGTTCGTGAACCCTAATCACTTGGCATCTTGTGCCATATTACAATTCAAAACATAATGGATGACTCACGTGCTAAGGGAGTGACAATATCTAATATCCGCACGGACCACTCACGTGCCAACAATAACAATGACTCATAACCGCACAGACAACTCACGTGTCGATAGACGACTCTCACATAGAAGGCAAGTAAACGAGACTACATGTAAATGTTCAATAACATCAGGAATAATCTTCCTAAACCAATATGGGTGATTAAATTATGTGTATGTTATGCAAGTGTCCTACCACAATTCAAGTCAACAAGTAAGAGTATAGACAGTGAATGGCACATACGAAATGATCACCACAAAGTGTATAGTGTAATAAAGACAATAATGAAATTGAAACAACGAATAGTACAACAAGATTAGCTACACAGAACTAAGCAAATAGTGCAACGCGGAAAAAGACAATTTATAGTACGCTAAGGAGAACGAAAATCAAAGACAAGTACAAAATAATGGGAAACTTTCAACAAGAGTTAGAGGTACCTCCTCGTAGTCCCTCAAATCACAAAATGAATCACAATCTTTCTATATCACCGTGAGAGCCTTTACATTTAGATTTAAAAATCATTTTTCTCGAAATAGTACCACGCGTTTTAGCCCACCTTACTATGCCACATGGCTTCTAGTAGTTCTCCTACTAGCCATGCGCATCAAGCCCACCTTATCTCACCGCATGTGTGTTAACACCCAAACCTTATACCACCGCATGCATATAAATAATAACAACAACACGTCAGAAACCTCGTGCAAACACCCGAACAATCCTCTCAACAATAATACGTATGCCAAAACATTTCCTCAAAACAGTTTCAATATCACAACCACGCATAGCCCTCGGCTCAACAACACTGAATACAATAGCAACAACAACAATAACACGAGAATACAACAAGTAAATCAACCCAAGAACTTCAGAACATAAAGAAACGGTGGAACGAGGTCACAAAGAAAGACAGAACATGGAATAATAGTCTCAACAAGAATAGCTCAACAAGGAAGAGATAATGTGTAACAATGATTCCACAAAAGTACAATTCGACGATAAGAGAGATAACTCGAATCAGTGATTCCAAATAAAGATAAGTCAACAATGAAAAGGGGCAACGAAACTTCATTTAAGGTTGAGTAATTATGGAAGAGACACAACAAATTCAATTAAGGAAAAAAAATTACGAAAAAGATAATAATAACTTCAATTAAGGATAGACAATTATGGAAAAGATAACATGGTAATAAAAGAGGTAACAACTTCAGTTAAGGCACATAAGAGTTTAATAGGCAATAAGGGTAGAACATGAAGCAATTAATTTTAAATAAGACCCGTAAGGGTGAATTTAGTAAATGGGGGATTTAACATGTCAAAACAACTTCATACCTAATGAACATAAGAACTTAAGAGTCCTAAACGGTCAAATTCCCACTAAGAAGCCTGAGCACGTACTCGTCACCTCGCGTACACGGCCTTCATATGACACAATTACCACAAATGACTCAAATCCTAAGGGGTAGTTTCCCCACAAAAAGTTAGGCAAGATACTTACCTCAAAGAAGCTAGACTGTTACTCTAAAATGACCTTCTCGAGTGAAACACCCTCCAGACGGCTCAAATCTAGGCAAAATAACTTCAAATCATAAATAAAACTCATAGGAAACAATTTCGGATAATAAAGCTTCGGATTTTAATTAAAACTCAAAAGTCAACCCTCGGGCTCGCACCTCGGAACTCGATAAAATTTATAAAACCCGAGCCCCCATTCCGATACAAGTTCAACTATACAAAAATCATCATATTCCAATAACAATTTGTCCTTCAAATCATCATTTTACACTTTTGAAAGATTTTACAAATTTTCCCAAACTTCCAACTTAATTCTCTAATTTAATGATGAAAACAAAGATAAAACCAAGAAATAAAATCAAAACCTGGTAAATATCACTTAACCCAAACAACCACGTGAAGAACCCCTCAAACATCGCTCAAATCTGAGTTCTGTAGCCCAAAAGATGAAAAATGGACAAAACCCATGATTTTGGAAAATATATTCTGCTGCCCAGGTAACATGCATCGCGATCGCGAAAATTCGTATGCGATCGCGAAGAAGGAATCATCAGCTGCCAAGAGAAACACTACGCGATCGCGAACAAAGAAATGCGATCACGAAGGTGAAATATCACTGCCCAAAGAAAAGCACTACGCGATCGCAGAAAGAAGAGTGCGAACGCGGTTCACCATAGCCTCAATGTACGCGATCGCAGTCCTATCCATGCAAATGCGAAGAAGAAAATGTGGCAAGTCAACAAATACACTACGCGATCGTGACTAACACTACGTGATCGCAAATAAGTTATCAGCAACTCCAAACAAGGGGAATTTGACCCTTAACCCATACGAAACACATTTGTGCCCCCCGGGACCCCGTCGAAACATACCAACAAGTTGCTGGTAAATAGCTGTATAGGCCATCTCGGTCCTATTTAGAATTTACCTTTATTTTGAATCTTGCTTCCTTGTTAGCAGGGAACCCCTTCGTCTATGAAGCAGAGAATGATCGATCGAAGACTGAGAATATAGAAGAAGATCTTTTAAGCATCGGTTGCATAACATAATACAGACCCGCTCAAGGTCACAAATAACATCAAACATTGTCGAAACTACGAATCGCACCACGAATCAAACTTATGAATTTCCAAATCTTCCAACTTCCAAACCTCGTGCCTAAACATATCAAATCAACCGGAATGACGTCGAATTTTTCATGAAAGTCCCAAATAAGTCCCAAATTACATAACAGATTTAATCCAACTATCGGAATTGCAATCCGAGCGCAATATCAACAAAGTCAACTCTCGGTCAAATCTCTCAACCTTGCAAAACTTCAACTTTCTAATATTTGCCGAAATGCTTCAAATTACCCTACAGACCTCCAAATCAAAATTCAGATGTGCGCCTAAGTCCAAAATTACCATACGAAGCTATTGTAATCATTAAAATCCCATTTTGGAGTCATCTACATAAAATTTAAATTCTGGTCAACGCTTACCGCTTAAGCTTCTAAAACAAGAATCATTCTTCCAAATTGATCTTGAATCTTCTGAAACCGAACTTGACCACACATGCAAGTCATAACATATGATACGAAGCTGTGCAAGACATTAAACCACTGAACAGAATACAAATTTTCAAAACAACCGGTCAGGTCGTTACAATATAAACCCCTTCCCTTTATTACCCTGGCAGACCTTAGTCATTGTTATTCTCTCACTCTCACTTGTTCTATATTATTCTGAAACTTGAGTTCTTGGCCGGCTGAAAGCCAAGGCCACCAGAATCCTCTCTACCCATCTAGTTCGAGCACTACTCGGGGCTCATTCGAAGCTCATGTGAACTCTAACGCACTAGGATTTGGAGTTTTTGCTGTTGTTCTTACTTTGATAATGATTCTCCTCTATTTGTTGTTAAATCAGAAAATTGGTAAGTGGTCAACCCCTCACAATTATGATTCTTCCCTGTTTGTGTTCATACTTCTGAACGTCTGTGTTATGTGGACCTTTCTAAGTCAATATGATATTATGTTGACCTCACTTTGAATCTCTTATGCAATCCTTCATCAAAACTTGTATAAGTTTGCTTATGTTCATTCAGTGTAGTCAACTCAGAAGAATTCTAGGCTTTTATGCTTGTTTGAGGCTGTCATGTTTATGTATGCTTAAATTCCTACATTGATTATCTAATATTGAACCATTTTCTTATGTCTCACTTCGAACACATGCACTGAAACTCCTATAGAATTAATGTCTGCCCAGAATTTGCTTCAATGAGTCCCTTTCTGCTGAACCCTTTATGTGTAACCTAGTGCTACCTTGCAAATTGATCCATGATCATCCCATATTGCAACACTGTTTTAATATCTAGCCAAACATATTTCTCTGCTATTTGTAACTTTGACGATTCTATTCCTCGACTTGTTAATCATGTACCCTCCAGTATTGCCTAAACTTCTAGTTGAATCTCAGTGAATTTAGCTTCTCCTGTTACACATGGTCAATTGGTATAAGTCTTGAAATCTGCCTTTCTTATTAACCTTAAATTGTTATGTTTTCCTTACTTACCCTGAGTTCTTGGATTTTGAGTCTTTGTGTTACACCTAATATGTTAGGTTGTTTGTCGAATATTGTAAGACCATGCCCACCAGTCTATTTGTTATATTGTTTAGGTTCTCATGATAGAAACTTGCATGTGAAATTTCTATTCTCTTACTATAACTCTGTCTATCTTCCATGATTAAAGTTCCTAAGTCCAAAGTCCCTTTGACTAATTCTAGATCATGCCTTAAGCTTGATTTATGAAACTTAGCATTGTACGTGTTCACTCTGTTAATTAAATAGACATGTCTCTGAAGTCTTCCTAGTGTGTGACTGTGTTCAGCATGCTACACCCTTTCCCTTTGTTGAATAATTTCTCACTCATGAACATATGTTGTTTTCTGTGTAAAATTTGCCATGTTGAAAATAAGCCTTGCTGATTCTCCTAGTTCTCATGTTCTTGACTTAATCAATCCTGTCACTTTTGCTTCTGAAATGCCAGTGTGTTTGATGTGAATCCTACTAGCTGTCATATAATCCTGTCTCTATGAGGCATTGCTTCAGGACTGTTTAATTGATTTCCATGTGTGCTCCATTAACTTATTTGGTTAAGTGGTCAATCTATAATTGTTGGGCTTGGTATGATTTCATGTATGGCCTTGGGCTGTGTAAGTGGACACACTCTACTGTTTGAGATACATTTGGATCTAGGCCAGCTAATCGTATTAAAGAAAGCCTATCGAAGGCCCAGGTAATACTGGGTTACTTTCGTTTGGGCCTGTTCCCAGGCTTGCAGTTGTTCCTTTATGTAATGTTTGTACTTGTGCTCATTATCTGGGCCTATAATAATTTATAAACAAACAATTGGGGTGTTAATAAAATTAGTGGGGAGCGGGTATACTCTATTCTCGCATGAAAGGGTAGAAAATATGCCTATAGGGTCTAAATATTTTGTTTGCTATCTCATTTTACATGCTCTATTTCTGTACACTGATAGAAAGCATGCCTATAGGAACTCAAGCATTTCAGTCGCTCAACATGTTCTATTCCTATACATTATTAAAAGCATGCCTATAAAAATCTAAGTGTTTCACTTGTTCACATGCTCCACTTCTATACGGTATTAGATAGTATGCTTATAGGATTCGAACATCATTGATTATTTGCTCAATTTTCTCTATTGCCATGTGTTAGATATCATGCCTATAGGATCGTGTTAAATAATAAAGACATGCTCCTATTGATACTCATTTCGATACCATGACTGTAGGATTAAATAATCAATTGGTTGCTTTCTGTTACTTTTACACTGCCCGCCTAGAAAATATGCCTATAAGGATAAAGTGTTGTAAAATCAAGTCCAATCGCCAACCGTTGGAAATCATGCCTATAGGATGCTATTACTCGTCTTAGACAACATATTTATAATATCAACATTGTTAATCTTGGGCTTTCGAACAGTCTTATTACCTCACTGCATGAACATTTATATATCCTGCCTATAGGATTGTAATACTTTTAATCTACAATTTCGTTAGCCTAAAGTTGTAACGTTGCATGTACACTGCTGGAAATCAGAATCACATAGAAGCTATGTCTCTAGGACTTAATGACTCAAATATGTCTTAATTCTGAAACTGTCTACTGCATAACCTGAAATCTGTTTGCGTGCCTTTGTTGCTATGTCTGGAGGCTAACATGAGCCACTCATTGCTATTATGTTCAATCCTATTTGTTTTGAATGTGCGATTAGTTTTATCATTTTGAGCAACCTAAGTAAAGTCTAGAACCACCTAAATAGTAGATCCTAAGCCTCCTGGACCATAGGCATGGGACGGGTAGATCACGCATAGGATGCGACCTAGAATTGAATTAGAGAACCTTTAAGCAACAACTTTAACATAGTAATCGGGTAGCAAGAGATGATAGTTTGTGCCCACTGAATAATATGAGCAAACCCTACCCTAAGGGAGTTGCGAAGTATTTTATATGTTGCACGGGGTGATCCTTTAGGTTAAAAAACTTAGGACCCACCTTCCCTTTATATGCTTATTGTTCACACTTAGTCATTAAATATATACCGACGCAGTTGTGTCCCTGTAACCTCTAAGACTTGTACTGATTTAGTTTAAATCTTATGATGTTTTCTTTACACTTCTTGCAATAGACCTTCAAACTTCCATATCTTTTTTTATGACCACTTAGCTTAATTATAACTCAATAATCCACATAGCATAAACTTCGGTCGGGACCCACCGTTGTGGACTTCGAAGAGTGCCTAACACCGTCTCTTCGAGGTAATTTGAGCCCTTACCCGATCTTTGGTGAAGTAGACTAGTCAAACAGAGTTATTTACAAATAGGTGCCCTAACTCACCTTAAAAATTATTAGGTGGTGACTCTTCTCTTTTAACACCCACTTAAAAGAGTTCTCACACGTCGAAGCCCACTTTCGCAAGAAAATGAGGCCCAACACCATGAAGGTCAGATTGAATGTTTTTTCCAGTTTTGAAGTAGGTCGGGGTGATCTACTGTGCTTTGTAAATATTTACAATGGTGGTTAGTACAACGATATTTAATTACCAAAAAAGAAGTTTTGATGTAATCCATGTAGTGAGATTTTATTTATTGATATAAAAACAAATTATGTTTACAAAACATTGCCAAAACGTGCGTGTGCAAATAAAGCATTGCTAAAACATAAAAATTTAATAGGTGGAACAAATTACTATAAAAAGTTATTGAATTCATTGAGTGTATGTATACATATTAATTTAGGTATTTTTATAGATAATTCATTTGAAAGTCCAAAATATTTGGATTTCGTACATAGTTTGTAACGACCCAAACGGTCGTTTTGAGCTCTAGTGTGTTATTCAGCGATTTGAGACCCTGAGCAGCTTCACTTCAGGTATTATGACTTGTACGTATGGTCAGAATTTAATTTTGGGAAGTTCGGAGTTGATTTGGAAAGCAAATTCTAATTTTAGAAGCCTTAAGTTGGAGGAATTGACTAGAGTGTGATTTTTAAGTAAATGACCTCGGCATCGGGATTTGAAGGTTCCAACAGGTTCGTATGATGATTTTGGACTTGGGCGTATGCCCGGAGCGGGTTTTGGATGACCCGGGAGCGTTTCAGCGCCTATTATGGAAGTTGGCATTTTGGAAGAATTCCCTAAATTTGAGTTGAAGTGCGTTTTAATGCTATCGATGTCCGTTTAGGATTCTAAGCCTGTGAATAGATCCGTATGGTGATTCTGGTATCGGGAGGGCATCCGGATATGAATTTTTAGGCTCGTAGGTCATTTCAGTGTCATTTGGCGAAAGTTGAAAATTTGGTTAATTTTGAGAAGTTTGACCGGGAGTGGACTTTTTGATATCGGGGTCCGATTTTGATTCTGAAAGTTAGCATAGGTCCGTAATGTCAAATGTAACCTGTGTGTAAAATTTGAGGTCAATCGGGCGTGATTTGATAGGTTTCGGCACCGAATTTAGAAGTTTGAAGTTCTAAAGTTCATTAAACTCGAATTGGGGTGTGATTCATGATTTTGATGTTGTTTGATGTGATTTGAGGCCTCGATCAGGTCCGTGTTATGTTGTGGGACTGGTTTGTATGAATGGACGGGGTCTCGGGGGCCTCGGGTGTTTTTCGGGTAGTTCCGGACCAAAACGGAATGATTTGCTGTTGTTGTTGCTGGTATCTGGTTTCCTTCTTCGCGAACACGAAGAGAGTCCCATGTTTGCGAAGAGGAACTTTGAGGCTGCTGGGATTTGACCTTCGCAAACGCGAGGCAATGGTCACGAACGCGAGGTAGTAGCTGGGCAAGACTTCACTAATACGGCCAAGGCGACGCAAACGCGAGGAAGTAGGGGGGAGATGGGCCTAAGACCATTTGGCCTACGCGAACGCGTAAAAAGGAATACGAACGCGAGGGGTCTGGGCAGCTGGCCTTCGCGAACGCGACTAGGATGACGCGAATGCTAAGAGGAAATTTGGAGGAAGTGTTTCTTTGGCCTTCGCGATCGCGATGGTCTTTTCGCGATCGCAAAGAAGGGCAGACCTGGGCAGTGAAGTTTTAAAGACGGGATTTGGCCATTTTCCTCCATATTTCATTTTTGTTGGGCAATATTTGGAGCTTTTGAAGAGGCGATTTCATCATCTATTAAGAGGTAAGTAATTCGCGTACATTGTGAGTTAAATACATGGGTTGTATATAGATTTATACATGAAAATTTGTGGAAATTTGGGATTTTGAAGGAAAACCTAGAAATTTATATTTGTGGATTTTCACCATGAATTCGAGCATGGAATTGGAAATAAATTATATATTTGAGTTCGTGAGGTTATGGGTAAAGTTTATCATAGAAAATTTTTGGAATCTGGGCAAGGGGGCCCGAGGGTGATTTTTTATCAACTTTTTGAGCAGAGTTGGGAATTTATTTAAATCGAATTATTGTGAGTATTAGAGTATATTTTTATGGGTTTGCACATTTATTGACTAGTTTTGGAGCGTTGGGCATCGACTTGAGTTGTTAGAAAGGCTAGGGAGTCGGCTATGGAATTTCGGAGCGAGGTAAGTCTCCTTTCTAACCTTGTACGAGGGAATTAACCCCATAGGTAAAATAATTCAATATGTGCTTCTATTTGTGGGGGCTACGTACACACGAGGTGACGAGAGTCCGTGCGTAGCTACTAATATGTTTATGTCTGGGTAGTCCAGGACCCAGATCATGTTATAATTGCGATGCTTGCATCCTACTTGTTAATTTAAATTGCTTAAATCATATCGAAACTTGGAAACAGAACTTTAAAAGGGTTAAACTTTATTTACTTGACCATTAAAAAAGAATTTGCAATTTTGGAATAATTTCCCTTAATAAATCTTGAATTTGGTTGTTTAATGTTTATTCTCTCTTTTGTGGAGCGGGTCGAATGCCTTGGCAGATTAAATAGATGCATCTATGGTTCGCGCCGTTCGACTATCGACAGTGCATAGTTTAAATATTATGTTGGAGTGGGCCGTATGACCTCGACATGATTTGCGCATGATTGAACTTGATTGCTTTGGAATTTACAATAAATGATTTTGCCTCCTCAGCTTGAGATAAATTGTTAAATAATGGAAAATAAATTTGGAAAATTCTTATGAGCAAAAGAATTGTTTACTTATTTCATGACATTAAACTTACAGCCGTTATACGTAATCCATGCCTAATTATATCATTGATTTCTTATTTATAGCCCATAGTAAGTGTCGAAGTCGACCCCTCGTCACTACTTCTTCGGGGTTAGGCGGGATACTTACTAGGTACGCGTTGATTTACGTACTCATACTACACTTACTGCACATGTTTGTGCAGGTACATATCTGTTTAGTGGCCTTGTGGGCATAGAGGCGCGGTTATGACGAGGACTTAGGTGAGCTGCATTCTACACTACGATCCGCAACCGGTAGAGTCTCCTTCAGAGTACATATATTTTCCTGTCCAATTTGTATTCCGGACAGTTGTTGTATTTTATTTTTATATTCGTAGTTCATGCTCATGCACTTGTGACACCGGGTTCTGGGATGATTATGGGTTGTTTTGTATTGAATTTGTTAAAAAATTATTATTTATTCTATAAATTCCACTTTTGCTATTTAATTGAAGGAAAATATGATTTTAAATATATTAAAATGAGAACCCAATTAAGTATTTCTTGTTTGCTTGCCTGACAGTGGTGTCCGGTGCCATCGCGACCCTTTATGGATTTTGGGTCGTGACAACATGGTATCAGAGCACTAGGTTCACATAGGTCTCATGAGTCATGAGCAAGTCTTGTGGATCGGTACAGAGACGTCTGTACTTATCTTCGAGAGGCTATAGGACTGTTAGGAGCACTTCCCTTTCTTGATTCCTCATCGTGCAGTTTGATTCCTTTGGGGCTTATGCCTTAATTTCCTTCCTATTTGATCCTATATGGCGTGAAACGCCTGCTATAAATTGAGAATCGAGGAATTTTAATGGTACTACAGATGTGGTGCAGGGTGTTTCTCCCTGTATATTTGTTTGGGCTATTGTCGTCGCCTTGCGGAAGGCCGATCTGTCGTTTTAGCTCACTATCAATAATACCTAAGGTTTTGAGATTTGACATTGAATGTTATGACGATTCGTGCGTTGCTATCGCACCGTGTTTGTGTAAGGGTAGGATGCTTGTCTATGCGTCGAAGCACTGAATGACTTGGAAGGAGGTTTACTCAGTGCCTGATTTAGAGATCAAGTATTTTATTTTCGGCAAAGGAAAGGTAATCAGACTATGAATGTTCAGGTTTGGGTTGACGGAGTGACGATATTTAATATTTTCGAGCATCGTAGAATTTTCATCAATAATGTGGTGTCGTCGCACTTGATTGAATGTGTTAAGTTCACCGGTGTTATGGTCTTCATCAATTTGCCTTCAGGACAGGGTATTGTGAAATGGTGCCGGGTAAGCGGCTGTCAGAGATTGCAGTGTGATGTGGTTCAGGATTGAATCGTTGTTCCAGGTGCTGAAGGCTTAAGGAAGATGATCTTCGGGGAGGTTCAAAGTTGGTGGTGATCTATTGGTTCAAGTGCTACAGAGATAGATATTGATTTAAGGCAACAACTGGGCAGCGAAGAATGAGGAAGGACATGTAGGAGGTGTCTCGCGATGGTTAAACTTCTAGAAGGCCAAGTGTGAGAAATAGAAGTCGAGTAGTTGCTTAAAGGAGAGGGTTTGACCAAAGTGAGAGAGTGGCAGAGTATCATATGGGGTCTATAGTAGGATAGCTACACGCCTTGGGGAACGTCTGGAGTAATTGGGATTCAAGGTGGACAGTGACTAGGTCTACGGGCCTAATTTGGAATATTGGCTGCTATATTGAGGAAGATTGGATGTGATAGGAGGGTGTAGCTTAATATGAAAAAAATGATACAACATGACTTTGGATTGGAATATATTGTCGCACGTTTAGTTGATGCCAATGGGGAGTGAACATGCTTGTATAGCTGGTGAATGAGCACAGGCTCAGGATGGTTTGTTGGCTTCATGGTAATTGTAATCGGTGCAGCGTGGTTGGAGGATGTCGGCATGGAATTTACACAGATGGGATATCTCCTGTGAGCAGGGTAGCGGTTGCGTTGTGTTGATGAAGCTTCTACGAAAAAATTTACTGGCTCTCCGGTAAGAGGTCGAATATGTAAATGTGGCTAGTGACTCAAAGCATTCATGAAATGGTTAATAGGAAGATTTTGAGGAATTTGATGCTTGATTGTGCAAGATCATGTCAATAGGAGATAATGAATCTTGGTGGGTTCTAGGGCTATGCAATGGTAGCTTCAGGCTAAGTGGGAGAGCTCCACCGTCTATGATTGGATTGTGTAATTATCAACTAGTGTGGTTTCTGGTTATCAGTGTATTGATGGGACGCCATGACTAAGGAAAGAAAACATCAGCGGTAATTTTATCAAAGGATTGAGGAATGTGTGTTATAGTTGGCCTTATTGACTCATGTTCAGGCTTTGGGAAGATTCACGATTTATGCTTCATGTAGAGATGATTTACAAGGAAAGTGATCCAGCAGGGTGCTTCTTTGAGAGGGCATTCATGTGATATGGAGCCTTGGAGTTTGATTATATTTGGGACCAAGTCAAAGTGGGTGACTCTCAACAACAGTCCTAGTGGATTCAAAAGTTAAAGTGTTTTCCTAAGGATTTCGAGTCCGCAATATGGTTAAGTATTGAGTTGTTGCAGCGGATTATAAAAGGGTCTTAGAGTAATCTATGTTATCTTCGGTATGCGGTGTAGCAGTGGAAGAATGGGAGAAAATAACTTCAGAATTATAGGGAAATTATACGAACGAGTGTGCCCGTTGAAGATGCGAATATGTGCACAAGGAAAGTATGTGATGGTTCGTGGGTTTTGAGACAGCATGGTCTCGTGAAATAAGGTCACTCCAGATGAGTGCGGATTTAGGTTGTTATGTTTTATATGGAGCTATTATTATTCCTAGGGCAAGCCCAGAGTAAATTAGAAGAAGTCGGATTCGGTTTGCAATGGTTGAATTGGCATGATGATGGCAATAATCAATTCCTTCAGCATGTTATGTATACATGTGATTTATGGCGATACGTGCGAGGTTTGATGGTCGTCATAATTAATATTATTTGGAGGTATTCGAGTATTATGGCCTGTTATGTGTAGATGGAGCCCGGAAGAATTATGGTGGTTTAGACCTCCACTCAAGGTTTGTATTTTTTGCGGTTATGGGAATTTAGTTACGTGTGGCTATGGTTCTCCTGAAATGAATTAAGTAAAATATTTCTATATGATGAAGTGTTTATCCTATTAGTGGGTCAGGGGTTATTATGGAATTCTGGTACTCTCACGTATTAGCATGTTAGGTGCAGTGAGCGGCATGGAAATTGGAAGCTGAGGATCATGGTTGCGGTTCGGTGTTGACAAGAATGTCACGAGCTCGAATGATCTGGGAAGAATTTAGATGTTTAGAGTAAGCTGGTATTATCTTTAGCGTTACCCGAGATCGGTGTCCTGTATAAGAGGCTTTGTGTACTGATTTACGGCTTCTTGATTTGCATTACAGCATTAGTGTGGCCGGTGGTATGGATGTGCAGACTTGTCACCTGGTGCGGAAGGTCGTGGGAGCGTATCCCATAGGAAGATTGTATAAGTGTGAGAGTTTAGGCCTGAAAGGTGCTCTATTCAGTTGGTTATGAATTGTGGAAGTTTGTTTCGGATTTGACGGTTGTTCTTATATATCATGGGAAAAGAGGTCATTATGGATCCTTGAAAGGTTATTAGCCAGTGCGGTACAATCAGGATTGACTTGAGGTCTGTGGATGGATCTAAATGTGAATGTGGGCTCTATATCAGGCCGGATGTGTTCATTTTAGCATAACGCTATTTTCGGAAGGGTCTTCGGGCCTTGGATGTTATTTATGTTGTCGGCCCTTCCGTGTAGTCTCTATTGTGCCATGTGGGTTGTGAGGCAGTTTGATTATTCGCACTCGTATTGAGATCCCGTATAGTTGTGGTGTTATATGAGCAGGATGGCTCTCGAGGTGCAGGTCATTTATCGCACCTTAGTCGTGCTTGAGTTTTTGTAGCTTATGGCGCTACCCATCTCCTCAGGATTTGTATTATGTACTTGGCGTGCTTATGATTGGCATTCAGGTATTTCGTAGGTATAAGCGTTTTGGCTTGATGGGTACTTCCCTATTTATTGCCATGTGTGGATCGGGTGGCCGCCACAGATATGTTATTTAGACCGGGTGGCACACTACCATGGGTATCATGGTTGGATCGGGTTGTACGCCGCAATGGTATCATGTGTGGGTCGGGTTGCGCGCCGCAACAGTGTGTTATTGAGTACAGTTTCCCACATCTATTATTGGGTATTTTGCTTCTCGTTTCTTGAGAAAGGTTGATAACATCTTTTCGGTTGTTCAAATTAGTCACGTGGGTTGAGTAGATCCTTCCAGAGTTCGTTTCCTTATGTATTACATTCGAGTTGTAGCTTATGGGCACATTGTGGCATCATATGAGATTTTGGTAGTGTCTGAGGTAGATTATTGCCTGAGCAGCTTGTACTGGGTGAGAAGGAATTATGGGACTTGGGATCAGTGCGATTAGATTTATATGAAGCATATTAAAGAGTAAATATTATTGTTCAGTCCATAATGAGGAAATTGTTCTTGTCGAGAGGAGAGACTCAATAAATTGTGATTCGGCAGGTGGTTATGAGTTCTACACATCTTCTTTGTCATGGTAGTATTGCAAGAGTTGGAACAGGACTTATATGAGGCATGAGGTGTGTTGTGAGCATCAGATTCGTGGGATTTCGGCTATTGTTTTCAGAGGATATTATTATAGTTGTGTGAATAATGCGGTGCATGGTAAGAATTCAGTAAGGGTATACAATCATATATTGGTACACTGCGTAGTGATTGAAACGGTGTTCATATGTTGGAAGCAGTCCTGGTAGAGGATTCCAGGTGATGGAATTTGGCTCTAAGGCTTATTTGACTAAATAAAGTAGAAGATCTTCAGATTGGCTTGAGCTAATGTGCTCAACTGAGTTGTGGTAGCATGGGTAGGTGCACGAAGTGTTAAACTGCGATTTCAGACAACTCCAGAGTAGTTCTTAGCACGTTCGCAGACGAACGTATGTTTAAGTGGGAGAGAATGTAACGACCAGACTGGTCGTTTTGAGCTCTAGTGCGTCATTTAGTGGTTTGAGACCCTGAGCAGCTTCACTTCAGATATTATGACTTGTACGTATGGTCGGAATTTTATTTCAGGAAGTTCGGAGTTGATTTGGAAAGAAAATTCTAATTTCGGAAGCCTTAAGTTGGAGGAAATGACTAAATTGTGATTTTTTAAGTAAACAACCTCGGAATCGGGATTTAAAGATTCTAACAGGTTCGTATAATGATTTTAGACTTGGGCGTTTGCCCGGAGCGGATTTTGGATGATCCTGGTGCGTTTCAGCGCCTATTATGGAAGTTGGCATTTTGGAAGAATTCCCTAAATTTGAGTTGAAGTGCATCTTAATGTTATCGATATCCGTTTGGGATTATGAGTTTGAGAATAGCTTCGTATGGTGATTCTGGTATTGGGAGCGCGTACGGATGTGGATTTCGAGGCTCGTAGGTCATTTCGGGGTCATTTGGCGAAAGTTGGAAATTTGGTTAATTTTGAGAAGTTTGACTGGGAGTGGACTTTTTGATATCGGGGTCGGATTCCAATTCCGGAAGTTGGCGCAGGTCCGTAATGTCAAATGTGACTTGTGTGCAAAATTGGAGGTCAATCGGGCGTGATTTGATAGGTTTCGACACCGAATGTAGAAGTTTGAAGTTCTAAAGTTCATTAAGCTCGAATTGGGGCGTGATTCATGATTTTGATATTGTCTGATGTGATTTGAGTCCTCGAGCAGGTCCGTGTTATGTTGTGGGACTGGTTTGTGTGATTGGACGGGGTCCCGGGGGCCTCGGGTGTATTTCGGGATGGTTTCGGACCAAAACGGAATGATTTGCTGCTACTGTTGCTGGTATCTGGTTTCCATCTTCGTGAACGCAAAGGGAGTCCCGCATTCACAAAGAGGAACTTTGAGGCTGCTGGGATTTGGCCTTGACGAACATGAGGCAGTGGATGCGAACGCGAGGCAGTAGCTGGGTAAGCCTTTGCGAACACGGCCAAGGCGATGCGAACGCGTATAAGGGAACGCGAACGCGAATGCGAGGGGTCTGGCAGCTGGCCTTCGCGAACGCGACCAGGATGATGCAAACGCAAAGAGGAAATTTGGAGGCAGTGTTTCTTTGGCCTTCGCGATCGCGATGGTCTTTTCGCTATCGCGAAGAAGGGCAGACCTGGGCAGTGAAGTTTTAAAGATGAGATTTGGCCATTTTCCTCCATATTTCATTTTGGTTGGGCGATTTTTGGAGCTTTTGAAGAGGCGATTTCATCATCTATTAAGAGGTAAGTAATTCCCGTACATTGTGAGTTAAATACATGGGTTGTATATGGATTTATATATGAAAATTTGTGGAAATTTATATTTTTGAAGGAAAACCTAGAAATTTATATTTTTGGATTTTGACCATGAATTCGGGCATGAAATTGAAGATAAATTATATATTTGAGTTCGTGAGGTTATGAGTAAAGTTTATCTTCGAACATTTTCGGAATTCGGGTATGTATGCCCGAGGGTGATATTTTATCAACTCTTCGAGCAGAGTTGGGAATTTGTTTAAATCGAATTGTTGTGAGTATTAGAGTATATTTTTATGGGTTTGCATATTTATTGACTAGTTTTGGAGCGTTGGGCATCGGCTTGAGTTGTTGGAAAGGCTTGGGCGTCGGCTTTGGAACTTCGAAGCGAGATAAGTCTCCTTTCTAACCTTGTAAGAAGGAATTAACCCCATAGGTAAGATAATTCAATATGTGCTTCTATTTGTGGGGGCTACGTACGCACGAGGTGACGAGAGTCCATGCATAACTACTAATATGTTTATGTCCGGGTAGTCCAGGACCCAGATCATGTTATAATTGCGATGCTTGCATCCTACTTGTTAATTTAAATTTCTTAAATCATATCGAAACTTGGTAAGGGAAGTTTAATAAGGTTAAACTTCATTTACTTGACCGTTAAAAGAGAATTTGTTATTTTGGAATAATTTCCCTTAATAAATCTTGAATTTGGTTGTTTAATGTGTATTCTGTCTTTTGTGGAGCGGGCCGAACGCCTCGGCAGATTAAATAGATGCATCTATGGTTCGCATCGTTCGATCCTCGGTAGTGCACATTTTAATTATTATGTTGGAGTGGGTCGTACGACCTCGGCATGATTTGGGCATTATTGAACTTGATTGCTTTGGAATTTACAATAAATGATGTTGCCTCCTCGGCTTGAGATAAATTGTTAAATAATGGGAAAGAAATTTGGAAAATTCTTATGAACAAAAGAATTGTTTACTTATTTCATGACATTCAGGTTACAGCCGTTCTACGTAATCCATGCCTAATTATATCATTGATATCCTTTTTATAGCCCATAGTAAGTGTCGAAGCCGACCCCTCGTCACTACTTCTTCGGGGTTAGGCGGGATACTTACTGGGTACGCGTTGATTTATGTACTCATACTACACTTGCTGCACATATTTGTGCAGGTACATATCTGTTTAGTGTCCTTGTGGGCGCAGAAGCGTGGTTATGGCGAGGACTTAGGTGAGCTGCATTCTACACTACGATCCGCAGCCGGCAGAGTCTCCTTCAGAGTACTTACATTTTTCTGTCCAATTTGTATTCCGGATTGCTATTGTATTTTATTTTTATATTCCTAGTTAATGCTCATACACTTGTGACACTGGGTTCTGGGATGATTATGGGTTGTTCTGTATTGAATTTGTTAAAAATATTATTATTTATTCTGTAAATTCCACTTTTGCTATTTAATTGAAGGAAAATATGATTTCAAAAATATTAAAATGAGAACCCAATTAAGTATTTATTGTTGGCTTGGTTGACAGTGGTGTCCGACGCCATCACGACCCTTTATAGATTTTGGGTCGTGACATAGTTCAAATATGAAAATTTTAGTAAGTAAAATTTTAATTAATTTTAGAGGTATTAGTAAAATATTTATATTTTATTTTATTTTATGTAAAATTTATTTTTAACGGATAAAAATTCGATCAACATTTCGTGCAGAGATTTCGTGCTTTTACAAATAGATGTAGGCTTGTACATCTTAGTATGATTAAATATAATATCAAATAATCATTTTGGGTGCTTAATTGAACATGAATACATTATTTTAATATTTTCATTTTAGGCAAGCAAGCTACAACGCGAGTGCCATTTATTTTTACTTTTGCTGCAATAGAGGAGATTTTCATTGGACTAGTTAAAAGACTTAGGTAATACACCGGGATGGAGTACGCCTGGAACGACGAACGAGGAGTATGAGAAGAGAGTTTTGAAGGTCAGATCGGGTTGGCTTTGCTGGTAAAGCTTGACCCAATATCGAATATTGGTAACAATATAAGCAAACGAACGTTCTCCTGTGCTTCCAGATATACTGATCTCCACATATTCTTGTACAGTCAAAGAGGATTGATTCCTTTGTTTGGAAGGAGAAAAAAAGGTAATATCTATACCTAAATATTAATCCGAATTGACATGAATCTCAATAACAATCAGCTCCTCAGGAACCAATCTCCACAATTCCTCCACCCGAGCCTACAGATCTGGGGGTTGCAGGTGCAGTACAGCTGCTGAAACAGATAGTAGCTACTCAGCAGCGATAGATCAAGGCGTCAACAGGTGTTGGCCCTTCTGATAGTGCGGGGAGTTCTAGAGTCCGAGAGTTCATCGGTTTGAGCCCACCAGTGTTTATAGGTTCTGATCCAGATGAGGATCCTTAAGACTTTATTGACATGCTCTAAAGGGTATTGAGAGTTATGCATGCTTCAGATACCAAGGTAGTGGAGTTGGAATCTTTCAGGCTACAAGATGTGGCCATTTTATGGTATGAGTCTTGGGAATGGTCCAGAGGATCAAATGCACCTCCAGCTGTATGGAAGGAGTTTTCACAGGCCTTTCTTGATCACTACTTTCCATTAGAGATACGAAAGGCTATGGTAGATAGGTTGTTGGGAATCAAGCAGAGGGGTATGGGTGTTCAAGTGTACAGTCTTCGGTTTGACTCTTTAGCCAGGTATGCTCCAACTATTGTGGATACGCTGAGGGCTAGAGTTCATCGATTTGTGGCCGGTCTTGACCCACATCTGATTGGGGATTGTACGAGTGCCTCCTTGAATGAGAATATGGATATCTCTAGGATATACGAATATGCTCAGAACCTAGAGGATCGTAAGTTCCCGTTTCGGGCTTATAGAGATACAGAAAGAGAATTGAATAAGAGGGGCCTACCAGGTCTTACAGAGAGGCATATAGTGGTTCCAGACCACGACTTCCTAGATGTCCACCCCAATTTCCTAGTAGTGATCCACCTCAGTTTCAGTAGCCAGGTATCATAGGTATGTCAAGTGCGTGTTACATATCCCATTTATGACAATGTTGACTGTTGAACGAAGGTTGTTAAGTTTCGCTTTCCGGGTGAGCCGACCCTAGAATGGAAGGGTAATTCAGCGATACCTAAGTGAAGGTTTATGTCCTACCTAAAGGTAAGAAAAATGATTTCTAAAGGCTATATCTATCACCTAGTGCGTGTTAGAGATACAGATGCAAAAAACCCGACCCCTCAGTCTATTCATGTGGTTAATGAGTTCACAGATGTATTTCCGGATGAGCTTCCAGGTATTCCTCTACATAGGGAGATTGACTTTGCTATCGATGTGCTTCCAGGCACTAAGCCGATATCTATCCCTCCTAATAGAATGGCTCCTGCTGAGCTGAGGGATTTTAAAGAGCAGCTGAGAGATCTATTAGGGAAAGGATTCATCAGGCCTACTACTTCACCATGGGGTGCACCAGTGTTATTTGTACGCAAGAAAGATGGGTCCATGAGAATGTGCATTGATTATTGGCAGTTCAATAAAGCTACTGTCAAGAATAAGTATCCGCTTCTGAGGATCGAATTTATTTGATCAACTACAAGGTGCTAAGTATTTCTCAAAGATGGATTTGAGATCTACATACCACCAGTTGAGGGTGAAAGATAAGGATATTCTGAAGATAGCTTTCAGGACCAGGTATGGGCATTTTGAATTTCTTGTGCTGTCGTTCGGGCTTACTAATGCACTAGTGGCCTTCATGGACTTGATGAAGCAGGCCTCCAAGCCGTTCTTGGATGTATTTGTGATTGTATTCATTGATGATATTCTGGTATACCCGTGTATTGCGGCAAATCATGCAAATCATTTGCGAGCGGTGTTCCAGACGCTCTAGGATCATGAGTTGTATGCCAAGTTCTCCAAGTGTGAGTTCTGGCTTAACTCAGTTACATTCTTAGGCCATTTAGTTTCAGACGAAGGCATAAAAGTGGATAGTCAGAATATTGAAGCAGTAAAGAATTGGGTGAGGCCCATGACTCTTACAGAAGTTCGTAGTTTCTTGAGCTTAGTAGGTTATTATCGAAGGTTTGTAGAAGGTTTTTCTTCTAACTCTGCACCTATGACAAGTCTTACTCATAAAACAAATAAGTTTCAATGGTCAGATGCATGTGAACAAAGTTTTCAAGAATTGAGAGATAAGCTTAAGTCAGCACCAGTCTTGACACTTCCAGAAGGTACATAAGGGTATGTTGTTTATTGTGATCCTTTGAGGATTGGCCTAGGTTGTGTTCTGATGCAGCATGGCAAGGTTATTGCATATGCTTCGAGGCAGTTGAGGAAGCACGAGCAGAATTACCCGACACACGATCTTGGGTTAGCAGTGGTTGTGTTTGCTTTGAAGATATGGTGACAATACTTATATGGAGTTCATGTTGATATGTTTACCGACCATAAGATCTTCAATATATATTCAAGCAGAAAGAATTGAATCTGAGGTAGAGAAGATGGCTTGAGTTGTTGAAAGACTACGATGTCAACATCTTATATCATCCCGACAAGGCTAATATTGTTGCCGATGCTTTGAGTCGTAAGTCCATGAGTAGTTTGAGTCATGTAGAATCTGACAAGTTAGAGATGACCAGATATTTGTGCCAGTTAGCCAGTTTGAGAGTAAGATTACTTGATACGGATGACAGAGGTATTATGGTTCAGAATACTACAGAGTCATCATTGATAGCAAAGGTGAAAGCACGACAGTTTGACAATCCTGAATTAGTAAGAATGAGGGAAGGAATCCCACAGCAGAAAAAGTTGATGTTAGAGTTAAAGGAAGAAGGGATTCTTAGATACTGAGACCGTTTGTGTGTGCCAGATATAGGGGGACTCCGAGAGCAAATTATGGCGGAGATTCACCAGTTGCAATATTGTGTTCACCCTGGATCGACAAAGATGTATGATGACCTCAGAGGGGTCTACTGGTGGAATGATATGAAAAGAAATATTACATTCAATATAATAGACGTATGTTGGCATTGCAGCCTTCCTTCTCCTTTCAGGGCCTATCCGAAAATGAATCCAGTACTTCTTGGTCGTGAATATCAATTTGTAAAATACATATTTAATTATCCTGTATCGAAATAACTTTAATTTTATATGTAATTTTATGTCCCCATATTTTACTTTTTAATTAGAAATCAATTAAAGCCACCATATAAAGATCATTCTCATCCTTATTTTATAAGTACAACACAAAGGATTTATTTTCAATTAGTACAATTTATATAAGGTGAAATAATTTTTAATTTTAAATTCCTAAATATTAGGACTTCTTACCTAATTTAAGAAGGAAAGATTAAATATGTAAATTTTAATTAATTTTAAAGTTCTAAATATAGAAAAGTAACATAAATTATAATTTAGGCAGAATAGCCTATTTTGCGATATTTCATCTAAGCACTTGTATTTGTCCAAACATAGTATTTTAAAACACCTCCTCTAATGACTATGGTACGTGTTTCTCACTTGCTTGATGTGAATGACACATCAGATCCACATCACTTGCCGTGTCAGTTTTTATCTGTGTCAATTAAAAACCCCATTTGAAAAAATAAAATTAAAACCCCATGTTTCATGTTTTCTGCCCCGTTTTTGGGTCCATTAAACCATGCTTCTGGCTACCCACCAGAAACAATGGCCCGTTTGTACATTTTCTCCAAATCCAAATGGACAGAATATACAAGATTTTTATTGACACTCATACTCAAATTCACAGTCATTCCATCACTCACCGACAACTTTCACCAGTCTTACTCATTTTTAGACCCACTAGTGACCATCTCCACCACTCCTTCCACCAGCGATAAGAAAATAGTAGCCGTAGAAGATAACCATCAAGCCCAAAATTTTGAAATGCTTCAATCGACATAAATGATACCCAACAGGCTTAGTGTTTAAGAAGAATTGAAACTTAAATAAGATTAATTCATTTTTTTTATTTTTTATACATTTTTGTTTTTGGAGAATATTGGTGGAAGAAATTTTTTGATTTGAAGTTTAAAACTACCGAAATAAATGGCGGAACCATAGAAAGGGGAAAGGGAAAGAAGATGGTTAGAGACGAATTGATTGAAGAAGGGATGCGCAAAGGAGAAAATCTTGTGGAAGAAAAGAATAAAGAAAGATGAAGAGAAAAGGCAGGGGGGTCTGATGAAGAAAAGAGAAAGTGAGGAGGAGAACTAGAGGAGGGTAAGGGAGGGGAGATCTGTTATATTTTCCTTTTATTTATTTTTTGGTTTTGTCTTTTTCGTAATTCCATTGAACTAAAATCACCAATTCACGTACTATATATGTGTATAAATCACGCGCTTTATCTACCTCAGCCATATAAACACTACATAAACTCGGTCAATGGTTAGAGGTATTTAGAATACTATATTTGGACAAGTAGAAATGCTTAGATAAAGCTTCACAAAGTAGAGGAACTAGGATGTCCAAATAGTACAAGTACAAGTGTTTACTAGGCTATTCTTCCTATAATTTATTGTAAAAATTATTTTTAAAGAGTAAAAAAGGCAAACGATATTTCACTATGAAACTTCATGCTTTTAAATAATAGAGATTAAAAATTTAAGTTTTGATTGTGTAAAAATTGTGTATATGTAACGACCCTACCGATCGTTTTGAGCATCAGTATTTTGTACGGTCGTTTGAGATTTTGAGTAGCTTCATATGAGGTATTATGACATGTGTGTATGGTCAATTTTTGTTTTCAAGTGGTTCGGATTGATTTGGAAAAATGATTCTCAATTTGGAAGTTTTAAGTTGGAAGAGTTGACCAAGTTTGACTTTTGTGAATTTAACTTCGGATCAGAGATTTTATGGTTCAGTTAAGTCTGGATGGTAAACTTGGGCGTATGCCCGAATTTGCATTTGGATGATTCTAGAAGGTTTTATAGATTTTATCGGGAGTTGACTTCGATATTATCGGGTTTGTATTGTTGTTCTGGGAGTTGGAATAGGTTCGTTATGTCATTTGGAGAAAAGGGGGGAAAATTTGAGGTGATTCCGGTTGTTTAGACGTGTTAGGCGTAAGTTCAGAATTTAGAAATTTGGAATAGTTCATTAAGCTTGAATTGAGGTGCGATTTGTTGTTTTGATGTTATTTTATGGTATATGAGGCCTCGAGTAGGTCCGTGTTATGTTTTTGAAATTATTGATATGTTCAGACAGAGTACCGAGGGCCTCGGGTGAGTTTCGGGGTAGTTTCGGACCATGTTGGATGTTGATAACATTACTGGTTTTTTGCTGGTTTCTGATGCCTAGGTTGTTCTCTGCAATCGCATAGATATTGTTGTGATCGCGTTGTGTATGTTGGAGTTGGGTGTTTTTACTCTACGCATTCGGAACAGAAGGGCCGCGTTTGCGGAGGTTTAGTGGTTAGATCATTGTGTTTGCGGTGCTAGGACGTGTTCGCGATGGTTGAGCAATTCGTGCATCGCGATTGCATCTGGATGTTCCCATCGCGTTGCTGTGCGGGCTTGGTAGGCAGTGTTCAGCGCGTTCGCGAGGGCGGTGCTACGATCAAGAAGGCTTATTTTCAGGGCAGTGCTGTTTTCTTCTACGCGATCGTGAAGGCTTATCCACGAATTTAAGTACTATATTTCGAGGGGTTTGGTCGTTTTATCACATTTTGATATTGGGAGCTCGGGTTTGGGAGATGCTTGAGGCAGTTTTTACGATTTGGATTGGGGTAATTATTTTTGACTCGGATTCGATTATTTTATATGATTCCATCTTTGATTTTGGCATTTGAGTCACGAATCCAAAAGAAAAATTGTGTGTTTTGTTTTTCAAAAGTTTTTCTAAAGTGAATAATTGAGTTTTGAACATCGATTCGTAGTTGAATTTGAGTGAAACTAGTATGGTTGGACTCGTATTCGAATGGGTTGTCAAAATTTGTGAGTTTTGCTGGGTTTTGAGGTGCGGGCCCGGGTTGACTTTGAACATTTGATTAAAGATTCGACCTTTATTGTTTGACTTTGTTTCCTATGGCATTATTTGATGTTTGTGAGTTTCTTTTGGCTAGTTTCGAGCCGTTCGGAAGCGATTCGTGCGAGATGTCACTTCTAGAGTATTGATTTTGCTTGCTTGAGGTAAGTATATTACCTAAACTTGGTTAAGGCATTCCTGAGTTATTTGCAATAGGCTGATTTTATGATCCCAACTTCCCCCCGTAGGATGTCGTGATGGCGCCTAGTCTCTAAGACTAGGTAAGCCTAACACATGTTGATTTAACAAAAGAATTAAACTAAGTAATCATTAACCATAAACTATTAAATGACATACATATCCGCAAGCGACTAATAGTTATACATTTCCCAAAATCGGTAGTACGGAGTCATAAGTACTACTAAAACATACTAGAATTTCTAAACACAATAATGTTTTGAATTACAATTTAACATTAGCATAATGAAGTAAGATGGTGACTACGAGGCCTGCAAACGTCAAGTATGTATACCTTGAAGTTTCCCACCGCGCAGACGCAACTCTCAACAACATAATCAGAATACCTGGATCTGCACAAAAATGTGCAGAAGCGTAGCATGAATACACCACAATAGTACCTAGTAAGTATCAAGCCTAACTTCGTTAGAGTAGTGACGAGGCCAGGTCAAGACACCTACTAGACATAGAAACTTATTTAAGATATACATAAGTTAACAATGGAAAGAACATCAATGTAAGACCAACGACGGAAAAATTATTGATTTACAACCAACAATGAAGTAATAGAAACACAAATGACAGCAAGTAATAAATGAGTAATAAAGAAACAACATAATCAGAACACCGATGAGATGGCACCTCATGCCCACAACAACAATCACCTTCGCACGGCAAAGACCACGTGCTACCATGTATTTTGCAACCGTGATAAATATTAATTTAGATGAACGAAAGATATATTTAGACACCATAAAATATAATAACAATCTTGAATAAGGTAAGGTGTCAAATGAAATAATGGGGTTATTTTACAAATCAAGTAAAGTAAAATAATATACAATTTGTACGAAATAGAGTATAATATGGGTTTAGTTTAGAAATCGATAAAATTGAGTAAAAGTATCATTTTTAAACAAAGCAAAACATACGTTAAATGAACGAATTAAATATAGAATTTGTTAAAGAAAAATATGATAACAATTTTAAGTAAGGTAAACATCTAACAGGATGATGAGTATAATTTGAGAACCCAATTATAGTGAAAACGCGATAATCATTTAGAATAACAAGGCACCGAGTGAGATAACGAGTTCTATCTTAAGAAGCACATAGAATAAAGTATGTTAATAATTCTTTTATTTGAACCATTATGTTACCAACAACTCAACAGAATATGATATAGTGACTCTACGCAATTAAATTCACATTGACAATTAATTCACCAAGTTATAACTGCAACACAACAAATCATGTAGAATGCATGATTCACACAAGAAACCACAATCGTTCCAACACCAATATAAAAAACATTAACCAAATACAATCAAAATACGGATGAATGATTGAAAGAAGAATGATGACCGTTCAAATCAACAAGTTGTTCCAACATGGAATGTATAATGAAAATCACAACCGAAGTACCGCCTCGTATTCACACTTCACAATTTCAATCATAATCTTTCCTTATATCACCACGTGAGTCTTACATTTAATTTTGAAAATCATTTTTCTCCTAAATAGCTACCCGTATTTTAGCCCACCTTATCTCACTGTGTGGCTTCTAGTAATTCCCCTACTAGTAACATGCGTATCAAGCCCATCGTATCTCACCGTATGTGTATCAACTCCTATCCTTTTATCACCGCATGTGTATCAATATCACAACACAATCATAACTCGCACCACAAGTGCCCATATGTCACAACTTTCCATAAAATCAACAATACCAATATTTCCACAACAAAATAGCCCATGGCTCAATCGCAATGTGTACAAGAATTTCAACAATAACAAAATGAATGAGAATGCTCAACAAGGAAAGGTATCTCAACAATTAACAACTTCGTCTCAATGTGATAACGGCTATTACAACTTCAATACCAATAACTCAACAAGATGATATTCCACAAAATAACAACTTCAATTAAAAGTGATTCACCAATTAAGAGGTAACAATATAATAAGGAAGGCAATAAATTTAACTAAAGCATATAAGAGCAAAATAACAAGTAAGAGGTAGAACAAGTACGAACAACGTCAAATAGAGCATGTAAGAGTAGATTAACAATGAGAGATATGACATGTTATGACAATTCAATTAAAGGCATGGAAAGAGTCTAGATAGTATAAACCGGTCAAATACAATATATAGCTTGTGTACCCACTCGTCACCTTGCGTACACGGCTTTCACATAATACAAATAGTACAATCAACCCAAATCTTAAGGGGTAGTTTCCCCCATACAAAGTTAAGCAAGATACTTACCTCAACTAGGCCAACTCAACCCTTTGAAATATCTTTTCCCCTAAAATTCACCTCAATGCGACTCAAATCTAACCAAAAGTGACTTAATAACATCAAGCAATACAAGAGAAACTAGTTACAATAAATAAAGCTATAATCTTTATATTTTTCCCAAAAACTCAACAAAAGTTAATGCCGGGCCCGCCTTGAATTTCGAATCCAAACTCAACAAGCTAATCCCGAACCAATTCAAGCTCACACGAAGGAAAACCGACTCAATAGGAGTCCGATAGCTCAACCAATTAGTCAAAACATCGCTCTTGGGTGTTCATAACCCAAGAGTCCAACTCACACTAGTTGTATCCCATATCTCTCGAAATACTCCTCCAAAACTCGCCAAATTCGAGTATGTTGTTCTCCTAATATAGGACAACAAAACCCCAAAAGGAATCGGGAAATAAACGCCTCTAACTCATTTTCAATTTTTAAAATTTAGGACATAACACTAGGTCTTGATTTAAAGAATTAAATGGGTTTTCAATTAAAATCATGGATTAAGGCTTAGACCAAGAGAATGAATCAAAGGAAAATACTTAGGTTATGGTTTAGACCTTACCCCATGGAAAAACTTGAAGAACATCCTTGACTTCTCCCAATCCCAAACTTTCAAGATGAGAAAAACTCCAACAACATTATTAGCCAAAAACGCCCAGTTGTTCTGCCTCATTGTTTGTGCCAAACAATCCCAAAATTCGCTTTAATGTCTCTAATGGATTCCTCGTGAAATTTCAGTCAAGTTAGGCTTGTGAATCACTCCATTTGACCTTATAATGAAGGAGATATGTTGGTTTCAACATTTGGAAATAGTGCAGATTTTAAAATACGAATTTAGTGGTAATTTCGTAATTAATCTGAAAAATGTGACAACCCAATTTTGAGTAAAATGATCATAGATTCCTTCTACGATATCGAAACTTGATTTCAATTGCTATGGTTCCAAAATTATGATACGGATATAATGGTTTAGTCGAAACAAGAATCAAAAGCCGTTTGCTCAATATGGTAACTTTTATGCTCAAATCGACGTCAAAATTGAAAACAATCACCATAAAACCCAAACTTATCCAAAACTCATTGGAATTTAACCAAACTTTGTGGACATGTCCAAAATCATCATACAAACTTCTTGGAATAATTGAAATCCGATTCTCAGTCCGTTTACCCAAAAGTCAGACCTTGGTCAACTCTTCCAACTTAAAGCTTCTAAAACGAGAATTATTCTTCAAAATCAATCCTGAACCACTCGAAAACCGAAAACAACCATACATGCAAGTCATAATACATAATATGAAGCTACTCAAAATCTCTAACCATCGAATGGAATGCTAAAGCTCAAAACGACCGATCAGGTTGTTACAGTTCTTAGGCTATGACATGCCTTGAAATGATTGATAAGCTTCAAGTTGAGATGTTTCTCCTATTTGTACCCCTCTGTGAGGTATTTGTACCATATTTGAGATTTCGTTGAGGTTATTCTTCCGGTAGAACCTGATAAACTGCAATTTCTTGATAGAAATTATCTATTCTAGCTATGATAGAACACATTGCACATGCCTACATTATAATATATTATTTATACCAATCTAGGAGTATGAAACTCGATAATCATCAATCATGTTCATGTATTCCCGCATATTTGCTTTCTCTATGTTATGAGCTGGACTAGTAGCCAGTGAGCACGCCAAGCGGATTGTCATTATTAGCACGTGAGTAATTCGTGCAGCACGTGAGTTGTCCGTATGAATCTAGTTATTGATATTATTAGCACGTGAGTTGTTAGTGTAGCAAGTGACTTGTCTGTGCGGTTGATTCTATTGGAACGTGAGTTGTCCATGTAGCGTGTGGATATGGATCCACCCCCTAGGGTCACCGTCTAACTTTTCTCTCTTGATGGCGTACATGCGGTTATTGAGAAAAACTGATCAGTGGTTTAGCACAGATATGGAAAGGTTGAGGGAAGCTTGACCAGTGTTATTTTGGAATTGCATTTCAACTTTACTTGCAACTTCCATGGTTTATTATCTGATTATCTCCATATCATCTTATATGTTGTACCTGTGACTGAATAGAGATTTTTGAGTAATTGTACACATACACACATAGAGATAGTCCTTTCAGTATCTTATAAATGTTCACATTATTGTTCTGTACTTGTTGGATTTTATGAAACTGTACATGTTATAGCAGGTATCATTTATAATTCTTATTTCTTTTACCTCGCCGAGTAGTTACGATACTTATTGAGTATATTGGGTCTGTTGTACTCATACTACACTTTGCACTTGATTGTGTAGATCTAGGTGTAGGGACCAGTTATCACCATTAGGCTTGCTTATTGGACTATATCCGAGAGGCAAGGTAGAGTTGCATCCTTGGTCACAGTTTTGGCTTGTCTTTTCCTTACATATTGTTGTTACAGTTCAAACAGTGTTATTATTGTTCAGTTTCAGACTTGTATTCCGTTGTAGAGCTCATGAATCTGTATTTACCAGTTCTAGGGGATTATCCTTGTATTGGTAGTATTTTGTTACTTTGAGGTTTCAGATTTAAGCTATTTTTATAATTTATGTTGTTTTGGCTCTTTATTGTTAAGTTTTGGCTTGCCTAACCGGTGTGTTAGGCGCCATCACGACGGGTTGGATTTTGGATCATGACAAGTTGGTATCAGAGCCCTAGGTTCATAGGTATTACGAATCATGAGCAAGTTTAGTAGAGTTTTGCGGATTGGTACGGAGACGTCTGTACTTATCTTCGATAGGCTACCGAACTGTTAGGAAACTTCACTTTCTTGTTTTCTTGTCGTGCAGATTTCTTATTTCAAAAACTTGAACTTGACTCTTCTATTCTCTCACAGATGGTCACTCGGCATTCACTCTCGGCACTCGCACTCGCACTCGGCACTCAGTAGGTACATGCACTCACTAGGGGTGTGTACAGACTCCGGAGGGGCTCCTTCAGCCCAAGCGCTATAACAAGCAAATCATGGCATAAATCAAAAAAATATGATGCGGCATGCAGCCCGATCCCATCATAAATTAATAATACCTACTGCGGCGTGCAGCCCAATCCTATCAATATCCTCACCATCAGGCCCTCGGCCTCACTCAGTCATTAATCTCTCTAGTCTCTCGGGCTCATAATGTCATGAAAATAAATCCAAAATGATGATGTGATGTATCAATAAATGGTAACAGGGACTGAGATATGATATGCAAATAAATGTGTATGATTGAATATGTAATTGTAATGTAAGAAAGTAATTCAACAGCAGAAATGACCTTAGTGGGTCCCAACATGATAAACATATATCCTAGAGATGGTTTATAACATGGATCACAGCTCAATTACTCTAGCACGTAGAGATTTCAGAGATACAAATAAGATTAGGTAACTACACAGTACAACAGAAATAATCGAGTCACAGTTCACATGGTGCACGCCCACACGCCTGTCACTTATCATGTGCATCACCTCAACACCAAACACATATCACGTATATTCAGGGGTTCATACCCTCAGCACCAAGTTTAGAAGTATTACTTACCTCGAACAAGCCAAATCAAATACCGAGCAAACCAAGCGATGCTCCAAAAATGCCATCTCGCACGTACCGACCTCTGAACGGCTCGAAACTAGCCAAAAACAACTCAAATACATCAAATAATGCAAAAGGAAACAAACCCAATTGATAAATGTCGAATCTTTAATCAAAAGCCCAAAATCAACCCAAAAGTCCAATCCGTGCCCGCGCCTCGTAACTCAATGAAACTTATAAAATCCGACAACTCATTCAATTACGAGTTCAACCATACTAGTTTCACCCAAATCCTACTCTGAATCGATGTTCAAAATTGAAAAATTCACTTTATGAAACTTTAGGCTAAAATCCCCAATTTCTCTTTAAAACTGATAATCCAATTACCAAAAATGAAGATAAAATTACGAAATATAATAAAAAACGAGTATAAAACGCTTACCCTAATCCTTGTGATAAAATTCCTCCTCAAAGTCGCCCAAACCGAGCTCCAAAATCCCAAAATGAGAATAAAACGACCAACCCTCGAAAATATAGCTTCTGCCTTGCGATTTTTCGCTTTTGCGAACCAAGGGCCACTTCTGCGGCGTCGCTTTTGCGATAAAATTCATGCTCCTACGGAAGAGCACTAATAATCATACCATCGCACCGGCGGAAAGTCTCAGCTTCTGCGCAAATGCAGGTGCGAACAAGGCTTACGCTTCTGCGCTTGCCTTCGCTTCTGCGATCCATAGTTCCGCTTTTGCGGACGCGCTTCTGCGCAAACATGCATCGCTTTTGTGACCCAGCGACTGTCTAGCCAAACCGCTTCTGCGATGCTCCCTTTGCGCATGCGGTCACGCACCTACGACCAAACCCATCGCAGGTGCGGTCGCACCAGAATCTGCCAAACCAGCCTTAACATAACAATCTGAAACGATGCAAACCTCGTCTGAAACTCACCCGAGCCACTCGGGACCCCGTACGAATATACCAACAAGTCCTATAATATGATAAGGAATCGCACATAACAACATCAAAATGATGAATCGCACTTCAAATCAAAATTTAATGAACTTTGAACTTTCAACTACCAAAACTCGCGCTGAAACATATCCAATCAACCTGGAATGAACTCATTTTTTTTCACACAAGTCTCAAATAACATAACAAAGCTATTCCAATTCTCGGAACCACAATCCGAATCTGATATCATCAAAGTCAACTTCCGGTCAAACTTATGAACTTTCAAATTCTTAAAATTTTCAACTTTTTCCAATTAGCGTCGAATCCTTCTAAAAATATCCAAATGCAAATCCGGGAATACGCCCGAGTCTAAAATCACCATCCGGGCCTAATGGAGCCCTCAAAACTTTATTCCGGGGTCAAATTCACAAAAGTCAAACTTGATCAACTCTTCCAACTTAAAGCTTAAATCATGAAAATCATTCTTCCAAATCGATTCTGAATAACGTGAAAACCAAAACCGACGATTTACATAATTCATAATACATTATACGGAGCTACTCATGCCTTCAAACTACCAAGCGAAGTGTAAATGCTCGAAACGACCGGTCGAGTCATTACATATATGTGGTGGTTATCTGGCGTATAGGCACAACTGCTGAGGAGACTTTGTGGTGAGCTACATTCTATGTTACGATCCGCAGCACAAGGAGTCCCCGTATTATTCATTTACTATGGCATGCCCATCTTATATTCCAGACAGATGTTGTATTAGTATTGTACTTCCTAGTAGATGCTCATGCACTTGTGACACCGAATTTTGGGGATTTAGATTCTCATTCTTGGTTGTATGTCTGTAATGATATTTAAATTTATATTTCGACCACGTTTGATCATTTAATATTATATTAGTACTTTTCTATAAAAACAGAGAAATTGCGCTTATTTATTTCATCACTTGTTGTAAAATATGTTATGGACTATCGATCGGCGTGTTATTTTGTTGTTGGCTTGCCTAACGGTAACATTGGGCGCCATCACGGCCTATGATGGGATTTGGGTCGTGACAAACTTCGGACTCTTAAACTGTATTATATGTTCCAATGATCGATTATCCCTCTTAGAACTAGAGTTAGGCGTGATCAATATCATGTTAGTGAAATATTCTAATGGTCTGCTCATCATAAAATCACTTAATTTTAGATTAAGGGATCTAGTAATTTTGGATAGCTTTTTGCACTACTAGTCCTTCTCATGGTGGTATGTAAATATTGTGAAAAAACTCATTAGAATTGGAGTTACATGTAAACAATTTCTAAGTTTCCAATTTGTTTAACTTTTAAATGTTTTGAGAAAAGTATTTGAAAAACTATTTCACATCTTCTGAATTTTGTTCAGCCAATTAAAATTTAGAGAAGAGTTTTTAGCTTCAGCAAAATCTGAAAATACACCAGCTGGAATAGTTTTCAGGTTTGTAAAAATTGAAAATCTTTTTTCTAATGACGTTTGGTTTAAAAATTTGTTGAAATTTTCTTCAATTTTTATAAGAATTGGAAATAAATTTTAAAAAAAAATTCACCTATTTTTGAAACAAACGCCAGTCTGGGAATAGAATTTTGCAGCTAGTGATGTTCTCGAGAAATCATTGGTAATTCAAAAGATGTTACTCCTCCTGTCCATTTTAAATGATTGTTTGGCCATTTTTTATGGTATACAATATTTGATTTTTTCAAAGAAGAAATTAACTTCTTTTTAAAGTTGTTCTTGAAATAAAAAGTTTAGGAATAGTTTATTATATTTCGAATAAACAAATTAAAATTAATATAATTATTCTCATTGTTAATTAATGCTAAAAATAAATTTTTTAAAATATGTGAAAAGAGCCCAAAAAAATAACTTAAAGCGGATAGGAGGGAGTTATGATTAGGTCTGGGCTCTTTATTTGGGGAAGACAAGACAAGGGCGGCATTCATGTTTGAAGTAAAAAAGATATTCATAATTGGCTCTCTATGTAAAACAGTGGAGGAGCTTCACTTATTGGATTAATTAGTTTATAATTAGCTTAACTTTTTCCTTTTTACTTCTTCTTTTGCAACCTTTTTACTTGTTGTAGTCGTATTTTCCTTTACAGCATTTAAAAAATGGAGAAAAATTGTCACGCCCCAAAATCGATGAGCGCAATCGGCGCTCAACCGAATGAACTCGGTCGATCAAGCCTATTAGATTTTCTTCTACCAAACTCATTAATGAATAAAAAGAATATATGTTTTCGGTATTCAAACAATAAATTGATCATGTCTGAAATACCAATTCATTATCATTCGTCACTTCATTAATAAGTCTCAAAACACACACACACACACACCTTCATGGTTTAAAGTGGAACAAGTAATTTAATCATAACACAACTTGTTTAACATTAACACTCATACACAACCAACACTTAGTCTACGGAACCTCTAAAAATACCAAAAAGTACAATGATAGTGTCGGCAACAAGGCTTCGGCTATACCTCAAAATACATAAGAAACAAAAGATGCACAATCCCGGAATGAGACGGGGCTCACCAAGTCAGCTGGGAAGAATGAGTACGACTATCACTGGTCAGTATCCTCCGTTGTGGAACCACCTGCATCCATTAAAGATGCAGCGCCCCCGACAAAAGGGACGTTAGTACATGTCGAATAGAACTAGTATGAAAATCAAACACCAATTTAAGAACTCGAAAATACAGTATGAATATGATGAATCAAGGCGACAATAGAATAGCATAGATAGCTGTTTAAACCAAAGCAAGCTTATCAAGAGCTGTCATTAACATTTATAGAATTCAAGATGAGATCCTCTGTAATCATTTTCACACAAAGCGGCCGCCGCCGCCTCACCCAAATGTATGCGAGTGGAGGTGTAAAGACAATACCAAAACTCTACTCAAGCGGCCTTGCCGCCTCACCCCAATGTATGCGGGTGGAGGTGTAAACACAATACTCATTTTCACACAAAGCGGCCCCGCCGCCTCACCCCAATATATGCGGGTGGAACTGCATTAACAATACAAATACCTACACAAAGCGGCCATACCGCTTCAACCCAATATATATATATATATATATATATATATATATATATATATATATATATATATATGGGTCGTGGTGCAACAACAATACCAAAATCATACACAAAGTGGCCCTTCCGCCTCACTCCAATATATGCGGGTGGAGGTGTAACCCCAATCACAATCTCTACACAATTTGGCAAAATAGTTTTCCACATAAATCACGACTTGGAATCATAACACGTAGATACACAATCCATAGTTTGGAACACATTCTCAATTTATAAAATATCATGGGAGCATTTGAAATATGAATTAAACATATATCTTTGTCACAAAACTTATTCGGAATACTCAACTTGTAATAAATATCTTGGAACTTACAAGGATATTGAGGTTCCAATTCTTAAAGAAAAGTTTAGCCAACATACCTCAATTGAGTTTCCTTACACTCTAAAACGTTCCGGAATTCTTAGCAACTTCAATCTATTTTAGAAATATAACAAGTTGTACCAAAATTAGGAAGATGATCACGATTCTAACTCATTTGAGCCTATTATCAAACATTAGGTGTGCATCAATATTTTAAGGCCCTTTTGTGGAAGATTCATCTTTCCCCAACCCATTCTTTACCATATTTAGTTCACAACCTTCTTACACCTTTTGGTAATACATGCATGCAAGATGAACAACTCTCATGCCCAAAAATTATCTTACTAATTACCCAATTCTAGACAAAATTCGAAATTGAGGGTTAGGGTGTAGAATCTTACCTTTAGGATGAAGAGCTAGTGAGTTTTTCCTTGTTAATCTTCAAAGATTTGAGCAAAAATTGATGAAAATTAGCCTAGGGTCTCCTCTCTTTCTCTCTCTCTCTCTCTCTCTCTCTCTCTCTCTCTCTCTAAAACACTCTCCCTTCTCTCTAAAACATGAGAATTTTTGCTAAAAAATGACCCTTTTCGTGTATTTAACGAAGTAGGGTCGGGTTATAAAAACCCAAAAATGTTATCCCGGAACAGGATCTATGCGACCGCAGAACGGATATGTGGTCCGCATATCGGCCGCACAAACTGAGTGCCAAAACTGGAAAACAATCTGCCTGGGTCTGCGGTCACTATGCGGCCCCCAGACATGTTCTGCGGGCGCATAATGCGCCGCAGAACCACCCTCCGCAAAAGTCAAAGGCTGATTATGCGATCAAAGTGCGGCCCATGAAACGGTTATGCGGTCGCATAATGGACCGCAAAAATGACATCAAAATGACCCAGAAAACTGTCTCACTCTGCGATCATTCTGCGGCCGCATCACAGAACCTCGATTTTTAGGAAAAGTTTTACGTTGCCTTACAAAAATAAGAATGTATTTAATTGGATGCATGTAAGCAATAAATTATACTAATAGAAACAAGCATCACGATGTCAAAAACTTAAATATCTCTAGCTAGAGTGTGGATTATAACCATATTAATGAACTAATGATATTTTGAACTCACAGTAAACGTTTAAGTATTGTTCAAGAATTTATTTCAATATTAGATTACCAATAACTTGATTGGTGGGGGTGAGATGATTATCCATTACATTTTCGGGAAAAAAACAGGAGCAGAAATTTTGTGTAATTGCTTTGAGTTGGAGATGAGCTAATTTTATGAATGACATCATAAAGAAAGAACCTAAAGAGCTACCAACAAATAGAACTTAAGAAAACGATGAGGAGAAAAATATAGTTAAGCAACCACTATTTTCTATATTTTTACTTTTAATAATTTCATGCTCTTTTACTTTTATTAATTTGATTTCCTTTCGAGGTTTGGAATGGACAAAAGGCATGACCCCTCCATGTGGCCACGAAAACTTTACATTAAGCTACACTTTGTTTTTGTTTTTTTAAATGCCTTTTGCTGCTTTTCACAGATCACTGCTGTTTCCACATGGTCCACACCATTTTGAATTAGTTATGGCAAAAAATATATATATTAAAGTGATGAAAAAGGAAAAGCAAAAAAATGGCAGCCCACGTTGTAAAAAAGGTTACCTACATATTTCATGAGCGATTCATAATTCCCCTTCATGCGTCCGCAATCATGATCTCAAAACTCATGCAATTTTACGAAATTCTATATATCAATAGCACAAATCCTTTTATGCTATTAGGTCATCTAAAATAAAATAAGTTATCTACAATAACATGTTAAATATATTACTATATTGTCACCATCTATAATTTACCTAATAGTAATAACACCTAACTCAACCCGCTAAGTAAGTCAAACAACAGTCAACACAATTATAATGAAAGTAATAAGAAATCAATAAGTGAAATAACTGAATTTCTATACAATAACTCACAGATTGGTAGTGCAAATCATGAGCCACTAAGACTTAGATTTACAAAGTTGGTATGAAAATAAATATAACATCTGTTTGGAATATACATAAACATATTACAAATCTAAAGCTACCAAGGATAAGGAGAAGCTAAATCCGAAAAAGCAGATACATCTTCAATGCCAGCTTCCGCCATCCACAACAACTCAGCTCCAAGATCTACACGCAAGTTGCAGATGTGTAGTAGGAGAACAACCGACCCCATATCTCATCAAATATCATAACTAACCTCGACGAGGTAATAGAAGCAAAAATTATAAATTATATTCGTTAAACACCTGTACAGTTCATAACTTCAACAAGTACAAAACAATAATATGATCAAGTCACGAATCACAGATAAAACGACCTTGGTGCACACAATAACTTAATGTACTCTGATCAGTCAACAATCCCGCATATAAAGATTATATGCAAATAAATTAGGTAAACAACCAAGAAAATTGCAAGTAAAGATGAAATGCAATAACCAAATCAAACACTAGCAACTTTTTCTCAGAATTTCAATAACCGAACCAAATCACTGATCAGCTTTCCTCAAGCCGTGTGTACACCATCAAGAAGAAATATGAGAGGATGATCCCAGGGGGATGGATCCATATCCACACGCTACACGGCGTGGTCACGTGCTAATAATCACAATCTGCACAGTGTGATCACATGCTCATTATCACAATCCGCCAGGCGTGGTCACGTGCTCAATATCACAATCTGCATGGTGTGGTCACGTGCTCAATATCATAATTCGTTTGGCATGGTTAGATTCAATCAGGAGATTAGCCTCTATGTGACTTCAATCATGGTTCAAATAGCTCATAATAGGGGTACAAATATAAGAAACATCATAACATTAAACATATAAACTAATTCAAGGCATATTATATCCTAAGCGCTACTCCGAGCATGAATAATATCCCAATGCATGCACATGGGCTTCCCGAACATGGAAATAGTACCCCGGTGCACGCATATGGGCTCAACCCCACACATATACCCCACACATAGCACATAACTATCACAAATAATTTTGGTAACTAATGCCTCAAAAAAGTTTAGATAAGATACTTACCTCAAGCAAGCAAACTTACTCCCTTAACATGCCCTTCCTGCGCGTATCAACCTCCGGAAGGCTCGAATCTAGTCAAAATAGCGTAATACTATCAATAAAAACTATAACAATTGATTCCAAATGATAAAGCTAAGATCTTTAACCAAAATCAAAAAGTCAACCCAAAAGGTCAACCCCGAGCTCGCACCTCGGAACCTGATAAAATTCACAAATTTCGAACTCCCATTCTATTACGAGTCCAACCATACAAAAATCTTCCAATTCTGACCTTAAAACGACCTTCAAACCTCCATTTTTTATTTTTGAAAAGTTTCCACAAAATCCCCCATTTTTTCACTTTAGTTGACTAATTAGATGCTAAAAACAAAGATGGAATCATGATATAACAACAAATCTGAATCAAAAACACTTACCCCAACCCTAGATGTGAAAATCCCTCCTGAATCGCCCAAAACCGAGCTCTACAACTCAAAATATGAAAATAATACTCTAACCCCCGCTTTGAAATTTAGAACCTACTTCCTAGTTATTACACTTCGCGATCGCGAAGAACAAATTTCTCCAGTAGCAAAAATCCTTCTACGCGAATGAGCTCACCGGGTCGTGAACGTGATGACCAGTCACCCAAACCAACGGTATCGCGTACAGCCACATGCGATCGCGGTGAACAACACGTTGAAATTCCTAGGCCTCCTCTTCCTTCTTAGCGAACGCGTCTCCGCTCACGCGTTCGCGTAGCAGAACCCCTCAAAGCTTTGCAATCACAGCCTTAACCTCTCGAATGCATTGAACAAATACTCACCTGCCAGACTTGACCCTTCGCGATCGCGGCCCTTTCCTTGCAATCACAAAGAGGAAACCTGAACCACATATATTAGCAATCCAACAAAGTCCAAATGAGTCCGAACTTGATTTGAGTCACACCCGAGGCCCCCCAGACCCCATCCAAACATACCAATAAGTCATAAAATACGATACGAACTTAGTCAAAGCCTCAAATCACATCAAACAACATCGAAATCACGAATCATACCCTAATTCAAGCATAATGAACTAATGAACTTTCAACTTCTAAAATTAATATCAGATTCTACCAAACCAACTACGATTGACCTCAAATTTTGCACATATGTTATAAATGACACAACGGACCTATTTCAACTCCCGAAACAAAATTCTAATCCCGGTATCAACAAGGTCAACTCCCAGTCAAACTTCTCAACCTTCCAAACTTTGAACTTTCCAACTTTCGCCAAATCTAGCCAAAACGACCTACGAACCTCCAAATCCAAATCCAAACATACGCTTATGTCCAAAATCACCATACAAAGCTATCAGAACCATCAAAACTCCATTATAGAGTCATTTACATAAAATTCAACATCCAGTCAACTCTTTCAACTTAAGCTTCCAACCCAATTCACTCTGAAACATCCCCGGAACTAAACCAACCACCCTAGCAAGTCACGTAACCACAACTGAATATAGAATAAGTGATAAATAGGGGAACGAGGCTACAATATACAAGACGACCGGCTAGGTCGTCATATGAAGATTCCCATCGATACTTAAAATATGTGCTGCACTCTTTTTACCTTCGACCAGTTTTGTTCCAATCGAGTTTATTTGGAAAGGTTTTCCATGAGGCAGTGACGTAAAGCATACTACGAAGGGAGGATCATCTGCAAAGGCAAGACTTTTAAATATCAAGGCACTGAATTTCTCACACCGATGAGATCTCTGAATACGAGCTCATGTGGTAAACAGCTTGTGTATGGTTATATAATCTTTGACTCGATGGAAAACCTCGCATTCCATTATTCAAAAAGATTATTTAACCGTTCACAAGTTGTATCCACCGATGAAGCAGCAGTGTGAATACAAGACTTCTAGTGTTCGAATTCTCAATATTTCCATTCGAACACTGGGGGAATGCATGATGCAACACCATGAGTGTCACAAAAATCGGTGACTGTAAGAACCGGGATCAATATCTTATAAGGGCCGAGGACAGCATAATCAACCCCATAGAAATAAGTTGTACAAGTTAGCCACATGCATTGACAAATTTATTTAACTAAGCAAATAAAAATTTATTTGAATGTACACTTGAAGATAGAAGGTAATAAGTCAAAGTTATTTTTATTCTTGTCTTATTTCTTGTCCAAATGAGAAGTTAATTTATTTTGACCATTTGAGAGTTAACAAAACATGAAATGCTTGTGCCGTAATAAAGAGGAGACATCCTCTTCAAGAGCACCGTAAACATAAGGGCCCTCTCTTATGAAACCCTCATAGTAAAGGGTAGATTCCAAAGGTGTTTATCCCCGAAATTGAAAGCTATCGGATGAAAAAATATACCCAAAACTTTATCAACTAAATGTAAAAAGGATATTTTTGCATAATACATAAGAAAAAAATCTTTTATTAAAGTGCCAAACTCAGTAAAACATTTTGGCATAATTACAAAAGATAAAATAAAAAATTATACATTATTCTTTGCTTCCAGAACACGAAGGGGGAGAAGGGTCTTCATTTTCCCTAGTGGAAGGAAGTTGTTCCCCCGCCGGCTCGGGGCCCTCATCCTCTTCGGCCTGCCATTCGGTTCCCGAATACTCGGAATTAGTATTCAAGGAGTTAGTTGCAGTAGGTCGAGCAGGAAGATTCTCACGAGCAGTTAACTCCAGTTCCCAGGTTTTGGCAATGCAATCGTCAATATCGGCAATGCCCAATTTGGCCTCCAAAGTCTTCCTCTTCATACGATATATAGCATAGAAGACAAGGGAATCTTCTTAATCTTGGAGTTTTGATCGAATCTTATCAATTTCGGCCTGGAGCTCTTCTCTTTCAGCCTTCATTACGCTGAGTCGGGAATCAAGCTCAACATTGGTAGTTGAGCGAAGCCGGTTTTTCTTTATGAGCCTTTTGAGCCTCTCCTCATTTTGGCCCTCTTCTCCTCGACAACATTGGACTTCTTAGTTTTGGAGCATAAGTTGGCCTTCAAATTATTAATTTGTTCCTCGAAGGTAGACTCGCGCTCGGCATCGGCAGTTACAACATCCTGAATTCCGACCCACTTAGCATTGGCCTCTCTGAGGTCTTCATGCAATTGTGCAGCTTCTTGGCTGTAGGCCATTTTATGTTACTCGGTTTGTTGTAATCGAGCATCAAGCTCGTCCATATGTGTAACGTTTGCCTCCAGTACCTGGAGGCACGCGGCAAACTGATTCCTTTCAGTCAAAAGTTGATCCTACTTGGAAGCAAGTCCTTGTTTATCCAGGATCAACCATTGCAGGCCCTCAAAAGCAAGGAGGTTGGCCTAAGAAAAGGTTAGAGTTAAGGTTATTATTGCAACATGTAAATGGAAAAGAAGATAGAAGGAAGTTAGGATCATACATGCGTCAAACAGTGCTTGCTATTATTTATCAAGCACTCCCAAGAAAGGGAGCCAATATTTTTCTAATCCTTCGCTGAAGCTAGCAGCTTCATATAATTGGCGAGCTCCACCGGCTTGGAGAGGACATGACACTCCTTCGAAACTGAAAAAAGTGGCGTTTCGCTTGCCTTGGGGATCTTGAGAAGGTGTAGTATAGGTGTTCCGCAAGTTCCCGTGGTCAGGAGACCGGGGAAGAGAAGCATCCCCTTCTTGTTCAGCTGATGCCGGTGAAGGAGATGTAGTTGATACTAGTGGCGAAGGAGCAGCTGGTGTCGGTGGGTTGTCGGTGTAGAAGGAGTAGAAGCAATTGTGGCAGAAGGAATGGTGATTGTTGCTTGCTCAATGGTTAAGGGAAGAAGAAGATCAGGGTCTGAACTCCTTGGATCGGAGACAACAATAGGGGCTGAGAAGCAAGAATCAGCATTCTCAACCAGGTCCATTTCACCCTAGAGCACCTTAACTTCCTCTGCTGGTGGGTTTTGAAGCTCCCCCGGCTGAGCATACGGTTGAGCCGGTGAAGATCATTTTCTCCTTTGAAGGGAAGCCTCTTCATCACTTGCTTCCCCTTCATCATTGAGGACTACTATGGCCAGCTCGATTGGTGTTTTCGTTATTCTTTTATTTTGAGTCCCAGCCGAGGAGGAACGTCTCCTCTTCGGTTTCTTCTTCTAGGACTGGGTACTCCGAGAGCAGGTACCCTTACCAGAGGCTCGGGCAGAGCTACGAGCTCTTTTTCGGTCAAGGACATTATGCAACACCCTCCTGACCTCCCCGGGGTCATCTAGGGCGTCGACATTGGGGTAGATGACGGAACCCCTCGGGATCCCTATGCAAGTAAAAAGATGATTAAGGAAATTGCTCTTAAACTACTAAGATAAAAAAAGAGAGGAATTTTACTCACCATGGTTCTTAGCTCTCCACCCGTACTTGGGAGCCATTTCTTTCTACCAATAGGATTTTAGGAGTTGTAATATCCAGGATTTTTTAAACTCATCAGTCCAGACCGTGAACCCGTGGTGGTCCCAACAGGTAGCTGAAACAAAGGAATCCAAAAAATAGAAAATCAGTAAAACAAGAAATTATCTTTTTACGAAGAAATGAAACAAATATCCGAAGACTTACGGAAAAGATTCCACGACTCGGGGAAAGATGGAGTTATGGTCGGGATGATGTCCCTGGTAAAAATAACGACGAACTGTTCTATCCATCCACGGTCGTTGTCATCATCTACACTGGTGAGAAGTGCGTGGTGACCACGCTTGCTGAAGTTTAACACTCCCCTATGGAAAATCTTAGGGGAGTAAAAGTTCATCATATGTGCAAGAGTTAGGGTTTTTCATGTCTCAGTGCACAATTAACGAAGGCAAGCCACCGTCCGCCATATGGATGGGCCTACTAGCTAAGCAAACCTTGAACCGGTGGCAAAATTTCAAAATTATTGGGTCAAGTCCTTCACTCGACCCGAAGGAGAAGGGACCCAAAGTAAAGGGATATGTATAGACATACATAAAACCCTCTCCGGAGTAGGTAACTCGCTCTACCATATCTGGGGTGAGGATTTCGACATTGGGACAGCTGCAGTCCTCCTTCACAATAGAGATACTAGAAGGACGAATGAAGGAGGGGTACTTGCGAACTGGAAAAAACCTGCGGCTTTGAGAGTGTGCAGATGTGGTTTGTTCTTGATGATCAGATGCAGTGCTAAGATAGAGTGGTATGATGGTGTTAACAGTTGGAGATTCAGACTCAACGTCAACCTCTTTGGCTTTGTTTTTCTTCGGGCCTCCACCGAAGATATTACCAATGTTTCCATAGGAAGCAGTGTAAGAAGACATGGTGGTAAAGGATCGGTAAAGATGTTCTTACAATGAAAGTTGAATGTTGTAAAAAAAACTCTAAGGAAATTCAGAGAAAGAGAAAGATTGTGAGAGTAGTAAAAGTGAAGAAGTAAAAATGATGAGTAGTGAAAAAGATATAGACGGCAATAATCGTGGTCATGATTACTTCAAAACTCAGTAAAAATACTTGCTGAATCATGGGGCAATGCGTGTCAGAACCTTAAATGCGAGAAGACGTGCGTCCCTTCATATGTCAGAGAGCGTTCAGGAACTTTCCAGCCAAGAAGGGAATACTCATCTACTTTCTGGTAACACCGAGTTGCGTCACCAGAAAGTAGGGGGACTATCTATATGGGGTAAAATTGGCTGATAACAAGTGGCTAAATAGCGAGGTGATGCGTAAAATCGAGAACAGATAAAAGTTGTGTCGGTAAATAATCAGCACCGGTTACGAAGTGCGTAACTGGTATAGGATGGATCCCAAAGGGGGCACAATCGATGGTAAAGATTCAAAGGCTTGACATTGGATAACATTTAATGAGCAATCGCTACAGAGAATATCTGCACTCAAAGCTAGCCGTTATGCACCCATCAATAGCATTTTTATTCTCATTCAAGTGGAGCTTGATTTTAGGATCTTGTCTCCCTAGGAATAGATATAAATATCAGATTGACAACTCTTATAGGGACATGAAAACATTCTGCACACAAAAGCTATAGTATTATGTTTTACGCTTAATCTAAAGAATTTGTCATTGCTTTATCATTGCTTCTGCTTTTGCCCTAAGAAAGTCCTAGCTCAGAATTAGGCTTGCTACTTTCTTTAATTATAATCGCTAATCTTATTTTTGTTCTTATTTCTTTATTATTTTCGGATCAAATCAATTCGCTTGCCTATGAACCACATTACAAATTCAACTGTACTATTTTTCGGATAAACAAAGAACATTATAGAGTTCACCAGCATAGTTCACTGACAAATGAAACTCATAAAATTTGTTTCATCCAAAGAATGCATATATAATCAAGCAAATTATATCAATTGGTGAGTTGAGAAAAACAAATTACGGCTTTAATATGTTTTCGCACCAGTTACCACAAATGATGAATTTTCGTAAGACGCTGCGCCAATACACTATCAATTACCATTCCGTTAATATTTGGTTTATTTAGTAAAGGAAGAGTGTACTAATTGGTCAACTCAAAAGTGGGTAAACAAAATAAATCACATGAAACACATAATCCTGAAGAGAATGCTGCCAAATTTGCTGATTGAAAAGTATTTATATCTAATATAATTTATTCGAATATATGTACTCAATATTAATTATTTATCATATGCTCATATCAATTATTATTTATTACGTATTGCTACATAACTCTTATATAAACTTGTACTCTTATTCTTTATTAGGATAATGACAATCCTAGAAAAGGGAAAAATAAAAGCACGAACTAAATGAAAAACAAAATCCATATTAAATCCAATCCGATTCTTTCTACTCTATGACTGTCGTTGGTATTTCACGCCTTAAAGAAAATAAGTTATTAAAACATTCACATGTTACTTTCTATATACTGCGGTTTTCACATTCCAATTTTCCTCCGCAGGATGTCGTGATGACACCTAATCTCTAAAATTAGGTAAGCCTAACAGTTTATATTAATTTGACAGAAATAATTAAAAGAAATACTAAAGCAGGACAAATAAACTCATATAATCTCCCGAAATAGAATCTCAGCAATACACTTCCCAAAACCGGTGGAACTGAGTCATAAACTATACAGAGTAATACTAGAATGTCTAATACATCACTGTCTAAATGAAAATACAACAGGAACTAAAGATAAGGGAAGGTGACTCCGGCACGAGCAGACATATCTGGATCTGCACAAAAAGATGTGCAAAAGCATAGTATGAGCACACCACAACGGTACCTAGTAAGTATCAAGCCTAACCTTGGTAGAATAGTGACGAGGCTAGGTCAAGACACCTACTAGGATATAAATAAACAGTATAAAAATATAATAAGGATAAATTATGGAAGGAGGAGAAATAACTGATACAAAACAAGTGAATAACATGAACTAATACAAGAATTGCAAGCTTGGAAAAAACATAAAGAAGTCAATTAAAGAGAACCACAATGATCATATACGGACAATAACTGATAGAATAAGAAAGAACAAAACAACAAAAAATGTTCCCACTAAAACTCTTTGCAACATGAGATAAACAACAAAAAGCACAACGAGGTACTGCCTCGTCTACAATAAGAATTACAACCGAGGTACCGCCTCATATATATATCAAGAATCACAACCGAGGTACCACCTCGTATTCACAATTCACAATCTCAATCACAATGTTTCCTTATACCGCTGCGTGAGCCTTACATTTAAATAGTTTTGAAAATATGTTTGCCCGAAATAGCTACACGCACTTTAGCCCAACGTATGATGCCGCGTGGCTTCACGTAGTTCCCCTACAAGCAGCACATGCATAAGTCCCACCTTAGGCCGTCGCATGCACATTAACCCCTAGTCTTATACCGCCGCATGCGCGTCAATATCACATCACAATAACAACTCGCACCACAAGTGCCCATATATCATATCTTGCCAACAATCAACAATATTAATATTTTCACAACAATAGCCCATGGCTCCACCACAACATGTACAAGAATATCAACAATAACAATAAATGTAAAATTCTCAACATGAAAGATATCTCAACAATTGACAACTTCGCCTCAAAGTGATACGGCTTTCATAACTTCAACAACAATAACTCAACAATGAGAAAAATAATGTGTAACCTCGAACTAAATACAAATAACTCACAATGAAAAAGATAACATGACTTCAAATAAGAATAATAGCAATAAAAGAGATAACTTGTAACAATGACTTCAAATAATGATAATCAACAATGAAAGAGATAACACGTACAATGACTTCGAATAATGATAATCAACAATGAAAGAGATAACATATAACAATAAAAGGGGCAACAATTTCAACTAAAGCATGAGAGCAATTTATCAAGTAGGATGTAGAACAAGTGTTAAACAAGTCATTTAAGGCATGTAAGAATAGACTAAACGCAAGTAAGAATATATTGAATATGAGAATTTAGAATGTGATATGACATATCAATTAAAGCATGGAAAGAGTCTAACTAGCCTAAACCGGTCAAATACCATGTACAATCCGTGTACCCACTCGTCACCTTGCGTACACGACTTTCATATAGAACAAAAGACACAATCAATCCCAAATCCTAAGAGGTAGTTCCCCCACAAAAAGTTAGGCAAGATACTTACCTCAATTAGGCCAATTCAACTCTCAAAAATAGCTTTTCCCCTAAAATTCGTCTCCACACAGCTCAAATCTAACTAAAATCAACTTACTATCATCAAATAATACAAGGGAAATTAATTACAATAGATAAAGATATGATTTTTACACTTTTCTCAAAAAGTCAACAAAAGTCAACCCAGAGCTCGCCCGGGAAAAACTCGGGTTCAATGGTAGATTCCGACTACACATGATCCAACGAGTTCATATATATGATTATTTTCAAAATCCGAGTCCAAATCGACTCTCAAAACTCAACTTCTTACTTTGCAAAAACTTGACAAAGTTTCACAAATTTTCACTTTGATTCACATGGTTTTGATGTTAAAATCTAAGATATATTGATGGAATATGATTAGAATTAGATTAGAATAACTTGGCCAAAGTTTGTAGATGAAAATCCCCTCCCCAAATCGCCTCCTACCGAGTCTAGGGTTCCAAAATGAGAGAATGTGAAATGAAATCCTGACTTCCTGCCCTTTTGATCAGCTGCTGATGTGGGTGGCAATTGCGAAGAATACATCGCAAATGCGGCCACTGACCTTCCAACTAGGACCTCGCAATTGCGATCAATGGGTTCGCAAATACAAACCCTGCCCCCTTCGCAAAAGCGACAATTTAGTTTCAAATGCGAACTACCTAAAGTCCTAGACCACTTCGCAATTGCGATACATGAAGCCCCTACTAAGCTCGCAATTGCGAACCTGGTTTTTGCAAATGCGATACCTGAAGCATCAACACACAAGATTCTGCAATTTCGGTCCAAAACATTCTAGAACATGTCTGAAACTCATCCGAGCCCTCGGGGCTCCAAACCAAACATCCACACAAATCCACAAACATCATACGAACTCACTCACGCGATCAAAACACAAAAAATAAAATCTAAAACTAGGAATCGAACACTAAAACCCATGAATTTCAAAGTAAAGTTCAAGAATCTCTAGAATTACAACTAAACATCTGAATCCTACCAATCAACTCCAAATGATCCCAAATTTTGCAGACAAGTTCTAAATAGTATAAAAGACCTATTCCAAGTCCCAAAATCAAATTTCGAACTCAATAGCTAAAAGTCAACCTACAGTCAAACTTTCAACGTCAAATTGCCAAATTTCGGCAAAATAACACAAATCAACCTACAGACTTCCGAAATCAATTTTTGGCATATGCCCAAGTCCCAAATTACGATACGAAGCTATTAGAGTCATCAAAATACCGTTCCGAGGTTATTTTCATAAAAGTCAAAGTTTGGTCAATATTTCTAACTTAGTCTTTTAAGTCAAGAATCAAAGGGTCCAAATTAACCTAAAAGCTTCCCGGAACGAAACTCACCAACCTTGCAAGTCATAAAATCATAAACACATATGTGTGAAGCATAAAAAGGGGTAACAGGGTGCAATTACACAAAATGATCGATCGGGTCGTTACATTCTACCCCTCTTAAAATAAATGTTCGTCATCGAACGTGCATAAGGACATACCTGAAGTGATGAATAGATTAAGATAATGACTTCGCATGTCATGCTCGGTCTCCCAGGTCACCTCCTTGACCAGATGACCCCTCCATTGAACCTTCACCGAAGTAATATTTTTTGATCTCAACTTCCGTACCTATCTGTCCAAGATAGCCACCGGCTCTTTAATATAAGTCAAATCCTCGTCCAATTGTACTGTGCTGAAGTCTAAAACACGAGACGGATCACCATACTACTTTCGGAGCATAGAAACATGGAACACTAAATGAACTACAGATACACTAAGTGGAAATGCAAGCTTGTAGGCCACCTCACTAATCCTCTCAAGGATCTCAAAAGGTTTGATATACCTAGGGCTCAACTTGCCCTTCTTCCCGAACCTCATTACACCCTTCATGGGTGAAACTCGGAGAAAGACTCGCTCTCCAACCATGAATGCAACTTGACGAATATTCAAATCCGCATAGCTCTTCTGTCTAGATTGGGCTGTACGAAGCCGATCCTGGATCAACTTGACCTTCTTCAAGTCATCTCGAACTAGATCTGTGCCTAATAACTTAGCCTCTCCCGACTCGAACCAACCAATTGGAGAACGACAATGTCTCCCATATGAAGCCTCATAAGGAGCCATGTGAATATTTGATTGGTAGCAATTGTTGTAAGCAAACTTGACGAGCGCAAAACACCACTTAAATTATGTTCGCTAGTCAAAGATAGTATAGAATAATATCGTATCCACAAGGATTGGAGTTAAACAATATTTTCGTAGTTTCTAGCTTGATTGCTATTCAAGAGAATCAATAATTGTGATTTATATGATTAATAACTATAATTAACTAAGAGTCTAAAGCTATTGACTAATGATTATCGAAACAAGGACTAAGCAAAGAAGGTTATCAATGGGAGAAGTTAGGGTTTTGATAGGATAGGTGCAAGATAATTATTTGGGATCTAACTCAAGATAATTCACTTCTAATGTTCAAGTGAGTCTCTCGAATTCACTCAATTATTAGTTCAAACGTTCAGCAAAAACTCCTCTCTCGATTAAGTTTTAACCTCACAAGATGAACCTAATTTAAGCATGTGAAGACATGCAAGAATGCATAGTGGATTGTTCTTTAGGAGAACCTCCCTCGATTATCCTCCTAACTAGGTTTAATTAATGATTCAACTAGTTTCTTTCGATTACTAAGAAGAATTAATGAACTCAACAAACAATATAATGCAAAGATATCACAAGTTATGCCTCTCTCGATTACATGAACACGTGAATATAGATGCAACGATTAAATCATCCAAAATGATTCAATACATAAAACTAGAGTTATAATCCACAAAAAAATATCAATACACCAAATCCATCAAACCCTAAAGAGAACTACTCCATAGATATGGAGAAATTCATCACAGATATGTTTAAAGTAAAGGAAAACATAAAACGATCCAAACTCGGGTCTTGAGTTATGATTAAATGATGAACTCCTTGTGCTTTTGCTTCTCCAACTCCTCCTTAGCCTCCTTAGGTCTCTAATATGTCAAAAGTCCCAAAAACAATATTTTTCCATGTATTTATACTAAGTAGGGTCGGGCCCTGACGAAACCACCTTCTCCTAGCCGAAATAGGATAATTACTCTGTAAACATTGCACAGACGTGCTGCATGAGGAGACGTGCCATGCGGGGCATTAGTGGTGAAATCCAGAGAGTTATTTATGACAGACAACAGGAAATTGTATATGCGTCGTGTCCCACGCGCCGTCCTACGTGCCGCGGTAGTGGGGTTTTCTCAGAGTAAGGATTATTTCATGCGTTTTGACATCCAAACTTGGTCCTCGACCCCCGAACACGATCCCTACTTAATTCGTAGAACTTTTACTCAGATTTCAAAGCTCCAAATCATGCGAATTCATTCTGTAACATTTACATAGCTCGAAATCACTCCTACAAAGCATAAAACTGTCACGACCCAATTTTCCATCCGTTGGGTATCGTGATGGTACCTAGTCTTAGGGACTAGGTAAGCCTAACAATAATTAAAACAACAACATTATTTAAATAGAATCTCTTAAAATTCCAAAACCGATGGTACAAGTCATAAGCTCTACAGAGTGTATGCTAGAAAACTTCTAAATACAACTGTCCAGAAATAAGGATAAACAGTGCAAAACGAAAACTTGAAGGTGACTCCGAAGCCTGCGAATGCAGCAGCAGGTTTACCTTGAGTCTCCACAACAACAGTCCACACAGCTAGCTAATGAACAAGTACCTGGATCTGCACAAAAATCTGCAGAAGAGTAGCATGAGCACACCACAGTGGTGCCCGGTAAGTATCAAGACTAACCTCAGTGGAGTAGTGACGAGGAACAGTCAAGACACCCACTGGTCTAATAAACCGAACAAATATAAGTACATGAATAATAGAAGTATGATGTCTACATAGAGACTATGCAATATGGCTCACAATACAGTAATGACATTAAAGCAAGAAACAACAAGTATCAGCGGAATATCATGAAAATGACACAGACAAAGTGAATGGAACACAACCTAAATCCGGAATCACGAATATAGCAAAGACAAGTAATAACTCAGTAATTACAACCGCTTTTACATAAGGTTTTAGTCAACAACTCCATGAGGTACCGAACCTCGGACAATTCACAACTCATGGGTCTCAATACCTGAACCCTAACACTTGGCATCCTGTGCCCTCATAACACCTCATAACCACACTGACGACTCGCATACCAATAGAGCCATTATCACATAGAAGACAAGTAAACAAGGGTGAGCATATGCGCTCAACAATATCAAGAACACCTCTTATCCGATAAGAGTGATTAACTACGTGTATGCTTGTGCAAGTGTTCTACCATAGTCTATATTAGCAAATAAGCATAAGGAAAAAGAACGGACAACACGTAGAAAATTTTCTCACATCTTTCGCAAGATAAAGCTCACACAGGTATGTATACTACTTCACAAATATCAACAACAAGAATGCCCCCAGGCCACAAATCATCACAAATCAATCCCTGACACAGCCCACCTTGTCTCGCCACATGCGCAACCCACACACATATATATCCCACCTTGTCACGCCGTATATGCAAATATCAATAGTAATAATAGCACGGTAGAAACCTCGTGCAACCCCATAACAACAACCGCACGACAGAAACCTCATGCATCACAATAATAACAACCGCACGGAGAAACCTCGTGCATCACCACAACAAATACAACAACAACAACAATGGCAATAATACAAAGTATGACAAGTAAATCAACTCAAGAACTTTTAAATCACAGGAAAATATGAGACCAAATCACAAGGAACAACCACAGTAAAGAATGATAGGCATAAAGAGAACAACTCAACAAAGGGAAACCAATGTGTATCAACGATCCCACAATATACATTTCAACAACAGGGAAACTAACACGAGTCAAATAATTCCAAATAAAAAAAGTCGACTAAGACATATGATATCTAAAACTTCTTTTAAATGTTGAGAAATTACTAAGGATTTTCAACAATTAAATTAAGAATAAGTAGATAATTGTAACCTCAATTAAGACTGAAGAAATTATAGAATGAAATAATATAAATTCCAAATAAAGATAAGCAGTTATGAAAAGATAGCGTGGCTATAAAAGAGATAACAGTTTCAATTAAGGCACATATAAATCAAGTAACGATAATAGTGGATCATGAACCAATTTATTCTAATTAAGCAGGTATATGTGAATCTAGTAATTAAGATATATAATCATAACAAGAACAATGAATACAAGGACCTAAGAACCCTAAAAGGCCAACTTTCCACAAATAAGTCCGTGCACGCACTCGTCACCTCGTGCACACGGGCTACAATCAACATAGAAGACTCAAATCCTAAGGGGGAAAATCCCTCACACAAGGTTAGGCAAGATACTTAACTCGAACCAAGCTTAAACAGTCCGTAAGAATGTCCTTTCCTCAATTATCCGACTCCGAATGGTCCAAATCTAACCAAACACAATTGCATATCATAAATACAACGATAATAGACTCATCTAATTAATGAAATCAATATTTTAAAAAAAATTCCGAAATTTTCCCTGATAAGTCGACCCGGGCCCACGTCTCAGAATCGGATAAAAATCACAAAATATGAACACCCATTCACTCACGAGTCCAACCATATAAGAATTACTCAAATCCGACCACGAATTCCTTTTCAAAACACAAAATCTTTATTGAAGAAGTTCTTCCAATTTTTCCCAATTTCAACCCCAAAAATCCGAAACTAAATGGAGAAAACAACTATAGATTAATGCAATACAACCAAAAACGAGTTAGGAATCATTACCCAAAGGTTTCCTCTGAAAATCCCTTGAAAAATCGCAAAATTCCGAGCTCTCAAGTCCAAAAACGAAGCATGAAACGAAACCCTTGAATTTCTCTTTTCTGCCCAGGCGTGACCGCACCTGCGCATAATTAGCCGCATCTGTGCGACCGCAGGTGCGCACGTCCAAACCGCACCTGCGCTTCCTCTCGCTTCTGCGCGCCAAAATCCGCTTCTGCGGTGCCGCTGATGCGCACAATTTCTCCGCACCTGCGGAGACTGTCAGGTCCTGCTCTTCTCGCACATGCACCTCAATCTTCGCATCTGCGGGCATCGCAGATGCAGAATTTTCCTCGCACCTGCGACCCCTGGCACTCCTCCATTTTTTCGCTTCTGCGCTTGCCTCTCCATACGTGCGCTCTCGCACCTGTGGTCTCTTCACCGCAGGTGCGAAAACACTAGAAGCCGGAAGACTTAGCCGTAACACAAAACAAACTTTTAATCCGTTAAGCACCCGAAACTCACCCGAGGCCCTCCGGAACCTCAACCAAACATAACAACCAATCCTAATACACCATACGAACTTAGTTGAAACTATGTTGAACTACGCATCACATCAACTAACGTTGAAACTACGCATTGCACCATGAATCAAACTTATAAATTTCAAATCTTTCAACTAATAATACCCATGCCGAAACCTATCAAATCAACCCGGAATGACATCAAAGTTTGCAGGCAAGTCCCAAATAACACAACGGAGCTGTTCCAACTCTCGGAATCGCATTCCGACCCAGATATCAAAAAGTCCACTTCCGGTCCAAATCTCCAAAAATTTGACTTTCGCCATTTCAAGCCTAAATCAGCTACAACCTCGGATTTACAGTCCGGACACGCTCCTAAGTCAAAAATCACCCAACGGAGCTAATAGAGCCGACGGAACTCCATTCCGGAGTCGTCTCCACATAGTTCCGATTACGGTCAAAATCCTAAGACTTAAGCTTCTATTTTAGGGACTAAGTGTCCCAAATCACTCCAAAATAATCGATAACCGAATTCAACCATGCACACAAGTCAATACACATAATATGAAGCTGCTCAGGGCCTTATGCCTCCGAACGGGACTTAAATTCTCAAAATGACCGATCGGGTCGTTACATCCTTCCCCTCTTAAACAAACGTTTGTCCTCGAACGTGCTAAGCATCGCCTCGAAGTCTTGAAATCACTGAAAGCACATATTCAACACACACTCGTGGGTAACCCCACGTCACCCTAATCCACATAAGTCCGACGACACCATCTCAACTGTAATTTATCCTTTCTGCCAACACCGATAAGCTTTAGAGTCAAAAATTCTCACCTTCCATTTATCTCCAAAAGATCCGATTCTAAATCCATAATCGATATCAGTCTCCATCAGCGGTAACAACTCATGCCTATACCCACAAGATATGACCACACAACAAGACACACCACATATAGGCTCAAAATAACATTTCTGATTACAATAGCTGAACGAAATCAAAACCAGCACCGGTAATTAGACCCATATCCGTTAGCAACCCGTTTCAAACCTCCACAACGCCGACAATGATGCAAGAAACATGAAGACCTCATAATTACACACCCGAAACAATAAGTCACAACTAACACCACCGGCAACACACCCCGCATGCCAAAACGCAAGAAGCACATAATGAAATTGACTAAATATGTAAAGAGAAACACATAAGATAAATGTCAAACAAGCCCGACAGGCACAACTTTCTAACAATACCCTACTACAAATCAATTCAAAAGGAAAAATTAAAGTACATGAACAAATCATAAGGATCTCATCCTGGTATCACCCTCCACCGCGGCATGCAGCCCGACTCAAACATATCAAATCACATGGAATCGCGAGGGTCTCACCCTCAACTCTGAATCACAAGTCGAATACACATCATACCAATGGAAATCTTCCACTAACTCAATTCTGCCAATAAAATCTCAAAACTTGCTAAACTCTCACCCCGATAGAGTATCAAATCACAAATTATAATCAATTTATTCAGGAATCACATCAACCTGCCATAGTGGATAACATGAATTCACTTCTAGTCTCGTAATAATGAATAGAAACAAACGATAGACACGGGCTACCACTCATAGAGTCTCCCAACAGGGGTAAACACCTAAACATAATATTAAGTCATAAACTCACCCATAGGTAGGACAACAAGTAGGGGAACTCGCATCGATAAGCAAAACCGAATCAAATACGAATAGTGCCCCTTTGTAACAAATCAAAAGTACACATGTATGACATCATCTGGCGCAGTGGCCTCAAGCCTACTATATGAAACACATCAACGGGTCGGGCCTTCCCCTCTTGGGCACCCTCTACTCACCTGAATACTCCGCTGTGACATACCTATCCGGAGTCTAGGACAATCTCTCACCATGTGGCTGGTATCTCCACACTCGAAGCAACCTCTCTGCTGACGTGGTTGTGGGAACTATGCGGTATAGATACTCTGAGACCCATGAGCACCTGAAACACTGTGCGAAGCCTGAAGTGCAAATTGAACTGGCTGACCCACAAAACCTCTACCATGTCGTACCCTGCCTCCAAAATAAGGACCAGTAGATCTCTCCAGTCTACGAGGCCTCCTCACCTCCCTGTTCTCTCTCTCTCTCTCCTGATCTCGCATGTACTCTCTCTCGTGGCCTCGCCTATCTTCTCTCTCCTGGTCCCACATGCCCAATACTCGGCGGGCGATCCCTACCACATGCTGAAAAGAAACATCTGACTCTAACTAATGAGCCATGCTGAACCGAATATCATGCTTGTGTCCCTCAATGAATTTGCGGACACGCTCTCTAACTGTGGCGACCAAAGTAGGCATATGCCTGGCCAAATTACTGAATCTCACAGCATACTCTGACACTGACATAGTGCCCTGGCGCAGCTGCTCAAACTCCGCGCACCATGTTTCTCGAAGGGACTGAGGTACAAACTCTCTCAGAAACATCTCTGAAAGTTGAACCCATGTAAGTGAAGTTAACTCGGCTGGGCTACCCAACTCATATGCCCGCCACCACTGATAAGCCTCTCTCCTGAGCTGAAACGTAGTAAAAGCAACCCCGCTCGTCTTCAGGATACCCATAGTACAGAGAATGCGGTGACACTCATCCAGAAAACCCTGTGGACTCTCTGAAGCCAAACCACTAAATGTAGGAGGGTCATATTTCTTGAACCTTGAAAGTCTAAGCTACTCTTTGTCAGATGTTGCTACCTTGACCACGGGTTGGAGTGGGACCACAGGTTGTGTAGCCATGACACCTAGAACTTGACGAACATGAACTCGCTGCTCTGGGGTGTGGGGCGGCGGGAGTCTGGGTTCCTCCCCCGGTCTGTGAAATAGCTGGTGCAATCGGAATCAACCCCGCATGAGCCAATGTACCAAACATGCTCAGGAACTATGCTAAGGTCTCCTGAAGTCCGGGGGTAACAACAGGCGCCTCCGGTACCTGCTCCCCAACTGGAATTACTGGCGGCTCCTCAACTGCTGCCCTGGTAGGTGCTCTGGCTGTAGCACTTACTCCTCATTGGCCTCTACCTCTAGTGATACCTGCTCCGAGAGCAGCGTCGTTGATAACTACAACTCGTGTACTCACCATCTGTGAGAGAATGGAATGATAAAAGTTCAAACTCCGAGATGAATAAGCTCGCACGATAGGAATGAAAGAAGTGAAATTGTCCTAATAGTTCCATAGCCTCTCGAAGATAAGTACAGATGTCTCCGTACCGATCCGCAAGACTCTACTAAACTCTCTTATGACTTGTAGCACCTATGAACCTAGAGCTCTGATACCAACTTCTCACGACCCAATTTTTCCTCCGTTGGGTATCGTGATGGCACCTAGTCTTAGGTACCAGGTAAGCCTAATAATAATTAAAACAACAACATTATTTAAATACAATCTCTTAAAATCCCAAAACCGATGGTACAAGTCATAAGCTCTAAAGAGTGTTTGCTAGAAAACTTCTAAATACAACTGTCCAGAAATAAGGATAAACAGTGCAAAACGATAACTGGAAGGTGACTCCGAAGCCTGCGAACACAGCATCAGGTTTACCTTTAGTCTCCACATCAACAGTCCATACAACTAGCTAACGAACAAGTACCTGGATATGCACAAAAATGTGCAGAAGAGTAGCATGGGCACACCATAGTGGTGCCTAGTAAGTATCAAAACTAACCTCGGTGGAGTAGTGACGAGGAACAGTCAAGACAACCACTGGTCTAATAAACCGAACAACTATAAGTACATGAATAAAAGAAGTATGAAGTCTACATAGAGACTATGCAATATGTCTCACAATACAGTAATAACATTAAAGCAAGAAACAACAAGTATTAGCGTAATATCATGAAAATGATACAGACAACGTGAATGGAACACAACCTAAATCAGGAATCACAAATACAGTAAGGACAAGTAATAACTCAGTAATTACAACCGCTTTTACATCAGGTTTTAGTCAACAACTCCACAAGGTACCGAACCTCGAAAAATTCACAACTCACGGGTCTCATTACCTGAACCCTAACACTTGGCATCTTGTGCCCTCATAACACCTCATAACCACACCGACGACTCGCATGCCAATAGAGCCATTCTCACATAGAATACAAGTAAACAAGGGTGAGCATCTATGCTCAACAATATCAAGAACACCTCTTATTCGATAAGAGTGCTTAACGACGTGTATGCTTGTGGAAGTGTCCTACCATAGTCCATATCAGCAAATAAGCATAAGGAAAAAGAACGGACATCACGTAAAATATTTTCTCTCAGCTTTCGCAAGATAAAGCTCACACAAGTATGTATACTACTTCACAAATATCAACAACAAGAATGCCCCAGGCCACAAATCATCACAAATCAATCCCTGACATAGCCCATCTTGTCTCGCCACATGCGCAACCCACACATATATATATCCCACCTTGTCACACCGCATGTGCAAATATCAATAGTAACAACGGTACGACAGAAACCTCGTGCAACCCCATAACAACAACCGCACGGTAAAAACCTCGTGCAACACCACAAAAAATACAACAACAACAATGGCAATAATACAAAGTACGACAAGTAAATCAACTCAAGAACTTTTAAATCAAAGGAAAATGTGAAACCAAATCACAAGGAACAACCAAAGTACAGAATGATAGGAGTAAAGATAACAACTCAACAAAGGGGAAACCAATGTGTATCAACGATCCCACAATATACATTTCAACAACAGGGAAACTAACACGAGTCAAATAATTCCAAATAAAACAAGTCGACTAAGACATATGATATCTAAAACTTCTTTTAAATATTGAGAAATTACTAAGGATTTTCAACAATTAAATTAAGGATAAGCATATAATCGTAACCTCAATTAAGACTGAACAAATTATAGAATGAAATAATATAAATTCAAAATAAAGATAAGTAGTTATGAAAAGATAGCGTGGCTATAAAAGAGATAACAGTTTCAATTAAGGCACAGAAGAATCAAGTAACGATAGTAATGGATCATGAAGCAATTTATTCTAATTAAGCAGGTATATGTGAATCTAGTAATTAAGAAATATAATCATAACAAGAACAACCGCATAATCAATGAATACAAGGACCTAAGAACCCTAAAAGACAACATTCAACAAATAAGTCTGTGCACGCACTCGTCACCTCGTGCACACGGGCTACAATCAACATAAAAGACTCAAATCCTAAGGGGGAAAATCCCCCACACAAGGTTAGGCAAGATACTTACCTCGAACTAAGCTCAAACAGTCTGTAAGAATGCCCTTTCCTCAATTATCGGACTCCGAATGGTCCAAATCTAACCAAACACAATTGCATATCATAAATAAAACGATAATAGACTCATCTAATTAATGAAATTAATATTTTAACAAAAATTCCGAAATTTGCCCTGAAAAGTCGACCCGGGCCCACGTCTCGAAATCGGGTAAAAATTACAAAATATGAACACCCATTCACTCACGAGTCCAACCATAAAGAATTACTCAAATCCGACCACGAATTCCCTTTCAAAACTCAAAATATTTATTGAAGAAGTTCTTCCAATTTTCCCAATTTCAACCCCAAATATCCGAAACTAAATGGAGAAAACAACTATATATTAATGCAATACAACCAAAAACGAGTTAGGAATCATTACCCCAAAGCTTCCTCTGAAAATCCCTTGAAACATTGCCAAATTCCGAACTCTCAAGTCCAAAAACGAAGAATGAAACCAAACCCTCGAATTTCTCTTTTCTGCCCAGGCGTGACCGCACCTGCGCAGAATTAGCCACCTCTGCGCGACCGCAGTTGCGCACGTCGAAACCGCACCTGCACTTACTCTCGCTTCTGCGCGCCAAAATCCGCTTCTGCAGTGTCGCTGATGCGCACAATTTCTCCGCATCTGCGGAGACTGTCAAGTCCCGCTCTTCTCGCACATGCGCCTCAATCTTCGCATCTGCGGGCATCGCAGATGCTGAATTTTCCTCGCACTTGCGACCCCTGGCACTACTTCTTTTTTTCGCTTCTGCGCTTGCCTCTCCGCACGTGCGCTCTCGCACCTGCGGTGTCTTTACCGTAGGTGTGAAAATACCAGAAGCCTGAAGACTTAGCAGTAACACGAATCAATCTTTTAATCCATTAACCACCCGAAACTCACCCGAGGCCCCCAGGACCTCAACCAAACATAACAACCAATCCTAAAACACCATACAAACTTAGTCGAGCCCTCAAATCACATCAACTAACATTGAAACTACACATCACACCTTGAATCAAACTTATAAATTTCAAATCTTTCAACTTTTAAAACCCATGCCGAAACCTATCAAATCAACTCGGAATGACGTCAAATTTTGCAGGCGAGTCCCAAATAAAATGATGGAGATGTTCCAACTCTCAGAATCACATTCCGACACCGATATCAAAAAGTCCACTTCCGATCCAAATCTCCAAAAATTTGAGTTTTGCCATTTCAAGCCTAAATCAGTTACAGACTTCGGATTTACAGTCCGGACATGCTTCTAAGTCCAAAATCACCCAACGGAGCTAATAGAGCCGGCAAAACTCCATTTCGGAGTCGTCTTCATATAGTTCCGACTACGGTCAAAATCCTAAGACTTAAGCTTCCGTTTTAGGGACTAAGTGTCCCAAAATCACTCTGAAACAACCGGTAACCGAATTCAACCACGCACGCAAGTCAATACACATAATACGAAGCTGTTCAAGGCCTTATGCCACCGAACGGGACTTAAATTCTCAAAAAGACCGGCCGGGTCGTTACAAAAATTCACAATAAGTACAAAACACTAGCGATTAAAGCTCAAACACAATAAAAGTGCTATAAATAGAGTGCAATAAGCGACTAAAACACGAGATTATAGCCTACCATCAACACCCCACACTTAAACAATTGCTCGTCCTCGATCAATCAAATTACACTTCACATAGACACGGGCTTTTTTAAACAACTCTCATAACTCATCACACCAAGATTATTTAAAATAGATTAAGCACTCTAACGTAACATCCTCGCCTCAAGATTTGACTCAAAAACACCACGCATTATTTATAACCCGCTCACTTACTCTAACACAATGGTCAACTACATTACATTTCCTTCATGAATCAAGTGCCCTCACACAACAATAGAGAGTAGTTCCACACACAATGAAAATTAAGAACAATTAGGAACTCAAGATAAAAAGAATTCGCTCACTTTCAGAAACAACATTCATATGCAACAAAAGATGCACCATAGGCTTGCCCGTAGTGTACTACTATACTAATTGAGCTCATTCAGTCAAGGATCAGGTAGGACTTCATTTGGTTGTAATGTAGGCTGTGGGATGGGTAGGATATATTTAGATATAAAAGTTACTACACCTCCCTAAGCACTTTAATACATACATTCCATTGTTCAAAGCCCCACACTTATGTCAAACTATAACTCCACCCTTAAATCAACATATATTAACTCCCAACTCCTTTATGTACAATTACATCAAGAGTTACCACTATCAACGAATAATTTTCAAAATCATACAATTTTTTTCTCTCTTTCTTTTTCAATTCAAGTGGCTCTTACTTTTTCAAACTAGTGCACCTTTCTCCTTATTTCGTTAGTTCCACTCAAAAGCCAAACCAACCACCCCACACTTCAACTTTTACAAAGTTCATAACAAATTCAAGTGCTCACGAGAGGTTAAAGGTTCAAATAGATGGACAATTCGAAAAAATGGGTAGGACTTATAATGTGGTTGCCAAAGAAACAGGATTACAGGCTCAAAGGGGTTAACGAAGATATATAACAATTAAGTGGGTAAAAGTATATAACAAGCTCAACAAAGAAATACCTATATCACTTCCAAGACTCAATAAAACTACTATTTCGCTTTGCAAACACATGAGGCAAGTTCTAGACATCAAATGCAATGCACAGAATAATACAAAACCTCACACACATATGGCACATAACTCACTCAGGATCGGACTCATCAGTACACTCTAGTCAAAGCAGTTAAGCAAAGTTAAGATCATACAATTTAAGGTACTTATACAAGAGTCAAAAACTGAGCCTAAGCGTTACAACTAAAGCACTCACTATTATAAAGGCATAATAAAGACAAGAGAGATTCCTTTCAATTCAAATCATAGCACAAGGTTTCCTACTCCTAACAAAAATAAAAACTAACTACACCCGGTTCAAACAAAATACTTGGAAAAGAATCGCGAAACAAAGAAAAACTAAGGGGAAATTAATACACTACCTAACAAAAGAAATATTGTTGTCTTTTTATTTCGACCTTAATCCCTCAAGAAACCTGTCGAATGATATCCATCGTCGGGAAAAATCGAAAATTTTAAAATTTTTTATGTTGTTTTTAATTATAAATTTTTTCTATCTCTAACTACTAAAACAAAAACTAAACTAACACATATATATACAACATACAATTATCCCCCACCCCACACTTTAAATTGTGGCATGTCCCCATGACACACAATTAAAAAGCATAAGATAAAGGAAATTTCCCTGAATATCTAGTCAGGGTCTGAGTCGAAGTCGGGATCCATTCCTCACCTTCGAACTAATGCGCACATCCATGCAGACAGCTTATTCTCAGACTTTCTGGGGTACACCTCACATTTATCTCTCTCACTCAATGCAACCTTCTCTTTTGAGCCCTTCACTTTCCACTCAACGCTTGCAGTTGGCTTCTCGTTTTTCACCCCCGTTTCTATATTCATCTCGAAAGTTATAGTCTCCTCACCCACTCTAAGCATGAGCTTTCTATCGTGTATATCTAATATTGCTCTACCTGTTACTAAGAATTGTCTTCCTAAGATGGGGGACCTCCTTATTTTCCTCCATTTTCACCACTATAAAATCTATAGGAAATACAAACTTATCCACCCGAACTAACACATCTTTCACTATCTCCTCATGTATTAAAGTTGTTTGGTCTGCCAGCTGCAACGATATTGGCACCAACCTTATCTCTCCAATCTCCCTCTCAAGTTTCTTGTAAATAGATAGAGGCATTAAGTTAATTGAGGCACCAGAATCACATAAAGATTTATCAAAATTAATAGAGCCTAAAGAGCAAGGTATAGTAAAACTCCCTAGATCTCCATACTTTTGTGAGAGTTTGTTTTGCAATATCACACTACAATGCTTTGTGAGCTTGACCATTGAGGTCTCTTCTATCTTCCTCTTCTTTGTTAGGATCTCCTTCAAGAATTTGGCATAAGCTGGCATTTGAAAAAGCACTTCTGTGAATGGAAAATTTACATTAATCTATTTCACCATATCCAGAAATCTCTCAAATTGCTTGTCCATCTTTTCTCTATATAGCTTTTGAGAAAAAGGTAGAGCAGGCATATGCTCGCTCTCATTAGATTAATCCCTTCTCGAAGTTTCCTCCTCCTTTTTGTCAGCTACCTTCTTGCCTTTCTTCTTCTTATCAATATCATTCTTCAGTTGCTCCCCATTTTCCTTTTCAAGTACCACCTCTTTTTGGATTGGAGTGGTATCTTTCAATACTTGCCCGCTTCTCAAGGTCATAACATTCACCGTTTCGTTGGGATTTCTCTCAGTATCAGATGGCAGAGTACCCGGGACTCTCTCAGATAATATTGTTACAATCTATCCCACTTGTCTCTCTAAGTTTTGAAAACCAATTCCCAATTCTTTGATAGCTGCCCCGTGAGCGTCCAACCTCTCATCTGTCTTGATAATGAAGGCCTTCATTAGATCTTCTAGACCAGGCTGATTGGACTGTTGAGGATGAAATTGATGCCTCTGCTGATTTTGGAAGTCTGGAGCTCCTTGTCCCTGAGGTCTAGAGTTATTTTGTTTCCACGCATTTGCAGTACCTCCAGGTGAACTCCATGAAAAACCGGGGTGCCTCCGATCCATTGCATTATAATTTCCCACAACATTCACTTACTTAGTTGAGGTTTGACACTTTTGAATAGGGTGTCCTCTTCCACATATATCATAAGCTGCATGAGGCTCACTTTATATTGTAGCTAAGGCCAGCTTCCGTATTTCTTTAGCCATAGCATCAAGTTGTACCTGCACATATGTGTTAGTATCAACCTAGTGAACACCCGTCGATCTTCTTCTTTTAGCACTCTCAAAAGGCCACTGATTTGCATCTTCAGAAAACTCATCAAGAATTGTGACTATCTTCTCTAGAGTCTTCTTCATCAAAGGGCATCCAACTGCATTGCTCAATGTTCTACATGTGGCCGGTGTCAATCCATCCCAAAAGTTCTAGAGTTGCATCCAGAGTTGAATTCCTCTATGTTGACACTTTCTGACTATTTTCTGAAACCTCTCCCAAGCTTCAAACACAGTCTCAGTATCTTTCTCGCAGAAGTTATGGTTTTCTCTTTTAAACTTTCCCGTCTTAGCGGATGAGAAATATTTATCAAGAAATTTTCTGGTCATCTCATCGCATGTTCAAATCGATCCATTAGGTCCATGTGCCTAGCTCATGCTGTACAGCTCTCCAAAAATGCGATATGAACTTCGTACCCCGGTTAGTGATGATGGATACAGGCACGCCATAAAGTCCTACAATCTCGCATATATAGATCTGAGCCAGCTGCTCTGAATATTAGGTAGTCACTACCGGAATAAAACGAGCCAACTTGGTCAACCTGTCCACAATCACCCATACTGCATCAAATTTCTTCTGAGTCTGTGGGAGCCCAACAACGAAGTCCATGGTAACACGCTCCCATTTCACCGTATGATGCTCATACTTCACCGGCTGGTAATTTAGGCACCGAGCTACATACTCCACTACGTCTTTCTTCATTCTCTTTCACTAATAGTGCTGCCTCAAATCCTAATACATCTTAGCGATACCCGGATGAATGAAGTACCGCAAACGGTGGGCCTCCTAAAGAGTCAACTCACGCAACCCATCCACATTGGGCACAAATAATCGGCCTTGCATCTGCAACACACCATCATCTCCGATAGAAACCTCCTTGGCATCGCTATATTGAGCCATCTCCTTGAGGACAAGCAAATGGGTGTCGTCATACTGATGCTCTCTGATGCGGTCATATAAAGAAGACCGAGAAACCATGCAAGCAAGAACGCGACTGGGCTACGAAATATCCAATATGACAAACTTGTTGGGCAAGGCTTGAACATCCAATGCTAATGAGCTCTCCGCTATCAGTAGATATGCTAAACTGCCCAAACTCTCCGCCTTTCAACTCAAGGCATCAGCCACTACGTTGGCCTTCCCGGGATGACATAGAATGGTGATATCATAGTCTTTAATCAACTCTAGCCATCTCCGCTGTAACAAGTTAAGATCCTTCTGTTTGAACAGATGTTGTAGACTCCGGGGGTCGGTAAAGACCTCACAAGAGACATCGTACAAATAATGTTGCCAGATCTTCAATGCATGGACAATAGCTGCTAATTCCAAGTCGTGGACTGGATAATTCTTCTCATGGGTCTTCAACTGTCGAGACACATAGGCAATCACCCTACCGTCTTGCATCAACACCGTGCCAAGGCCAACACGTGACGCATGACAATTCACAGTACAAGAGCCCGAAACCGTAGGCAACACTAATAGTAGGGATATAGTCAAAGAATTCTTGAGCTTTTGAAAGCTCGCCTCACACTCCTCAGACAATCTGAAAGGAGCAACCTTCTGGGTCAATCTAGTCATAGGTGCAGCAATAGATGTGAAACCCTCTATGAAACAGCGATAATACCCGGCCAAACCAAGAAAACTCCGAATCGCATTAACTGAAGACGGTCTGGGCCAACTCTGCACTGCTTCAATTTTCTTTGAATCTAACTTGATCCCCTCGCTCGACAACACATGACCCAAAAATGCCACCGAATCAAGACAGATATCACAGTTTGAGAATCTTGCATACAACTTCTTCTCTCTCAAGGTCTGGAGCATGATCCTCATGTGCTGCTCATGATCTTCCCGGCTATTTGCTTGTGTATTATTTGATCCCTTTAGAGACTCACCATGACAAAACCAAGTATCATATTATGGCATAATACCATTAATCACAAGATGATCATATACTGTAGCCCGGTTTAGTTGATGGATAAGCACACACTCCGTACAAGGACATTCAATTTGTTCTCCATCTTGTTTTTCAGAAAGGTCATGGTTTATAAACTCATCTACTCCATCCAAATATTCTTTACTAACTTTATCACAATGCATCCAACTTTTATTTCTAGGATTGTCCATGACATTCAAGATATTCATTTTTGTTCTATAATTACTACAAGAGCTAAAACTTAATTAGTAAAAAGAGGGAATTAATAAAAAATGTAGTTCAAATAAAATAACCATCCTATTAGTAGGTAATTCCATAGCTCAAAGATATCATTTTAACAATTAAAACTATCAAACAGAAATTCATTAAAACTATCATTTTAATAATTGAAACTATCAAACAGTTATACTATCTCTAATTTCTTCTATGGTTTTCATATATTGGTTCATAAAATTTTTAAGAATAGAATTATTAAACTTATAAATTATACTTATTCCTTGGTTTTCATATATTGGTTCGTAAATTTTTTAAAAATAGAATTATTAAATTTAAAAATTATACTTATTCACGATAAGTGGTCATCTGCTTATGATGTTAGGACTATACTTATTTCAAATTCCGATAACACTGAATGGAAAATAAAAGATTCACCAAGCCCTCTCACCACCTTAAATATCCTTTGCAAGTCAAGGAAACCAAGAAAAATAGACATATGAAGTATTGAAGGTTGTAGAGGAAGAACAATGCTTGGACCATCAAGAAAAAGGAAATGGGATAGGTTGAAAGCACAGTGCTACGACAATAAATTTATTAACATGTCATAGTAGTGTCCTTACCGGATCTTTTTTTATTTATGAAGAGTGTCTTTACCGGATTTATGCTAATTTGCCTTTTACTACAACCAAATAACGTTTTATGAACAAATTATTGACAAAGGACAAACAATCTATATATATATATATAATTGATGGCCCTAGGCCCGGTTAAGTGGCATTTCTTAATACCAGGAATTACATTTATCTCATTTCTCATTTTTTCCACCACTTTTCCATTTTTTGCCTATTTTTTCCACTTAATGTGCTTAGCATTTTTTACTCTCTTTTTTTCCACCAACAGTCGCTTCAATACTTCTACTCGCATTAATAAAAGTAACTGCTACTTTGTTTTTCTATTTCATTTATTACTTATTCATTTATTATTATTTATGTTCTCCTAATATGACAATTAATACCTCACCAGTCGTGTTCTTCCAAAAACGGCTGCTACAGTTGCAATTTAAAGGATTCGCGACTATTGCAACAATTAATAAAAATAACTGCTACTTTGAAAGGATATACGGCAGTTAATAAAATCCAATTCATAAAGCTTTACAGCAGTGAATACTGTGTACTCTCAAACAAAATCTAAAGTAGCTAATGGGAAGGTCTAATAGGAAGGTCTATAAGGCTCTATTGAATATCGTCATTTTCTTCCCCTCCCTAAAATAAATATGTGATTGTTTAATTTAATCTATTGTTCTCTTGATTCATTAGGGTTGGATATGGTGAGATGTCAATTACTTTTTTTAACATACCTTTGTTTCATTAAATGGGAATAGTATATGATATTTGATATTATTCTGTTTTGTTTGATATTTGAACTTTGCATACATGTGTTTATGTAAATGTGACAAGTATTTGATGTTTGATGCTTTTTATAGTACCTTAGAACACCATCATTTTATGGCGGTGAGGAGAGGAGCTACAACATATTTCTTGATGAGTACATCTACCGAGGAGAACAAGAAGCCACATGGTCAAATCCTAAGAGCTTTGGCAGGGATTGAAAATATTGAGTTTGAAGATTTTATTCATCTACTGCAGGTACTTCGTTTTTCTTTTATATATACATATTAAATTCTTGATCTCTTTGATGGCACATATTGTTAGTGCTGTTGAAAAATAAAATATATTACAGTTTCTTCATTGAATTTATATACTATGGTGACCATTTTAAAATGTAAGAGCATTGTATAGCAAGACAAAGAAAATAAGCCTGCAAATTTACAGAAAATCTGGAAGAATAAAATACTTTCGCCTATCAAATGGAAAGAGGAGCGGAACGCCAATTAGAACCAAGAGAAAAAGATAAAGGAGAGAAAGGAAAAGAAAATGGGGAGAAAGAAAAGAAGAAAAAGAAAAATAAGGAAAGAAAACGGGGAGGGGGGGGGGAGAGAAGGAACGAAAATGTATGGTATAAAATATTTCCTCATCAATTTCTCTATCTTTTTTTCACAACTTCCCTCAAAAAATCCTTCAGTCAGAGTTTATTAGTATATTCACCAATGTCGTCTTCTTTTCAATTACTCACGATTTTATCACTTCTTTCACTTTCATTTTAAACCAATTCACATAGCTTGACATGCGGCAATTCATCAAGCCAATACAGGCAAGGCTTTAATTTTCATAAAGCGATGAGCGAGTCAACTATCCAGAATTATTTTTAATATTTTCATGCGAGATTAAATATGCTGAGACTCGACAATATCAGTAGGTCAACTTTTTGGACTATTTTCTGTAATTTATATTTGAGTTTGTATATTTATATTTGACATTTTTTTCTGAAAAATAAATGGTTACGAAAGCAATAAAGAAAATAAGAAAAAAAAGGGGTAAAAGATGAGAAATAGGTATAGCATCACGTATATACGTTTATGTTATTAAGAAAAAGGATTAACTATCTAACAATAAAACCCCAATAAGAAAAAGCTAGAAAAAATATAAGATCGATAATAATAAAATTGATTAGAACTTGAACTCTAATACATTTAGATTCGATGACTAATATAATTTTAATATTCAAATATTAAAAAAATTATTTAAGTCCTTTATTAATCGCGCGAAGCGCGAGTAAATTCACTAGTATACATAGAAAAGTGAAGCCTCAGAAGCCCATTCAATGCGTCAAACCTCCTTTTCATGTCTGAAAGATTACAGAAACACATGTTCGAGTGTTTCAAATACTTTTTGTGTAAATGAATCTCTCCTTTGCATGAATTTAAAGGGAACGGAGTGGATATGTTTCAGTCCTAAGCATGCCAAGCAAAATGAACTGATTCATTCCTTGGCATGAATCTCTTTAAATACTTTTCTGATGGGTCCAACTTCTTTCTTCACTTCACAAATAATTTATTCTTTCGATAATTTTTCTTAACTTCACTGTTTTGCCACCGTCATTGTGAAAAACGAAGTATAGATTGTTAGATTCATTGAAAAACATTATGATTAGTAAAACCAACAACCTAGCGCAGAGAAACAGTTAGAGCAAAATGATCAAATCAGTCAAACTGAGCATACGCTTATTTCATACAGAGGCATCAGATTTATGAAAATCAGAAAAGCTCGTATCAATTAACAAAAATAAAAAATAGTATATGTGTCGACTAGTGGATTCATATCTCGACTAGTGGTAGATTTAATGAAAACATCAATATACATCGACGACACTTCGAAAAATATCTAAATAGTCACAAGAATAACAGTAGTCTTCGAAAACATACAGAGGAACCAATTCTAACACAGTAGAGGAACAAAGGAGGAATAAACTCAACCAATCGCACGTCAATTTAATAGCATCAGTTATCACAAACGACTTAGCATATGCCGAAAAACTATACTTTCACAAATCTCAAAACGCAATAGTTGGATATCAAAAGTTACACATTTGTACCTGGTAAGCAAATTTTTTTTGCCGATAAAGACAAGAAAGTGAAGGAGAAGAATGATTTCTGCAACAATCTTTAACCTACACGAAAAGAGAAGTTGGATACGAACGAAAGGGAGAATACTGACGATGAAGATTGAGCATAAACGAGCAGCACCAATTCAAACTCAATTGTAAATAGTACTTGCTGGCTAAGAGAAGTTATACCTAGGGAAGAAGAGGATTTATCTCTGGAAAAAGATGACCGAGACCTGATCGATGTAGGCTAGTAGAGGAGTTGTCGTTTGATGTAGGTTGGGGCGCGATTCTGTATCCGTTCAATGAAGGGAATAGGTTTTCCTATTATTTTCTAATTGGAGAGAATAATTCATTATTGTCCAAAACAATTGGAGGGAAAGATTATTATTTTTCAGGTGTGGAGGAAAAGTTAAAATAATAAAAAAATAATATTAATTAGTGATTTTTAGTGGCAATTTTATTTTATTATCGGTAAAAGGATATTTTTACCGGCTAATGGTCATGTGCCGCTAATATTTCAGCTTAAATAATCTATTAGCGGCAATTGCCTTATTGCCCAAAATAATTGCCGTCAAAGGCCCTTTTTGTAGTAGTGTCCAAGATTTCGTCAATAAACACAATGATAAATGAATCAAGATATGGCTGGAATACACTGTTCATCAAGTGCATAAATATTGCTGGGGCATTGGTCAGCCCAAATGACATCACAAGGAACTCGTAGTGACCTTATCGAGTCATAAAGGTTATCTTAGGAATATCCGGATCCCGAATCTTTAGCTAATGATAACCTGACCGCAAATAAGTCTTTTAGAACACGCTCACACACTGTAGCTGATCAAATAAGTCATCAATGCGTGGCAATGGATACTTATTCTTCACTGTAACCTTGTTAAACTACCGATAATCAATACAAATATGCATAGAACCATCCTTCTTCTTCACAAACAAGACAAGATAACCCCAAGGCGGCACACTAGGACGAATGAAACCCTTATCAAGCAACTCTTACAACTTCTCCTTTAACTCCTTCAACTCTGGTGGGGCCATATAATATGGTGGGATAGAAATGGGCTGAGTGCCCGGCAACAAGTCAATACCAAAATCGATATCCCTATAGGGCAGCATGCCCGGAAGATCCGCTGGAAATACCTCTGGAAAGTCTCTCACAACCGGAATTGACTCAACGGTAGGAGTATCAATAATGACATCTCTCACAAAGGCCAGATAAGCATCACACCCTTTCTCAACCATCCGCTGGGCCTTAAGAAATGACACAACCCTGCTAGGAACATTATCCAATGCACTCATCCACTCTAACCGTTGCAAACCTGGCATAGCCAATGTCATAGTCTTGGCGTGAAAATCTAGAATAGTATGATATGGTGACAACAAGTCATTCCCAAGATAACATCAAAGTCTACCATACTAAGAAACAATAGTTCAACTCTGGTCTCACAACCACCAATAACAACTAAACTCGATCGATACACACGTTCCACAATAATAGAATCTCCCAAAGGTATGGACACATAAATAAGAGAACTCAAAGAATCATGTGATATATCCAAATATGAAGAAAAGTAAGATGACACATATGAATAAGTGGATCTCGGATCAAATAAGAATGATGCATCTCTATGGCAAATCGGAACTATACCTATAATGACTGTGTCTGAAGCAACAACCTCCGTCCTGCCCCGAAAATCATAGAATGTCATGCCCCGACCTCGTGGAGCGTGATCGACGCTCAGCCGAGAAACCCTGTTAAGCAAGCCTACTAGATGCCTTCTACCCAACCTTGTCGATTAACAATATAAGAATCAGTACAAGAGATAGACATGATTAGTGTTCCACTTTCTTTTCCCATTATTCCAAAGAGGTTCATTTATGGTTTTCAAAATATTACTAGTTTATAGATATGATGAACAACATGTTTTCCAAATACCAACACTTTTAGTTTAATTCCCAACACCAAATACCACCCACACTATGTCTACGGAGCCTCTAAGTACAATCGGAGAGTAATGTGGAAGTGCCGGTAATAAGGACCCGGCTATACCTCAAAAAATAAAGTACAACATCAAGTGACATTAGGCCCGGAGTAGAGTAGGGCTCACCAAAACCTGCTGAATAGAAAGTGACTGCTAACGAGGACCAAAGTTGCCCGCTGCTGAATCACCTGCATCCATTGAAGATGCAGCGCCCCTAGCAAAAAGGACATTAGTACACGTGGAATAGTACTAGTATGTAAATCTAAATGTCCTCTTTCGAAATAGAATGCCAATATTGGAAGGGGAAACACCATGGAAGAAACAAGTAAGAATTAATGATATCCAAATGCCAAGTTAAAACATAACAATTTTCAAAAGTACGAAAATAATATATATTTTTGGTTGGGAGATCATTAGCACCGATATACCACCATGTTTTTAGCATGGAGTCTGATCACGTCCGATCAGCTAGGCCTTCTCCCCACGGATAATCTGGTTTGACATGTAATGTGAAAAAAAAGGTGTTACAAAGAGTAGTACCACCATATGCGCAACGTGGCGTCCGATCTCCACCCGATCGGCTAGGCCGCCTTCCCACATATGCCGTGTGGGTTGACTTTCCAATTCACATCTAATATAAATCTCATCCCAATTAGAATAATCACAATCACATCAATATTTCAATCTCATCCCAAATAAGGGGAATAATCACAATCCACCCCTACACCAACACGTTTAGTTTCGGGTGCGGGCCTTAAGACCCACCCTTCCTCGGTTTGCTAATGATACTACCAAATATATATATTTTTTTTGCACACAGGGAAAAAAAGTACAAATATATTTTTATATTCACCTAATTATCTTTCACACTATAAATAGCCTCGTTAGTAACTTCAACCATTCACAACATCATTATTATTTCATTGGCCCTCTTGGCCATACTCATGATTCTTCTTTCATAGCCCGGTGGCCGTATTTCACATTTCACGCTTTCATTTCCTTACTTTCAAGGATCATCATCATACACATCAACATATAGAATATTACGGAAATCACAACTTTAAGTTCATTAGTAATGAAGGCTTTAAACACATTAGATCCCTTTTCAAAGTATGGAGTACAATGACTTGTAATCACAACACAAGAAAAAAACCCTAAGCGAGTAATACACCGTATCTTTTTAAATACTTCTTCACAAAAAGGGAACACGCAATTTCAACTCTTGTGTACGTAAGAACTCAAATCACATTGGAAATTTTTACAAAGGTGGTCATATTGATTTACGATTTAAACACGACTTCAAATCAAATGCACTACCTACAACAACCATGGCCACGTTTTATATCTCACTTTAGTTCTTTCACTTTCAATAGTATTTTTAGGTCATCAATAGTAAGAGAATTTGGGATTAAGGCCTTAAGCATGAATATGAACAATAGGGGTCTTCGGCGCACTGAGTTTTTTTTCACTATTAGGCATAACAACTTGCAATTAAAATCATGATTGAAATCATAATATTCCGACACATGGGTCACATTTGAATACATTCCCAAAGGAGAGCACAATACGATAAGAGAATTCAGTATAATTTCTGGTACACATCTTTCAATACAAGTTTATTTGGAATAGTAACATTTGTACGGATAACTCGGAACATGTGACTTAGAAACTTGGCCCAACCATACTTGAAACTTACGGGAACATCATGGCATTCTATTCCAAGAGAGAATTTTCGCCAACATACCTTGTTTGAGCTTTCCTTAAGTTACAACAATGCCCCAACACTTCTAGCAATATTAATCTATAGGAAGATTGCAAAAATCGGTTAATAATTAGGAGGATTCCCATGGTGTAACTCTCTTAGGAATTTTGTCAAACACATAGTATGCAAAATAAACTACAAAGTTCTACAATGGTAATCCCTTCCTCGCACAACCAATTTCAACAAGAAACTACCCAAAATAGTTCATTAACCCCACATACTACAAGCTATTGTCATATGCATGTCCTATTTCCGATCCCACAATATACTTAGACCCTAAAATAACTTGCATAGGTGGTATAGGATGGGAACTTACCCGGATAAATGGTGGTCTAGTGAGTGGCTTCCTAGATTCTTGAAGATTGGTGCAAGAATGGGTGCTTAGAATGCTAGGCCTTCCCCTTCTCTCTCTAAAATAGTCTTACCTGTCTCTAAATTTAGCATACATTCGCTTCAAAATGAGCCCCAAACGCTATTTATCAAAATAGAGTTGTGTTATAAAAATAGGAAAATGGACCCTCCGAACTCAGGACCGAGGTTGTAGAATGGATCGCATAACAGATATGCGGCACACAAAGCGATGCCAAGAACTAGGCTGGTTTGGACCGGTCTGTGACAGGTCTGCGGTCCGCAGACCACTTGTGCTGCCATAGAATGGACCGCAGAATCATCCAACAAAATTCTTCATGCCAAATCTACGATGGAAAATGCAGACCACGAAATGGATATGCGATCGCAGAATGGACCGCAAAACGACCTTCAAAATTCAACCATTTTTCTGCTCAACTCTGCGATGGGTATGCTGCCCGCAGAATGGATTTGCGGTCATGAATCTGACCGCATAACTGGCCCTTCAGCAAAAGTTTTCCACCAATACCTTGATGCATTCTTCAACAAAAAGTTCGTACTGATCCGTACACATCACCCTACCTCGACACAACAAAACTTGAATCCCTTAGCAAAATTTTATGGGGCCTTACGTCTTCCCCCACTTAGGATTATTCGTCCTTGAATGAGGAGTAGAGTCCTCCCAGAACACTCAACATAATTCATTTCTCCTTTTACACAGCATAAGCCCCCAATTTGACTAACTCCCAAATTTTTCAGAACTTTCGCCGAAGTCTCCCTCTGTAATTGGGCCTATCCATCTGCCAGAGAACCACCAAAATAACTCCTAACAACATGTCCACAACTCAACAAAGCATCACAATATATATTAATAACACTAACATCAACATTAAGGGCATTACATTAACAGAAGTGGTATCTTGACATGAACTGTACACATTTAAATCATAACACATAGAAAGTACATTTTGAACCACAACCATTTGGCTCTACAAACAAGTGAGAATATTTCCTTTCCACAACACTTTCGTCCTTCGAGGTGATCTCCTCGACTCACAGACATAGCCATAGCACCTGGCGGAGGCAATCTCAACTTCCGGAGTTATCTAGCAAGGATGACAATTAGGGATCTCCCACAAGACAATTATCTATTAACTTTACCTTCAATATCTTCCACCTGAATGATAGACAAAGGACTTCCAACTACCTTCCTTGACATAGATACATGAAACATCGGGTGCATATAGGACCACGATGGGGAAATATCGTACTCATAGCTTGGCCTAATTATTTCAAGATTCCATAAGGCCCAAATGTGCGCTACACCTACTTTAACTTTATTAACAATTCACATAATATCTTCATGGAGAAAATCTTGAGAATAATCTGTTCACTTTCTTCAACTCTAAATCTCTATGTCGGACACCCAAACTAAACCCTTGGCAACCTTCAACCATTATTCTATGATGTTCTAGAATGAATATGACTATAGAGTTCCTACCTAATATGTTAGATCATGTAATGATGCTTCTTCTCTGACATGTTGAACCTACTACTATCGGTAGATCTAATACAAGGAGGAACAACGGGGTTCGAGATTGAGATGGAATTGTTCAGGAATTCATCAATGTGCTGAGTAGGGCTTTACAGGAGGTTATATCTGAAGAGATGGGAAGGTTACTACCAATAGTGCTAACATGATTAATCATTGTGATGACATCATCGATTCGACAAATGGGACATAGAGTTAACTAGTACATATTGATAACGTGGGAACCATGTACATGATCTCGAGATGCAAAACAAATGAGCCATTTTAGACATGTGATATGTGGGAGGCATGATCGGGAGGATAAAGACACTAGCATCAGTTATTCTTGGAAGACTATGAGTTATGAAGGGGGCAGTAACAATTCTTTCATTCCATATGTGCCTTGTTTGGCAATAGTAAGCCTTAAAGGGAAATAGCCAAGTACGTGACACCAGTTGCCTCCTTGAGTGTAGTGAAAGTCAGTTTAGCTCAGAATGAGAAGATTCTTGCACCATAAATATGATAGAGATTTAAAAAATACATAAAGTTGAATTACGCCCTCAACAGTAACTGACACAAGGAATCTATGCCACAAGCCCACGAGGTTAAAAAATAGGTTGATCACTTGTGAGATTATTATTATTCTGATAGCTTACCACTCTCCCGATAGTTGGTCCTATACCAGAGGACTAGAGATACGATTGGATTGACCCTCAAACTAAATATGTTCATGATAGGGGCCTAAAAATCTGAATAATCTAATTTCAACGTTTCACGAGTGGAACCTCATAGCTAGGACATCTTAATATTGGGATAAAATCATGTATTGGTTAGAGAGAATGAATACTTTTCTATGAGCTAGACATGTTTCTGTCATAGTAACTCTCAAGTTGGACTACTAGGCCACTTCATGGGCGACTACAATACTAGGAACAAAGTGATTTACTCACTGAGGCATGATCCAGGTGGACATGAAAGTTATACTGAGATGGGCGAACAATAAATATTCCTATGACGAATTTGTGAGAATCCCAAGTTTCAGATGAGCTTTATGCGTACAAGTTACCCCTTTCAATTTACATGTACACATATAATAGGTGCTGAGATATGCTCTCATATTACTAGACAGTGAAAAGGGTTTATGACAATGCTCACAAAGGGAGTAAAATGACTGTTCTACCTATATGAGTCACATGCAGAGGAGAGAGATAGTGGCTCAAGAAGGATATCGACACTAGGCTGCTATACATTGGATTTGATACCACATAGGTAAACTTTATGATGGTGCATACATAATCACAAGTGAGCAGACGTTATCCATTTGAATCAGAAGGTTCTATAAGAAATTCATCAGGTAAAGTCCCTTGCTGAGAATTTAGGAAAGCAAGTGGAAAGTATTAGCCTAGGGTTATAACTCAATTCAAAGAAATCATTACAAAACTCAATTCCTCAAGAGGTTGTAAGTAAGATAATGGTGATAAGAGGCTTCACAAATGATACGTCTCGTTCAAAGAGTAGATATAGAGACCAGCTCATAAAGCTGCTCCAGTTCTATCCCAAATTCCTTAGCAACATAAGGAATGACATATGACAAAGTGGAACCGAGATCAATAAGAGCATATACATCATGAGATTGGACAGTCAATAGACCTTTAACCACATCTAGAGAAGCCTCTAACTTTTTGACGCCCCCTCATAACATAAAACTTGTTGGGCTCTCCCGAGCTCTTGATACCACCCCTAGTTGCTCCACGCCCTACGGGCGCTATAGTGCCTCGAGCTGGGGGAGGCACTGTGGATGTAGTAGCAGTAGAATTGGCTGGCTGTGCCGCATCCCTGGCCATACTCTGGCGAGAGGAAGGACAATCTCTCTGAATGTGACCCCTCAAACCACACTCGTAGCATACATTGGTACCATAGTGAAATACTCCCGAATGAGATCTCCCATACTTCACACAACGGGGATGAGGTCCGCTAAACTGACTCGCCCCACTGACCTGATACTCACCCTTTTTGCATACATCATAAGCATCCCCCTTATCCTTCCTCCAGGCCTCCGATGCGTGAGTAACAAACCCTGTACTGGTTTGCCGTGTGGTCCTTTGGAATTTCCCAACACCACCCTTAACATGCTGCTAAGCATACTCACAACATGACGCCAAATGTTTCTTCCCTCATATCGGGCAGACCGGGATGGGTGTACCCACTCTAGGGTATTTGTTCTTCTTGTCCCCTATTTCCGCATCCATAACGTATTTCAAGAGTCATCCAACATGTTCCCAGGTGACCCTCCTTACAAATCAAACAATATGGTTCATTAGTACCAACAACCCTATTTTGTTTCTTAGATGCTCTCACCACACGATCAGGTGGTGCAGTGACATTGGTAGGAACAAGGACACTTTCCTTAGTAACAAGTTCTTCCAATCCCTCCACGACTTGACGCATCCTCCCAACGAACTCTTGTACAATTTCCCCCAGATTCAATGGCGGGGTCATTCCCTCATCGCTGCTTCGAACTCGTGAATTACTCATCTGGAAAATGAGATATAACGAGGAAATTAGCTCCCTATCTTGGGCTTTATCGCACAATTTGGAGTATCAAAGAAGTGTGAAATTCCAAAATGTCCAAGCAGCCTCCCCATTATAGATGTGGTTGACAACACACCGATAAGAAGGACTCTACTAGACACGGCTCCGAGACATCCCATGACACTTTAAAACCTTAGGCTCTGATACCAAGTTTGTCACGCCCCGATCTCGGGGAGAGTGACCGGCGCTAAACCGAGATACCCCCGGTTAAGCAAGCCTACTAGATGCCTTTTACCCAACCTTGTCCATTAAATAAATAGGAATCAGTACAAGATATAGACATGAGAAGAGTCAAGTGTTCCATATTATTTTCCCATTATTCAAAAGAGGTTCATTTATGATTTCCAAAATATTACCAGTTTATAGATATGATGAACAACATGTCTACCAAATACCAACACTTTTAGTTTTATTATCAATACCAAATACCACCCATACTATATCTACGGAGCCTCTAAGTACAATCGAAGAGTAATATGGAAGTGCCGGCGACATGGCCCTGGCTATACCTCAAAACACAAAGTACAACATCAAGTGACATCGGGCCTGGAGTAGAGCAAGGCTCACCAAAACCTGTTGAATAAAGAGTGACTGCTAACAAGGACCAAAGCTGCCCACTAGTGAACCACCTGCATCCATTGAAGATGCAACGCCCTCGACAAAAAGGGACGTTAGTACATGTGGAATAGTACTAGTATGTAAAGCTAAATGTCCTCTTTCGAAATAGAACACCAATATCAGAAAGGGAAACACCATGGAAGCAACAAATAACAATCAATGATATCCAAATGCCAAGTTAAAACATATAAATTTTCAAAAATACGAAAATAATATATATTTTTGGTTGGGAGATTATTAGAACCGATATACCACCGTATTTTTAGCACGGAGTCCGATCACACCCGATCGGCTAGGCCATATCCCCACGGATAATCTGATTTGACATGTAATGTAAAAAAAGGTGTTACCAAGAGTAGTACCACCATGTGCGCAACGTGGCGTCCGATCTCCACCCGATCGGATAGGCCGCCTTCCCACATATGCCGTGTGGGTTGACTTTCCAATTCACATCTAATATAAATCTCATCCCAATTAGAATAATCGCAATCACATCAATATTTCAATCTCATCCCAAATAAGGGAAATAATCACAATCCACCCCTACACCAGCACGTTTAGTTTAGGGTGTGGGCCTTAAGACCCACCCTTCCTCAGTTTGCTAATGATACTACCAAATGCATTTTTTTTTTGTTTTGCAAACAGGGAAACAAAAGTACAAATATATTTTTATAATTACCTAATTATCTTTGACACTATAAATAGCCTCTTTAGTAACTTCAACCATTCACAACATCATTATTATTTCATTGACTCCCTTGGCCGTACTTATGATTCTTCTTTCATGGCACGGTGGCTGTATTTCACATTTCACACTTTTATTTATATATTTTCAAGGATCATCAACATAAACATTAACATATAGAATATTCCAGAAATCACAACTTTAAGTTCATTAGTAATGAAGGCTTTAAACACATTAGATCCCTTTTCAAAGTATGGAGCACAATGACTAGTAATCACAACACAAGAAAAAAAATCATAAGCTAGTAATACACTGTATCTTTTTATATACTTCTTCACAAAAAGGGCAACACACAATTTCAAATCTTGAGTAAGTAAGAACTCAAATCACATTGGAAATATTTATAAAGGTGGGCATGGTGATTTACGATTTAAATACGACTTCAAATCAAATGCACTAGCTACAACAACCATGACCACGTTTTATATCTCACTTTAGTTCTTTCACTTTCAAACATATTTATAGGTCATCAACAGTAAGAGCATTTGGGATTAAGGCCTTAAGCACGAATATGAGTAATAGGGGTCTTCGGCGCATTGAGTTTTCTTTCACTATTGGGCATAATAACATGCAATTGAAATCATGATTGAAATCATAATATTTAGAAACATGGGTCACATTTGAATACATTTCCGAAGGAGAGCACAATACGATAGGATCATTCGGTACACATTTCTAGTACATATCTTTCAACACAAGTTTATTTGGAATAATAACATTTGTACAGGATAACTCGAAACATAAAAATTAGGAACTTGGGCCAACCATACTTGAAACCTACGGGAACATCATGGAATTCGATTCCAAGAGAGATTTTTAGCCAACATACCTTGTTTTAGCTTTCCTTAAGTTACAACAACGCCCCGAAGTCTATTTATCAAAATATCGTCGGGTTATAAAAATAGGAAAATGGACCCTCCGAACTCAAGTCTGCAGTCGCAGAATGGACCGCATAATAGATATGCGGCTCGCAAAAGGGGCCGCAAAAATGATGCCAAGAACTAGGCTCTGGACCGGTATGTGGTCCGCAGACTACTTATGCGGCCGCAAAATGGACCGCAGAATCATCCAACAAAATCCGTCATGCCAAATCTATGATGGAAAATGCAAGCTGCGAAATGGATAAGCAATCGTAGAATGAACCGCAAACGACCTTAAAAATTCAACAATTTTTCTGCTCAACTCTGCGACGGGTATGCGGCCCGCAAAATGGATCTGCGATCGCAAATCTTACCACATAACTAGCCCTTTAGCAAAACATTTCCATCAATACCTCGATGCATTCTTCAACCCAAAACTTGAATCCCTTATCGAAATTTTACGTGGCCTTCCATCCTTTCTGCCCTGACCTCCCCCTCTAGGGCGACCTCTTCCCGCCCGTCCCTTACCCCTAGCTGGCTGTGCAAATGGAGCGGCAACTGGGGCAACAATAATGGCCTGAGAAGTCTGTTGACCTGACTGAGTCCAGGGAGCCTAAGTAGTCTGTGGAGGTGCACCCCTCCAGAGTCTGGGGCAGTCTCTAACCATATGGTGGGTATCACCACACTCAAACCAAGCTCTCGTTGGGCATGGTTGCTGGGACTGGCTTGGGCCTGTTCGGCTGGACTGACCGTTGAAGGCACCCCATGCAGGAGGTGCACTAGAAAGTGGCTAAGGAAAGTGTGCAACTTGAGACCTCGGTATAACCGAAGCACCACTAGAAGCTGGAAGTACTGAGTGAACTGTGCGGATCAAATAACCTCTACCATGACGGGCTATAGCTGCAGCGTGGCCAGCATTAAATCCTCCAGTACCTCGAGGCAACTTGGCCTCCCTGTCCTCTCTCCCATTGTGCCGCATACCTTATAACCTCTGTGCAATCTCTACCACCTGCTGACATGGGGTATATGTCTCTAACTCTCAAGCCATGCTGAATCTAATACCATATTTGAGCCCCTCAATAAATTGACGAACTCTCTCTCTAACTGTGGAGACCAAAGTAGGTGCATGTCTAGACAAATCACTGAATCAGACATCATACTCCGACATTGTAACTCCTCAAACTATGTGCGCCATCTATCTCTAAGGGTCTGAGGAACAAACTCTCTCAAGAACAACTCTAAAAAATGAGTCCATGTAAGTGAAGCTGCATCGGCTGGGTTACCCTCCTAATAAACCCACCACTACTGATACGCTACTCCTGATAGCTGGAATGTAGTAAAAGCAACTCCACTTGTCTCCATAATACCCATAGTGCGGATAATACAGTAGCACTTCTCTAGAAAACCATGTGCATCCTCTTAAGCTAAACCACTGAAAGTAGGAGGGTGATACTTCTTGAACTTCTCAAGTCTAAGATCCTCCTCCTCATATGTTGCTGCCCTAACCACGGGCTGAACCGGAACAACAAGTTGTACTGGAATAACCTCTGGAACCTAATCAACATAGACCTGTTGCTCTGGGGTATGGGCCGCGGGAGTCTGAGCTCTCCCTAGCTTGGGATGTGGGTGGTACAAGTGGAATCAACCCCGCTTGAGCTAAGGTACCAAACATGCTCAAGAACTGTGCGATGGTCTCGTAAAGTGCAGGGGTGGAAACATGCGCCTCGGGTGCCTGCCCCCAACTGGATCTACTGTTGGCTCCTCTGTCGCAGCTCAAGCAGGTGCTCTGGCTGCACCACATGCCCCTCCACGACCTCTCGTGTCTCTATCAGGGGGCGCGGGTGTCTGATCATCGGATCCAACAGTGCGTGTCCTCACTATTTGTGAGAGAATAGAAGGTCAAAGATTTAGTTTTCGAAGTCAACCAATTCGCACGATAAGGAATCAAAGAAGTGAAGTTTTCCTAACAGTTCCGTAGCCTCTCAAAGATAAGTAGATGTCTGCGTACTGATTGGCAAGACTCTACTAAACCTTCTTAGGACTCGTAACACCTATGAACCTATAGCTCTGATATCAACATGTCACAACCCCAACTTCCTTCCGTAGGATGTCGTGATGGAACCTAGTCTCTAAAACTAGGTAAGCCTAACAATTAATATTAACTTGACAGAAATAATTAACAGAAATACTAAATATGGACAATGAAACTCGTATAATCTCCCGAAATAGAATCTCAATAAGACACTTCCCAAAACCGGTAGAACTAAGTCATAAGCTCTACAGAGTAATACTGAGATGTCTACTACATCACTGTCTGAATGAAAAAATAACAAGAAGTAAAGATAAGGGACGGTGACTCCGAGGCCTGTCCATGCCAAGTAGGTATATCTTGAAGTCTCCGGATAGCAGCTAACAATCGATCACTATCATCCGGCACGAGCAGATATACCTAGATTTGCACAAAAAGATGTACAACATCATAATATGAGTATACCACAATGGTACCCAACAATTATCAAGCCTAACCTCGGTAAATTAGTGACGAGGCCAGGTCAAGACACCTACTAGGATATAAATAAACAGTATGAAAATATAATAAGGATAAATAATGGAAGGCGGAGAAATATTTGATACGAAACTAGTGAATAGCATGAACTAATACCGGAATTGTAAGCATGGAAAAAATATAAAGAAGTCAATTAAAGAGAACCGCAATGATCATATACGGACAATAACTAATAGAACAAGAAAGAACAAAACAACAAGATGTGTTCCCACTAAAACTCTTTGCAACATGAGATAAACAACAAAAATCACAATGAGGTACTGCCTCGTGTACAATAAGAATTGCAACCGAGGTACCGCCTCATATATATATATATCAAGAATCACAACTGAGGTACCTACTCGTATTCACAACTCATAATCTCAATCACAATCTTTCCTTATACAGCCGCGTGAGCCTTATATTTAAATAGTTTTAAAAATATTTTTGCCCGAAATAGCTACACGCACTTTAGCCCATCTTATGATGCCGCGTGCCTTTACATAGTTCGCCTACAAGAAACATGCACATAAGTCCCACCTTATGTCATCATGCACATTAACCCCTAGCCTAATACTGCCGCATGCGCGTCAATATCACATCACAGTAAAAACTCGCACCACAAGTGCCCATATATCACATCTTGCCAATAATCAACAATATCACTGTTTCCACAACAATAGCCCATGGCTCCACCATAACATGTGCAATAATAACAACAATAACAATAAATGTAAAATTGTCCACAAGAAAAATATTTCAACAATAGACAACTTCACCTCAAAGTGATACGGATTTCACAACTTCAACACCATTAACTCAACAATGAGAAAAAAAGAGCTGTAACCACGAACTAAATACAAATAACTAAAAAAAAGAAAAAAAATACAAATAACTCACAATGGAAGAGATAACACGACTTCAAATAAGAATAATAACAATGAAAGAGATAACTTGTACAATGACTTCAAATAATGATAATCAACAATGAAAGAGATAACAGGTATAATGACTTCAAATAATGATAATCAACAATGAAAGAGATAATATGTAACAATAAAATGGGCAACAAGTTCAACTAAAGCATGAGAGCAATTTATCAAGTTGGATGTAGAACAAGTGTTAAACAAGTCATTTAAGGCATGTAAGGATAGACTAACACAAGTAAGAAATGATTGACTATGATAATTTAGAACATGATATGACATTTCAATTAAAGCATGGAAAGAGTCTAAGTAGTCTAAACCGGTCAAATACCATGTACAACCCATGTACCCACTCGTCACCTTGCATACATTGCTTTCACATAGCACAAAAGACACAATCAATCCCAAATCATAAGGGGTAGTTCCCCCCCACACAAAGTTAGGCAAGATACTTACCTCAACTAGGCTAATTTAACTCTAAGAAATAACAACAAATGTAAAATTCTCAACAAGAAAGATATCTCAACAATTGACAACTTCGCCTAAAAGTGATACGACTTTCACAACTTCAACACCATTAACTCAACAATGAGAAAAAAAGAACTCTAACCACGAACTAAATACAAATAACTAAAAAAAAGAAAGAAAATACAAATAACTCACAATGAAAGATATAACACGACTTCAAATACGAATAATAGCAATGAAAGAGATAACTTGTACAATGACTTCAAATAAGAATAATAACAATGAAAGAGATAACTTGTAGACTTCAAATAATGATAATCAACAATGAAAGAGATAACAGGTATAATGACTTCAAATAAGGATAATCAACAATGAAAGAGATAATATGTAACAATAAAATGGGCAACAAGTTCAACTAAAGCATGAGAGGAATTTATCAAGTTGGATGTAGAACAAGTGTTAAACAAGTCATTTAAGGCATGTAAGGATAGACTAACACAAGTAAGAAATGATTGACTATGAGAGTTTAGAACATGATATGACATTTCAATTAAAGCATGGAAAGAGTCTAACTAGTCTAAACCGGTCAAATACCATGTACAACCCATGTACCCACTCGTCACCTTGCATACATTGCTTTCACATAGCACAAAAGACACAATCAATCCCAAATCATAAGGGGTAGTTCCCCCCCACCCCACAAAGTTAGGCAAGGTACATACCTCAACTAGGCTAATTTAACTCTAAAAAATAACAATAAATGTAAAATTTTCAACAAGAAAGATATCTCAACAATTGACAACTTCGCCTCAAAGTGATACGACTTTCACAACTTAAACACCATTACCTCAACAATGAGAAAAAAGAGCAGTAACCACGAACTAAATACAAATAACTAAAAAAAATAAAAAAAATAAAAAAAACTCACAATAGAAGAGATAACACGACTTCAAATAAGAATAATAGCAATGAAAGAGATAACTTGTACAATGACTTCAAATAATGATAATTAACAATGAAAGAGATTACAAGTACAATGACTTTAAATAATGATAATCAACAATGAAAGAGATAACATGTAACAATAAAAGGAGCAACAAGTTCAACTAAAGCATGAGAGCAATTTATCAAGTTGGATGTAGAACAAGTGTTAAACAAATCATTTAAGGCATGTAAGGATAGACTAACACAAGTAAGAAATGATTGACTATGAGAATTCAGAACATGATATGACATTTCAATTAAAGCATGGAAAGAGCCTAAGTAATCTAAACCAGTCAAATACCATGTACAACCCATGTACCCACTCGTCACCTTGCATACATTGCTTTCACATAGCGCAAAAGACACAATAAATCCCAAATCATAAGGGGTAATTCCCCTCACACAAAGTTAGGTAAGATACTTACCTCAACTAGGCTAATTTAACTCTAAGAAATAACAATACATGTAAAATTCTCAACAAGAAAGATATCTCAACAATTGACAACTTCGCCTCAAAGTGATACGACTTTCACAACTTCAACACCATTAACTCAACAATGAGAAAAAAAGAGTTATAACCACGAACTAAATACAAATAACTAAAAAAAAGAAAAAAAATACAAATAACTCACAATAGAAGAGATAACACGACTACAAATAAGAATAATTGCAATGAAAGAGATAACTTGTACAATGACTTCAAATAATTATAATCAACAATGAAAGAGATAACAAGTACAATGATTTCAAATAATGATAATCAACAATGAAAGATATAACACGTATAATGACTTCAAATAATTATAATCAACAATGAAAGAGTTAACATGTAAAAATAAAAGGGGCAACAAGTTGAACTAAAGCATGAGAGCAATTTATCAAGTTGGATGTAGAACAAGTGTTAAACAAGTAATTTAAGGCATGTAAGGATAGACTAACACAAGTAAGAAATGATTGACTATGAGAATTTAGAACATGATATGACATTTCAATTAAAGCATGGAAATAGTCTAAGTAGTCTAAACAGGTCAAATACCATGTACAACCCATGTACCCACTCGTCACCTTGCATCAATTGCTTTCACATAGCAAAAAAGACACAATCAATCCCAAATCCAAAGGGGTAGTTCCCCCCACACAAAGTTAGGCAAGATACTTACCTCAACTAGGCTAATTTAACTCTAAAAAATAACAATAAATGTAAAATTCTCAACAAGAAAGATATCTCAACAATTGACAACTTCTCCTCAAAGTGATACGACTTTCACAACTTCAACACTATTAACACAACAATGAGAAAAAAAGAGCTGTAACCACGAACTAAATACAAATAACTAAAAAAAAGAAAAAAATACAAATAACTCACAATAGAAGAGATAACACGACTTCAAATAAGAATAATAGCAATGAAAGAGATAACTTGTACAATGACTTCAAATAATGATAATCAAAAATGAAAGAGATAACACGTACAATGACTTCAAATAATGATAATCAACAATGAAAGAGATAACATGTAACAATAAAAGGAGCAACAAGTTCAACTAAAGCATGAGAGCAATTTATCAAGTTGGATGTAGAACAAGTGTTAAACAAGTCATTTAAGGATAGACTAACACAAGTAAGAAATGATTGACTATGAGAATTCAGAACATGATATGACATTTCAATTAAAGCATGGAAAGAGTCTAAGTAATCTAAACCAGTCAAATACCATGTACAACCCATGTACCCACTCGTCACCTTGCATACATTGCTTTCACATAGCGCAAAAGACACAATCAATCCCAAATCATTAGGGGTAGTTCCCCCCCCCCCACAAAGTTAGGCAAGATACTTACCTCAACTAGGCTAATTTAACTCTAAGAAATAACAATAAATGTAAAATTCTCAACAAGAAAGATATCTCAGCAATTGACAAATTCGCCTCAAAGTGATACGACTTTCACAACTACAACACCATTAACTCAACAATGAGAAAAAAAGAGCTGTAAGCACGAACTAAATAAAAATAACTAAAAAAAAATAAAAAAATACAAATAACTCACAATAGAAGAGATAACACGACTTCAAATAAGAATAATAAATATGAAAGAGATAACTTGTACAATGACTTCAAATAATGATAATCAACAATGAAAGAGATAACACGTACAATGACTTCAAATAATGATAATCAACAATGAAAGAGATAACATGTAACAATAAAAGGAGCAACAAGTTTAACTAAAGCATGAGAGCAATTTATCAAGTTGGATGTAGAACAAGTGTTAAACAAGTCAGTTAAGGATAGACTAACACAAGTAAGAAATGATTGACTATGAGAATTCAGAACATGATATGACATTTCAATTAAAGCATGGAAAGAGTCTAAGTAATCTAAACCAGTCAAATACCATGTACATCCCATGTACCCACTCGTCACCTTGCATACATTGCTTTCACATAGCGCAAAAGACACAATAAATCCCAAATCATAAGGGGTTGTTCCCCCCCCCCAAAGTTAGGTAAGATACTTACCTCAACTAGGCTAATTTAACTATAAGAAATAACAATAAATGTAAAATTCTCAACAAGAAAGATATCTCAACAATTGACAACTTCACCTCAAAGTGATACGACTTTCACAACTTCAACACGATTAACTCAACAATGAGAAAAAAAGAGCTGTAACCACGAACTAAAAACAAATAACTAAAAAAAGAAAAAAATACAAATAACTCACAATAGAAGAGATAACACGACTACAAATAAGAATAATTGCAATGAAAGAGATAACTTGTACAATGACTTCAAATAATTATAATCAACAATGAAAGAGATAACAAGTACAATGACTTCAAATAATGATAATCAACAATGAAAGAGATAACACATATAATGACTTCAAATAATTATAATCAACAATGAAAGAGATAACATGTAACAATAAAAGGGGCAACAAGATCAACTAAAGCATGAGAGCAATTTATCAAGTTGGATGTACAACAAGTGTTAACAAGTCATTTAAGGCATGTAAGGATAGACTAACACAAGTAAGAAATGATTGACTATGAGAATTTAGAACATGATATGACATTTCAATTAAAGCATGGAAATAGTCTAAGTAGTCTAAACCGGTCAAATACCATGTACAACCCATGTACCCACTCGTCACCTTGCATAAATTGCTTTCACATAGCAAAAACGATACAATCAATCCCAAATCAAAAGGGGTAGTTCCCCCCACACAAAGTTAGGAAAGATACTTACCTCAACTAAGCTAATTTTTCTCTAAAAAATAACAATAAATGTAAAATTCTCAACAAGAAAGATATCTCAACAATTGACAACTTCGCTTCAAAGTGATACGACTTTCACAACCTCAACACTATTAACTCAACAATGAGAAAAAAAGAGCTGTAACCACGAACTAAATACAAATAACTAAAAAAAAGAAAAAAAATACAAATAACTCACAAAAGAAGAGATAACATGACTTCAAATAAGAATAATAGCAATGAAAGAGATAACTTGTACAATGACTTCAAATAATGATAATCAACAATGAAAGCGATAACACGTACAATGACTTCAAATAATGATAATCAACAATGAAAGAGATAACATGTAACAATGAAAGGAGCAACAAGTTCAACTAAAGCATGAGAGCAATTTATCAAGTTGGAAGTAGAACAAGTGTTAAACAAGTCATTTAAGGATAGACTAACACAAGTAAGAAATGATTGACTATGAGAGTTTAGAACATGATATGACATTTCAATTAAAGCATGGAAAGAGTCTAACTAGTCTAAACCGGTCAAATACCATGTACAACCCATGTACCCACTCGTCACCTTGCATACATTGATTTCACATAGCACAAAAGACACAATCAATCCCAAATCATAAGGGGTAGTTCCCCCCCCCCCACAAAGTTAGGCAAGATACATACCTCAACTAGGCTAATTTAATTCTAAAAAATAACGATAAATGTAAAATTTTCAACAAGAAAGATATCTCAACAATTGACAACTTCGCCTCAAAGTGATACGACTTTCACAACTTGAACACCATTACCTCAACAATGAGAAAAAAGAGCAGTAACCACGAACTAAATACAAATAACTAAAAAAAATAAAAAAAATAAAAATAACTCACAATAGAAGAGATAACACGACTTCAAATAAGAATAATAGCAATGAAAGAGATAACTTGTACAATGACTTCAAATAATGATAATTAACAATGAAAGAGATTACAAGTACAATGACTTTAAATAATGATAATCAACAATGAAAGAGATAACATGTAACAATAAAAGGAGCAACAAGTTCAACTAAAGCATGAGAGCAATTTATCAAGTTGGATGTAGAACAAGTGTTAAACAAATCATTTAAGGCATGTAAGGATAGACTAACACAAGTAAGAAATGATTGACTATGAGAATTTAGAACATGACATGACATTTCAATTAAAGCATGGAAATAGTCTAAGTAGTCTAAACAGGTCAAATACCATGTACAACCCATGTACCCACTCTTCACCTTGCATCAATTGCTTTCACATAGCAAAAAAGACACAATCAATCCCAAATCAAAAGGGGTGGTTCCCCCCACACAAAGTTAGGCAAGATACTTACCTCAACTAGGCTAATTTAACTCTAAGAAATAACAATAAATGTAAAATTCTCAAAAAGAAAGATATCTCAACAATTGACAACTTCGCCTCAAAGTGATACGACTTTCACAACTTCAACACCATTAACTCAACAATGAGAAAAAAAGAGCTGTAACCACGAACTAAATACAAATAACTAAAAAAAAGAAAAAAAATACAAATAACTCACAATAGAAGAGATAACACGACTTCCAATAAGAATAATACCAATGAAAGAGATAACTTGTACAATGACTTCAAAAAATGATAATTAACAATGAAAGAGATTACAAGTACAATGACTTTAAATAATGATAATCAACAATGAAAGAGATAACATGTAACAATAAAAGGAGCAACAAGTTCAACTAAAGCATGAGAGCAATTTATCAAGTTGGATGTAGAACAAGTGTTAAACAAATCATTTAAGGCATGTAAGGATAGACTAACACAAGTAAGGAATGATTGACTATGAGAATTTAGAACATGACATGACATTTCAATGAAAGCATGAAAATAGTCTAAGTAGTCTAAACAGGTCAAATACCATGTACAACCCATGTACCCACTCGTCACCTTGCATCAATTGCTTTCACATAGCAAAAAAGACACAATCAATCCCAAATCAAAAGGGGTGGTTCCCCCCACACAAAGTTAGGCAAGATACTTACCTCAACTAGGCTAATTTAACTCTAAGAAATAACAATAAATGTAAAATTCTCAAAAAGAAAGATATCTCAACAATTGACAACTTCGCCTCAAAGTGATACGACTTTCACAACTTCAACACCATTAACTCAACAATGAGAAAAAAAGAGCTGTAACCACGAACTAAATACAAATAACTAAAAAAAAGAAAAAAAATACAAATAACTCATAATAGAAGAGATAACACGACTTCCAATAAGAATAATACCAATGAAAGAGATAACTTGTACAATGACTTCAAATAATGATAATCAACAATGAGAGAGATAACACGTACAATGACTTCAAATAATGATAATCAACAATGAAAGAGATAACATGTAACAATAAAAGGAACAACAAGTTCAACTAAAGCATTAGAGCAATTTATCAAGTTGGATGTAGAACAAGTGTTAAACAACTCATTTAAGGATAGAATAACACAAGTAAGAAATGATTGACTATGAGAATTCAGAACATGATATGACATTTCAATTAAAGTATGGAAAGAGTCTAAGTAATCTAAACGAGTCAAATACCATGTACAACCCATATACCCACTCGTCACCTTGCATACATTGCTTTCACAAAGCGCTAAAGACACAATAAATCCCAAATCATAAGGGGTAGTCCCCCCCCCCCCCAAAGTTAGGTAAGATAGTTACCTCAACTAGGCTAATTTAACTCTAAGAAATAACAATAAATGTAAAATTCTCAACAAGAAAGATATCTCAACAATTGACAACTTCGCCTCAAAGTGATACGACTTTCACAACTTCAACACCATTAACTCAACAATGAGACAAAAGAGCTGTAACCACGAACTAAATACAAATAACTAAAAAAAAGAAAAAATATACAAATAACTCACAATAGAAGAGAAAACACGACTTCAAATAAGAATAATTGCAATGAAAGAGATAACTTGTACAATCACTTCAAATAATTATAATCAACAATGAAAGAGATAAAAAGTACAATGACTTCAAATAATGATAATCAACAATGAAAGAGATAACATGTAACAATAAAAGGAGCAACAAGTTCAACTAAAGCATGAGTGCAATTTATCAAGTTGGATGTAGAACAAGTGTTAAACAAGTCATTTAAGGATAGACTAACACAAGTAAGAAATGATTGACTATGAGAGTTTAGAACATGATATGACATTTCAATTAAAGCATGAAAAGAGTCTAACTAGTCTAAACCGGTCAAATACCATGTACAACCCATGTACCCACTCGTCACCTTGCATACATTGCTTTCACATAGCACAAAAGACACAATCAATCCCAAATCATAAGGGATAGTTCCCCCCCACACAAAGTTAGGCAAGATACATACCTCAACTAGGCTAATTTAACTCTAAGAAATAACAATAAATGTAAAATTCTCAAAAAGAAAGATATCTCAACAATTGACAACTTCGCCTCAAAGTGATACGACTTTCACAACTTCAACACCATTAATTCAACAATGAGAAAAAAAGAGCTGTAACCACGAACTAAATACAAATAACTAAAAAAAAGAAAAAAAATACAAATAACTCACAATAGAAGAGATAACACGACTTCCAATAAGAATAATACCAATGAAAGAGATAACTTGTACAATGACTTCAAATAATGATAATTAACAATGAAAGAGATTACAAGTACAATGACTTTAAATAATGATAATCAACAATGAAAGAGATAACATGTAACAATAAAAGGAGCAACAAGTTCAACTAAAGCATGAGAGCAATTTATCAAGTTGGATGTAGAACAAGTGTTAAACAAATCATTTAAGGCATGTAAGGATAGACTAACACAAGTAAGGAATGATTGACTATGAGAATTTAGAACATGACATGACATTTCAATTAAAGCATGGAAATAGTCTAAGTAGTCTAAACAGGTCAAATACCATGTACAACCCATGTACCCACTCGTCACCTTGCATCAATTGCTTTCACATAGCAAAAAAGACACAATCAATCCCAAATCAAAAGGGGTGGTTCCCCCCACATAAAGTTAGGCAAGATACTTACCTCAACTAGGCTAATTTAACTCTAAGAAATAACAATAAATGTAAAATTCTCAAAAAGAAAGATATCTCAACAATTGACAACTTCGCCTCAAAGTGATACGACTTTCACAACTTCAACACCATTAACTCAACAATGAGAAAAAAAGAGCTGTAACCACGAACTAAATACAAATAACTAAAAAAAAGAAAAAAAATACAAATAACTCACAATAGAAGAGATAACACGACTTCCAATAAGAATAATACCAATGAAAGAGATAACTTGTACAATGACTTCAAATAATGATAATCAACAATGAGAGAGATAACACGTGCAATGACTTCAAATAATGATAATCAACAATGAAAGAGATAACATGTAACAATAAAAGGAACAACAAGTTCAACTAAAGCATTAGAGCAATTTATCAAGTTGGATGTAGAACAAGTGTTAAACAACTCATTTAAGGATAGAATAACACAAGTAAGAAATGATTGACTATGAGAATTCAGAACATGATATGACATTTCAATTAAAGTATGGAAAGAGTCTAAGTAATCTAAACGAGTCAAATACCATGTACAACCCATGTACCCACTCGTCACCTTGCATACATTGCTTTCACAAAGCGCTAAAGACACAATAAATCCCAAATCATAAGGGGTAGTCCCCCCCCCCCCCAAAGTTAGGTAAGATAGTTACCTCAACTAGGCTAATTTAACTCTAAGAAATAACAATAAATGTAAAATTCTCAACAAGAAAGATATCTCAACAATTGACAACTTCGCCTCAAAGTGATACGACTTTCACAACTTCAACACCATTAACTCAACAATGAGACAAAAGAGCTGTAACCACGAACTAAATACAAATAACTAAAAAAAAGAAAAAATATACAAATAACTCACAATAGAAGAGAAAACACGACTTCAAATAAGAATAATTGCAATGAAAGAGATAACTTGTACAATCACTTCAAATAATTATAATCAACAATGAAAGAGATAAAAAGTACAATGACTTCAAATAATGATAATCAACAATGAAAGAGATAACATGTAACAATAAAAGGAGCAACAAGTTCAACTAAAGCATGAGAGCAATTTATCAAGTTGGATGTAGAACAAGTGTTAAACAAGTCATTTAAGGATAGACTAACACAAGTAAGAAATGATTGACTATGAGAATTCAGAACATGATATGACATTTCAATTAAAGCATGGAAAGAGTCTAAGTAATCTAAACCAGTCAAATACCATGTACAACCCATGTACCCACTCGTCACCTTGCATACATTGCTTTCACATAGCGCAAAAGACACAATAAATCCCAAATCATAAGGGGTAATTCCCCTCACACAAAGTTAGGTAAGATACTTACCTCAACTAGGCTAATTTAACTCTAAGAAATAACAATACATGTAAAATTCTCAACAAGAAAGATATCTCAACAATTGACAACTTCGCCTCAAAGTGATACGACTTTCACAACTTCAACACCATTAACTCAACAATGAGAAAAAAAGAGCTGTAACCACGAACTAAATAAAAATAACTAAAAAAAGAAAAAAAATACAAATAACTCACAATAGAAGAGATAACACGACTACAAATAAGAATAATTGCAATGAAAGAGATAACTTGTACAATGACTTCAAATAATTATAATCAACAATGAAAGAGATAACAAGTACAATGATTTCAAATAATGATAATCAATAATGAAAGAGATAACACGTATAATGACTTCAAATAATTATAATCAACAATGAAAGAGTTAACATGTAAAAATAAAAGGGGCAACAAGTTCAACTAAAGCATGAGAGCAATTTATCAAGTTGGATGTAGAACAAGTGTTAAACAAGTAATTTAAGGCATGTAAGGATAGACTAACACAAGTAAGAAATGATTGACTATGAGAATTTAGAACATGATATGACATTTCAATTAAAGCATGGAAATAGTCTAAGTAGTCTAAACAGGTCAAATACCATGTACAACCCATGTACCCACTCGTCACCTTGCATCAATTGCTTTCACATAGCAAAAAAGACACAATCAATCCCAAATCAAAAGGGGTAGTTCCCCCCACACAAAGTTAGGCAAGATACTTACCTCAACTAGGCTAATTTAACTCTAAAAAATAACAATAAATGTAAAATTCTCAACAAGAAAGATATCTCAACAATTGACAACTTCTCCTCAAAGTGATACGACTTTCACAACTTCAACACCATTAACTCAACAATGAGAAAAAAAGAGCTGTAACCACGAACTAAATACAAATAACTAAAAAAAAGAAAAGAAATACAAATAACTCACAATAGAAGAGATAACACGACTTCAAATAAGAATAATAGCAATGAAAGAGATAACTTGTACAATGACTTCAAATAATGATAATCAAAAATGAAAGAGATAACACGTACAATGACTTCAAATAATGATAATCAACAATGAAAGAGATAACATGTAACAATAAAAGGAGCAACAAGTTCAACTAAAGCATGAGAGCAATTTATCAAGTTGGATGTAGAACAAGTGTTAAACAAGTCATTTAAGGATAGACTAACACAAGTAAGAAATGATTGACTATGAGAATTCAGAACATGATATGACATTTCAATTAAAGCATGGAAAGAGTCTAAGTAATCTAAACCAGTCAAATACCATGTACAACCCATGTACCCACTCGTCACCTTGCATACATTGCTTTCACATAGCGCAAAAGACACAATCAATCCCAAATCATTAGGGGTAGTTCCCCCCCCCCCACAAAGTTAGGCAAGATACTTACCTCAACTAGGATAATTTAACTCTAAGAAATAACAATAAATGTAAAATTCTCAACAAGAAAGATATCTCAGCAATTGACAAATTCGCCTCAAAGTGATACGACTTTCACAACTTCAACACCATTAACTCAACAATGAGAAAAAAAGAGCTGTAACCACGAACTAAATAAAAATAACTAAAAAAAGAAAAAAAATACAAATAACTCACAATAGAAGAGATAACACGATTACAAATAAGAATAATTGCAATGAAAGAGATAACTTGTACAATGACTTCAAATAATTATAATCAAAAATGAAAGAGATAACAAGTACAATGACTTCAAATAATGATAATCAACAATGAAAGAGATAACACGTATAATGACTTCAAATAATTATAATCAACAATGAAAGAGATAACATGTAACAATAAAAGGGGCAACAAGTTCAACTAAAGCATGAGAGCAATTTATCAAGTTGGATGTAGAACAAGTGTTAAACAAGTCATTTAAGGATAGACTAACACAAGTAAGAAATGATTGACTATGAGAATTCAGAACATGATATGACATTTCAATTAAAGCATGGAAAGAGTCTAAGTAATCTAAACCAGTCAAATACCATGTACAACCCATGTACCCACTCGTCACCTTGCATACATTGCTTTCACATAGCGCAAAAGACACAATAAATCCCAAATCATAAGGGGTAATTCCCCTCACACAAAGTTAGGTAAGATACTTACCTCAACTAGGCTAATTTAACTCTAAGAAATAACAATACATGTAAAATTCTCAACAAGAAAGATATCTCAACAATTGACAACTTCGCCTCAAAGTGATACGACTTTCACAACTTCAACACCATTAACTCAACAATGAGAAAAAAAGAGTTATAACCACGAACTGAATACAAATAACTAAAAAAAGAAAAAAAATACAAATAACTCACAATAGAAGAGATAACACGACTACAAATAAGAATAATTGCAATGAAAGAGATAACTTGTACAATGACTTCAAATAATTATAATCAACAATGAAAGAGATAACAAGTACAATGATTTCAAATAATGATAATCAACAATGAAAGAGATAACACGTATAATGACTTCAAATAATTATAATCAACAATGAAAGAGTTAACATGTAAAAATAAAAGGGGCAAAAAGTTCAACTAAAGCATGAGAGCAATTTATCAAGTTGGATGTAGAACAAGTGTTAAACAAGTAATTTAAGGCATGTAAGGATAGACTAACACAAGTAAGAAATGATTGACTATGAGAATTTAGAACATGATATGACATTTCAATTAAAGCATGGAAATAGTCTAAGTAGTCTAAACAGGTCAAATACCATGTACAACCCATGTACCCACTCGTCACCTTGCATCAATTGCTTTCACATAGCAAAAAAGACACAATCAATCCCAAATCAAAAGGGGTAGTTCCCCCCACACAAAGTTAGGCAAGATACTTACCTCAACTAGGCTAATTTAACTCTAAAAAATAACAATAAATGTAAAATTCTCAACAAGAAAGATATCTCAACAATTGACAACTTCTCCTCAAAGTGATACGACTTTCACAACTTCAACACCATTAACTCAACAATGAGAAAAAAAGAGCTGTAACCACGAACTAAAGACAAATAACTAAAAAAAAGAAAAGAAATACAAATAACTCACAATAGAAGAGATAACACGACTTCAAATAAGAATAATAGCAATGAAAGAGATAACTTGTACAATGACTTCAAATAATGATAATCAAAAATGAAAGAGATAACACGTACAATGACTTCAAATAATGATAATCAACAATGAAAGAGATAACATGTAACAATAAAAGGAGCAACAAGTTCAACTAAAGCATGAGAGCAATTTATCAAGTTGGATGTAGAACAAGTGTTAAACAAGTCATTTAAGGATAGACTAACACAAGTAAGAAATGATTGACTATGAGAATTCAGAACATGATATGACATTTCAATTAAAGCATGGAAAGAGTCTAAGTAATCTAAACCAGTCAAATACCATGTACAACCCATGTACCCACTCGTCACCTTGCATACATTGCTTTCACATAGCGCAAAAGACACAATCAATCCCAAATCATTAGGGGTAGTTCCCCCCCCCCCATAAAGTTAGGCAAGATACTTACCTCAACTAGGCTAATTTAACTCTAAGAAATAACAATAAATGTAAAATTCTCAACAAGAAAGATATCTCAGCAATTGACAAATTCGCCTCAAAGTGATACGACTTTCATAACTTCAACACCATTAACTCAACAATGAGAAAAAAAGAGCTGTAACCACGAACTAAATAAAAATAACTAAAAAAAGAAAAAAAATACAAATAACTCACAATAGAAGAGGTAACACGATTACAAATAAGAATAATTGCAATGAAAGAGATAACTTGTACAATGACTTCAAATAATTATAATTAACAATGAAAGAGATAACAAGTACAATGACTTCAAATAATGATAATCAACAATGAAAGAGATAACACGTATAATGACTTCAAATAATTATAATCAACAATGAAAGAGATAACATGTAACAATAAAAGGGGCAACAAGTTCAACTAAAGCATGAGAGCAATTTATCAAGTTGGATGTAGAACAAGTGTTAAACAAGTCATTTAAGGATAGACTAACACAAGTAAGAAATGATTGACTATGAGAATTTAGAACATGATATGACATTTCAATTAAAGCATGGAAATAGTCTAAGTAGTCTAAACCGGTCAAATACCATGTACAACCCATGTACCCACTCGTCTCCTTGCATAAATTGCTTTCACATAGCAAAAACGATACAATCAATCCCAAATCAAAAGGGGTAGTTCCCCCCACACAAAGTTAGGAAAGATACTTACCTCAACTAGGCTAATTTAACTCTAAAAAATAACAATAAATGTAAAATTCTCAACAAGAAAGATATCTCAACAGTTGACAACTTCTCCTCAAAGTGATACGACTTTCACAACTTCAACACCATTAACTCAACAATGAGAAAAAAAGAGCTGTAACCACGAACTAAATACAAATAACTAAAAAAAAGAAAAGAAATACAAATAACTCACAATAGAAGAGATAACACGACTTCAAATAAGAATAATAGCAATGAAAGAGATAACTTGTACAATGACTTCAAATAATGATAATCAAAAATGAAAGAGATAACACGTACAATGACTTCAAATAATGATAATCAACAATGAAAGAGATAACATGTAACAATAAAAGGAGCAACAAGTTCAACTAAAGCATGAGAGCAATTTATCAAGTTGGATGTAGAACAAGTGTTAAACAAGTCATTTAAGGATAGACTAACACAAGTAAGAAATGATTGACTATGAGAATTCAGAACATGATATGACATTTCAATTAAAGCATGGAAAGAGTCTAAGTAATCTAAACCAGTCAAATACCATGTACAACCCATGTACCCACTCGTCACCTTGCATACATTGCTTTCACATAGCGCAAAAGACACAATCAATCCCAAATCATTAGGGGTAGTTCCCCCCCCCCCCACAAAGTTAGGCAAGATACTTACCTCAACTAGGCTAATTTAACTCTAAGAAATAACAATAAATGTAAAATTCTCAACAAGAAAGATATCTCAGCAATTGACAAATTCGCCTCAAAGTGATACGACTTTCACAACTTCAACACCATTAACTCAACAATGAGAAAAAAAGAGCTGTAACCACGAACTAAATAAAAATAACTAAAAAAAGAAAAAAATACAAATAACTCACAATAGAAGAGATAACACGACTACAAATAAGAATAATTGCAATGAAAGAGATAACTTGTACAATGACTTCAAATAATTATAATCAACAATGAAAGAGATAACAAGTACAATGACTTCAAATAATGATAATCAACAATGAAAGAGATAACACGTATAATGACTTCAAATAATTATAATCAACAATGAAAGAGATAACATGTAACAATAAAAGGGGCAACAAGTTCAACTAAAGCATGAGAGCAATTTATCAAGTTGGATGTAGAACAAGTGTTAAACAAGTCATTTAAGGCATGTAAGGATAGACTAACACAAGTAAGAAATGATTGACTATGAGAATTTAGAACATGATATGACATTTCAATTAAAGCATGGAAATAGTCTAAGTAGTCTAAACCGGTCAAATACCATGTACAACCCATGTACCCACTCGTCTCCTTGCATAAATTGCTTTCACATAGCAAAAACGATACAATCAATCCCAAATCAAAAGGGGTAGTTCCCCCCACACAAAGTTAGGAAAGATACTTACCTCAACTAGGCTAATTTAACTCTAAAAAATAACAATAAATGTAAAATTCTCAACAAGAAAGATATCTCAACAATTGACAACTTCACCTCAAAGTGATACGACTTTCACAACTTCAACACTATTAACTCAACAATGAGAAAAAAAGAGCTGTAACCACGAACTAAATACAAATAACTAAAAAAAAGAAAAAAAATACAAATAACTCACAATAGAAGAGATAACATGACTTCAAATAAGAATAATAGCAATGAAAGAGATAACTTGTACAATGACTTCAAATAATGATAATCAACAATGAAAGAGATAACACGTACAATGACTTCAAATAATGATAATCAACAATGAAAGAGATAACATGTAACAATGAAAGGAGCAACAAGTTCAACTAAAGCATGAGAGCAATTTATCAAGTTGGATGTAGAACAAGTGTTAAACAAGTCATTTAAGGATAGACTAACACAAGTAAGAAATGATTGACTATGAGAATTCAGAACATGATATGACATTTCAATTAAAGCATGGAAAGAGCCTAAGTAATCTAAACCAGTCAAATACCATGTACAACCCATGTACCCACTCGTCACCTTGCATACATTGCTTTCACATAGCGCAAAAGACACAATAAATCCCAAATCATAAGGGGTAATTCCCCTCACACAAAGTTAGGTAAGATACTTACCTCAACTAGGCTAATTTAACTCTAAGAAATAACAATACATGTAAAATTCTCAACAAGAAAGATATCTCAACAATTGACAACTTCGCCTCAAAGTGATACGACTTTCACAACTTCAACACCATTAACTCAACAATGAGAAAAAAAGAGTTATAACCACGAACTGAATACAAATAACTGAAAAAAAGAAAAAAAATACAAATAACTCACAATAGAAGAGATAACACGACTACAAATAAGAATAATTGCAATGAAAGAGATAACTTGTACAATGACTTCAAATAATTATAATCAACAATGAAAGAGATAACAAGTACAATGATTTCAAATAATGATAATCAACAATGAAAGAGATAACACGTATAATGACTTCAAATAATTATAATCAACAATGAAAGAGTTAACATGTAAAAATAAAAGGGGCAACAAGTTCAACTAAAGCATGAGAGCAATTTATCAAGTTGGGTGTAGAACAAGTGTTAAACAAGTAATTTAAGGCATGTAAGGATAGACTAACACAAGTAAGAAATGATTGACTATGAGAATTTAGAACATGATATGACATTTCAATTAAAGCATGGAAATAGTCTAAGTAGTCTAAATCGGTCAAATACCATGTACAACCCATGTACCCACTCGTCTCCTTGCATAAATTGCTTTCACATAGCAAAAATGATACAATCAATCCCAAATCAAAAGGGGTAGTTCCCCCCCACACAAAGTTAGGAAAGATACTTACCTCAACTAGGCTAATTTAACTCTAAAAAATAACAATACATGTAAAATTCTCAACAAGAAAGATATCTCAACAGTTGACAACTTCTCCTCAAAGTGATACGACTTTCACAACTTCAACACCATTAACTCAACAATGAGAAAAAAAGAGCTGTAACCACGAACTAAATACAAATAACTAAAAAAAAGAAAAGAAATACAAATAACTCACAATAGAAGAGATAACACGACTTCAAATAAGAATAATAGCAATGAAAGAGATAACTTGTACAATGACTTCAAATAATGATAATCAAAAATGAAAGAGATAACACGTACAATGACTTCAAATAATGATAATCAACAATGAAAGAGATAACATGTAACAATAAAAGGAGCAACAAGTTCAACTAAAGCATGAGAGCAATTTATCAAGTTGGATGTAGAACAAGTGTTAAACAAGTCATTTAAGGATAGACTAACACAAGTAAGAAATGATTGACTATGAGAATTCAGAACATGATATGACATTTCAATTAAAGCATGGAAAGAGTCTAAGTAATCTAAACCAGTCAAATACCATGTACAACCCATGTACCCACTCATCACCTTGCATACATTGCTTTCACATAGCGCAAAAGACACAATCAATCCCAAATCATTAGGGGTAGTTAGTTCCCCCCACACAAAGTTAGGCAAGATACTTACCTCAACTAGGCTAATTTAACTCTAAGAAATAACAATAAATGTAAAATTCTCAACAAGAAAGATATCTCAGCAATTGACAAATTCGCCTCAAAGTGATACGACTTTCACAACTTCAACACCATTTAACTCAACAATGAGAAAAAAAGAGCTGTAACCACGAACTAAATAAAAATAACTAAAAAAAGAAAAAAATACAAATAACTCACAATAGAAGAGATAACACGACTACAAATAAGAATAATTGCAATGAAAGAGATAACTTGTACAATGACTTCAAATAATGATAATCAACAATGAAAGAGATAACACGTACAATGACTTCAAATAATGATAATCAACAATGAAAGAGATAACATGTAACAATGAAAGGAGCAACAAGTTCAACTAAAGCATGAGAGCAATTTATCAAGTTGGATGTAGAACAAGTGTTAAACAAGTCATTTAAGGATAGACTAACACAAGTAAGAAATGATTGACTATGAGAATTCAGAACATGATATGACATTTCAATTAAAGCATGGAAAGAGCCTAAGTAATCTAAACCAGTCAAATACCATGTACAACCCATGTACCCACTCGTCACCTTGCATACATTGCTTTCACATAGCGCAAAAGACACAATAAATCCCAAATCATAAGGGGTAATTCCCCTCACACAAAGTTAGGTAAGATACTTACCTCAACTAGGCTAATTTAACTCTAAGAAATAACAATACATGTAAAATTCTCAACAAGAAAGATATCTCAACAATTGACAACTTCGCCTCAAAGTGATACGACTTTCACAACTTCAACACCATTAACTCAACAATGAGAAAAAAAGAGTTATAACCACGAACTGAATACAAATAACTAAAAAAAGAAAAAAAATACAAATAACTCACAATAGAAGAGATAACACGACTACAAATAAGAATAATTGCAATGAAAGAGATAACTTGTACAATGACTTCAAATAATTATAATCAACAATGAAAGAGATAACAAGTACAATGATTTCAAATAATGATAATCAACAATGAAAGAGATAACACGTATAATGACTTCAAATAATTATAATCAACAATGAAAGAGTTAACATGTAAAAATAAAAGGGGCAACAAGTTCAACTAAAGCATGAGAGCAATTTATCAAGTTGGATGTAGAACAAGTGTTAAACAAGTAATTTAAGGCATGTAAGGATAGACTAACACAAGTAAGAAATGATTGACTATGAGAATTTAGAACATGATATGACATTTCAATTAAAGCATGGAAATAGTCTAAGTAGTCTAAACAGGTCAAATACCATGTACAACCCATGTACCCACTCGTCACCTTGCATCAATTGCTTTCACATAGCAAAAAAGACACAATCAATCCCAAATCAAAAGGGGTAGTTCCCCCCACACAAAGTTAGGCAAGATACTTACCTCAACTAGGCTAATTTAACTCTAAAAAATAACAATAAATGTAAAATTCTCAACAAGAAAGATATCTCAACAATTGACAACTTCTCCTCAAAGTGATACGACTTTCACAACTTCAACACCATTAACTCAACAATGAGAAAAAAAGAGATGTAACCACAAACTAAATACAAATAACTAAAAAAAAGAAAAGAAATACAAATAACTCACAATAGAAGAGATAACACGACTTCAAATAAGAATAATAGCAATGAAAGAGATAACTTGTACAATGACTTCAAATAATGATAATCAAAAATGAAAGAGATAACACGTACAATGACTTCAAATAATGATAATCAACAATGAAAGAGATAACATGTAACAATAAAAGGAGCAACAAGTTCAACTAAAGCATGAGAGCAATTTATCAAGTTGGATGTAGAACAAGTGTTAAACAAGTCATTTAAGGATAGACTAACACAAGTAAGAAATGATTGACTATGAGAATTCAGAACATGATATGACATTTCAATTAAAGCATGGAAATAGTCTAAGTAGTCTAAACAGGTCAAATACCATGTACAACCCATGTACCCACTCGTCACCTTGCATCAATTGCTTTCACATAGCAAAAAAGACACAATCAATCCCAAATCAAAAGGGGTGGTTCCCGCCACACAAAGTTAGGCAAGATACTTACCTCAACTAGGCTAATTTAACTCTAAGAAATAACAATAAATGTAAAATTCTCAAAAAGAAAGATATCTCAGCAATTGACAAATTCGCCTCAAAGTGATACGACTTTCACAACTTCAACACCATTAACTCAACAATGAGAAAAAAAGAGCTGTAACCACGAACTAAATAAAAATAACTAAAAAAAGAAAAAAAATACAAATAACTCACAATAGAAGAGATAACACGACCACAAATAAGAATAATTGCAATGAAAGAGATAACTTGTACAATGACTTCAAATAATTATAATCAACAATGAAAGAGATAACAAGTACAATGACTTCAAATAATGATAATCAACAATGAAAGAGATAACACGTATAATGACTTCAAATAATTATAATCAACAATGAAAGAGATAACATGTAACAATAAAAGGGGCAACAAGTTCAACTAAAGCATGAGAGCAATTTATCAAGTTGGATGTAGAACAAGTGTTAAACAAGTCATTTAAGACATGTAAGGATAGACTAACACAAGTAAGAAATGATTGACTATGAGAATTTAGAACATGATATGACATTTCAATTAAAGCATGGAAATAGTCTAAGTAGTCTAAACCGGTCAAATACCATGTACAACCCATGTACCCACTCGTCTCCTTGCATAAATTGCTTTCACATAGCAAAAATGATACAATCAATCCCAAATCAAAAGGGGTAGTTCCCCCCACATAAAGTTAGGAAAGATACTTACCTCAACTAGGCTAATTTTTCTCTAAAAAATAACAATAAATGTAAAATTCTCAACAAGAAAGATATCTCAACAATTGACAACTTCGCCTCAAAGTGATACGACTTTCACAACTTCAACACTATTAACTCAACAATGAGAAAAAAAGAGCTGTAACCACGAACTAAATACAAATAACTAAAAAAAAGAAAAAAAATACAAATAACTCACAATAGAAGAGATAACATGACTTCAAATAAGAATAATAGCAATGAAAGAGATAACTTGTACAATGACTTCAAATAATGATAATCAACAATGAAAGAGATAACACGTACAATGACTTCAAATAATGATAATCAACAATGAAAGAGATAACATGTAACAATGAAAGGAGCAACAAGTTCAACTAAAGCATGAGAGCAATTTATCAAGTTGGAAGTAGAACAAGTGTTAAACAAGTCATTTAAGGATAGACTAACACAAGTAAGAAATGATTGACTATGAGAGTTTAGAACATGATATGACATTTCAATTAAAGCATGGAAAGAGTCTAACTAGTCTAAACCGGTCAAATACCATGTACAACCCATGTACCCACTCGTCACCTTGCATACATTGCTTTCACACAGCGCAAAAGACACAATAAATCCCAAATCATAAGGGGTAATTCCCCTCACACAAAGTTAGGTAAGATACTTACCTCAACTAGGCTAATTTAACTCTAAGAAATAACAATACATGTAAAATTCTCAACAAGAAAGATATCTCAACAATTGACAACTTCGCCTCAAAGTGATACGACTTTCACAACTTCAACACCATTAACTCAACAATGAGAAAAAAAGAGTTATAACCACGAACTGAATACAAATAACTAAAAAAAGAAAAAAAATACAAATAACTCACAATAGAAGAGATAACACGACTACAAATAAGAATAATTGCAATGAAAGAGATAACTTGTACAATGACTTCAAATAATTATAATCAACAATGAAAGAGATAACAAGTACAATGATTTCAAATAATGATAATCAACAATGAAAGAGATAACACGTATAATGACTTCAAATAATTATAATCAACAATGAAAGAGTTAACATGTAAAAATAAAAGGGGCAACAAGTTCAACTAAAGCATGAGAGCAATTTATCAAGTTGGATGTAGAACAAGTGTTAAACAAGTAATTTAAGGCATGTAAGGATAGACTAACACAAGTAAGAAATGATTGACTATGAGAATTTAGAACATGATATGACATTTCAATTAAAGCATGGAAATAGTCTAAGTAGTCTAAACAGGTCAAATACCATGTACAACCCATGTACCCACTCGTCACCTTGCATCAATTGCTTTCACATAGCAAAAAAGACACAATCAATCCCAAATCAAAAGGGGTAGTTCCCCCCACACAAAGTTAGGCAAGATACTTACCTCAACTAGGCTAATTTAACTCTAAAAAATAACAATAAATGTAAAATTCTCAACAAGAAAGATATCTCAACAATTGACAACTTCTCCTCAAAGTGATACGACTTTCATAACTTCAACACCATTAACTCAACAATGAGAAAAAAAGAGATGTAACCACAAACTAAATACAAATAACTAAAAAAAAGAAAAGAAATACAAATAACTCACAATAGAAGAGATAACACGACTTCAAATAAGAATAATAGCAATGAAAGAGATAACTTGTACAATGACTTCAAATAATGATAATCAAAAATGAAAGAGATAACACGTACAATGACTTCAAATAATGATAATCAACAATGAAAGAGATAACATGTAACAATAAAAGGAGCAACAAGTTCAACTAAAGCATGAGAGCAATTTATCAAGTTGGATGTAGAACAAGTGTTAAACAAGTCATTTAAGGATAGACTAACACAAGTAAGAAATGATTGACTATGAGAATTCAGAACATGATATGACATTTCAATTAAAGCATGGAAATAGTCTAAGTAGTCTAAACAGGTCAAATACCATGTACAACCCATGTACCCACTCGTCACCTTGCATCAATTGCTTTCACATAGCAAAAAAGACACAATCAATCCCAAATCAAAAGGGGTGGTTCCCGCCACACAAAGTTAGGCAAGATACTTACCTCAACTAGGCTAATTTAACTCTAAGAAATAACAATAAATGTAAAATTCTCAAAAAGAAAGATATCTCAGCAATTGACAAATTCGCCTCAAAGTGATACGACTTTCACAACTTCAACACCATTAACTCAACAATGAGAAAAAAAGAGCTGTAACCACGAACTAAATAAAAATAACTAAAAAAAGAAAAAAAATACAAATAACTCACAATAGAAGAGATAACACGACCACAAATAAGAATAATTGCAATGAAAGAGATAACTTGTACAATGACTTCAAATAATTATAATCAACAATGAAAGAGATAACAAGTACAATGACTTCAAATAATGATAATCAACAATGAAAGAGATAACACGTATAATGACTTCAAATAATTATAATCAACAATGAAAGAGATAACATGTAACAATAAAAGGGGCAACAAGTTCAACTAAAGCATGAGAGCAATTTATCAAGTTGGATGTAGAACAAGTGTTAAACAAGTCATTTAAGACATGTAAGGATAGACTAACACAAGTAAGAAATGATTGACTATGAGAATTTAGAACATGATATGACATTTCAATTAAAGCATGGAAATAGTCTAAGTAGTCTAAACCGGTCAAATACCATGTACAACCCATGTACCCACTCGTCTCCTTGCATAAATTGCTTTCACATAGCAAAAATGATACAATCAATCCCAAATCAAAAGGGGTAGTTCCCCCCACATAAAGTTAGGAAAGATACTTACCTCAACTAGGCTAATTTTTCTCTAAAAAATAACAATAAATGTAAAATTCTCAACAAGAAAGATATCTCAACAATTGACAACTTCGCCTCAAAGTGATACGACTTTCACAACTTCAACACTATTAACTCAACAATGAGAAAAAAAGAGCTGTAACCACGAACTAAATACAAATAACTAAAAAAAAGAAAAAAAATACAAATAACTCACAATAGAAGAGATAACATGACTTCAAATAAGAATAATAGCAATGAAAGAGATAACTTGTACAATGACTTCAAATAATGATAATCAACAATGAAAGAGATAACACGTACAATGACTTCAAATAATGATAATCAACAATGAAAGAGATAACATGTAACAATGAAAGGAGCAACAAGTTCAACTAAAGCATGAGAGCAATTTATCAAGTTGGAAGTAGAACAAGTGTTAAACAAGTCATTTAAGGATAGACTAACACAAGTAAGAAATGATTGACTATGAGAATTCAGAACATGATATGACATTTCAATTAAAGCATGGAAAGAGTCTAAGTAATCTAAACCAGTCAAATACCATGTACAACTCATGTACCCACTCGTCACCTTGCATACATTCCTTTCACATAGCGCAAAAGACACAATCAATCCCAAATCATAAGGGGTAGTTCCCCCCACACAAAGTTAGGCAAGATACTTACCTCAACTAGGCCTCTAAGAAATAACAATAAATGTAAAATTCTCAACAAGAAAGATATCTCAGCAATTGACAACTTCGCCTCAAAGTGATACGACTTTCACAACTTCAACACCATTAACTCAACAATGAGAAAAAAAGAGCTGTAACCACAAACTAAATACAAATAACTAAAAAAAAGAAAAAAAATACAAATAACTCACAATAGAAGAGATAACACGACTTCAAATAAGAATAATAGCATTGAAAGAGATAACTTGTACAATGACTTCAAATAATGATAATCAAAAATGAAAGAGATAACACGTACAATGACTTCAAATAATGATAATCAACAATGAAAGAGATAGCATGTAACAATAAAAGGACAAACAAGTTCAACTAAAGCATGAGAGCAATTTATCAAGTTGGATGTAGAACAAGTGTTAAACAAGTCATTTAAGGATAGACTAACACAAGTAAGAAATGATTCACTATGAGAATTCAGAACATGATATGACATTTCAATTAAAGCATGGAAAGAGTCTAAGTAATCTAAACCAGTCAAATACCATGTACAACCCATGTACCCACACGTCACCTTGCATACATTGCTTTCACATAGCGCAAAAGACACAATCAATCCCGAATCATAAGGGGTAGTTCCCCCCCCCCCAAAGTTAGGTAAGATACTTACCTCAACTAGGCTAATTTAACTCTAAGAAATAACAATAAATGTAAAATTCTCAACAAGAAAGATATCTCAACAATTGACAACTTCGCCGCAAAGTGATACGACTTTCACAACTTCAACACTATTAACTCAACAATGAGAAAAAAGAGCTGTAACCACGAACTAAATAAAAATAACTAAAAAAAAGAAAAAAAATACAAATAACTCACAATAGAAGAGATAACACGACTTCAAATAAGAATAATAGCAATGAAAGAGATAACTTGTACAATGACTTCAAAAAATGATAATCAAAAATGAAAGAGATAACACGTACAATGACTTCAAATAATGATAATCAACAATGAAAGAGATAGCATGTAACAATAAAAGGACAAACAAGTTCAACTAAAGCATGAGAGCAATTTATCAAGTTGGATGTAGAACAAGTGTTAAACAAGTCATTTAAGGATAGACTAACACAAGTAAGAAATGATTGACTATGAGAATTCAGAACATGATATGACATTTCAATTAAAGCATGGAAAGAGTCTAAGTAATCTAAACCAGTCAAATACCATGTACAACCCATGTACCCACTCGTCACGTTGCATACATTGCTTTCACATAGCGCAAAAGACACAATCAATCCCGAATCATAAGGGGTAGTTCCCCCCCCCCAAAGTTAGGTAAGATACTTACCTCAACTAGGCTAATTTAACTCTAAGAAATAACAATAAATGTAAAATTCTCAACAAGAAAGATATCTCAACAATTGACAACTTCGCCGCAAAGTGATACGACTTTCACAACTTCAACACTATTAACTCAACAATGAGAAAAAAGAGCTGTAACCACGAACTAAATAAAAATAACTAAAAAAAAGAAAAAAATACAAATAACTCACAATAGAAGAGATAACACGACTTCAAATAAGAATAATAGCAATGAAAGAGATAACTTGTACAATGACTTCAAATAATGATAATCAAAAATGAAAGAGATAACACGTACAATGACTTCAAATAATGATAATCAACAATGAAATAGATAACATGTAACAATAAAAGGACAAACAAGTTCAACTAAAGCATGAGTGCAATTTATCAAGTTGGATGTAGAACAAGTGTTAAACAAGTCATTTAAGGATAGACTAACACAAGTAAGAAATGATTGACTATGAGAATTCAGAACATGATATGACATTTCAATTAAAGCATGAAAAGAGTCTAAATAATCTAAACCAGTCAAATACCATGTACAACCCATGTACCCACTCGTCACCTTGCATACATTGCTTTCACATAGCGCAAAAGACACAATCAATCCCGAATCATAAGGGGTAGTTCCCCCCACACAAAGTTAGGCAAGATACTTACCTCAACTAGGCTAATTTAACCCTAAGAAATAACAATAAATGTAAAATTCTCAACAAGAAAGATATCTCCACAATTGATAACTTCGCCTCAAAGTGATACGACTTTCACAACTTCAACACTATTAACTCAACACTGAGAAAAAAAGAGCTGTAACCACGAACTAAATAAAAATAACTAAAAAAAGAAAAAAAATACAAATAACTCACAATAGAAGAGATAACACGACTTCAAATAAGATTAATAGCAATGAAAGAGATAACTTGTACAATGACTTCAAATAATGATAATCAACAATGAAAGAGATAACACGTACAATGACTTCAAATAATGATAATCAACAATGAAAGAGATAACATGTAACAATAAAAGGAGCAACAAGTTTAACTAAAGCATGAGAGCAATTTATCAAGTTGGATGTAGAACAAGTGTTAAACAAGTCAGTTAAGGATAGACTAACACAAGTAAGAAATGATTGACTATGAGAATTCAGAACATAATATGACATTTCAATTAAAGCATGAAAAGAGTCTAAATAATCTAAACCAGTCAAATACCATGTACAACCCATGTACCCACTCGTCACCTTGCATACATTGCTTTCACATAGCGCAAAAGACACAATCAATCCCGAATCATAAGGGGTAGTTCCCCCCACACCCAAAGTTAGGCAAGATACTTACCTCAACTAGGCTAATTTAACCCTAAGAAATAACAATAAATGTAAAATTCTCAACAAGAAAGATATCTCCACAATTGATAACTTCGCCTCAAAGTGATACGACTTTCACAACTTCAACACTATTAACTCAACAATGAGAAAAAAAGAGTTGTAACCACGAACTAAATACAAATAACTAAAAAAAAAAAAATACAAATAACTCACAATAGAAGAGATAACACGACTTCAAATAAGAATAATAGCAATGAAAGAGATAACTTGTACAATGACTTCAAATAATGATAAACAACAATTAAAGAGATAACACGTACAATGACTTCAAATAATGATAATCAACAATGAAAGAGATAACATGTAACAATAAAAGGAGCAACAAGTTTAACTAAAGCATGAGAGCAATTTATCAAGTTGGATGTAGAACAAGTGTTAAACAAGTCAGTTAAGGATAGACTAACACAAGTAAGAAATGATTGACTATGAGAATTCAGAACATGATATGACATTTCAATTAAAGCATAGAAAGAGTCTAAGTAATCTAAACCAGTCAAATACCATGTACATCCCATGTACCCACTCGTCACCTTGCATACATTGCTTTCACATAGCGCAAAAGACACAATCAATCCCAAATCATAAGGGGTAGTTCCCCCCACACAAAGTTAGGCAAGATACTTACCTCAACTAGGCTAATTTAACTCTAAGAAATAACAATAAATGTAAAATTCTCAACAAGAAAGATATCTGAGCAATTGACAACTTCGCCTCAAAGTGATACGACTTTCACAACTTCAACACTATTAACTCAACAATGAGAAAAAAAGAGCTGTAACCATGAACTAAATACAAATAACTAAAAAAAAGAAAAAAATACAAATAACTCACAATAGAAGAGATAACACGACTTCAAATAAGAATAATAGCAATGAAAGAGATAACTTGTACAATGACTTCAAATAATGATAATCAAAAATGAAAGAGATAACACGTACAATGACTTCAAATAATGATAATCAATAATGAAAGAGATAGCATGTAACAATAAAAGGACAAACAAGTTCAACTAAAGCATGAGAGCAATTTATCAAGTTGGATGTAGAACAAGTGTTAAACAAGTCATTTAAGGATAGACTAACACAAGTAAGAAATGATTCACTATGAGAATTCAGAACATGATATGACATTTCAATTAAAGCATGGAAAGAGTCTAAGTAATCTAAACCAGTCAAATACCTTGTACAACCCATGTACCCACTCGTCACCTTGCATACATTGCTTTCACATAGCGCAAAAGACACAATCAATCCCGAATCATAAGGGGTAGTTCCCCCCCCCCCAAAGTTAGGTAAGATACTTACCTCAACTAGGCTAATTTAACTCTAAGAAATAACAATAAATGTAAAATTCTCAACAAGAAAGATATCTCAACAATTGACAACTTCGCCGCAAAGTGATACGACTTTCACAACTTCAACACTATTAACTCAACAATGAGAAAAAAGAGCTGTAACCACGAACTAAATAAAAATAACTAAAAAAAAGAAAAAAAATACAAATAACTCACAATAGAAGAGATAACACGACTTCAAATAAGAATAATAGCAATGAAAGAGATAACTTGTACAATGACTTCAAAAAATGATAATAAAAAATGAAAGAGATAACACGTACAATGACTTCAAATAATGATAATCAACAATGAAAGAGATAGCATGTAACAATAAAAGGACAAACAAGTTCAACTAAAGCATGAGAGCAATTTATCAAGTTGGATGTAGAACAAGTGTTAAACAAGTCATTTAAGGATAGACTAACACAAGTAAGAAATGATTGACTATGAGAATTCAGAACATGATATGACATTTCAATTAAAGCATGGAAAGAGTCTAAGTAATCTAAACCAGTCAAATACCATGTACAACCCATGTACCCACTCGTCACGTTGCATACATTGCTTTCACATAGCGCAAAAGACACAATCAATCCCGAATCATAAGGGGTAGTTCCCCCCCCCCAAAGTTAGGTAAGATACTTACCTCAACTAGGCTAATTTAACTCTAAGAAATAACAATAAATGTAAAATTCTCAACAAGAAAGATATCTCAACAATTGACAACTTCGCCGCAAAGTGATACGACTTTCACAACTTCAACACTATTAACTCAACAATGAGAAAAAAGAGTTGTAACCACGAACTAAATAAAAATAACTAAAAAAAGAAAAAAAATACAAATAACTCACAATAGAAGAGATAACACGACTTCAAATAAGAATAATAGCAATGAAAGAGATAACTTGTACAATGACTTCAAATAATGATAATCAAAAATGAAAGAGATAACACGTACAATGACTTCAAATAATGATAATCAACAATGAAATAGATAACATGTAACAATAAAAGGACAAACAAGTTCAACTAAAGCATGAGTGCAATTTATCAAGTTGGATGTAGAACAAGTGTTAAACAAGTCATTTAAGGATAGACTAACACAAGTAAGAAATGATTGACTATGAGAATTCAGAACATGATATGACATTTCAATTAAAGCATGAAAAGAGTCTAAATAATCTAAACCAGTCAAATACCATGTACAACCCATGTACCCACTCGTCACCTTGCATACATTGCTTTCACATAGCGCAAAAGACACAATCAATCCCGAATCATAAGGGGTAGTTCCCCCCACACAAAGTTAGGCAAGATACTTACCTCAACTAGGCTAATTTAACCCTAAGAAATAACAATAAATGTAAAATTCTCAACAAGAAAGATATCTCCACAATTGATAACTTCGCCTCAAAGTGATACGACTTTCACAACTTCAACACTATTAACTCAACACTGAGAAAAAAAGAGCTGTAACCACGAACTAAATAAAAATAACTAAAAAAAGAAAAAAAATACAAATAACTCACAATAGAAGAGATAACACGACTTCAAATAAGATTAATAGCAATGAAAGAGATAACTTGTACAATGACTTCAAATAATGATAATCAACAATGAAAGAGATAACACGTACAATGACTTCAAATAATGATAATCAACAATGAAAGAGATAACATGTAACAATAAAAGGAGCAACAAGTTTAACTAAAGCATGAGAGCAATTTATCAAGTTGGATGTAGAACAAGTGTTAAACAAGTCAGTTAAGGATAGACTAACACAAGTAAGAAATGATTGACTATGAGAATTCAGAACATAATATGACATTTCAATTAAAGCATGAAAAGAGTCTAAATAATCTAAACCAGTCAAATACCATGTACAACCCATGTACCCACTCGTCACCTTGCATACATTGCTTTCACATAGCGCAAAAGACACAATCAATCCCGAATCATAAGGGGTAGTTCCCCCCACACCCAAAGTTAGGCAAGATACTTACCTCAACTAGGCTAATTTAACCCTAAGAAATAACAATAAATGTAAAATTCTCAACAAGAAAGATATCTCCACAATTGATAACTTCGCCTCAAAGTGATACGACTTTCACAACTTCAACACTATTAACTCAACAATGAGAAAAAAAGAGCTGTAACCACGAACTAAATACAAATAACTAAAAAAAAAAAAATACAAATAACTCACAATAGAAGAGATAACACGACTTCAAATAAGAATAATATCAATGAAAGAGATAACTTGTACAATGACTTCAAATAATGATAAACAACAATTAAAGAGATAACACGTACAATGACTTCAAATAATGATAATCAACAATGAAAGAGATAACATGTAACAATAAAAGGAGCAACAAGTTTAACTAAAGCATGAGAGCAATTTATCAAGTTGGATGTAGAACAAGTGTTAAACAAGTCAGTTAAGGATAGACTAACACAAGTAAGAAATGATTGACTATGAGAATTCAGAACATGATATGACATTTCAATTAAAGCATAGAAAGAGTCTAAGTAATCTAAACCAGTCAAATACCATGTACATCCCATGTACCCACTCGTCACCTTGCATACATTGCTTTCACATAGCGCAAAAGACACAATCAATCCCAAATCATAAGGGGTAGTTCCCCCCACACAAAGTTAGGCAAGATACTTACCTCAACTAGGCTAATTTAACTCTAAGAAATAACAATAAATGTAAAATTCTCAACAAGAAAGATATCTGAGCAATTGACAACTTCGCCTCAAAGTGATACGACTTTCACAACTTCAACACTATTAACTCAACAATGAGAAAAAAAGAGCTGTAACCATGAACTAAATACAAATAACTAAAAAAAAGAAAAAAATACAAATAACTCACAATAGAAGAGATAACACGACTTCAAATAAGAATAATAGCAATGAAAGAGATAACTTGTACAATGACTTCAAATAATGATAATCAAAAATGAAAGAGATAACACGTACAATGACTTCAAATAATGATAATCAATAATGAAAGAGATAGCATGTAACAATAAAAGGACAAACAAGTTCAACTAAAGCATGAGAGCAATTTATCAAGTTGGATGTAGAACAAGTGTTAAACAAGTCATTTAAGGATAGACTAACACAAGTAAGAAATGATTCACTATGAGAATTCAGAACATGAAATGACATTTCAATTAAAGCATGGAAAGAGTCTAAGTAATCTAAACCAGTCAAATACCATGTACAACCCATGTACCCACTCGTCACCTTGCATACATTGCTTTCACATAGCGCAAAAGACACAATCAATCCCGAATCATAAGGGGTAGTTCCCCCCCCCCAAAGTTAGGTAAGATACTTACCTCAACTAGGCTAATTTAACTCTAAGAAATAACAATAAATGTAAAATTCTCAACAAGAAAGATATCTCAACAATTGACAACTTCGCCGCAAAGTGATACGACTTTCACAACTTCAACACTATTAACTCAACAATGAGAAAAAAGAGCTGTAACCACGAACTAAATAAAAATAACTAAAAAAAGAAAAAAAATACAAATAACTCACAATAGAAGAGATAACACGACTTCAAATAAGAATAATAGCAATGAAAGAGATAACTTGTACAATGACTTCAAAAAATGATAATCAAAAATGAAAGAGATAACACGTACAATGACTTCAAATAATGATAATCAACAATGAAAGAGATAGCATGTAACAATAAAAGGACAAACAAGTTCAACTAAAGCATGAGAGCAATTTATCAAGTTGGATGTAGAACAAGTGTTAAACAAGTCATTTAAGGATAGACTAACACAAGTAAGAAATGATTGACTATGAGAATTCAGAACATGATATGACATTTCAATTAAAGCATGGAAAGAGTCTAAGTAATCTAAACCAGTCAAATACCATGTACAACCCATGTACCCACTCGTCACGTTGCATACATTGCTTTCACATAGCGCAAAAGACACAATCAATCCCGAATCATAAGGGGTAGTTCCCCCCCCCCAAAGTTAGGTAAGATACTTACCTCAACTAGGCTAATTTAACTGTAAGAAATAACAATAAATGTAAAATTCTCAACAAGAATTGACAACTTCGCCGCAAAGTGATACGACTTTCACAACTTCAACACTATTAACTCAACAATGAGAAAAAAGAGCTGTAACCACGAACTAAATAAAAATAACTAAAAAAAGAAAAAAATACAAATAACTCACAATAGAAGAGATAACACGACTTCAAATAAGAATAATAGCAATGAAAGAGATAACTTGTACAATGACTTCAAATAATGATAATCAAAAATGAAAGAGATAACACGTACAATGACTTCAAATAATGATAATCAACAATGAAATAGATAACATGTAACAATAAAAGGACAAACAAGTTCAACTAAAGCATGAGTGCAATTTATCAAGTTGGATGTAGAACAAGTGTTAAACAAGTCATTTAAGGATAGACTAACACAAGTAAGAAATGATTGACTATGAGAATTCAGAACATGATATGACATTTCAATTAAAGCATGAAAAGAGTCTAAATAATCTAAACCAGTCAAATACCATGTACAACCCATGTACCCACTCGTCACCTTGCATACATTGCTTTCACATAGCGCAAAAGACACAATCAATCCCGAATCATAAGGGGTAGTTCCCCCCACACAAAGTTAGGCAAGATACTTACCTCAACTAGGCTAATTTAACCCTAAGAAATAACAATAAATGTAAAATTCTCAACAAGAAAGATATCTCCACAATTGATAACTTCGCCTCAAAGTGATACGACTTTCACAACTTCAACACTATTAACTCAACACTGAGAAAAAAAGAGCTGTAACCACGAACTAAATAAAAATAACTAAAAAAAGAAAAAAAATACAAATAACTCACAATAGAAGAGATAACACGACTTCAAATAAGATTAATAGCAATGAAAGAGATAACTTGTACAATGACTTCAAATAATGATAATCAACAATGAAAGAGATAACACGTACAATGACTTCAAATAATGATAATCAACAATGAAAGAGATAACATGTAACAATAAAAGGAGCAACAAGTTTAACTAAAGCATGAGAGCAATTTATCAAGTTGGATGTAGAACAAGTGTTAAACAAGTCAGTTAAGGATAGACTAACACAAGTAAGAAATGATTGACTATGAGAATTCAGAACATAATATGACATTTCAATTAAAGCATGAAAAGAGTCTAAATAATCTAAACCAGTCAAATACCATGTACAACCCATGTACCCACTCGTCACCTTGCATACATTGCTTTCACATAGCGCAAAAGACACAATCAATCCCGAATCATAAGGGGTAGTTCCCCCCACCCCACAAAGTTAGGCAAGATACTTACCTCAACTAGGCTAATTTAACCCTAAGAAATAACAATAAATGTAAAATTCTCAACAAGAAAGATATCTCCACAATTGATAACTTCGCCTCAAAGTGATACGACTTTCACAACTTCAACACTATTAACTCAACAATGAGAAAAAAAGAGCTGTAACCACGAACTAAATACAAATAACTAAAAAAAAAAAATACAAATAACTCACAATAGAAGAGATAACACGACTTCAAATAAGAATAATAGCAATGAAAGAGATAACTTGTACAATGACTTCAAATAATGATAAACAACAATTAAAGAGATAACACGTACAATGACTTCAAATAATGATAATCAACAATGAAAGAGATAACATGTAACAATAAAAGGAGCAACAAGTTTAACTAAAGCATGAGAGCAATTTATCAAGTTGGATGTAGAACAAGTGTTAAACTAGTCAGTTAAGGATAGACTAACACAAGTAAGAAATGATTGACTATGAGAATTCAGAACATGATATGACATTTCAATTAAAGCATAGAAAGAGTCTAAGTAATCTAAACCAGTCAAATACCATGTACATCCCATGTACCCACTCGTCACCTTGCATACATTGCTTTCACATAGCGCAAAAGACACAATCAATCCCAAATCATAAGGGGTAGTTCCCCCCACACAAAGTTAGGCAAGATACTTACCTCAACTAGGCTAATTTAACTCTAAGAAATAACAATAAATGTAAAATTCTCAACAAGAAAGATATCTGAGCAATTGACAACTTCGCCTCAAAGTGATACGACTTTCACAACTTCAACACTATTAACTCAACAATGAGAAAAAAAGAGCTGTAACCATGAACTAAATACAAATAACTAAAAAAAAGAAAAAAATACAAATAACTCACAATAGAAGAGATAACACGACTTCAAATAAGAATAATAGCAATGAAAGAGATAACTTGTACAATGACTTCAAATAATGATAATCAAAAATGAAAGAGATAACACGTACAATGACTTCAAATAATGATAATCAATAATGAAAGAGATAGCATGTAACAATAAAAGGACAAACAAGTTCAACTAAAGCATGAGAGCAATTTATCAAGTTGGATGTAGAACAAGTGTTAAACAAGTCATTTAAGGATAGACTAACACAAGTAAGAAATGATTCACTATGAGAATTCAGAACATGATATGACATTTCAATTAAAGCATGGAAAGAGTCTAAGTAATCTAAACCAGTCAAATACCATGTACATCCCATGTACCCACTCGTCACCTTGCATACATTGCTTTCACATAGCGCAAAAGACACAATTAATCCCAAATCATAAGGGGTAGTTCCCCCTCACACAAAGTTAGGCAAGATACTTACCTCAACTAGGCTAATTTAACTCTAAGAAATAACAATAAATGTAAAATTCTCAACAAGAAAAATATCTGAGAAATTGACAACTTCGCCTCAAAGTGATATGACTTTCACAACTTCAACACCATTAACTCAACAATGAGAAAAAAAGAGCTGTAACCACGAACTGAATACAAATAACTAAAAAAAAGAAAAAAAATACAAATAACTCATAATAGAAGAGATAACACGACTTCAAATAAGAATAATAGCAATGAAAGAGATAACTTGTACAATGACTTCAAATAATGATATTCAAAAATGAAAGAGATAACACGCACAATGACTTCAAATAATGATAATCAACAATGAAAGAGATAACATGTAACAATAAAAGGACAAACAAGTTCAACTAAAGCATGAGAGCAATTTATCAAGTTGGATGTAGAACAAGTGTTAAACAAGTTATTTAAGCATAGACTAACACAAGTAAGAAATGATTGACTATGAGAATTCAGAACATGATATGACATTTCAATTAAAGCATGGAAAGAGTCTAAATAATCTAAACCAGTCAAATACCATGTACAACCCATGTACCCACTCGTCACCTTGCATACATTGCTTTCACATAGCGCAAAAGACACAATCAATCCCGAATCATAAGGGGTAGTTCCCCCCACACAAAGTTAGGCAAGATACTTACCTCAACTAGGCTAATTTAACTCTAAGAAATAACAATAAATGTAAAATTCTCAACAAGAAAGATATCTCAACAATTGACAACTTCGACTCAAAGTGATACGACTTTCACAACTTCAACACTATTAACTCAACAATGAGAAAAAAAGAGCTGTAACCACGAACTAAATAAAAATAACTAAAAAAAGAAAAAAAATACAAATAACTCACAATAGAAGAGATAACACGACTTCAAATAAGAATAATAGCAATGAAAGAGATAACTTGTACAATGACTTCAAATAATGATAATCAACAATGAAAGAGATAACACGTACAGTGACTTCAAATAATGATAATCAACAATGAAAGAGATAACATGTAACAATAAAAGGAGCAACAAGTTTAACTAAAGCATGAGAGCAATTTATCAAGTTGGATGTAGAACAAGTGTTAAACAAGTCAGTTAAGGATAGACTAACACAAGTAAGTAATGATTGACTATGAGAATTCAGAACATGATATGACAGTTCAATTAAAGCATGGAAAGAGTCTAAGTAATCTAAACCAGTCAAATACCATGTACATCCCATGTACCCACTCGTCACCTTGCATACATTGCTTTCACATAGCGCAAAAGACACAATCAATCCCAAATCATAAGGGGTAGTTCCCCCCACACAAAGTTAGGCAAGATACTTACCTCAACTAGGCTAATTTAACTCTAAGAAATAACAATAAATGTAAAATTCTCAACAAGAAAGATATCTCAGCAATTGACAACTTCGCCTCAAAGTGATACGACTTTCACAACTTCAACACCATTAACTCAACAATGAGAAAAAAAGAGCTGTAACCACGAACTAAATACAAATAACTAAAAAAAAGAAAAAAAATACAAATAACTCACAGTAGAAGAGATAACACGACTTCAAATAAGAATAATAGCAATGAAAGAGATAACTTGTACAATGACTTAAAATTATGATAATCAACAATGAAAGAGATAACATGTAACAATAAAAGGAGCAACAAGTTCAACTAAAGCATGAGAGCAATTTATCAAGTTGGATGTAGAACAAGTGTTAAACAAGTCATTTAAGGATAGACTAACACAAGTAAGAAATGATTGACTTTGAGAATTCAGAACATGATATGACATTTCAATTAATGCATGGAAAGAGTCTAAGTAATCTAAACCAGTCAAATACCATGTACAACCCATGTACCCACTCGTCACCTTGCATACATTGCTTTTACATAGCACAAAAGACACAATAAATCCCAAATCATAAGGGGTAGTTCCCCCCCCCACCAAAGTTAGGCAAGATACTTACCTCAACTAGGCTAATTTAACTCTAAGAAATAACAATAAATGTAAAATTCTCAACAAGATAGATATCTCAACAATTGACAACTTCGCCTCAAAGTGATACGACTTTTACAACTTCAACACTATTAACTCAACAATGAGAAAAAGAGAGTTGTAACCACGAATTAAATACAAATAACTAAAAAAAAGAAAAAAAATACAAATAACTCACAATAGAAGAGATAACACGACTTCAAATAAGAATAATAGCAATGAAAGAAATAACTTGTACAATGACTTCAAATAATGATAATCAACAATGAAAGAGATAACACGTACAATGACTTCAAATAATGATAATCAACAATGAAAGAGATAACATGTAACAATAAAAGGAGCAACAAGTTCAACTAAAGCATGAGAGCAATTTATCAAGTTGGATGTAGAACAAGTGTTAAACAAGTCATTTAAGGATAGACTAACACAAGTAAGAAATGATTGACTATGAGAATTCAGAACATGATATGACATTTCAATTAAAGCATGGAAAGAGTCTAAGTAATCTAAACCAGTCAAATACCATGTACAACCCATGTACCCACTCGTCACCTTGCATACATTGCTTTCACATAGCACAAAAGACACAATAAATCCCAAATCATAAGGGGTAGTTACCCCCCCCCCCCAAAGTTAGGTAAGATACTTACCTCAACTAGGCTAATTTAACTCTAAGAAATAACAATAAATGTAAAATTCTCAACAAGAAAGATATCTCAACAATTGACAACTTCGCCACAAAGTGATACGACTTTTACAACTTCAACACCATTAACTCAACAATTAGAAAAAAAGAGCTGTAACCACGAACTAAATACAAATAACTAAAAAAAAAAAATACAAATAACTCACAATAGAAGAGATAACACGACTTCAAATAAGAATAATAGCAATGAAAGAGATAACTTGTACAATGACTTCAAATAATGATAAACAACAATTAAAGAGATAACACGTACAATGACTTCAAATAATGATAATCAACAATGAAAGAGATAACATGTAACAATAAAAGGAGCAACAAGTTTAACTAAAGCATGAGAGCAATTTATCAAGTTGGATGTAGAACAAGTGTTAAACAAGTCAGTTAAGGATAGACTAACACAAGTAAGAAATGATTGACTATGAGAATTCAGAACATGATATGACATTTCAATTAAAGCATAGAAAGAGTCTAAGTAATCTAAACCAGTCAAATACCATGTACATCCCTGTACCCACTCGTCACCTTGCATACATTGCATTCACATAGCGCAAAAGACACAATCAATCCCAAATCATAAGGGGTAGTTCCCCCCACACAAAGTTAGGCAAGATACTTACCTCAACTAGGCTAATTTAACTCTAAGAAATAACAACAAATGTAAAATTCTCAACAAGATAGATATCTCAACAATTGACAACTTCGCCTCAAAGTGATACGACTTTCACAACTTCAACACTATTAACTCAACAATGAGAAAAAAAGAGTTGTAACCACGAATTAAATACAAATAACTAAAAAAAAGAAAAAAAATACAAATAACTCACAATAGAAGAGATAACACGACTTCAAATAAAAATAATAGCAATGAAAGAGATAACTTGTACAATGACTTCAAATAATGATAATCAACAATGAAAGAGGTAACACGTACAATGACTTCAAATAATGATAATCAACAATGAAAGAGATAACATGTAACAATAAAAGGGGCAAAAAGTTCAACTAAAGCTTGAGAGCAATTTATCAAGTTGGATGTAGAACAAGTGTTAAATAAGTCATTTAAGGATAGACTAACACAAGTAAGAAATGATTGACTATGAGAATTCAGAACATGATATGACATTTCAATTAAAGCATGGAAAGAGTCTAAGTAATCTAAACCAGTCAAATACCATGTACAACCCATGTACCCACTCGTCACCTTGCATACATTGCTTTCACATAGCACAAAAGACACAATAAATCCCAAATCATAAGGGGTAGTTCCCCCCCCCCCAAAGTTAGGTAAGATACTTACCTCAACTAGGCTAATTTAACTCTAAGAAATAACAATAAATGTAAAATTCTCAACAAGAAAGATATCTCAACAATTGACAACTTCGCCTCAAAGTGATACGACTTTTACAACTTCAACACCATTAACTCAACAATGAGAAAAAAAGAGCTGTAACCACGAACTAAATAGAAATAACTAAAAAAAAAAAATACAAATAACTCACAATAGAAGAGATAACACGACTTCAAATAAGAATAATAGCAATGAAAGAGATAACTTGTACAATGACTTCAAATAATGATAAACAACAATTAAAGAGATAACACGTACAATGACTTCAAATAATGATAATCAACAATGAAAGAGATAACATGTAACAATAAAAGGAGCAACAAGTTTAACTAAAGCATGAGAGCAATTTATCAAGTTGGATGTAGAACAAGTGTTAAACAAGTCAGTTAAGGATAGACTAACACAAGTAATAAATGTTTGACTATGAGAATTTAGAACATGATATGACATTTCAATTAAAGCATGCAAAGAATCTAAGTCGTCTAAACCGGTCAAATACCATGTACAACCCATGTACCCACTCGTCACCTTGCATACATTGCTTTCACATAGCATAAAAGACACAATCAATCCCTAATCATAAGGGGTAGTTCCCCCACACAAAGTTAGGCTAGATACTTACCTCAACTAGGCTAAATTAACTCTCAAAAATACCTTTTCCACTAAACTTTACCTCCACACTGCTCAAAACTAACCTAAATCGACTTAATATCATCAAACAATGCAAGGGAAATTAATTACTATTGATAAAGATATGATCTTTACACCTTTTCCAAAAAAGTCAAGAAAAGTCAACCCAGGGCCCGCTCAATCAAAACCCGGGTCCAATGGTGGATTCCAAATACCCATGAACCCACGAGTTCATATATGTGATTAGTGTCAAAATCCGAGTCCAAATCGATTCTCAAAACTCAAATTCTTGTTTTTCAAAAAATTAACAAAGTTGCACAAATTTTAACTTTGATTCACATAATTTTGATGTTAAAATCTAAGATATATTGATGGAATATGATTGTAATATTATTAGAATCACTTACCCAAAGTTTGTAGATGAAAATCCTGTCACGACCCAAACCGATGGGCCGCAACGGGCACCCGGTACCTTACTTAACCGAGTACAAACATAACATATCTTTTCATATCATACTATCATAGATAACTGAGCCGGAGAGGCTGCCATGAGATAAGTAGAGTACAACATGAAATACCAACTTATACACGTGACATACGGGCCTATAAGGCCAACATGATCATTTATAACCCAAAACATAGGCCGACAAGTCCATACAAGTATCCGTACACATGACATCTGTCTACAAACCTCTAAGAATACATAATTGTCATAAAGGTCGGGGACAGAGCCCAGCCATACCAATCAACAAATGTCCAAATCATACTGACCAATAGCAACTCCGGATCAAATGGAGAGTAACAACATCTTCCGCTGAGCTGATAGCCTACTTGGAGGACTCTCGACTTGCCTATCGTGACCTGCGGGCATGAAATGCAGCGTCCCCAGGCAAATGGGACGTCAGTACAAATAATGTACCGAGTATGTAAGGCATGGTGATCAATATATTAGAGATATAGATGAAACATGGAATAAAGAATTCCGCCTGTAAGTCTAAATAAATTTGTAAATTCTGATGTCATGCACGTGCGTATAAATGTCATGTCATGCATAGGTATAGGTGTACATAACATCAACAAGACTCTGAGGGAATCCCATCATATCATCTTGGCCATTGTGGGCAAAATCATCAACATGTATCAACTGATCAGGTGGTGGTCCGTAATCTTTTCCCATATCCCATATATATATATATATAATATGCGTATATAACGCTATTTGTTCATGGGTCAATGTACATTTATAAATGTATGAAATGCATAAGAAATACGTTAATAAGATTTCTCGGAATGTCATAAAAATCAATATGCCTTTTGGATAAACTTTATCAAACACGTATTTTTCTAAGACCCATGAACAGAAGATATAATAATAATTCACACGGGGAATCAAGAATATAAACACCCCTAGTATTTCTATGATTGGATTCATTTATGAAAGTTGCGTATTTTGCTCGTTTTATTTGTATTATTTGGATCATGCCAAAAAGAAAGAAGGGATAGCCTTAACATACCTTTAATGTCAACTTCCTACTTGTATATGTGAACAATCTCCTCAATCTTGTATGCCAAAACTAGTCTTCTTCCACCTTACTTCATTACGAATAAATCTCCAAATTTTTATCATCTTGAGGAAACCAATATGGAAATACATATCTATGTTCTTCACGGTTTGCTTTAATGCAAAGAGATATATCTACCTTTGTAGCTCAAATTTCTCAAGGGTCACTTCTAATCTTGTTAAGAAGAAGCAAACAAATGCATTTTCTTGTTAAAAACGTTGCTTGTGTCACGGGGAGTCAACAATGAGCGGGAGATGCAATCCTACCTTTATAAATAAGTGTTGTATGTATTTTGGTGACAAAGTTATCTATTAGTCCTCATTTGCACTCTCGGTAGCACATGTAAAATCGTAAGCATTAGGAAGGAATATCACAGCCAATTACTTACCCCTTGTTATCTCAATAGTAGTATGTCATAAGTGTATCAAAAAGTGAATGAATGGATAGTGGGGTCCACCTCATTTGCCACCATTTTGAAATATTGTGACATATGGTATAGATGTAACTATCTAGCACATATTAGTCACACATTATTTATGAATGGGGGCTGCCACGTTAGGCTTTGTAGGCCTTATCCAAACTTCTAATTAATCTCCAATTAAAATCATTAATTTCTTGATTATCCACATAATTAGAAATTATCTCAAATTACTTAAAATACTACTCACTTTTAACACACTTTGTACACCTTACTATTATGGCCAAGTGGTACCTTGTATGCTACTAGTCCATAAATATCGGGTATTATAGCTCAGACCGTATTTTATCCCAAATTGACAAACTTCGACGAGACTCACTTTCTTCGATTCACTTACCCTCTCTCCTTCACCAATTTACTTATCACTTATTTGAAATAGCATAATACTTAAAACCTTAAAAATAATCTTATTCTCGAGCTTACGTCGATTAACTTATGGCATACTTTCACGTACGAAAATATGGGGTGTAACATTATTCCCTCCTTTGAAACATTCGTCCTCGAATGTTGACTGATGCACTTATCATTCTCATCACCCATAGCTCTTACGAATACTTTAATACTCTTCTTTCCATTTAGGCAACTTTTCTTCGAATAAATCCAAAGGCCAGGGCATTCCCCCCTTTAGGCCTCTTTCTCACACCATGGTCCGTGGTCAGAATTCTTCCAATCTCGTAACTCTTCTCTCCTTTTTCCTCTAGTTTTTAGCCAATCTCTAGTCCTCACTTTGTAAGCATATAAAGAGCTTGAAAAGATGTCTCTCTGGGGATATATAGGTATACTGAAGTTCTTTGCTCAATACTTTGTTGAACTTATGAATATTGCTATATCTTATTTCATAGACCCAGTTATCCATTCGTATGACTTTACTGCATCTAGGTAGGTCATACTATACCATAACTCTTACTTCGATTTATCGTTATTGAGGTCTGCTACCAAACTCCAAGTTACTTTCATTGCTTCTTATCAGAGATGTATAAATCCATGTCCTTCAATGCTTCCTTATTATTGTTCATCTAAAGGATGGAATCCTTATCTCCCCTCATACATTGGAATTTTATCCATCTATTGTCGATTAACCTTAACGTTGATCCAGAATCTACCATTAATAACTTGACCTCTTATGTAACACTGCCGCTAGGGCTCACGTGCATCGAGGAATATTTGAAGTGACTTTCCTGGTCCATTTAGCGGCGATATTGTACTTCAATAACCGTGTTTTATAGCATCCCAATGTGATTCACTTACGTGGGTATTTTAATCCCGTACAATTCATGAAATCCTCTTCAACTCATTACTCAATCGACGGCCCAAACGTCATCCCTTATCTATCACAATTACACCCTCATTATACTATCAGGGCAGCATTCCATCTCTTCTAAATGGCATTAGTCTTATAATTATTTGAGTTCATTCAAGCTATACTAAGCTTTCTATAACTTAGAGAAATCATCCGCTCTCTTGTTTTCATAGGCTTAATCCTGAGGACTTATCCATTCTTGTCACCTTCTCACTCGCCCTTTCTTATCCTTATTCCTGTCATAAAACCTTGTCACTTTAATCTACTTTAGCTTGCGACCCACACATATATATTTATACTACTCGCAACCTTCCTTCAACTTGCTTACATCATAGATTTCCTTGTGTTATTCTGGAATATCAAGCGAGACATCACATCGTCTCTAACTCTTCTTTACTCTCTTGACTAGATCTCTTGGTACCTGGAAACCATAGGTTGGAAGATATGTCACTATCATTCCTGGATACTGAATTCCTAGCGCTTGTATCCCTCCATCTGCAAGTATGGACTAGTCACAACCTTTTGTATTTGAGTATCTCGTACGTTGTTCACCTTTATCTTATTTACCTTAAAATCTCGCATCACATCTTCTATCTCTTTCATGACCTTGCTTTTACACAAGTATAATTCACATCCACAACTTGAAGCTCTATTATAATACTTGCACCTTTGGTGCATACAGAATCCGGTGAGAGCTTCATGCTGACTTCTTATGAGGCTGGTACTCTTCTGACTGGCTTTATCGTAGAGCCGTTATAGAATATAAATATTGTACTATATCTCTTGTACCTATGATATTAAGAGTGATTCTGCAACTCCTGGGTCCAATAATCAGACTCCTGATTTACTTTATTGATGTAACTCTTTAGTTTCCTCTTCCTTCTGATCAGCCTTTATGTAGGCATAATCTATCTTCCTATCTACGGCTCATGGTATGAGTTATTACTTTAGCCTTTCATAGGCGCTATGGAATATCCGCGATACCATAATTTAATAATTCAATCCCTTGTCTATGATCTGGACTCAATTCATTCTTTTAACTTATACCAGAGTCTTCTACAGCTGTATGATTGTCAACATACATGCTGCATGGATGATACTCTGAAATCATGAGTGCGTTCATAACGTAACTAACTCTGGAACATTGATGGAATAATTCCTTTCGTTCCATCTCACCTTTCTTTAAACGTAAGCAATTACTTTTCTTGGTCTTTTTGCCCCTTGTTACGGGCATACTTAGCTTATCTTAGTTCCCATGCATGTCGAAATTTTGTGCAATTCATATGGTCTCGAATATTACTTTTGGTTTTATTTCTCGCTCATTAGCCACGCTAGGTGCCATTTTCTTATGGAGCGCATATAATGTTGTTGTGAGACTATTGTTATAAGACCATTTCCTCAGGTTACTGAGCTTAGGTTGAAGCCTTCTTCCTTACTTCCTCATCTAGTCTTTCATTATAGTATTTAGGGAGGATCCTCTGATTCTTGTAAAGCTGTGAGCTTATCATATCGTATACCCGATGGAATTTTTGATGTCCTTCCTCACCTATAATTACCCGTAGTTACTTACCTCCACGCCCTTGTACTTGTAGGGTTTGCTTCTGAACTGATATTTTGGTTGTCTTCCCAGTGGCATTCTCTTTTATTTCCGTAACACTCATACGGTACCTTTAACTACCCCAACTCATATCTGAATATTTCTCAAGGGTCACGATGTCGTATCTGCGAGACTGAATTCCCCATGTTAGGATTTACAATGTTTATCTTGTGTGATCTATTGATTTATATGTATCCTTTTGTCTAGCCATAGCTAGACTCTTCCAGAATTGACTACTAACTACTCATTGTCCCATTCTCATATCAATATTCCACGTAATCTTTCTTGGGTTATTTCCTTATGTCTCCACATACTCCTTCTCTATCAATAACATCTCGGGCATGAACCCTTACTTTCTCTCCTTGACATTGTGTTTGCATAATGTTCTGGAATCATAACATATCTGTAGGATTTGAATGAGTGCAATCTCATCCATTTCTCATTTTTATCGCATTCTTCCTTTACCATTCCATAGTTACTAGAACCACATAATTCTGACTTAATGCCACATCACACCATATTCCCCCCTTTAGGGGAGTACTAAGAGTTGGAGCTACGACGATCTACCTATAGATGTTTTACCTCTTCACCTTTGGAGTCTTTTCACATCATCGATGACCCTTACTCACCTTGCGGTAATCCTTCTATACCAAGGATAATAAAATTCCTTACTCGTGAGGGTGGCACTTAGTATAACTGGAACATACAGTCCCTTAAGCTTAACCATTGCTTGCATTAGGGAAGCGTCTTCCTGAATGACCATTCTATGAATTTCTCATTAATCTTCTTCTGTTGTCCATTCTAATGAAATATCTGAAATTCTCATGATACCGACTATTATTAAATCACTTAGTCCCTAATTCATGTTTAGTTTATCTTGTTCACCAGCCCATACTGACTTCTATTATTATGGGGTTTAGCTCTTCCTTCTGGTAGCCCGTTTGAGTCACGAACTTCTTTCTCGAAATGAGGGTATGACTTTATGACCTATACTCTTTTGTTGCCTCAAGGCCTGTTACCTCTCATATTTTCCTTTCCTTGTCTATAGACTCTGTAATAGTGTCATCTTTTGATCTACCGTTGTCATCCATGTATCAAAGCTTACTCATAATGCTTCATTAACTTTTTTCTTATTTCCCGCTAACATTTATGTTTATTACTTTATTCTGAAAACTTGAACAAGATATTCTTTTGCTTTTAGCTCCCCTTGCTCCATCTACTGGCTGTTCGGGTTGCCTAATATTCTTTCTCCACTAGGGACGGGAGCCACACTAAGATAATATTTATCCCTTCCAGTGCCTATCTTAGTAGTACTCATATCTAGCTGTACTATTTTAGGGTGTACCATCTGGTGTCTCACAAGGAGATCTATTAGCATATTTGCAAAATCCTTCGGGAATGTCAACTAACGCAAATAATCCATCCACCATTTTGGGTCTCTCTGACCCCAGCCGGATCCTGATATCCGTCCTTCTCTTATACTACTTTTGTTAGCCCCCATAGGGCATAAATGAGATGGGTGTGGCCAACTGTACATACCTCTGTTATTGTTGAAGGTAACTCAAAAGGCTTATATTCCTCTGCCTGAATTGTAAGTATTGATAATCTTCATTAACTAGGCGACTCGTACCCTTCTTCACCTTGCTTCTTTTACTTGTTGAAACTTGTATCTATCTTCTGAATGTCTTATTTCTTTTCACCATATGGGTGGATAGATATTCTTGCCTTAAGGCTCCTTATCAAGAAGTTTACACATCTTAGTATGCACATGATCTACTGAAGACCTTACATTTACTCATCATTAACATCATGCAAAAATCGAGTTCCTCTGACTTAACTCTTCCATAGCCACATTCAGTCCCTTACCAACCGTCTTTCTAGATGTAAGCATCGTCATATTATGAATAAGATAGAGTTTAGGAAATTGAGTTCTTACAACTGAGCTCTATCACACGATCTAGAGTAAGAAGAAAGAGTGACAATCCTAAATACCCTGTAGCCTCCTGCTTATAAGTGTGGTGCAGAACACACCCATAAACAAGACTCTACTAGACACGGCTTGTAGACTCTCTAGGACGGAACTACTCTGATACCAATTCTGTCACGACCCAAACCGATGGGCCGCGACGGGCACCTGGTACCTTACTCAAACGAGTACCAACATAACGTATCGTTTCGTATCATACTGTCATAGATAACTGAGCTGGAGAGGCTGCCGTGAGATAAGTATAATACAACATGAAATACCAACTTATACACGTGACATACGGGCCTATAAGGCCAACATAATCATTTATAACTCAAAACATAGGATGACAAGGCCATACAAGTATCCGTACACATGACATCTGTCTACAAGCCTCTAAGAATACATAATTGTCATAAAGGTCGGGACAGAGCCCTGCCATACCAATCAACACATGTCCTAATCATACTAAGCAATAGCAACTCCGGAGCAAATTGAGTGCACCAACATCTTCCGCTGAGCTGATAGCCTACTTAGAGGACTCTCGACCTGTCTATCGGGACCTGCAGGCATGAAATACAACGTCCCCAGGCAAAAGGGACGTCAGTACAAATAATGTACCGAGTATGTAAGGCATGATAATCAATACATTAGAGACATAGATGAAATATGGAATAAAGAATTCCGCCTGTAAGTCTAAATAACTTTGTAAATTCTGAAACATTTATAATGTCATGCACGTACGTATAAATGTCATGTCATGCATACGTATAGGTGTACATAACATCATCAAGTCTCTGAGGGTATCCCATCATATCATCTCGGCCACTGTGGGCAAAATCATCAACATATACCAGCTGATCAGGTGGTGGTGCGTATATAATGCCGTAACCTTTTCCCATATCCCATATACATATAATATACGTGTATATAATGCCATCTGGTCATGGGTCAATGTACATGTATAAATGTATGAAATGCATAAGAGATACGTTAATAAGATTTCTCGGAATGTCATAAACATCAATATGCCTTTTGGATAAACTTTATCAAACACGTATTTTTCTGAGACCCATGACCAAAAGATATAATAATAATTCACATGGGGAATCAAGAATATAGACACCCCTAGTATTTATATGAATAGAGTCATTTATGAAAATTGCGTATTTTGCTCATTTCATTTGTATTATTTGGATCATGCTAAAAAGAAAAAAGGGATAGCCTTAACATACCTTTAATGCCATTTTCCTACTTGTATATGTGAAAAATCTCCTCAATCTTGTATGCCAAAACTAGTCTTCTTCCACCTTACTTCATTATGAAGAAATCTTCAAATTTTTATCATCTTGAGGAAACCGATATGGAAATACACATCTATGTTCTTCACGGTTTGCTTTAATGCAAGGAGATATATCTACCTTGGTAGCTCAAATTTATTAAGGGTCATTTCTAATCTTGTTGAGAAGAAGCAAACAAATGCATTTTCTTGTTAAAAATGTTGCTTGTGTCACGGGGAGTCAACAATGAGCGGGAGATGCAATCCTACCTTTATAAATAAGTGTTGTATGTATTTTGGTGACAAAGTTATCTATTAGTCCTCATTTGCACTCTCAGTAGCACATGTAAAATCGTAAGCATTAGGAAGGAATATCACAGCCAATTACTTACCCCTTGTTATCTCAATAGTAGTATGTCATAAGTGTATCAAAAAGTGAATGAGTGGATAGTGGGGTCCACCTCATTTTCCACCATTTTGAAATATTGTGACATGTGGTATAGATGTAACTATCTAACACATATTAGTCACACATTATTTTGGAATGGGGGCTTCTAATTAATCTCCCACTAAAATTATTAATTACCCGATTATTTACATAATTAAAAATTATCTCAAATTACTTAAAATACTACTCACTTTTAACACACTTTTTACACCTTACTATTATGGCCATGTGGTACATTGTATGGTACTAGTCCATAAATATCGGGTATTATAGCTCGGACCGTATTTTATCCCAAATTGACAAACTTCGACGAGACTCACTTTCTTCGATTCGCTTACCCTCTCTCCTTCACGAATTTACTTATCACTTGTTTGAAATAGCATAATACTTATAAGCTCAAAAATAATCTTATTCCCGAGCTTACGTCGATTAACTTATGGCATACTTGCACGTACGAAAATATGGGGTGTAATAAATCCCTTCTCCAAATTGCCTCCTCCCGAGTCTAAGGTTCTAAAATGAGAGACTGTGAGATGAAATCCCGACTTTCAGCCCTTTGGATCAGTTGCTGATGTCGCAATTTCGACATGGGTTCGCAATTGCGAAGAATGCATAGCAAATTCGGCCACTGACCTTCCTACTGGGACCTCGCACTTGCGATTAGTGGATTCGCAAATGCGAACCATGCCCCCTTCGCAAATGCAAACTACCCAATGTCCTAGACCACTTCGCAATTGTGATACCCGACCCCCCTACTAAGCTTGCAATTGCGAACTTGGTGATCGCAAATGCGATACGTGAAGCATCAGCATACCAAATTCTGCAATTTTACTCCAAAACACTCTGGAACATGTTCGAAACTCATCTGAGGCCTCGGGGCTCCAAATCAAACATCCATACAATTCCAAAAATATCATCGAACTCACTCACGTGATCAAAATATAAAAATAACACCTAAAACTACGAATCAAATGCTAAAACACATGAATTTCAAAGTAAAGTTGAAGAATCTCTAGAATTAAAACTAAGCGTCCAAATCCTATCAAATCAACTCCAAATGATACCAAATTTTGCAGACAGGTTCTAAATAGCATAACAGACCTATTCCAAGTCTCAAAATTAAATTCCGTACTCGATAGGTAAAATTCAACCTACGGTCAAACTTTTCAACTTCAAATTGCCAAATTTCGGCAAAACAAGACAAATCAACCCACGGACTTCCGAAATCAATTTCGGGCATACACCCAAGACTGAAATCACGATACGAAGCTATCAAAGCCATCAAAACACCGTTCTGAGGTCATTTTCACAAAAGTCTAAGTTTGAACAACATTTCTAACTTAGGCTTCTTAGTCAAGAATCAAAGGATCCAAATCAACTCGAAAGCTTCTTGGAATGAAATTAACAAACCCCGTAAGTCAAAAAATCATAAACACACATGTGTGAAGCATAAAAAAGGGTAACACAGGGCAATTACACAAAACGATCGGTCGGGTCGTTACAACGGTAATTATATTTTACCTTATATTTTTATAGGTAAATTACTAAAATTAATATATTTTCAATATAATAATATGACATAATACACAAAAGTAATATATCAAAACAAGACAAAATAAGTAATTTAGTATGATGGGAAGAAAGCGTAAACTACAAGATTATCTAAATATTTAGTTATTTTATTTGTGGACACATTTATAGCTGATTTCAATGTCCACTATAAGCTAAAATTTAAATTAGTACAATTTATATATGTAACGACCCAATCGGTTGTTTTGAGTGTTGTAGTCTCGTTCCCCCATTTACTGCTTATTTTATGCTTAATAGTTGCTATGTGATTTGCCGGGATAGTTTGTTCGGTTCCGGGGATGTTTTGGAATGGGTTGAGACACTTAGTCTCAAGATTGGAAGCTTAAGTTGAAAAGGTTAAGCAGATGTTGACTTATGTGTAAATGGCTTCGGAATGTAGGTTTGATGGTTCTAATACATTGGATGATTTTGGACTTAGGACTGTGTCCGGATAGTGATTTGGAGGTCCGTAGTTGATTTAGGCTTGAAATGATGAAAGTTGGAAAATTATGAGTTTTGGAAATTGAGAAGTTTGTCCGAGAGTTGACTTTGTGGTTACTTGGCTCAGATTTTCTTTTGAGAGTTGGAGTAGGTCCGTTGCATCATTTATGACTTTTATGCAAAATTTGAGGTCAATCGGACATGATTTGATAGGTTTCAGCATCGATGGTAGAAGTTGGAATTCCATAGTTTTCATTAGGCTTGAATTGGGGTGCGGTTCATGTTTTTGATATTGTTTGATGTTATTTGAGGGATCGACTAAATTTGTATCGGGTTTTAGGACTTGCTGGTATATTTGGTTGAGGTCCCGGGGGCCTTGGGTGGATTTTGGATGGTTAACAGAGTGAAATTTGGACTTGGGAGACTGCTGAAGCCTATTGGCGTGGAGTGTCTAGTTTCCTTCTATGCGATCGCGTGGTTAGGTTCGCGATCGCGAAGGGGTGTTGGTCAAATTTTGCTGTACGCATTCGCGAGTAGGAGTATGCGATCGCGTAGCTGGAGCAGTCAATACATCATGAACGCATGGGCGTAGCTGCGTTCGCGAAGAGGAAAGGAGGCAGGAGATGGTCGTGCGCGTTGCTCTATGTGAACGCGTGGGTGTTTATACAATCGCGTAGGTAAGGAGAGGTAGTGCATCGCATTCGCGTGGACTTGTCTGTGTTCGTGTAGGGCTGAGTTTGCCAGCATAGGATTTGTTCTTCGCGATCGCGTAGCATTTCCCGCGATCGCGAAGAAAGTATATCTGGGCAGACTTAAATATTTCAAAACGAGGGTTTGAGTTCATATCACAAATTTGATTTTCGGAGCTTGGTTGGATGCGATTCTTGGAGAGATTTTCAATTGATTAATTAGGGTAAGTGATTATTACTTAGTTTTGGTTAAATTACATAATTATAACTTTGATTTCATCATTTAATTAGTGATTTGGGTTGGAAATTTTGGGGAAAATGGAGAAAACTTCGTAGACCGAATTTTGGGGATTGGAGTGAGATTTTGGTATCGGAATTGAGTAATTTTTCTATGGTTGGATTCATGGTTGAATAGGTGTTCATATTTTGAAACTTTTATTGGACTCCGAGACATGGGCCCGGGGGTTGACCTTTTTGACTTTTGAAATAGAACTTAGCATTTTCATATGGAATTGATTCCTATAGCATGATTTGATTGTATCGAATTATTTTTGGCTAGATTCAAGGCAATCGGAGGCCGATTCACGAGGCAAGGGCTTATTGGAGTAGATTTTTTGCCCAGTTTGAGGTAAGTAACACTTCTAAACTTGGTTCTAAGGGTATGAAATCCCAAATTACGTGTTATATGATTGGTGTTGAGGTGACGCACATGCTAGGTTACGGGCGTGTGGGCGTGCACCGTAGGACTTTTGACTTGGTCGATTCCGTGGAACTCTATAGATGCATAATCTTGTTATTATCCATATATTCTCCATCTGTTAGAGAAATTGAGCTGCAAGTCATGTTAGAAATCATGCCTAGGCTACATGTTGGTATTGTTGGGCCCCATAGATGTCGCATTACATGTTGAATTATTTTCTTAATTTGAAATCATGCACCCAGTCAGGGCTATTATTTGAATATCATATATCAGTCTCTGTTGACATCTATTTATATATTATATCATCATTGTTTGGGCTGATTATCACGATTCTTGTGAGCCCGAGAGACTAGAGAGATTGATGACTAAGTGAGGCCAAGGGCCTGATTGTGAGGATATTTATGGGATCGGAATGCACGCCGTAGCATGTGTTATTTATTCATGCCAAGATTGGCTTATTATAGCGCTTGGGCTAGATTTTCCCCTCTGGAGTCTGCATACCCACAGTGAGCGCAGGTACCTACTGAGTGCGAGTGCGGGTGTCGAGCGATTGGGAGGATTGAGTGGTTGTGAGGATGGAGTGACTGTGAGGAATGAGTGACTGTAAGGCTGGAGTGAATGGAGGACTGAGTGATCGATACTCCCAGAGTATGCATATGCTTTCATTACTGTTTTACACTTCAGTTGGCATATATAACTGTCATGTAGATACCGATATATACCATATCTTGTGTCAATTAAACTTGACATGATTTACCTATTGGGCTTTAACTTTTAAACTTGAAAGCATGTCTATATTTCTGTACTATAATCCTGTAATTGAACTGTACCTGTGAAGCTCGTCACTACTTTTAGCCCAATAGTTAGACTTGTTACTTACTAAGTTGGTTGTACTCACGCTACACCCTGCACTTCGTGTGCAGATCCAAGTGTTTCCGAACATGGTAGGTGCTGATTCTCAGAGTTGTTCAGTCATTCAGAGATTTTCGAGGTAGTTGCTCTGGTGTCCGCAGACCTTGACTCTCCTCCCCTATCCCTCAGTCTTTTTATTCAGATCCAGTTTTTCTTAGACAGTATTTCAGACATGTATTGTATAGATGCTCATGTACTCAGTGACGCCCCGATTTTTGGAACTTCTGTATTGAGTTTTGACGGTTTTATTAGTTTTATGAGATTTTTATTTATTTAAACCTGTTTTAGCATATCTTAAATTTGAATTTGTTGGAGTTGTCTGAGTAGTCGGCTTGCCTAGTACCATGAAAGGCACCATCACGACATGTTGAGTTTTGGGTCGTGACAATATAAGGTAAGCCTGAATTGATTTTAAATTTTTATATTCTAAGATTTACTACATAGTTCAAATAAGGAAAGTTTAATAAATAAAACTTTAATAGATTTTAAAGTCCTGAATATTTGAAAATAATTAAATGACTATTTTAGCTAGTGTAAATTTTAATTTTTAAAGGCTAAAAAAAGCGAATGACATTTCGGTAAGGAGTTTGTGCTTTTGATTTTGGTAATTACGTAACTTTATTACCAGGGACAATTAAAATATGTACAAATATGAAGAGAACCCAAAACTGAACTATCCCTCACCATTCCTACCCTGCTATTTTCCTCTTTGCCATCCCCCAACAGAATTCTTTACATCAGCCACATAACAATCTACTCCCTCCCTCTACTTTTAGTTATTCATTTTTGAATTTGCACTCCCTTTAAGAAAAAATAAATGAAGGATATATTTTATAATTTGAACATAATAAAGATAACATTTTAAAAAATCATGAAAAATGATTTGGGGAATAAGTAGTTAACGATAAGGGTAAAACATAGGAAAAACAATTGTCTTTCTTTTGATTTGCTAATGTGGACAAGTGAAAGTAAAAATATATTTCTAGCATATTGGATAAGTAAAAACGAACGGAGAGAGAGTATACATTAGATATAAGGATTGTAATTCATTTCCCTCAGCATTCCAGCAATCTTGACTTTAGAGTTCCCTCTGCAATTATTACGACCCAAAACCTATAATAGGTCGCGATGGCGTCTAACGCCGCCGTTACGCAAGCCCACAAGTGAACCTACAATTTAATTATCCCTTTTTAACTTTTAAAAATAGAAGTTTCCTTTTAAAACATAGAAATAAGTGAGCTCTCATACAACCGTACATACTTCTTTCTCAAAAATATGAGGCGTGAGAAATACATAAACCATAGTGATAGTAATAATAAGTACACTAGTACACAAGCGCTAGAAGACCCCTAAACCTGGTGCCACAAGTGCATGAGCAATCTAGAGAATATACAAAACTAATACGACCATTGTCTGAAGTATAATAGACAGAAATAGTAAACAAGGTAGAGGGAGACTCTGGTGCTGTAGAGCGAAGTAAGGCAACCAGCTCACCACTAAATCTCTGTGGAAGTGCGGCTACGCGCTTGTGTGACCACTGGTAGTACATGTCTTAGTACTTGCACATTCAGTGCAGAAGTATAGCATGAGTACATAAAATAACGCATGCCAAGTAAATATCTAGTCTAACCTCAAAGAAGTAGTGATGAGGGATCGACTTGACACTTACTAGTGGTCAAACAATAATAGAAATACATAAAGTAGTCATGGAAGGTGTACAACAAATAGCAACAAAATAGATAAAAACATTTATAGTAATTCCCAACATGAATCTATATCAAATCACTAATCATGTCATAACGGCCTTGAAGGCACTAACTCAACTGTTACCAAACCAAATCCAGTCTCGAGTATAAAGCACGAAGCTGTCGAGGCGAATGACCCCATCCCAATGGAATAGTGATACTCAGTATTGTCGAGGCAAATGGCCCGATCCCATAAGAATAGAGAAATTTACCTCGCTCGCGGAAGTACATGCGAGTCGAGAAGACACGGATCCATAGTTCATCAAATATTTCCCAATTTGTTTTTCAAAGTAAGAGGCTAAATCAGTATCTTTATTCTAACCCTTAATCTCAGTCAAAATAAAGGAAATCAATACATGGGATAAATACAAATAGCACGACTAAGGCATGATGTGAATCTAAGTCTACCGGACATAACATGAATATAGCTACGTACGGACTCTCGTCACCTCGTGCGTACGTAGCTCCCCACAACAAGTAGTACACAATATTTAATACCCATAAAGGGATAAATTTTTTCTTACAAGATTAGGCAAGATATTTACCTCGCTTCCAAGTCCACTATCCGAATGTTTTAACCTCAGTAGAGCTCCTCAAATGAAGTCGAGCAGTCCGAAGCTTATCAAAACTAGTATAAACTAATAAATATGTGCCCACATGCCCGGATTCCGGAATTTTGGGTAACTAAATTTTACCCATTGCGAAAGCGAAGAACGAAATCTCCCCAGCCCAATTCCTTCATCGTGAATGCGAGGCATGTTCCGCGTTCGCGAAGAAGGACACCAGAACAACATATGGCATAAATTTTATCTTAACTCCGAGTGGTTCGAAACTCACCCGAGTCACCCGGGACCCCGTCCAACTGCACCAAGAAGTCCATAAACATAATATAGACCTACTTGGACCCTCGGAACACGTAAAACAATATCGAAAATAAGAATCTCACCCCAAAACAAAATTAATCAACTTAAGTACTTCAAACGTTTTCAACTAGCTACGAACGCGTCGAATCATACTTAGACAACTCAGAATGACGCCAAATTTTGCGTACATGTCAGAAATCACCATATAGACCTATTCCTAGGTTCAAAATACCAAATGGACCTCGATTTCACCAAAGTCAATTTCATGCCAAATTTAAAGAACTTGAAAACCTTCAATGCGCCAACTTTCAACATTAGGCGCTGAAGCGCTCTCGAATCACTTGAAACTCGATTCGAAGATGCACCCAAGTCCAAAATCAACATACAAACCTATTGGAACCATCAAATCCAGGTTCTGAGGTCGGTTACTCGAAATATTTACTCAAGTCAAACTTGGCCATCCTAGGCCACTATTAAGGAACTAAGTGTTCTGATTTTAACCGGAACCCTTCCAAACCCGAACCAACCATCACCGCAAGTTATACAATAGTAAAAGCACATACGATAAGTATTACTTAGAAGAATGGGGATCTAGAAAGAAAAATGACCGGTCAAATCATTACATTCTCCACCTCTTAAACAAACATTTGTCCCCGAATAGGTGTAGAATCATACATGGAGTGCTAAATAAGTGTGGATATCTACTCCGTATGTCCTCTTCCGTCTCCCAAATTGCCTCCTAGACTGGTAGACCCCTCTATTGGAACTTTACCGTAGAAATCATCTTAGACCTTAACTGGCGAACCTACCTGTCAACAATGGAAACTGGCTCCTCCTCATAACCCAAACTCTCATCTAGCTGAATTGTGCGGTAATCTAACACAGGCGACCTGTCGGCATGGTACATCCGAAGCATAGACACAAGGAAGTCGAGATGAACTCCCGATAGACTGGGAGGCAAAGCAAGCTCAAAAATATCCTCCCCAACTCGCCTCAACACCTCAAATGGGCCAATAAACCTTAGACTCAACTTGCCCTTCTTTCTGAACCTCATGATACCCTTCATCGGTGAGACCTTGAAGAGAACCTTCTCGCCCACCATAAATGATAAATCACGCACCATTTGATTCATGTAACTCTTCTCTCTGGACTGTGTTGTGCGAAGGAGTTCCTGAATCAACTTTACCTTCTCCAACGCATCCTTCATTAAATTAGCGCCATATAACCTAGCCACTTCGGGCTCAAACCATCCGATGGGCGAACGAAATCCTCGACCATATAAAGCCTCAAATGAAGCCATTTCGATACTGGACTGATAAGTGTTGTTATAAGCAAACTCGGCCAAGGGCAAGAATCGATCTCACTGCCCTCCGACGTCAATCACACACGCTCTTAGCATATCGTCCAGAATCTGAACTGTCCGCTTCGGCTGTGGATGAAAATTTGTGGTGAGCTCTACCCGGGTACCCAACTTACTCTATACTGCTCCCCAAAAATGTGAAGGAAACTGAGGGCCTCTATCTGAAATGATAGAAATAGGCACACCATGCAACCGAACAATCTCCTAAATGTAAATCTGGGCCGATCTCTCTGAAGAGTAAGTAGTCACAACTGGAATAAAGTGTGTCGACTTGGTCAGCCTGTCGACAATGACCAAAAAGACATAAAACTTCCTCAACGTCTACGGCAGCCCAACTATGTAGTCCATAGTGATGCGCTCCCACTTCCACTCCGGTATAACCATCTCCTTGAGTAGGCCGCTTGACCTCTGGGCTCATACTTAACCAACTGGCAATTTAGACATCTCGCTACATACACAACTATGTCCTTCTTCATTTTCCGCCACCAATAATGCTACCTTAAGTAGAGATACATCTTCGTAGCACCCGGATGAACAGAATCCGAGAGTTGTGTGCCTCCTATAGAATCTTCTCCCTCAAGACATCCATATTAGGAACACATAGGCGACCCTAGAGTCGTTGAACACCATCCTCACCGATAGTAACCTCCTTGGAACCACCCCGTAGTTTCGTCTCTCTAATAACCAACAAGTGCAGATTATCGTACTGACGAGCCTTGATCCACTCAAATAAAGAAGACTGAGCAACAATACATGCAAGAACTCGACTGGGCTCTGAAATATCCAACCTCACATGTCGGTTAGCCAAGAACTGAATGTCCAAAGCTAATGGCCTCTCCTCTACTGAAATGAATGCAAATTACCTATACTCTCGGCTTTCGTGCTCAAGGTATCCACAACCACATTCGCCTTGCCCGGATGATAAAGGATTGTGATAACATAATCCTTTAGTAACTAAAGCCATCTGCGCTGCCACAATTAAGATCCCTCTGCTTAAACAAATGCTACGAAGTGCGGTGATCGGTGTAAACCTCACAGGACACACCATAAAGATAATGCCTCTAGATCTTGAGAGCATGAACTATCACGGCCAACTCCAAATCTTGTACGGGGTAATTCTTCTCGTGGTACTTCAGCTGACATAAAGCATATGCAATAACTCGCCCCTCCTGCATCAATACATAACTCAAGCCAACATCTGAAGTGTCACAATACACAGTATACATCCCTGAATCGGAGGGCAACACTAACACAAGTGCTATAGTAAAAACGGTCTTGAGTTTCTGAAAGCTCGCCTCGCAATCATCAGACCATCTAAACAGAGCACCCTTCTAGGTCAATCTAGTCAAAGGTGCTGCAATATATGATAAGACCTCCACAAACCAATGATAATAGCCTGCTAACCCCAAGAAACTCCTGATCTCGGTCACCGTGGTAGGATGAGGCCAACTCTGGGCTGCCTCTATCTTCTTGGGATCCACCTTAATACCCTTACCTGATGCAACATGCCCCAAGAAAGCCACAGAACCTAACCAGAACTCACATTTGGAGAACTTAGCATATAGCTTCTATTCCCGAAAGTTCTGAAGTACTCACCTCAAATTCTACTCGTGCTCGTCTATACTACGCGAGTAGTTCAATATGTAATCAATGAAGACGATGACAAATGAGTCAAGATACGACCTGAATAGCCAATTCATCAAATCTATAAATACCGTCGGGGCATTAGTCTAGCCGAAGGACATCACTAAAAACTCATAGTGCCCATAACTTGCACGGAAAGACGTCTTTGAAACATCCGAAGCACGAATCTTCAGCTGATGATACCTTGATCTCAAGTCGATCTTAGAGAAAACCCTGGCACCCTGTAACTATTTAAACAAGCCATCAATGCGCGGAAACGAATACTTATTCTTGATGGTGACTTTGTTCAACTAGCTGTAATCAATGCATATCTGCATACTTCCGTCCTTTTTCTTCACAAATAACACCGGTGAACCCCTTCTCAAGCATCTCTTGAAGCTGCTCCTTTAACTCCCTCAGCTCCTTTGGAGCCATGCGATAAGGTGAAGTAGAAATAGGATGGGTGCCTGGCACCAAATAAATGTCAAAATCGATATCCCAATCCGACGACATACCTCGTAGATGAGCAGGAAATACATCGAAAAACTCTCACACCACCGGCACTGAATCTAACACGGGAGTCTTTGCAGTAGTATCCCAAACAAAGGCCAAATAGGCCAAACAACCCTTATCGACCATATGTCGAGCCTTCAAGAAAGAAATAACCCGAATGTAAGTACCAACAGACGAACTCCTCCACTCTAATCTGGGCAACTCAAGTATCACCAAGGTAACAGTCTTGGCATGGCAATCAAGAATGGCATGGTACAGAGACAACCAGTCCATGCCCAGGATAACCTAGAAATCAACCATATCAAGCAATAAAGATTTGTGCTAGTCTCATAATCACAGAAAGTTACCACACAGGACTGATAGACCCGATCCATGATAATAGAATCGCCCACTAGTGTTGACACATATATAGGAACACCCAAGGACGCACGAGATATATCTAGATATTGAGCAAAGAGATAATAAATATAGGAATAAATACACCCTGGATCAAATAATCCTAAGGCATCCCTACGATAGACAGAAATAGAACCTGTGATCACTGCATTGGAGGCGACTGCCTCTGGCATGGATGGGAAAGCATAGAATCTAGCCGGTGCACCACCTGACTAACCTCCACCTCTAGGGCGACCCCTACACACCTGCCCTTCGCCTCTAGCCGGGTGGGCGGGCGGTGTGGTAGTTGGTGAGGTAATCATGGGCCGATGGTCCTGCTGTACGACCTTGCCACGAAGTATAGGACAAAACCTCTTCACGTGGCCAAACTCCCCGCACTCAATACAACCCCTTGGAGTAGTGGACTGCTAACCTGAAGTCTGACTTTGATTGTTTGAATACCCACTAGAGGAACCCTGAATAGCTGGTGGATGGTAAGTAGTCTGACGAATAACACTGAAGTAGAGTCATGTTGGTGCACTTCGAGTAGGCGGTGGTGCTGAATGCATGGGCCTACTAGACTGGCCCCTCATGAACTGACCTTTGGACCCAGTGTCACTGAACCTACCAAACTGCCGGGCTGCTTATCCCTCAGGGCAAACTCTCCACTACAATGGCGGGTGCGCTCGATCCTCCGAGCTATATCAACAACCTGATGAAAGAGAGTCCCAATCTCTGTCTCACGGCCCATAGAAACCTGGATCTCATGGTGTAGACCGGTAATGAACCTTTGAACCCTCTCCGAAAGTGGTATGTACATCTCCAAGAACAAATGCGTAAACTGATCCCAAGTAAAGAGAAGCGAACCTGCTGGCCTACTAAGGAGGTAACCTTATGGGGAATATATTAGCTGCATGGCAAGACAAGTGAGTGAATCTTTCCTCATAGTCAGCCATAGACATATGAACCTAACAGAGTCAGCTAAAATGACACCGAAGCTCCTTCCTCTCCGAAGGTGGTATGTACTTCTCCAAGAGTAGATGCGTAAACTAATCCCAAGTAAAGGGAGATGAACCCACTAGCCTGCTAAGGAGGTAATCTTGCCACCATCTGCGGGCCTTACCCTCAAGTTGAAATGTGGTGAAGTCCACCTCATTGGACTCTAATATCCCCATGTTACGTAGACCATCCTTGCACCGGCCAATGAAATCCTGGGGGTCTTTGACCGCTCACCCCCAAAGTTGTGAGGACGAAGCCTAGTCCATCTGTCCAACATCTTCAGCTACTTAACAGTCATAACGGGTACGGGCTCTAGCACAACCGCTGCAACTGGCTGGACCCCGCCCGCAGGTAGTGCACCTGAGGTCTGATAAACGATAGCAGCGTGCCCTGGAGCATGAGCGGTACAGGCCTGTGCTCCCCCTCACGGTTGAGATATGGCTGGGTTCGCTGGAAATAAACCAGCCTGCGTCATAGAGTCCATAAATCGCAACATACGGCCCATAACCTCCTGAAATTCTAGTGCAGTCATGAAATCTTTGGGGGCTGGCTCAGCTGCATACACCTTATCCTGCTTTTTAATAATAGGATCCTCCACTTGATCCAGTAGCGGTATAACGGGAGCAACTCTAGGACGCCCTCGTCCTCTAACAGAAGCTGGGAGCCCACCACTAGCCTCTGCCTCGACCTCTAACAACGCGGGAAGCAGTTCCTCTACCACCCGGTACAGCTGCCACACACGTTTTCACCATCTTTAGGTTTATTTCTTACCTAAAGGCCACGAAAATAATCAACAAGGGATGTATTTACCATTTGGTCCTGGTTACGGACACCGATGCTGAGGCACCTACACTTGAGTCTGTGCCTGTTGTGAATGAATTTCTGGGAGTCTTTCCGGATGAACTCCCTAGGAGCCCACCAGATAGGGAGATTGATATGATGCCAGACACACATCCTATATATATTCCACCCTACAGAATGGCACCGGCAAAATTGAAGGAGCTAAAGGAACAATTAAGAGATTTGTTAGAAAAGGGTTTCATCCGGCCGAGTGTGTCGCCTTGGGGCGCACCGGTCCTTTTTGTAAGAAAGAAAGATGGGTCACTGAGAATGCATATTGCATATCGATAGCTTAGTAAGGTAACATTAAAAAATAAGTACCCACTGCCAAGGATAGATGACTTGTTTGACCAATTGCAAAGTGCTAGATACTTCTCCAAAATTGATTTAAGATCCGGGTATCAACAATTGAAGATCAGGGAGCGGGATATTTCAAAAATAGCTTTTAGGACCCGGTATGGGCATTTTGAATTTCTGGTGATGTCTTTTTGGCTAACAAATGTCCCAGCAACCTTTATGGATCTTATGAATCGCGTTTTTAAGCCATTCCTTGAGTCCTTTGTGATAGTGTTCATTGACGATATTTTTGTATATTCATGAAGTCAGGAGGACCATGCTGACCATTTTAGGGTAGTTCTACAAACACTGCATGAGCACAAATTATATGCAAAATTTTCAATGTGTGAATTTTGGCTCGAGTCGGTCTTATTCTTGGGTTATGTTGTCTCTAATAAAGGAATTAAGGTTGATCCTCAGAAAATTACAGCTGTGAAGAATTGGCCGAGGCCTACAACCCCAACAGAGAGTTTGTGGAGGGGTTTTCTTCTCTTGCCTCTCAATTGACTAAATTGACGCAGAAGGCAATTAAGTTCCAATGGTCAGATACTTGTGAAAAGAGTTTTTAGGAATTGAAAGCAAGATTGACTACGACACCAGTGTTGACTCTACTAGAGGGTATAGATGGATCTGTGGTATACTGTGATGCTTCAAGAATCGGGCTTGGGTGTGTATTAATGCAACATGGGAAGGTGATAGCGTATGCTTCTAGGCAACTCAAGCATCATGAAAAAAACTATTCAACACATGATTTAGAACTTGCAGCAGTGGTATTTGCATTGAAAATTTGGCGTCATTATTTATATGGTGTCCATGTTGTATATTCACAGACCATAAGAGCCTTCAATATATTTTCAAATAGAAGGAATTAAATCTGAAGCAGAGAAGATGGCTTGAATTACTCAAGGATTATGACATTGATATTTTATACCATCCGGGAAAGGCTAATGTTGTGGCGGATGCTCTTAACCGAAAATCTATGGGTAGCTTAGCACACTTGGAGGAATATCAAAGGCCATTGGCCAAAGAAGTTTACCGATTTGCTAGTTTGGGAGTTCGTCTTGCAGACTCTAGTGAAGGAGGGGTAATTGTGCAAAATAGGGCTGAATCATCACTTGTTGTGGAAGTCAAAGAGAAACAATACAATGATCCATTGTTGGCAAAATTGAAAGAGGGGATTCATAAACATAAGACCATGGCCTTTTCTCTTGGCATGGATAATGGTACACTAAGGTACCAAGGGCGACTATGTGTTCCAAAAGTGGATGGTCTCCGTGAAAGAATTTTGACTGAAGCTCACACTTCTAGGTATTTCGTGCACCCAGGTTCTACAAAAATGTATCATGATCTTAAGGAAGTCTATTGGTGGAATGATATGAAAAGGAATATGGCGGACTTTGTGGCAAGATGTCCGAATAGTCAGCAAGTGAAGGTCGAACACCAAAGGCCTGGTGGGTTGGCACAAAACATAGAAATTCCAATGTGGAAGTGGGAAATGATTAATATGGACTTTGTGGTAGGACTACCGCGCACTTCGCGCAAGTTTGACTCAATTTGTGTGATTGTGGATCGACTCACAAAGTCATCACACTTTTTGCCGATTAAGTCTACCGGCACAGCGGAGCAGTATGCTCGGCTGTATAACAAAGAAATAGTCAAGTTGCATGGCAACCCAATTTCCATCATTTCTAACTGGGGGGCACAATTTACTGCTAATTTTTGGAAGAAATTTCATCAAGGTTTGGGTACTCAGGTGAATCTTAGTACAGTCTTTCACCAGCAAACTGACGGGCAAGCAGAGCGGACTATTCAGACACTTGAGGATATATTGCGCGCTTGTGTTATAGACTTCAAAGGTAGTTGGGATGATCATTTACCACTCATAGAATTTGCATATAACAATAGCTATCATGCTAGCATTCAAATGGAGCCGTTCTAGGCTTTATATGGTAGGAGATGTAGATCTTTTATTGGGTGGTTCGAAATTGGGGAAGCAGATTTGATAGGGCCAAACCTTGTGCATCAGGCTATGGAAAAAGTTAAAATCATTCAGGAGCGGTTGAAGACTGCTCAGAGTCGTCAGAAATCCTATTCGGATGTTCGTCGTAGGGATTTGGAGTTCAAAGAAGATGATTGGGTATTCTTAAAAATTTCCCCCATGAAGGGTGTAATGCGATTTGGTAAGAAATGGAAATTGAGTTCGAGGTATGTCGGACGGTACAAAATCATTCAGAGGATCGGTGAGGTGGCGTACAAGCTTGAGCTACCACCTGAGATGTCATTAGTACACCAGGTGTTTCACGTGTCTATGTTGAAGAAAGTAGTTGGAGATTCGACACTCATTGTTCCGGTTGAGACTATTGAGATAAATGAGAAATTGACTTACGAAGAGATTTTAGTTTCTATTATTGATCGGCAAGTCCAAAAATTAAGAAATAAAGAAATTGCTTCCGTGAAACTATTGTGGCGAAACCAACAGGTTGAAGAGGCTACTTGGAAAGCCGAGGAAGAAATGAAGAAAAAGTATCCTTATTTGTTTGCATGACCATGTATTTAAAGTTGTGATCTAGGAAAATATTATAAGAGTTACGTTTTATGAATTTTGTATAATGTGAACATTTGGGATTAAGGGTGTTCCTTTCTGGATATATATTGCTTATGAGACCACATTTGGTGTTATTTTGTATTATGTTACGTCGTTGGAATACGTATATGTTGTTAGGATGTGTTTCTGGGGCTCTCTGATAGGTGGATAGGCCTAGTTACAAGGAAAACTTTGGCGAAATATTTGCAAATTTTGGGAGTTAGTCAAATTTGGGGCTGCTCGAAAGTGGTATGAAACAAACTGAGTTGCATAAGATGCTAATGATAGTTTTTTACCCTCATTCAAGGACGAATGATCCTAAGCGGGGGAGAATGTAACACCCCGAAAATTTTTGAAGTACTTAAGTGTAAAGCCCGGTAAAATTTGCAAAGAAAATAATATTTCATGGTGCCGGACTAGGCTTAGTATTTTAGGATTGTAGAAATTCTTTGCGGCAAGCTTGCTCGTCGGGGCTCGGACTTTTTGGGTTGAACAATGCACTGGAGAGTAAAGGAAAATATTTGGCGGAAAAGTGTATTTCTGCGGTCCATTATGCGATCGCAGAACCACTCTTCGGACCGCATAATGGCCGCAAAGTGAGGCAGTTAATTGGGTCAGTTGGAAGCAACTATGCGGTCGACTATGCGACCGCATAACTGTTATGCAGTGCATTATGCGATCGCATAATAGTTATACGGAACGCATATTGACCGCACACACAGACCGTTCTTTTGGCTATTTTGTAACCAATTATGCGACCGATATGCGGTCCGCATATCGGTTATGCGATCGCATACATTGTTTCGGAGCTCCATTTTTGGGTTTTTAAAACCCGACCCTATTTCGTTAAATACACTCTTTAGGCCATTTTGGAGACATAATCTGATAATATAGAGTGAGAGAGAGTTCCCTAGAGTGAGAAGGTGTTCTATAAAACATATTTCTTCAATTCTTGCTCACGTTTTGGAAGATTAAGAAGGGAAGCTCACTAGGTCTTCATCCTAGAGGTAAGATTCTACACGCTCAACCCTAATTTCAAAATTTTCTAAAAATGGGTAACTAGCAAGATAATATTTGGGCATGAGAGTTGTTTATTTTACATGCATGTGTTATCAAAGAGTGTAGGAAGATTGTTAAGCTAAATATGGTAAATAATAGATTAAAGTTGCTAAGAATTCCGGAATATTTAGAGTGTAAGGAAGCTCAAGTGAGGTATGTTGGCTAAACTCCTCTCTTAGAATTGAATCCCACGATATTCATATAAATTATGTAAGTCCCGAGTGATTCATTATAAGACTGGCCATTCCGAGTAAGATTGGGTTGAACGATATATATTCAACAAGCATTCTAAATGCTTTATTCATATTATGTTATCAATTGAGGATGTGTTAAAATACGGGCTGTGCATTAATAATGTTTCGACTTTAAATCAAGTTCAAATGAAGTCTATTATGCCAAATTTTGTGAAATATATCTATGTGCCTTAGACTCTAAATTGCTCACATGTGTACTACACACCTTAATTTGAGTTGTATTTGTTGTTTATGATGATAATGATATTTGAAATTGATAAGGTGAGCATGAAACACTGAATATGGCCAACGTGCCAAGAATGACCTTATAATTATGGCCATTAGTGCCAATGAAATGAAAAGATATGAAAGTAATATGAAATGCGATGATTGATATAAAAAGGTTGATGTCTCAAATAAGACAGCCTAGCCGGTCGGGTCGTGATCGGACACCATGCCGCACACATGGTGGTGATTGTGCTAGAAATTGTAATTGAAATTGTGATTGTGGTCGATGTCCTTATTGGATGGCCTAGCCGATCGGGTCGTGATCGGACTCCATGTTAAATATGGTGGTATTGATATTGAGAGAAATTATGATTGATGTCTCTACTGAGATAGCCTAGCTGATCAGGTCGTGATCGGACTCCGTGCTTAGAGTGCGGTGGTACTGGTTTTGTGAATAGTGCTATTAGTATGGTGAATAATGGTACTGGTATTGTGGACAATGGTATATTGATACTAAAAATCTCCCAATGTGATATATAAAAATTAATTTGAACACTATCTTGATCCTAAATTGAGGTTTGATGTTAATTAAGGCTTTCATTGATATTATGATAATCTTATTTATATTATTTGTCATTCTATTGAGAGGGTGTTTAGTTATACATACTAGTGCAATTCGACAGTACTAACATCCCTTTTGCTGGGGGTGCTGCATCTTTCAATGGATGCAGGTGGTTCCACAGTAGGAGATACTGATCAGTGATAGCAGTGCACTTAACTCCCAACTGACTTGGTGAGCCCCACTTTATCCTGGGGTCATGTATCTTTTGTTCTTTGTGTATTCAGTTTGAGGTATAGTCGTGGCCTTGTTGCCGGCATTATCATTGTACTCTTCTTTATCTGTAGAGGCTCCGTAGACAAAATGTGGGTTGTGTATTGGTGCTGAAAAAAGAAAAACTATGTTATGTTGTGGATGTATTACTTGTCCATTTGAGACTTTAAAAATGATGAAACTATTGGAAATGAATTGGTATTGTAGACATGAACATATTTTCATCTAATTAATGATATTATGTATTATCTCTATTCATGGATGAGTTTGGGTAGAATGAAATCTAACAGGCTTGCTCGGTCGGGTTCACTCGGTTGAGCATCGGTCGCGCTCCTCAGTTTTGGGGCGTGACATGAATGTAGTTCTGTTTCAACAAAATCTAACTATGCCATCAACAAAACATGGCTCTTTTTATTTTCTCTATTTTTGGTTGTTTTGTAGCTTTTTATTTATAATATTATGAACAAAGACTGCGATTTATTGATCAATCATATTTTGACTTGACGTTGGTTGGTACCAACAATTAGTATTGTGCATAGAAATTTCTACCATATACTTTCCAGCATACCGTGATCAGCTTATGGGTAATTCCTATAGCTTCGAGTGATACCTCAGATATATCTAAGTTCGACAAGATTCGTTCATCTTGCTTCAATCAATGGTTTTGAATTCTGCCTAACTCATGTATCAAGTGCCCTCACCAAAAAGAAATTCCTAATTTTCACACATTTAAGAAGTATTTATGTTGTTATTTTTAGGAGGTTTTTCTTTTCTTTCTTTTCTTTTGTTTTGACGTTTCTCCTGCTTTGCACGAGTATTTTCCTTCTTTTTTTTTTCGTCGGGGTTCCTCCTCTTAGAATTTGTGGAGTTTTTCCCTTTTTTTTAAAAATTTCTGGAAGTTTGCTCCTTCTTGTTGGATTCTCCTTTTGAATGGTGGAGCTTCAGCCTTCTTTTACTGAAGCCATGTCTCTGATTGTCTTGAACTTTGTATCTTTTTCCTTTTCATGCTTATCGCCTTCACTTTGGTCTTCATCCGAAGTTACACATTTTCAGTGCGCGCAAGGAGGTCGGGCCAAGGGAGGGGTAGTGCTCTTAAGCACAAAAGGGTATAAGCTAAGATGTGGTTGTCCAAAAATAAAACTTAAGGCTCAAAAGGGAAAATACTAGGGATTGATGTCATTTGGTAGGCTTGAAAGGCTCAAACTGGTCAAAGAAGGCCTGCGATCCTTTCCCAAACCAAGCATTACTCACGATTTTGCCTCAACAGATATTTGGGCCAAGTTCTAGATCTACAACGAAATGCAATGAATTTTAATCTAGGCTCACTACACAATGCACATGAAACGATGAGGTCGGCTTTGTTCTTACCTTAACTGTAAGCACGAGATTTTTCAAGCATCACTAAGGTATAATTGAGAGGTACCATAAGAGTCTATGGTTTACCCGAATCTGATCATCTCCATCATACCACATAAACACTTGTTCTTTCCCATGCACACTCCTAACAATGTTGGTAGAAAGCAAGTCAATATTTGATGACTTTTCCTTTTCTTTTTGATAAATGGGACTAAACCCGAGGAAGGGTTCCCCTTTTTTTAGATTTTTGGATTTTGACTTAACAACAATTTTTGTTTTCTCTCTCTCTTTTTTGACTTAATCAAAAAACATATTGTGACTTTTGAAAAAATGAGACCGAACTCGAAGGTTGCCTACGTTTCTCGTTGAAATGAGAATCAGGTCAAGTGTAGTTCAGGAAGGGTGGGAAGAAAATATTTTTAGATTTTCATTTCATTTAAATTTTTTTGAATTTTTTAATAAATTAATTTTTATGATTTTTGATAAAGAGAACTGAATGTAAAATGGGCTTTGTAGTTACCGTTCCGATGTGATATTGGAGCAATGAAAGTTAGACGGGCTTTGTAGTTACCGTTTCGAAACGATATCGGAGCATTGAAGGTTAGACGGACTTTGAAGTTACCATTTCGTATAGGAGCATGGACAGGAAAGTAAAATGACGGGCTGTGTAACATTCCGTATAGGAGCATTGTTAGTATGGGGCTAGGTACCGTTCCATTTAGGAGCGCTGACATAAAAGTAAAATGATAGGCTGTGTACCATTCCGTATAGGAGCATTGTTAGTACGGGGCTGGGTACCGTTTCATTTAGGAGCGCTGACAGAAAAGTAAAATGACGGATTGTGTACCGTTCCGTATAGGAGCATTGTTAGTGCGGGGCTAGTTACCGTTTTGTTTAGGAGTGCTGACAAGAATGTAAAATCTCCCCACGATGCTAGAGACAAGAATTAAAAATCTCTGCATAATGGGAGTGGCAGAAATGTAAAATCTTTGCGCGATGGGAGAGACAAGAATTTAAAATCTCCACATGATGTGAGTAATTTTTTATTTTTAAAAAATGAGGTCGAACCCGAGAAGGGTCCTTGATTGAATTTTTTGAAAAAACATGATCGAACCCGGGAAGGGTCCTTGATTGATGATTTTTTTAAAAAAAAATAAGACCGACCCCAAAGGTTGCCTACGTATATCATGGAAACGAGAATGAGGTCAGGCGTAGTTCAGGAATGTCAAAGATAAAGGTGAGATGTTTTTTATTTTGAATTTCCTCAAAGAAAGAGGATGATATTTTTTGGATTTTGATGTTGATGTCACACGGGGAGACCTCTCGAGAAGCAACATAGGAAGATATACTGATGTTTGTTATATTTTTTATTTTTGGGAGTGATCCCTTTGTAATGATCTTCGGTCAACTTTGACCCAAGTGGCCAGACTTGACCGACTCATCCAATTAAGAACGAGAAAGACCAGACCCATGACGAGTTGCCTACGTCTCTTGACACAAGGTCAAGAATCAGGTACGAGTAGTTCGTGAAGGTTGGAGAGTATGAGATGTATGGTTTTCAACACCTCTTTTACTATCCTATTTCAAGGTATTGCAAATTACTATATTAATTGCATCAAAGATATGTATGAAATGCAAGGGTATACACAAACTTGGAGCGATGCCTCATTGTACCAATGATTAGGTGCGGTATCTCTTGAGTTGAAGTGTGTCCCTCCAGAAGATGTGCCCCAGCTGCTCCTTCGAACAGTTGTTTCGATGCCCCTGACTATTTGCAAGACAGTTATTGTGGTTGTCTCCCAATTGACTGCAGTGATGTTTTGCTGCGACCTTCCAGCAGTCCACAAGAACCTTTGGTGATCGTCCCCGGCTATTAGCCGAGGCGATTATCTGATGAAGATATAGAAATATAGTGAGAGTAGTGTTATCATAAAATGATGGACTTAAGACTTGTAACTAACACTCCTTTAATTGTTAGATTGATGTTCGACAGTGTGCGATTTCAGATACTATTTCCCGTGCAGTCCCAGGATGATGCTCCTTTCAGTCATCCATGAGAATCATTTGATGATCGTCCCCGGTTGACAAACGGGAACGATGTTATGATCTGAATATAGAGAAGTGGTGAGAGCAGCGAAGTCATGAAAAATTATGAAGTTCATTGTAAAACTACTACTCCCCTGATTATCTACCTTATGCTCCACCAAGTCCAAATCCAGATAATATCTCCCATAGAGTGCACGGGATGACATACCTGCAAAACTTAGAGGAGAAAATGTTAGAGTCCCGCCAGAACAATATTACAGAATTGAGAGGGTATAGAATTAGGCCGTGCAGCCAGAGGTGTATCCATTGTGATTGGGAACGCGATGTCGGCATCCCATGATGATTTCGGAGATTGTGTTGTCCCTCCTACGTCAAAAGAAAAATTCTTAGTTCGAGGGAGGGAATTGATTCGCGTTGAATTGAGACTTTGTTAGTTCTTCTTTGTTTGTCCGAGTTGTGCGAGCATGACACTTCTCGAAGGATTAGTAACAACTTGTCCATGTAACAAAATGGGTTGACTTATATTGAATCTCTGAATTTGGAAAGTGGGAGTGAACATCATGACTCCATAGCCATATGTTTGAAGATAGGACTTGCATCCCATATATTGGGATTTAAGTCGAGTGAGGGTCAGAGTAAAGTTTGCATGGTATTTTTATGTTTGGATTTTTGGTAAAATTTGGTTGATGCTCCTAGAGATTTCTGGGTTTAGAGCATCATTCCACTGTTCTAAAAGAGTAGCCTCAGTTTCCAGTACTGAGAAAGTATTTTTGAAACAATGGGGAGACCGAACCCTTATGTAGGGTTGCTTACGTATCTTGAAACGAGGTCAAGAATCAGGTCAAAATGTAGTTCAGGCAACTGATGGATTTATGAGATCTATATGGTTGTGATGAATGAATAGTTGTCCATTGAGAAGGAATGTGATTATGAATGAGAATTATTGGGTAGGTGGGTCGAGACTAGTAATTGTCGAATAAGAGATAGATGGTAGCATAGCGCATGGATCTGGCTCAAATAACTGTAGTTAGTGGAAATGTGAAGTCTGCTGAAGAATATGTCAAATTAGTGGAATATGTTCCAAGCTAGATTGATGTATCCTTGAAAAGGACGGTAGAGTCCAATTGATAGTATGTTTGAAAGGTGGTCATGAAGACCGAAATGGGTATGTGTATTTGAAAGGTCAAGGTTCAACACAAGTCAACTAGAGTATAGTCAGAGAAAGAGAGCCTAATAATGGATAACAAATAGAATGTACATGTAACAGATAAAGAATACATAACAATAGCAAACAAATAATATATAACAAATATACGAAGAATATGTAGCGAGTAAAGGAGGCAAGGATTAATCTAGCTAAAGCAAGCTGCAAGTTTGTGTGTATAGTGGTCCTAGGAATTCTAAGAGTAGATTTACCTAGATTCGGATATGAGTTAAGGACAACTACGAGATGGTACGTAGCTAACCCCGTCTGCCAATCTCTGAAACTATGGAGTTTTTAAAGAAGGTTTGGAGGGGTGTAAAGACAACCCTCGCGTGACTTGTTTCTGATTGTGTTCGACCAAGTGTCGACAGAAGAGTGATGATAATTTAACAAGGAAACATCAAAGCAAGTGACAAATAATATACAACATGAGCATTTGTGAAAGCATATACAACATGGGTATGTGTAAAAAAGAACATACAACATAGGCATAATCAAAGAACATACAACATAGGCATGACAAAGAATATGCAGCCTGAAGTACACAACAGAGAATACATGACTTGAACCACACAACATAGAATATGTGGCTTGAAGCACACAACAAAGAATGTACAACTCAAGGAAAACAACAATGAATATACCACTTGAAGCGCATGATAAAGAATATACCACACTGAAGCATGGGACGAAGAATATACGACTTGAAACAAAGAATACAACTTAAAGCAAGGAACATACAGCTTGAAGCAAAGAGTATACAACTTGAAGTAGAGAATATATGACTTGAAACATGTGACGAAAAGAATAGAAGTTGGAGTATCGGAGAACCTGTAATCCCTCAAGTAATTGATCAAATATGTTGTGGTTAGAACCTAAAATATCCCCAGCAGAGTCGCCATGTTGTTACACCCTATTTTTCACAAGACAAAATAAACTACAACTTATAGTACTTTACAAGGTTATTTAGAGTTTAGAGTCGCCATCTAGTATTTAAGGTACACGAGGATACCTATACTACACTATGTAATACACATTTGATTATGGCTTGCGAAACCGTTGAGATTCTAGATAAGGGTTCAAGTTATCTCGAGGGAAAGATGTTAGGCGTCCATCAAGATCCACAAAAATGTTGTTCCTGTGGACTCGATCAAATACGGGAGGGAAGGTTCAAAAGAATGATTAACTACGTCACAAAGGATTTCTATCAATGCATAGTCAATACAATTATCACGTAGTGAATAAATATACAAAGCATGACCATTTCATTTATGGTAAAAATATATACAACAAGATATGCAAGGCAAAGTAATAAACAAAAATCTTTTTGGGATTTAATTGAAAGAATTGGGTTCAGAATAGAGTATAAAGAAAACTTCGACTTACAATTAAAGCCAAACAATTTGACTGTACAAGGTTAGTCTTGATTCAATACAAGTAATAAGAGGATAAAGAATTATCTTTGAATAACCATCAATAAACTTAAAAGAAATGACCAAATAAATTAAGAGGAGTTGTCATAGATAGGGAGGCATAGAAAAGAAATTATCCACATAAATCTTACATGTGTCAATTGAGTAATTAAATCAAACAAGGAATGTATATCCACAATTGAAATGTTCTAAAAGAGTTTGAATAAACTTGAAGAAGTTAATTTAGGAATAAAGTCAAATAATTGCTACAATTAGTTATATAAAATATATAAGAAAATATGTGAACAAATGAATAAATAATGGAGAAAATTACCTTCAGAATGAGTAAGTGTTTTGTAAATGATTAAAATACTTGATTAAATGTATAACGAATAAAACGTTAAAAGGTTTGTCAAGATGTACACTAAACGAATATTGATTTTTATGATAAAAGAAAATTAATACCATATTAGAAAAACCTTAGAGCTTGTTTTAAAAGAATTGAATAAACCAATAAATACTAATTAAATGCATATATAGACAATCAGAAAAATATATAAAGAGGTTAAGAATATTATAAACCTTGTACGAGAATAGCCTTTGAGACAATAACTCATGGGGAATGTTTCCAATTATCGGGTTAAGCCCAAATGGATGTAGCAATTGAATTAATTCTAAATATGGTAGACTTAATTATGATTTTTACAAGTTATGTCTACTTGAAGTGAAATAGTCAAAGAATAATACATAAGTAGATTGGTCCTAGTATAATTAAAGAAAAGGTTATTTATTTGTGAGAAAAAAGATTACAACTCTTTTGTTTTATTATGTATGTATCTAATTCAATTAATTACATGCACATCTATCCCAATTAACCAAACAGTTTGTGAAATATACTCAACTTCCTAAATATGTATATATAAGCTTAACGAGTTATATAATGCAAAACTTCATAAGTTAACCAGATTCTTAACTAGATGAATTAGAGGTTGAGAGATTATAAAATTAGGGTTAGGAAAGACTTAGAAAAATATGATGGCTTGGCCTCTTTTGTGTGTATATGTATTAATATTATTATTATTATTATATATAGTAGGTGTGTGTGTAAGGAATTGTGTGGACCTAATTCAAAGTGGAAAATAAATGAAAAATAGAAAGAAAAATATATGGCCAAGAATAAAGGAAAGTCATGTCACATCATGTCATATCAAGGTCACATTAAGATCATATCAAGTGACTTGTCACATCGTGATTTCTTGTCATATCAGGTGTTGACGTGACATTGTATTTGACCGAATTTGATCCATTTTTTGGAATTAAATTCTAATGGCTTTCATGTAATTAATAGACTATGCTATGAATTAAAATATAATTATTTAAATAAACAAATTATAGTATTTACTCAAAACTATAACTACTACAATTGTGTCATAGTAATTATTATTTTATTTTTTAAAAGACAATAGATTCATAGAATATCCTAATATTTGAAAATAGGACAATTATCAATAAGTTATTTGAAGTTTAGAAAAAATGCACAAAGACAATAGTATTTAACTAATTGCAGTAAAATGCTAAAAATTTTCATATTTTATAAAATTAGGTATAATTATCAACAAATTGCATTTAAGTTAAATAATGTGCAAAATAATACATTTTATCATTTTTGACAAGGAAGCCTGCAGAATTTATTTTTTAAATACGAAAGGTCAAAATTGACTGTCAACAATCCTTACATGTTTAAATGCCGTAATTTATATTTTTTCCTGAGACTAGACTTGCATAGAATATCGGACTTGCTATTTTAGATACTTGAAGATGTACTTGATTAGTAGTGGAAATTATACTTTTTTTTTACGAATTTCTTTCGTGTTTTGCGTATTCGTCCGAATGTTTTCTTAAATTTCATAACTCACACGTAAAATCGTGAGTTGGGCCAATGACCCGTCAAAAATTTTATATTCTTATGGGATCGGGTCGTTCGCCTCAGCAGTATTATGTAATACATTCTTATGGGATCGGATTATTTGCTTCGGTAGTACTATGTAACACACTCTTATGAGATCGGGTTGTTCGCCTCGACAGCATTATGTAATACACTCTTATGGGATCGGGTCATTCGTCTCAGAAGTACTATGTAACACGCTCTTATGGGATAAGGTTGTTCGCCTCTACAGTATCATGTACTGTACTCTTATGAGATCGAGTCGTACACCACGACAGGATATTGTACCACCACTTATATGGGATCGGGCCGTACGCCACTGCAAGATATTGTACCATCACTCTTATGGGATTGGGTTGTTTGCCTCGACAGAATCGTGTTAATAGTCGATAAGGAGTCAGCGCACTTATGAGTCCTTCTGACTTGAGATGTGATATTTTATATGATGTTGACCATTATGTATTCCATTCGAGGCAGTACCCGGTATTTGAGGACTTCATATTTACTCTTCTATTGAGAATCGTGTTATGTACATATATCTATTTCATTGCATTTACATACTATGCCTCATACCTGTCCACTTTTATTGTACTTTGATTATTGAACCACTAGTATGTATCGATGTCGACCCCTCGCCACTATTTTTTCGAGGTTAGGCTAGATACTTACTGGGTATGCATTAATTTACGTACTCATACTACACTTTTACACTAATTGTGTAGGTCCCAAGGACTGGTAGTACAAATCATGAGCTTCTAAGATTTTGGAGTTTACAAAGCTAGTATGAAATAAATACATCATCTGTCCGAATATACATAAACTCATTTTTATAAGTCTAGGGCTACCATGAACAAGAGGCAGTTGTAACTGAAACACATGTATATCTTCAAATCCAGCTCCCGCCGTGCACAACAATATCATCTCCAAAATCTGCATGCAAGGTGTAGAAGTGTAGTATGAGTACAACCGACCCCTTGTACTCAATAAGTAACAAACCTAACCTTAGATTGAAAGTAGTGAGGAGCTGGAACAAAGGTCGAGATCCAACACCAATAGCCAATAACAGTTCATAACAACATAATAAAAGTGATAAAAGAAGTAACTCAGAGATATAGTGCTCAGCTCGTTCACAGTTCTAGAACATAGGCATGCTCTTCAAGTATGTCAGTGAAAATCCAAATCTTTTACCGAAATCACCAAAATATGAGTACGTTTGTAAAACTGTGATTTTTTCCAAAACTTTCAACAGGTAAATATTTCATTTTTAAATGGCATGAGGAAAGTACATCTCTATGCCTACATGTCAATGAGTATGTAAAGTCATGAATGGCGCAATATCGCACAACATGAGGAAAATGTATCTTTATGCATGTATGTCAAGTGTGCATGTCGAATGCAATACAACTAAGTGATAAAACCATATGCACACACTCAGAGTATCAATTCACTTAGTCCTCGTGATCGGATCAGGCGAACGTCCACCAGTACCACTAGCTAGGGCCGCGGTGTTTCTCGTACTATAGCCAGAGTAGCACACATGCAGCCACCTGTTGCTCCAACTTAGGAGTAGGTACCAGATATAGTTGAGCTGGTTGGACCAGCTCAGGCACCAGTAGTACCTAGTGTGATTCCTAGCCTTCAGGAGGCCTTAGCCTAGCTTTTGACTGTGTGCACAAGTCTAGCTTACGCAATCTCTTTTCCAGTTGCACCAGCCAATTCTCAGGCCAGGGGAGGTACTCAGAATCCCGCCGCCCGTACTCCAGAGTAGGTAGCTTAGGGACTCCAGACATCGGGGGTACTACCAACCCAGCCAGTTGTAGCTGCTTGGGCCAAGGTTGGCCCACATATGAATGATGAGGAGCAAAAGAGATTGGAACGGTTTGGGAGGATTAACCTCCAGAGTTTAGTGGAGCAGAGTCGGAGGATGCTCGGGATTTTATAGATCGGTACCGGTGGATTCTTCATACATCGGCTATTTTGGACACCAGTGGGATTTCATTCACTATTTTTCAGCTGATGGGGGTAGCCTACCGATGGTGGTAGGCTTATGAGTTGAGCAAGCCAGCCGATGTAGCACCACTTACATGGCATTAGTTCTCCATTCTCATCTTAGGGAAGTTTGTCCCACAGATATGTAGAGAGGAGTTGCGTAGGCAGGTTGAGCAGCTACGCCAGGAGGGTATGACGGTGACTCAGTATGAGATGAGCTTTTTAGAGTTATCTTGTTATACAGTATGGTTGGTTCCCACTGAAAGGAGAAGATTAGGAGGTTCATTGACGGCCTAAACTATGGATTACACTTCATTATGGCTTATGAGGTTGCAATGGGTATGAGGCTTGACGATGGTCAATATTGCTAGACGCTTAGAGCTGGTTCAGAGGTAGGAGCGTGAGGAGAAGGAGGTCAAGAGCCCTCGTAGTTCAGGTGGTTTCAGTAGTGCCTTATCTGGAGGTCAGTCCCATTACAGCAAATGTCGTTCTTTTAGACCTGTTCAGGTAGCTCACCATGTTCCTCGTGGTTCGTTAGTTAGCCATAATTCCTATAGTGCATGCCCAGCTCAGTAATCATTTAGTGGCTTACTAGCACATAGTTCTTATCTTGCTTCACCTGCACAGGGTTCTTCGGGAAGCTATTCAGGCTATCAGGGGCATCATCTTCATCAGAGGAGAGGTTGTTTCGAGTGTGGGGACTTGAGTCATCTCAAGAGCGATTGCCCCAGACTATTGGTAGGGTTCCACAACAGAGTTTCTCAAACTATGATTCCAGCACCAGCAGCTACACCGATCGCACAACTAGCTCGGGGTGGGGCTCAGTCAGCTCGAGGTCACCCTAGAGAGGGAGCCGATCAGGTGGTGGTCAGGTTTGTTGCTAGGCATTTCCAGCCAGGCTAGAGGTGGTTGCCTCCGATACCATGATCACATGTATTGTTTCATTATGCCACAAGGATGCTTCGGCATTATTTGATCCTGATTCCACTTATACATACAGGTCATCATACTTTGCTCATTATTTGGATATGCCCCGTGATTATTTAGTTATGCATGTTCATGTATCTACACCGGTAGGTGATTCTATTATTGTGGACCATGTGTATTGGTGACTATTGGGGGATTAGAGATTACAATAACAATAATAATAACCCAGTATAATTCCACTATTGGGGTCTGGGGAGGGTAGTGTGTACACAGACCTTACCCCTACCCTGGGTAGGGAGGCTATTTCCGATAGACCCTCGGCTCTAGACTAGGGATTAGAGATTAGAGTTGATCTTTTACTGCTTAGCATGGTTGATTTTGACGTGTTATTAGGCATGGATTAGTTGTCACAATGTCCCCGCTATTGTGGATTGTCATGCTAAGACCGTGATGTTGGTGACGTCGAGATTGCCTAGGATTGAGTGGAGGTGTTCTCTGGACTATGATTCTCAGTAGAGTGATTTCATATTTGAAGGCCTAATGGATGGTTGGGAAGGGATGTCTGGTATATTTGTCCTTTGTGAGGGATGTTAGTACTTATGCTCCTACCGTTGAGTCAGTTACGGTAGTGAGATACTTTCTGGATGTGTTTCCTGCAGACCCGACAAGTATGCCACCCGACAGGGATATTGATTTTGGTATTGACCTGGTGTCGGGCATTCAGCCCATCTCAATTCCACCATATCATATGGCACCAGCAGAGTAGAAAGAATAGAAAGAACAACTTTAGGAGCTACTTGATAAGGGATTTATCAGGTCTAGTGTGTCGCCTTGGGGTGCACTGGTTCTATTTGTGAAGAAGAAGGTTGGTACTATGCGGATGTGCACTGATTACAGACAGTTGACCAAAGTTACAATTAAGAACAAGTATCATTTACCATGCATTGATGACGTATTTGACCAGCATCAAGGAACTAGAGTGTTTTCAAAGATTGATTTGAGGACTGGGTATCACCAGTTGAACATTCCAGATTCTGATATTCTGAAGACAGCAGTCAGGACCCGCTATAGTCACTACGAGTTTCTTATGATGTTATTTGGGCTGACTAATATCCCAACAGAATTTATGCATCTGATGAACAGTGTATTCCAGCCATATTTTGATTCTTTTGTCATAGTATTCATTGATGATATCCTGGTGTACTCCCGCTGCCAGGAGGGGCATGAGCAGCCCTCTAAGGATTTTACTCCAGACGTTGAGGGAGAAGAAACTTTATGCTAAATTCTTCAAGTGTGAGTTTTGGCTTCATTCCATGTCCTTCTTGGGGAACGTGGTGTCCAGTGAGGGGATCAAGGTAGATCCGAAGAAGATTGAAGCAGTTAAGAGTTGGCCCAAATCATCTTCAGCTACCGAGATTTGGAGTTTTCTTGGTTTGGCTGGATATTATCACCGTTTTGTACAGGGTCTCTCGTCCATTGCTACACCATTGACTAGATTGACTTAGAAGGGTTCCCCATTCAGGTGGTCTGATAAGTATGAGGAGAGATTTCAGAAGCTCAAGCTTGCCTTGACCATAACTCCAGTTCTAGTTTTACCTTCAGCATCTGGTTCATATACGATTTATTGTGATGCTTCTCGGATTGGTATTGGGTGTGTCTTGATGTAGGAGGGTAGGGTGATTGTTTATGCTTCGTGCCAGTTGAAGCCCTATGAGAAGAACTACCCTATTTATGATCTAGAGTTGGCAGCCATTGTCCACGCATTGATGATTTGGAGGCACTATCTCTACGGTGTGTCTTGTGAGGTATTTACAGATCATTGGAGCCTACAACACTTGTCTAAGCAGAAGGATCTAAATTTGAGGTAGCGTAGGTGGTTAGAGCTATTAAAAGACTATGATATCACCATTTTATATCATCCCGAGAAGGCCAATATGATGGCCGATGCCTTGAGTATAAAGGCAGAGAGTATGGGTGGCCTTGCATATATTCCAGTTGGTGAGAGACCGTTAGCATTGGATGTTTAGGCCTTGGCCAATCAGTTTGTGAGGTTGGATATTTTGGTGCCTAGTCGGGTGCTTGCTTGCGTGGTTTCTCAATCTTCTTTGTATGAGTGCATCCGAGAACGTCAGTATGACGACCCTCATTTGCTTGTCCTTAAGGACATGGTGCAGCACGGTGATTCCAAAGAGGTTTTTATTGGATATCATGGGGTGTTGTGGATGCAGGGTCAGATATGTGTGCCCAATGTGGATGGGTTACGTGAGTTGATTCTTGAAGAGGCGCACAACTCATGGTATTCCATTCATCCGGGTGCTGTGAAGATGTATCGGGACTTGAGGAAACACTATTGGTGGAGAATAATGAAGAAATATATAGTAGAGTATGTGGCTTGGTGCTTGAACTGTCAGCAGGTGAAGTACGAGCATCAGAGTTCGGGTGGTTTGCTTTAGAGACTTGATATTCCCAAGTGGAAATGGGAGAGTGTTACCATGGATTTTGTTGTTTGGCTCCCACGGACTTTGAAGAAATTTGATGCAGTTTGGGTGATTGTGGACCGGTTGACTAAGTCTTCACATTTCATTCCGGTTGTGACGACCTATCATTCAGAGCGGCTGGCTCAGATCTATATCCGCGAGATTGATCGTCTTTATGGCGTTCCGGTGTCTATTATTTTTGATTGGGGAACACAGTTTATATCATAGTTATGGGAGGCGGTGCCGTTCTCGAGTTGGTTGGTTTGAGTCGGGAGAGGCTAGGTTGTTGGGTACTGATTTGGTTCAGGATGCCCTAGAGAAAGTAAAGTTAATTCAGGATTGTCTTCGTACAATATAGTCTAGGAAGAAGAGTTACGCTGATAGGAAGATTCGTGATGTTTCATATATGGTGGGTTAGAGGGTATTTCTTAGGGATTTGCCCATGAAGGGTGTGACGAGGTTCGGGAAGAAGGGCAAAGTTGAGCCCTCGGTATATTTGCCCTTTTGAGGTGCTTGAGAGGATTGGAGAGGTGGCCTACAAGCTTGCATTTCCACCTAGTCTATCGAGTGTTCACCTAGTATTTCATATTTCTGTGCTCCGGAAGTATTATGGTGATCCATCACATGTTTTGGCTTTCAGCACAATTTAGTTAGATAGAGATTTATCTTATAATGTGGATCCGGTGGCAATTTTAGATCGGCAGCTTTGAAAGTTGTGATCCAAGAATATAGCTTCAGTGAAAGTTCATTGGAGAGGTCAGCCAGTCGGGGAGGCTACTTGGGAGACTGAGCGCAAGATACGAAGCAGATCTCCACACCTATTTCAGACTCTAGGTATGATTTTAGACCCGTTGAAGGACAAACATTTGTTTAAGAGAGAGAATGTGATGAACTAGACGATCGTCTTGTGTATTATAGCCCTGTCCCCCTATTTATTGCTTATTCTACATTCACTTGTGGTTACGTGACTTGCCGGGGTAGTTGGTATAGTCCCGGGGATAATGCAGAGTGAATTGGGGCACTTAGTCCCGAGGTTGGAAGCTTAAGTTGAAAGAGTTGACCGGATGTTGAATTTTATGTAAACGACTCTGGAATGGAGTTTTGTTGGTTATGATAGCTTTGTATGGTGCTTTTGAACTTAGGCATATGTCCAGATTTGGATTTGGAGGTCCGTAGGTCATTTGGCTTGATTTGAGGAAAGTTGGAAAGTTAAAGGTTTGGAAGGCTGAGAAATTTGACCAAGAGTTGACCTTGTTGATACCGAGCTCTGATTTTGTCTCCAGGAGTTTTAATTGGTCCGTTGTGTCATTTATGACTCGTGTACAAAATTTGAGGTCAATCAGAGTTGGGTTTGTAGGAATCGGCAGTAGTTTGAGATATTGGATGTTCATTAGTTCATTCGGCTTTAATTGGGGTGCGATTCGTGATTTCGATATTGTTTGATGTGATTTGAGGCTCTGACTAAGTTCTTATGATGTTTTAGGACTTGATGTTATGTTTGGATGGGGTCTGGGGGTCCTCGGATGTGATTCAGATCAAGTTTAGTCTCATTTTGGACTTTGTTGGATTGCTGATATATGTGCTTCTCGTTTCCTCTTTCGCGATCGCGAGGAGAGAGTCGCGATTGCGGAGGGTCAAGTTTGGCAGGTCAGTATTTGTTCAACGTGTTCTCTAGGTTAAGGCTGTGATCGCGAAGCTTTGAGGGGTTTTGCTACGCGATTACGTGAGAGGAGACGCGTTCGCTAAGAAGGAAGATGAGGCCTGGGAATTTCACACGAGCGAATGTTCATGTTTTGGATCAGGGTAAGTGTTTTTTATTCGAATTTGTTATTATATTATGATTCCATTTTTGTTTTTAGCATCTAATTAGTGAATTAAAGTGCAGAGATGGGGGATTATGTAGAAACTTTTCAAAAATAAAAAATGGAGGTTTGAAGGTAGATTTTAGGTCGGAATTGAATGATTTTGGTATGATTGGACTCATAATGGAATGGGTGTTCGGAATTTGTGAATTTTGTCGGGTTCCAAGGTGGGAGCCAGAGGTTAACTTTTTGGGTTGACTTTTCTATTTTGGTTAACGGTCTTAGCTTTATCATTTGGAATCAATTGCTATAGCTTTATTGATAGTATTACGTTATTTTAACAAGATTCGAGCCTTCCGGAGGTTGATACGTGTGGGAAGGGCTTGTTAGGGGAGTAATTTGACTTGTTTGAGGTATTTATCTTATCTAAACTTGGTTGAGGTATTAGTTACTAGAATTATTTGTGATAGCTATGTGATATGGTTAGCGCATATGTGTGGGGCATATTCGTGCACCGGGGTACTATTTCCATGCTCGGGGTAGTGCTTAGGCTATGACATGCCTTGAAATGATTGATAAGCTTCAAGTCGAGATGTTTCTCTTATTTGTACCCTTTTGTGAGCTATTTGTACCATATTTGAGATTTCGTTGAGGTTATTCTTCCGGTTGAACCTAATAAATTCGTATTTCTTGATGGAAATTGTATGTTCTAGCTGTGATAGAACACATTGCACATACCTACACTATACCATGTTATTTATACCAATCCAGGTGTATGAAATTTTATAATCATTAATTATGTTCATGTATTCCCGCATATTCGATTTCTCTATGTTATGAGCTGGACTGGTAGCCTGTGACCATGCCGAGCGGATTATGATTATTAGCATGTGAGTTGTCTGTGCAGCATGTGCGTTGTCCGTACGGATCCAGTTATTGATATTATTAGCACGTGAGTTGTCCGTGCAGCATGTGAGTTGTCTGTGCGGTTGATTCTATTTGCACATGAGTTGTCCGTGCAGCACGTGATTTATCCGTGCAGCGTGTGGATATGGATCCATCCCCCTAGGGTCACCCTCTTATGTTTCTCTCTTGATGGTGTACACGCGGTTATGGAGGAAAATTAATCAGTGGTTTGGTACATATATGGAAAGGTTGAGGGAAGCCTCGCTAGTGTTATTATGGAATTGCATTTCATCTTTACTTGCAACTTCCATAGTTTATTATTTGATTATCCACATATCATCATATAAGTTGTACCCGCGACTGAAAATAGATGTTGAGCAATTGTACACACACCACACGAATAGTCCTTCTAATTCAGATTATCCTTTACCTTGATAGCTGAAACCTGGTAAGGACCTTCCCACGTTGGTCCCAGCTTTTCGGCGATGACTTCTCGAGTGCTCTGAGCAACCTTCCTCAAAACCAAATCTCCCACTTTGAAATAATGGAGATTCTCCCTACAATTGTAATACATTATCATCCTTTGCTTTTGGGCCACCATCCTCACGTATGCGAGGTCCCGATGTTCTTCTAGCCAGTCTAGCTTTACCAACAACGCTTCATTGTTCGCATCTTCGTTTGCTCGGAAAAACCTCAAAGTCGGCTCCCCCACTTCCATTGGTATCATAGCCTTCGAGACATATACGAGAGAAAAGGGAATTTCTTACGTGCTCGACTTTGTTGTGGTCCGATATGCCTACCACACCCTCGATAGATCATCTGGCCACTTTCCCTTATCATCTTCTAACTTCTTCTTATGCTTTTGAATGATTATCTTATTGGTTGACTCCGCCTATGCGTTAGCACTTGGGTGGTAAGGTGAAGAAGTAATTCTTTTGATTTTTAACCCTTTCAAGAAATTCGTGACTTTTGAACCTACGAACTATGGCCCGTTATCACAAGCGATCTCCTTTGGTATTCCAAACTGGCAAATTATGTGGTCCCATATGAAGGCAACCACTTTGCGTTCTACGATCTTTTGGTAAGGACCTGCTTCAACCCATTTAGTGAAATAATCAGTTAAAACTCAGCGGAATCTTACCTTTCCAGGGCCGGTGGTAAAGGTCCAAATGTGTCCATCCCCCATTTTATGAACGGCCACGGAGACACCACAGAATGCAAAAGTTCCGCTGGTCGATGCACTAAATATTCATGACGTTGACATTTGTTGCATTTTTGTATAAATGCTTTTGCGTCCTGTCCCATCAGGGGACAATAATATCCATCCCTGACCAACTTGAGAAATAACGAGTTTGCACCGGAATGGTTTTGACAGACTCCTTCATGGACTTCGCTCATCGCATAGTCTGCCTCTAAGGCCCCCAGACACCGAGACAATGGTCCTTGCAACGATCTCGTGTATAGCCGTCCATCAACAAGGAAGTAACGAACTGCCTTAGTCCGTAGTGCTCGAGACACCTTTGGGTCTTCGGGTAATTTACCACGTCTGAGATATTCAATGAACTCGTTCCTTCAGTCGCAAATTAAGTTGGTTGAATTTACTTCGCAATAGCCATCCACATCTAACACCAAATGCATCAATTGGACGACCGTATTGGAGTTAGATCCTTTCATCTCCGTGGACAACCCCAAATTAGCCAAAGCATCTGCTTCCATATTTTCTTCCCACGAAATTTGGACGGTTCACCATTCTCTGAATCGTGCAAGTAATGCTTGAACCTTGTTCAAGTATAGTTGCATACGCTCTTCCTTCGTGTGGAAAATTCCATACACTTGGTTGACCACCAGCTGAGAATCGCACTTTATCTCGATGACCTCAGAACCTAGTCCCCGAGCCAGTTCAAGTCATGCAATCAAAGCCTTATACTCGGCTTCATTGTTAGTTAAGGGTATAGTTCTAATAGCCTGTCTTAGGGTTTCCCTCGAAGGCGTGATTAAAACTTTACGTTGGAGGATCCATTCGCAAACAAAGTCCAAACTCCCGATGGCTTCCCCGACACCAGCACTACTTCCTTGGCAGCATAGGCATTAATCCTGGACTAAAATTTACCACGAATTCGGCCAAAACTTGTGACTTAATTACAGTCCTTAGCTTATATTCAATGTCGAAATCGATAACTTCGACTGCCCACTTACCTAAATGGCCTGACAACTTAGGCTTGTGAAGGACATACCTTAAGGAAATGGTTGTTACAATGGCTATTGGGTGCCACTGAAAATAAGGCCTAAGCTTTCGAGAGACAACTAGGAGAGCTAAGTCCAACTTTTCGAGGTGCGGATATCGAGTCTCCTAAGCAGGGATGGATAGATCGCTAAATAAATTAGCAACTGCTCGCCTTCCCCTGGTTTTGAGAGTAACAAGGGATGGATAGATACCTTTTTAGGTCCTTTTGTTCCTGTTGGCATTTCGGATTCCATACGAAGTCGTCCTTCGTTTTCAAAAGTGAAAAGAAGTGATGATACTTTTCTGAGGACTTTGAGATAAATCTGCTGAGAGCCGCCAACCTGTCGGTCAGCCTCTGCAGTTCCTTCACACTTGTCAACTGGTCTAGGATGTCTTTGATAGCTTTGATTTTATCAGGATTTACCTCGATCCCTCTCTACGAGATCAGGAACCCCAAGAATTTTCCGGAGCCAACCCCCGGGTTGAGTTTTATGTTGTACTTCCTCAGGAAGTGAAAGGTTTCGTGGAGATGTTTCAGATGATCTCCTGTATTTAAATACTTAACTAACATGTCAACAATATATACGTCCATTATTTTGCCTATCTGGTTCTCAAACATCTTATTAACGAGCCTCTGATAGGTGGCTCCGGTATTCTTAAGCCCAAACAACATCACATTATAGCAATATGTGCCAAACTATTTTATGAAAGAAGTTTTATCTTGATCCTCTAGGTTCATCTTGATCTGATTGTACCCGGAGTAAGCAACAAGGAAACTCATTAGCTCCTGCCCGGCCCGTAGCTTCAATCATTTGATCAATGTTAGGCAATGTGAATGAGTCTTTAGGGCTCGCCTTGTTTAAATCCATATAGTCTACGCACATCCTAAATTTGTTATTCTTTTTAGGTACTACAACTATGTTGGCTAACCATTCTAGGTACTTTACCTCCTGGATCGAACCGATGTAGAGTAGTCGGGTTATCTCTTATTTAACAAACCTATTCCTGACCTCTACTTAGTTTGTGGACCGCTACATCCAATTGGATACCTATCATATCCTAGTATGACCATGCAAAGTAGTCGATGTTAGCTTTAAGGAAATTTATAAAACTTCCTTTCAAAAAACTCCTCGAACAAAGCCACTTGCTAGAGTTCTTCCGCGGTCGACTTGGTCGCATCCGTCTCCTCTGGTACCTGAAAAGACCTCGGAACCTAGTAGTATTTCGATGACTCCTCACTTTATCATCTTCATTTAGAAAGGGAGAAGGCATCGGTACCTGTAATTGCTATTTGTTGGACTCCTTCCCCTTGCTGCTGGAAATGGTCACCGGGTTCATCTCCCTTGCTGCCGGTTGGTCTCCTCTTATCTTCTTGATCCATTCTGGCATCAGAAATTTCAGCAATTGGTGATATGTCGAGGGCACAAACTTCATCTCGTGCATCCACGGCCTTCCGAGGATCACATTGTATCCCATGTCGCCATCAACCACTTCGAACATGGTGTTCTTTGTTATACCTTCGGTGTGAGTGGGTAGCAAAATCTCTCCCCGAGTTGTCACGCTTGTCAGGTTGTAGCCAACTAGGATCTTTGTCACCGGAATGATGTTCCAGGTTAATTTCGCTTGCTCAAGAACTCCCTATTGTATGATGATGGCTGAACTCCCGGATCTACCAAAACACGCTTAATTGTTAAATCTACAACATTAAGTGAAATTACCAGCGGGTCATTGTGCGGTAGGAGAAGTTCGTCAGCGTCTTCTTCTGTGTAGGTGATATCATTCTCCAAGACTTCCTGAACCCTCTTGCCATGAGTCACTAATATTTTTGTCTTTTTTGCTGCCAAAAACATCACCCCATTGACCTCGCTCCCTCCGAAGATCATGTTTATTGTCATCCGAGGTGACCTCGCTACTGTCTTTGAGGGCTTTGCGCTGTCCCGACTCCGACCATAATTGCTTTTGGCGCGGTCACTTAAAATCTCTCTAAGATGGCCATTCTTTAACAATGTTGCCACCTCCTCGCAAAGATGTTGGTAGCCCCCAGTTCTATGGTCGTGGTCCCATGGAATTCACACCATAAGTTGGGATCCCTTTGGCTAGGATCTGACCTGATGGGTTTCGGAAACCGTGCTTATTTGATATTTCTCATTGCTGACACCAATTCTTCCAGCATGATGATAAAGTTATAATCTGATAACCAGGGATATGCGTAATCGTGGACTCCTGGCTTTCGGCCATGATCTGTCCTCCTGACCGTAGCAAACATGTCTGATGACTGAAATCCTTTATTGCTACACCATTCATTCCTCTTGTACGACAGAAAATTACCGCTAGACAACCGCCAATCTGTATCAAAGATCGACAAGCCAAGTTGATCATCTTCTGTCCTTATTTTAACTCATAGCGGTTATGGAAATCCGCCCATGTGATTGCCTGAAACTCGAGCAAGCTCTCCTTTAGTTTTTGGGAGGCATCGAAACTTAGTGGATTTAGACCCTTCGTGAATGCCTCCACTGCCCAGTCATCTATAACTGTCAGTAGAAGTATCCTTTCTTTCTAGAATTGGATCACAAATTCTCACAGCAGCTCGGATTCGCTCTGCAAAATTCTGAATATGTCTGCCTTTTTTGCATGAATCTTTCTTTCTTCAACACGGGCCATAATGAAAAAATTTACAAGCATCTCAAAAGAATCGATTGAATGCTTAGGTAAGAGGGAGTACAATGTCAGGTCCCCTTTCGTAAGGGTTTCGTCAAACTTCTTCAATAGAACCGTCTCGATCTCATGTTGAGCCAAATCATTTCCTTTAACTGTTGTGGTGTAGGTCATGATGTGCTCCTACGGATCCGAATTCCAACATACTTTGGTATGTTTGGCATATTGAACATCTTCTGGATAAACTCTAGTGTCGCAATTGCGTGTACTTCTTGGAGTCTAGACCCTTTAACACCAGCGGCGCGCCCGGAATCTGATCCATCCAAGCATGAAACTCGTATGCATTCTGATACATTCATCCGTTCATCTCTATCATGAATCTCACAAGCTCGGTTTTAAAAATATCACTCAAGTTATTATTCCCAGATCCACTATCGGTACGCATGGCTCTTTAGAAACTGACCTCATTGCTTGGGGTGTTATTATCGGTCCTTTGTGCCGTCTGATTCACAAGAGCGTTGGGAAGAACTGGGGGCCCTCCATATGCATTGTTGGAAGCACCTGATAACACCTGCTTCAATTCAGTCATTACACGATCCTGCCTTGAGAGGTGGTCCATGATTGCTCTTTGCTTCTCTCTTAGGAGGTTAACCATGTCTGCAACATGTTCATCCTCTGCATTATCAGCAGTTGGGCCCTGCACATGTCGAGGATATTGTCCCCCGTGAACTAGGATTGTCTCATCCCTATCGTTGCGGGTGTCACTGATGGAGTCATCACGCCAAGACACCTCTTCCCGTTCATCGTGTGCTCCAACGTTGCGAACGTTGTTGACATTGTTGGTTGCCATAACTGGATTTTACTTAAGAAAAAATCTGAAATTCGTTAGTAACATGCAAACGGATCAAAGCAATTACGCAGTTGTCTATGCCCCATGGTGGGCGCCAAAATGTTCACCCGAAAAATGGTACATGTGAATTTGTAATGTGGTTTATAGATATGCGAATCGCTTTGGTCCAAAAATGATAAAGAAATAAGAATAAAATAAGATTAGCGAATAAAATTAAAGAAAATAGCAAGCCAGATTCTGAGCTCGGTCTTTCCTTTGGAAAAAATAGAAGCAATGACAAAATTCTTTAGATTGAGCGTAAAACAGTATGATATAGCTTTTGTGTGAAGAATTTTTTCATGTCCCTACAAGCGTTGCCAATCTGATATTTATAGCTATTCATAGAGAGACAAGATCCTAAAACCAAGCTCCTCTTGAATGAGAATAAAAATGCCATTGATGTGTGCATAACGACTGGCTTTGAATGCAGATATTCTCTGTAATGGTTGCTCATTAAATGCTATCCGATGTAAAGCCTTTGAATCTTTACCATCAGTTGTGCTTCCTTCGGGATCCATCCTGTACCAGTTATCCACTTCGTAATCGATGCTGATTATTTGCCGATACAACTTTTGTCTGTTCTCAGTTCCACGTGTCACTTGGCTATTTAGCCATTTGTTACAGCCAATTTCACCCCATACATTCTTCTGCATATGTTACATGACATTTCAAAATAATATAATACATGTCAGGAATCCGTACAAACCTATAAAGAAGATCTTATGGTGAGTTTAAACCCCAAAAACCATATGTTAGGTGCTAATCTATGCCTATACTATATTAAAAACACGAATTCTCTTAGCGAAATATTTTTTTTACCCTTTAAAAATAGATTTTAAATTGGATAAAATTGTAGTTAAATTATTTTTCTAATATTTTACATTTTGATATACACTAAAATTTTAGTTATTAATTTTTTCCTTATAAGAACTATGTAAGAAGTACTAATATTTATGAATTTAAAACCAAGTAAGATTTTACTTAAATAAATTCTTTCTATATTTATCTCACAATTAATTTGCTTTGCAATTTGTTTAGGTTTGGTATCTTTCACTTATAGTTATTTATAATTTGTTTATATTAGTGTAACGATCCGACCAGTCATTTTGAGCTTTAGCACTCCATTAGGTGGTTTGAGTCTTTGAGTAGCTTCATATGATGTATTATGACTTGCGTGCATAATCAGTTTTCATTTTAGAGTGGTATGGGATTGATTAGGAAGAATGACTCTCGATTCAGAAGTTTTAAGCTGGAAGAGTTGATCAAGGTTTCACTTTTGGGTAAACATACTCGGGATCGGGTTTTGATGGCTCTGATAGGTTCATATAATGATTTTCGACTTGTACATATGTTTGAATTTGGTTTTTGAAGTTCCTAGGATGATTTGGCTCTTTTTATCGAAAGTTGACAATTTGAAGAATTTAAGAGTTCATAAGTTTGACCAAGAGCTAACTTTGATATTATTGGACTACAATTGGTGTTCCGAGACTTTGGATAAGTCTATATAGTTGAATTTAACTTTTGTTCAAAGTTTGGAAATAATCTGAAGTGTTTAAGTGTGATTCAGCCAATCTTTTGAATGAATGAAGATTTAACAACTTAAGAGAAATTCTATTCGGTTTGAGCCTCGATTCTTTGTTGTGATATTCCCGATGGTATTTTCAACCTTTGGATAATGTTGGATAATGTATTTCTACTTTTTGGTACGATTGGATGGGCTTTTGAGGGGTTAGAGTGTGTTTTGGATCATTGGTTGAGAGACTAGTTAAGTTAAGTATTTGGAGTTCGACCATGATCAATATTGGTTTAGGACGATCTCTTTTCGATGTTTTGAGTGCGCGAGCAGGTTCATAGTGTGTTTTACTATTGAAATTCATATATGGTTTGTCTCCAGGAGGTTCTGAATGAGTTTTGGATGATAAAACCAAGATTTTGCGATTATTGATTTTCTGGTATAACAATTCCGAAAATATCGGTTATGTCCTAAAATTTTCAGACTTCCTTTAAAACTTCAAAATATCGTAACTCCCACATTTTACAGACAAATTGGATGATTCAAAAGCCTTTTTTGGGTGTAATCTCACAATGGATTATGTTGAGCTTATCAAATGTGAGTTTTGAAATCATCTAGCATCTGATTTAGACTGAGATAGCTGCAGTATGTTTTTACTTATTTAGGAATTTTGTTACTTTTTCTTACAATGTTTTGGAGCTCGGGAATAGGCGATTTTGAGGGAGTTTTCATCTACTTCATTGGGTGTCACAATCCCAAAAACTCAACTTAAGATTCGTGATGGAACCTAATTCCTAGGACTAGGTAAGCCTAACACCTGATGAAATTTAGCAGATTAAAACCATCTAACCATTTAAATAAAAATTGATAAACAACATAACATAGCGAAAAAGTGATCTATAGTCATACATCTCCAAAACCGGTAGTACAGAGTCATAAGCTCTAATGAGAATACACTGAAAATCTCAAAACACATTACTATTTCGGAATACTAATGACAGTAATAAAGAAAACCACTTGAAGGTGACTCCGAGGCTTGCGAGCGGAATAGCAGGTATACTTTGAAATCTCCACCGCATTCTTTAAATCATCTCACTAACACCCGTCACGCTCAGAGGTTCCTGGATTTGTACAAAAATGTGCCGAAGTGTAATATGAGTACACCCCAAATAGTACCCTGTAAGTATGACATCAAGACTAACCTCGGTGGAGTAGTGACGAGGTTTAAGTCAAGACACTCACTAGACATATAACCTGTGCGGAATATCAAAAAAGAGCTAACAACAGAAAGCATAAGCAATAAATGGCAAGAAATAGTAAGCATGTGATAGCACGACAAATTAACTAAAGCAAGTAATACACAAAGTGAAATCAGTTAAGGAAACAATGAAAAGTTCAAATCATCAAGTCATTCCAAACACAACAATAACAACAAGAATCATCCCGAGGTACCGCACCTCTTAATTACAATTCACAAGTCACAATTCACCCTTATAACTCTGCGTGAGCTTCACATTATAAAGAATTTTCCCGAAATAAATTCATGCGCTTTAGCCCCCCTTATCTCGCTGTGTATGCATCACAATGATGTATTTCCCCTTACTAGCACTACGCGCATAAGCCGCCTTATATCTTGCCGTATGCGTATCAATATACACACCACCTTTATGTTGCCACATACACATATCAATCACAACACAACAATCAACCGCAAACCACATGCCCATAAGCAACAACATTACTTAGATAATAATACCTATACCACAACAATACATAGCCCACGGCTCAATAATAATGTTTACAAAATTTCAGCAACAACACAAGAGTACGGAAAGTAAATCAATAATGGAATGTGCTTCAACAACTTTAATTTAAGGCATATTAATAGCTTAACAGTCTAATCCGGTCGATAACCACACATAAACCCGTGTACACACTCGTCACCTCATGTGCACATCTTTTCACATAGTACAAGCAGTGCAAATAGACCAAATCATAAGGGGTAATTCCCCAATACATGGTTACGCAAGATACTTACCTTAATTAGGCCAATTCAACACTCAAAAATAGCCTTTTCTTTAATATTCACATCCGCTCGACTCAAATCTAACTCAAAACGACTTAATATCATCAAACAATATTAGAGCAAACAATTTCAACTAATAAAGTTAAGATCTTTACAAAGTTTTTCAAAAGTCTACTACGGGCCCACCTAGTCAAAGGGTAGATCTAGACTACCCATAACCCCACGAGTCCATATATGTGTTTGGTTTTCAAATTTGAGTCAAATTCGACTCTGAAATCTCAAATTTTCATATTTCAAAACATAATCCATATTTCCAAAAATTCCTCTTCAATTTTTATAATTTAGATGTTAAATCTCATAAATAATCATGTTATATAATCAAACGTTGATCAAAATAACTTACCCAATAGTTTGATATGAAAAACACCTCCTAAAATCACCTCCCACCGAGTCTATGACTCCAAAATATGATAAAATGAGACTAAGCCTCGAAATCCCGACCTTTTGTTCAGCTGCGGGTGTCGCAACTACGACCTGGGGTTTGCAATTGCGACCACTCACAAATGCGAGACAGGGATTGCCAAAGAAAACCTTGTCATCCCATACAGATGTCGTAATTGCGACGAAGGCTTCACAATTGCGATTGCAGCCTACTTCGCAAAAGCGACCATGTGGTCGCAAATTTAACCTGTCCCTACCTAACACTGACTTTGCAAATGCGATTGGGTTGTCGCATTTGCTACACCTTAAATCTCCCTACCATCTTCGCAATTTCAATGCTGGTTCTTGCAATTGTGATAACTGCAATACCAGTACACCAACATCATGAAGCAAGCTCAAACCAATCTGAAACTCACCCGAGCCCCCGAGGCTCCACACCAAACCTCCATACAAGTATAAAAATATCATATGAACTCCCTCTTGTTCAAAACATCAAGATAACATCCAGAACCATGAACCAGACACCAAAACACATGAAAATTACAATGAAACTCAAGATTTGCTAAAATCACAACCATTCGTCAGATTCAAATCAAACCAACTCGAAATGCCACCAAACTTTGCATACAAGTCCAAAATGACGAAACCGACTCATTTTAAGTCCCAAAACAAAAAATCTGACCCCGAAAGCCATAATGTCAACCTACGGTCAAACTTAGAAAAAATTTAAACCTTTAAATTTTCAACTTTCGGCAAAATGAGCCAAATCAACCTAGGAACCTCCGAATTCAATTCCGAGCATATGTCTAAGTCCAAAATCATTATATGGACTTATTTGAACCATCAAAACATCATTCTAAGATCATTTTCATAAAAGTCAAATCTCAGTTAATATTTCTAACTTAAGCATCCAAACTAAGAACCAATCAATCCAATTCAAATCAAAACCTCCCCGAAATGAAACAAATTATCCCCGCAAGTCATAAAACCTCAAATACACATATGGGAAGCTTAAAAGGGGGAAATACGACTCAAATATACAAAACGACTAGTCGGATCGTTATATTAGGGTAAGTGAACCTAACTCAAATTTATGATTTTAACATGAATCTATACTTTATTTTTGCTCTAAATCAAGAAATCCTAAAGAAGAAAAGAGGGTTTTGGCTTGAAAGATAAGAAAGTATATTTTGGGGGGTTTTGGCAAAACTTTTCTAAAGTTAAAAATGGAGATTTGAACCCCGATTTGGAGTTGGTTTTGGATGAAACCTTTACATTTGGACTCGTATTGGAAAGGGTGTTCGAGATTTATGAGTTTTATCGGGTTCCAAGGTTCATGCTCATATTGACTTTTTGGGTTGACTTGGGTATTTGATTAAAGATTTGATCTTTATCGTTTGGGTTTGATTCCTATAGAATTATTTGATGTTATTATGTTATTTTTGTCTAGATTCAAGCCGTTTGGAGGTCAATTCATGCGAGAAGGCATTTTTAGTGTTGGCTTGTTTGAGGTAAGTATCTTGCCTAACTTTGTTGAGGGAACTTTTTCTAATAAATAATATTGTTTGCTACATGCGGGGGTGATACATATGCAAGGTGACAAGTGTATATGCATGTGCCAGGTTTATCCATGCTCGGGGGTAAATTAAATGCTTCTTTGTACTTTGTTGAAATTTGTGACCTTTTGAACTATGCTTTGTTTACTTTTATGACTAAATGAGTTAATTTATCCATTTTAGGGATCCTGCAAAAATGTATGACATCTTAAAGACTTTAATGAGCATTTTTTGACATTGTCGACGTACTTAACTTGACCATAGGAATTTTAATATCATGAACACATATTTGTACCTGTTATTTTCATGTTACTTGAGCTTCTTTATCCGTAATAAGAGACTATGATTGGGGACTTAGGGCAATTTTTGGCACAGTGGGTATTTCCATGTGATTGATATAATGTTGGCATGATGGATATTTTTGTGCGGTTTGAAATGAGGTTGGCAGTGAGTTGTTTCCATGCAGAGATGATGGGAGTTGGACCTTACGTTATGGTTACTTGTTCCTTAGACAAATACATATACTTTATCCTGGTTTATATTTATGTTTTCTATCTTGTGTTTTACTTTCATGTCCATGTTTCCTTATTTAATTTACCTTTATGTTTCCTATTTAGCCTATTACTATATATATATATATATATATATATATATATATATATATATATATATATATATATATATGTCCCTACTGATAAGTGTGGATTTTAACCACTTATTAGTACCTTCTTGCTTTAGTGTTTAGTCTGAAAGTAGTGATTTTTGTTTCCAAACCTAATGAAAATGTATGAATTGCAGGCATGACGGAGGGTGTGAGCTAAATGAAGAAATTCAACTCCAAAAGGAGATGTCCTAGCTCATATAGCAAAAGAGGAGAAGTGCAAAGAAGTAGGCGGTCCGCAGAACTTATTCTGCGGCCGCAGATGCATGTGTTGCCCGTAGAAAGAATAGTGCGGCCGCAGACTAACCATTAAAGCATATGAGGCTCTTATCAGTAGTGCGGTCCGGACACCAAATTGTGCGGCCGCAGAAGCTGCTCAGACTGACAAGCTTGAAAAGATCAGAGAAGATGCAAAAGACCAAGCCCGAAGCCTCCTTGAAGCGCGGTCATCAGCCAGAATATGCGGCTGCATAAGCTGATGCGCGGTCGTAGAGGTTAATGCGTGGCTGCAGAATCCCTCCTACTGCAAGAGCATCAGATGAAAGTGTGGGCCACAACCAAATTGTCCAACTGCAAATTGTCATCGAATTTGTTAGCCCTACAAATAAATGAGAAAGGGAATTTCATAACAATCAAGGGAATTGGCATAACAACAACAGTGACCAAGGGAATTGGGGAGGCAAAAATCAAGGAAATTGGAGAAACAATAACAATCATGAAAATAGAGGTTTGGCTTTTCAAAGGCCCCCTATGTACCAACAACCAAAAAACCCACCTCATTATCCTTCCCATGGTTCAAGTTCTTCAAATAACGAAATGGGCCGTATTGAGAACATGTTCAAGCAAATGATGGAGATGAATGAGGATTCGGAAGCATAACTTGCCACACATACCATATTAATCTGTAATCTTGACGTTAAAATGGGGCAAATTACTCCACCTCCTAATACTCATCCTAAGGGGGCATTACCAATTTACACGGAAGTATACCCAAAGGGTGGTAATAAAATGGGGTACGCCATGTCAATTATCACAAGAAATGGTAGAGGCGGGAATGCACCCACCTCAAATGAAAGGCAACTCGCGGATGATAACCAAGTGATCCAAGAGGAGGAAATCTCACGTAACAATGTTCATGTACATGATGAAGTTTGGATTGATATTGATGATAGTATGGAGGAGACCCAAAAAGAGGTGAACCTATCTAGGGAACATATTATTGACATACCTGAATTGGTAGTGCAAAAGGCTAAGGCACCCTTGCCGAAGCCTCCATCTCCTTACCCGTAAATGCTTGCAAAGCAAAATGGTGAAAATCTATTAAAGAAGTTTATTCAAATGATGAAAGGTATCTCCATTAATGTGCCATTGTTAGAAGCTTTGGAACAAATGCCCGGTTATGCTAAGTTTATGAAAGATCTTGTGACCAAGAAGAGGTTGATGAATTTTGAAACTATCAAGGTCACTCATCAAGTGAGTCGAATTGTTCATTCCATGGCTCCTAAGTGGGAGTATCCTGGTGTTTTCACAATTCCTGGTACTATTGGATGTGCCGATTATTCTAAAGCTCTTTGTGATCTTGGGGCGAGTATCAATGTGACGCCCTACTCGGTGTTCAAAACTTTGGGGATTGGGAAATCAAGACCCTCATCTATGAGGTTGCAAATGACTGATCATACCATGAAGAGTCCATTGGGAGTGATTGAGGATGTTTTGGTCCGAGTTGATAAGTTTATCGTTCCGACGGACTTTGTGATTCTAGATTGTGAGGTTGACTATGAAGTGCCTATCATTCTTGGGAGGCCTTTTCTTCCCACGGGTAAGGCCCTTTGTGATGTGAAAGCTGGAGAAATCACTTTCGGAGTTGGTGATGAGCAAGTGGTATTCCATTTGTTTTATGCGTCAACGAAATAGAAATGAAGTGTGTTCTTTTGTGGATGTTAAACCCCATGTTTTCGTACATGAAAGTACGCCATAAGTCAATTGATGTAAGCTCGGAAATGAGATTCTCTTTGAAAGTATAGAAAGTGATCTAATGATATTATATTCTGTATTTCCATTCAACATACAAACGACTAGGTTGAGGACGAATGCACTTAAACGTGAGAAAGGAGATTTTGGACAAATAAAAATGAGCTGCTTGCTTACCCGACGTGCCTGCTTCACCAATTTATTTTCCGTCCTACTTGATTGAGCTACTCGATTCATGTCCAAATTATTTAATGAGGATGAGACACATGTTTCGAGATGGAAAAAGGACCAACATGAATCACATACTTGATTAAGTAGGTGCATCACCTATTTAGAGCTTGTGGATCAAATTAAAGGGAATGGAAAAGGATAGAGATGGGCAAGTCTTGGGGCAGCCGAAGACCCATCTTTCCAAGCCCATTAGTAGGGCCATATAAATATAGATATACCTTAATTTCACTTAGAAAACAATTAATAATCCCTCTCTCTCTATTGCAACGTGAAGGAGCTCCAAAATATCAGCCCAAGATCTCTCTCAAAGTTATCCTAGGGTTCAAGACTAAATCCACAAGTTGGTAAGGTGATTTCTCTCTTGGAAGATCAAGATCACATAATTATCTCTCTACTTTGTTGTTTGGGGTAAAGAGCTTATTTGAACTTAAAGTAAAGCTTAGTTGGATGAGTATTCTTACTTCTAAGGTAAGGTTTAACTTCTACTATATGTGTTTAAGATCATCTATGTATTCTAGTTGATTTGATAAAGGAAACTTGTGAAGTAAGTTGAACTTCACGTTGAAGTGTTGTAGTTGCTGGACTATTTTGGAGTTGAATTCTTAATGTTTTATGGCTGGAAATCAATAGAAATAACTTAAGAATACTATTGCTATTGTGGTTGATGTGTTTGGAAGAAGAGAAGGCTTGGAAAGTACAAGTTAGAACTTGGTTGTTGGGTGAGATGGTGTCAACTGTTTTGGTGATGTATTGTAATGAATATGAGGTTAGATATTGATATATATATATATATATATATGTTTGTTGACATTCTGGACATGTTGGTCTTGTTTGTGGATTTGAGGAATGTGAAAAGAATAAGTGGAGGTGCTGTCCAAAATTTAATAGATGAGCTAGTCGCTCATTTACGTTGAGTTCTAGCTTCCGTAAGCTTAACAATGGTCCCTTATTGTTTGTTGTAGATTGAAGTACTAATGGGCTGAACCGATATCGTGTGGTTAGTTAAACAACAAAGGTATGTTAAGGCTATCTCTTCTTTACTTTTGCATGATCCATGTGATACAAACGAAATGAGGAAACACACAATTTTCATAAATGGCTCTATTCATATAATTACTAGGAGTGCCTATGTTATTGATTCGCCATGTGTCCTATTATTATATCATCTGTTCACGGGTCTTAGAAAAATACGTAAGTTGATAAAGTTTATCCGAGAAATCATATTAACTTACTTCATTATGCATTGCATTCATTTATACATATACATTGACCCATGACCAGATGGCGTTATATACGCTTATATTATATGTATATGGGATATGGGGAAAGGTTACGACGTTATATATGCACCAACACCTGATCAGTTTGTATACGTTGATGATTTCGCCCATAAAGGCCGAGATGATATGATGGGATGCCCTCAGAGGATTGATGATTTTCTGTACTCATATACCTATGCATGGTATGACATTTACACGCATATGCATGACATTATAAATGTTCCACGATTCACAGAGATATTCAGACTTACATGTTGAGTTCTTTACACCATGTTTCTTTCATGCCTTACATACTCAGTACTTTATATGTACTGACGTCCCTTTTGCCTGGGGACGCTGCGTTTCATGCCCGCAGATTCCGATAGATAGGTTGACAGTCCTCCTAGTAGGCTATCAGCTCAGCGGAAGGTATTGGTGTACTCCACTTGCTCCAGAGTTGCCTATTTAGTCAGTATGATTTGGACATGTCATGAAAGGTCGGGGCCCTGTCCCGACCTTTATGAAGTTTATGTACTTTTAGAGACTTGTAGACAGATGTCATGTATATGGATACTTGTATGGTTTTATCGGCCTGTGTTTTGAGTGTACAAATAATTATGTCAGCCTTATAGGCTCGTATGTCACGTGTATAAGTTTCTATATCATGTTGGGTCGACCTATGTCTTGTATTCCCTTATGTTTTATTCAAGTTATCTCATGATGGCCCTTCTGGCCCATTTATCTATAGTGGTGTGATAAGAAAGATATATTACATTGGTACTCGGTAGAGTAAGGCACTGGGTGCCTGTCGCGGCCCTCCGATTTGGGTCGTGACAGTGTAGTTGGTGACCGGTGTCATTATTGATGACACAAGTGCTACAATCAATGTTGGTGACATGTTGGAAGCCGTTTTGCTCAACCATGATAAGGATGAGATGGATGGTTTAATGGAATGTGTGAACTCTTTGCAAGGAATATGATCTTACAACTATGCACCCCGGAAGTTATTTTTGGATCTTGAGAATAGGAAAACTCCTCTTATAAAACATTCTATTGAAGAGCCACTTACTTCGGAGTTGAAACCTTTGCCACCTCACCTTCGGTATGAATTTCTTGGCCCTTGTTCTATGTTACCAATTATTCTTCCTCTTGTTTGGCTAACATATAGGTTGATTTGGCTTAAGGTCTCGAGTAGCTTCATTATGTGTATTATTACTTGCGTGTGTGGACGAGTTTTATTTTTGGATGATTCAGGATCTATTTGGAAGAAGGATTCTTGTTTTAGAATCTTAAGTGGCAAGAGTTGATCGGAGTTTGACTTTTGTGCGGACAACTCCATAATGGTGTTTTGATGATTCCAATAGCTTCATATGGTGATTTTAGACTTAGGCATATGTCTGGATTTGGATTTGGAAGTCCGTAGGTTGGTTTGATGCATTTTGGTGAAAGTTGAAAAGTTGAAGGTTTGGAAGGTTGAGAGGTTTGACCGGGAGTTAACTTCGCGTTGGCATATCAATGTTAGCGATCGTGGTTCTTTGGGTTGTTGACTCTAAACATCCACGTTAGTGAGTCCGCGGTCGCATAGTGGGCGACCATGCTGGGAAGGCCAAGTTTCTTGTTCTTCGCGTTTGCGTTGCTGCTTCCGCGATCGCGTAATCTGGGGGTTTAAGTGCATCGCGTTCGCGCCCCTGGTAAAGCTTTTGCGTAGTTATTTTGTGTGGCAGAATAGTTTTTTCTTCGCGATCACCTGGGATTTTCTGCGATCGCGATGCGTAAATACCTGGGAAAAATATAAGTACTCTATTTCGAGGCTAATATTATTTTTATTACTTTTTGAGTTAGAGAGCTCGATTTTGGGCAATTTTGGAGGAGATTTTCACGTGTTGAATTCGGTTAAGTGTTCTCTACCCGGAATTTATTAAATTTCATGAATCCATCTTTAGTTTTATCATTAAATAAGTGATTTGATCTGGAGAAATTGGGAATTTTTGTAAAAACTTTCCAAAATGTAAACTGAGGATTTGGACGCAGATTTGATGTCGAAATGGGATAATTTTGGTATGGTTGGACCCATATGAGAATGGGTGTTCAGATTTTGTGAATTTTGTCAGGTTTCGTGGTGCAGGCCCGGGGTTCACTTTTTTGTTTTCATTAAAGATCAAAGCTTTATTATCCGAAATTATTTTCTTTGGCTTTTATTTATGATATTAAGTTGTTTTGGCTAGATTCTAGCCGTCCAGAGGATGTTTCACATGAGAATATCATTTTAGAGTATTGATTTAGCTTCTTTGAGGTAAGTATCTTGCCTAACTTTGTGTGGGGGAACTACCCCATATGATTTGGGATTTATTGTATTATTTGAATTATATGAAAGACGTGTACTCGGGGTGACAAGTGCGTACTCGGACTTATATGTGAAAATTGACCGATTTAGACTCTTAGGCTTCTTTCATGTATTTATTTGGAGTTGTTACATGTTATATTTTTTATTTGCCATGTTTGTTCTTCCATGTCTTTATTTTGAGTTGTTACATTTTGTATCTTTTACTTGTCAAGGTTACCCTTATATACTTTATTTGAAGTTGTTACCTCTTTTATTATTATGTGACTTCCTTTATTATTGAGTTATTCTTAATTGGAATTGTTGTAACATGATATCTTTTCGTTACTGGGTTACGCTCATGAATTTAGACGTAGTTGCTAGTTCATGTCATTTCCTTCATTGTTAGCACTAGAATTCGGAGTTTCCATTTCATGGAAATACCTTCATTATTGAGTTATTCTTAAGCAATTCATTGAAGTTGAATTTATAAAATGTCATTGACCCGTTATAGTTGAAGTTGTTGTTTAATGGAGTATTGTTCATTGTTGTGTTATTTTCCCCATTCATTTTGTTGCTATTGAGATTTTTGTACACATCGTGTTTGAGCCGTAGGCTATGTGTGATGAGGTGATACTTGTATTGCCGTTTTGGAAAGTTTGTGGCCTATGTGCACTTGTGGTACGAGTTGATATATCATAATATTTGTGATGTTAGCGCATGTGAATTTGTTGTGTGGATTGATCGTTGTTATGAAGAGCATAAGGGTGGCATCTCACTGTTGTTGATTGTGTAGAGTGATACGGGTGGCTATCGTGTTATTGTCGGGGCGGAGTATTATTCAGAGTTATGCGGGTGGCTATCGTGTTATTGTCGGGGCGGAGTATTATGCGGAGTTATGCGGGTGGCTATTGGAGTGATAAGGGTGGATAATGATATTGTAAGGCCGGAGTGATACAGGTGGCTATCGACGTGATAAGGGTGGCTATTGTGTAAATGTTCGGGTTGAGCGATAAGGGTGGCTATTATGATGTTATCAATACGGAGAGATAAGGGTAGCAATGTCAAGGATGATGTGTGATAGCATGAGGGCATTATGTTGATGATATTCGTGTGTTGGTGTGATTTTCCTTGTGTATGTCATACACCTTACGTGACTTGTTGTGTTTCTTTCAATGAGCTACTCGATGTGTCTGATATTACTTGTTGACTTGGGCTGTAATAGTATACTCGTGTCACGCCCCGAACCTGGGGACGAGACCTCATCTATCCTTGCGTAATAACTTGCGACTCAGGAATTCTAGACATATAATGTCATAATTTAGCCAGGGGCCACATTACAAGACCATTTGCGAAGCAAAACATAAAACCGATCAGAGACTAACGCTGACTAAATGTCAACATAAAGTTGGGCTGGCAAGGCCGTCATAATTACTATAACTGACAAGCCAACAAAATATACGTACAGGGCCTACAAGCCCAACATACTGCACTAAGTGACATGATATGTCTATAAGCCTCTACAGATGGATATACTGTGATCGGAACAAGGCTCCGACCTACTCATAACTATATATATATATATATATATATATATATATATATATATATATATATATATATATATATATATATGTACGTAAAGCTCTAGACCCGGCAACTCCAAAGGGTATGGAACTTACCGATCAAGCTGAACTTAGGCAATACCTAATAAGGAGGTCTACCCGTCAATCTGTCTGATCCTGCATGCATGAAATGCAGCGCCCCCAGAAAAAGGGACGTCAGTACAAATTAATGTACCGAGTATGTAAGGCACTATACTAAAAGCTGAAACTGAACTGGTAATATAATAACTGAAAACAACTGGAAGTCAAAGATAATCTGAAGATATGCTTACCTCCTGATACTGACTCAACTCTCTTAATGTAGTAAGTAAAATAGTTGTCCGACCTTATAAGGCTCGGTATATATATAACTGCTCTGCCGTAGTAGGCTCGCTCATAGGCGCTCAGCCATACTAGGCTCTATATCTTGGCCAACTGGGCTCGCTCATAGGCGCTCGGCCACAGTAGGCTCGGTATATAACTTACCATCTAATCAGAGGTTGCCCAATAGGGACCTGCCCATCGATTATAGCTCGATGGTAATGAAAATACTGTAATGCTGTATATATAGACTTTCTGCTCTCTTGACTAAAAAGGAAATACTCAATTGAATATGAAGTCCCGATAAGGAGAATATTGTAACTTACAAGACTGGAAAAATATACGTAAATTTCGGGACATGAATTTTTTCTTTATACCTCGTTATGAAATTGGGTAATTACGAGATCATGCAAAATGAAAGAAGGTCTTAGCTTAACATACTTGGATTAGGGAAAATTTTCGTATGATATTTTTGGAAAGGGTAGCACCGTACTCCCTTAGAATCGCAAAATCTTACGTTGCTATAGTTCTAAATTTTTTTGTTGGATTGGTTGAAGAATCACATTGCTTAATGTGTAAAAATTATAGATGGAATTGTTTAAACTTGTAGGAATTCTTAGCATTCTGATTGTAAGGATTAGTTGATGATTTTGTAAGAAATCTCTTTGAGCTAATGTCTATTGTAGTATTTTTGCATTGAAAATGTTAGCATGAGGTGTATTGTAATTAACACCTTAAATTGCCACCTACCCAACATTACTAATGAGTCATTTGGTTTGTGTGGTGGCTTGCTGCCACATAGAGTTGGGGGGGGGGGGAGATTATTAATCTTATCCTATAATTAATAATTAATTAGGTATTATCTTGCTACCCAATAATTAATCAATTACCCATATAATTAAGAATTATCCCAACTTACTTAAAATATTTCTCATTTTTAGCATACCTTATACACCTCACTATCATGGCCATGTGGTACCTTGTATGGTACTAGTCCATCAATACCGTATATTTTAGCTCGGGCCATATTTTATCCCAAAATATCAAACTTCGACGAAATTCATTTTCTTCGATTTGCTTACCCTCTCACCTTCACCAATTTACTCATTACTTGTTTAAAATATCATAATTCTTATAATCACAAAATAATTTCATTCCCTAACTTGCATCGATTAACTTACGACGAAACTTTATCGTATGAAAATGCGGGATGTAACATCATTCTCCCCTTTGGAACATTCGTCCTCGAATGTTGACAGATATACTTATCATTTTCATAACTTATGTCATCTGAATACTTTAGTACTTTCCTTGCCATCTAAGCAATTGTTCTGTGAATAATTCTATGGGCCAGGGCATTACCCCCTTTAAGCTTCTTTCTCACACCATGACTTGTAGTCGGAATCCTTCTAATCTCGTAACTGTTGCTACCTTCTATCATAGATCCGTTTATCCATCCGTATGACTTTACTGCCATAACTCTTACTTTGATTTATCATTATTGAGGGTTACTACCGAACTCCAAGTTACTTTCGTTGCTTATCCTATATGCAATAAGCTAAGTCCTTTAAAGCCCCCTCATTACTGTTCATCGTAATAATGACGGCCTAATCTCATCTCATACTTTGTGACCTTTGTCCATCCATTGTTGATTCATCTTAATACTGATGACTTGGCCTCTTATGTAACACTACTGCTAGGGCTCATGTCTCATCGGGGAACATTTGAAGTGACTTTCCTAATCTACTTAGGGGTGATACTGTACTTTAATGACCGTATTTTATAGCATCCCAATATGATTCACTTACGTGGGTATTTTAATCTCGTACAATCCATGAAATCCTCTTCAAATCATTACTCACTCGAAGGCCTAAACGTCATCCTTTATCTATTGCAATCACACCCTTATTTCACTACTAAGGCATCATTCCATCTCTTCTAAATGCTACTAGTCATAGACTCCTTTGATCTTATTCAGGCACCCATCAACTCTCTCTCATTTTCGTGGGCTTAATCCCGAGGGCTTATCCATTCTCATCACCTTCTCACTAGCCCTTTCTTATCCTTACTCCTGTCTTCCTACAATCCTGTCGCTCTACCATACTTTAGCTTGTGACCCATACATATCCATTTATACTACTCGCAACCTTCTTTCAACTTCCTTGCACCATAGATTTCCTTGTGTTATTTTGGAACATCAAGTGAGACATCACATCATCTCTAACTCTTCTTTTACTTTATTAACTAGACCTCTTGATACCTAGAAACCATAGCCTATAAGATATGCCACTGACGATGGCGCTATCATTCCTAGATATTGAATCCCCGCAGTTCTAGCCTTCTATCTGAAGAATGGACTATTCCCAACCTTCTGCATATGAGAATCTCGTATGTTGTTCACTTTTACCTTACTTACCTTAAAATCTCGCATCACATCTTCTATCTCTTTCTTGACCTTCTTTCCACATAGGTATAATTCATATTAACAACTTAAAGCTATATTATAATACTTGCACCTCTGGTGTATACACAATCTGGTGAGAGCTTCATACCGACTTCTTATAAGGTTGGTCCTTCTTCTAACTCGCTTCCTTATAGATCCATTATAGAATATGGTTGTTGCATTTTCTCTCTTGCACCTCTGATATTAAGAATGATTCTACCATGTTCTCAAGTGCAATTTCTATAATTTTCTAGGTCCAATAATCAGACTCCTGATTTACTTTGTTGTTGTAACTCTTTAGTTTCATCTTCCTTCTGATCAACCTTTATGTAAGCTTAAGCTATCTTCCGATCTGCGGCTTATGGTAGTAGTTATTACTTTAGCCCTTCATGGATGCTGTGGAATATCAATGATACAATCTTATAACAATTCAATCTTTTATCTATGACCTGGGCTCAATTCTTTCTTTTAACCTATACTGAAATCTTCTACGGCTGTATGATTGTCAACATATATGCCGTATGGATAATACTCCAAAATCTTAGGTACTTTCATTATGTATATCTATGGATTATTAATCGAATAATTCCTTTCATTTCTTCTCAACTTTCTTTAAATGGAAGCAATTGCTTTTCGTGGTCGTTCTGCCTCCTTGTTGCGTGCATACTTAGCTTATTTTAGTGCCCACACATATTGGAATTCCATACAACCCATATGACCTTGAATATCACCTTTTGATTTTGATATATATATATATATATATATATATATATATATATATGTTTTTTTTTTTTTTTTTTACTTCTTCCCGTTGATTAGCCACGATAGGTGCCACCTGCTAATGGAGTGCATACAATGTTGTTGTGAGACTGTTGTTACATGACCATTTCCTCTTTAGGTGACTGTGCTTGGTTAAATCCTTCTTCCTTATTTCCTCCGCTAGTCTTTCATTGTAGTACTTAGGGAGGACCCTCTGATTCTTGCAAGGTTGCAAGCTTATTACATCATATACTCGACGGAATTTTTGATGTTTGTACTCACATATAAAATTCCTTAGTTACTTACCTCCATACTTATATGCCTGTACGGTTGCTCCCGAACTGAAGTTTTGACTGTCTTCCCTTAACACTCATAGAGTATCTTTAACTACCGCAACTCTTATCTGAATATTTCTCAAGGCCACGATGGCATATCTGCGAGACTGAATTCCCCATGTTGGAGTTCACTCCGTTTATGTTGCATGATCTATTGATTTGTCTGTATCCTCTTGTCTAGCCATAACTAGGCTCTTCCTGAATCAACTACTAACTACTCATTGGCTCACTCTCATATCAATATTCTGTGTAATCTTTCATGGATCATTTCTTTTATCTTAACTTACGACCCGCACTGGCTCCTTATCTATCAATAACATCTCAGGCAGGAACCCTTACCTCCTCTCCTTGACGTCGTGTTTGCATAATGTTCTGGAATCGTAGCATATCTGCAGGACTTGAATACGTGCAATCTTATCCCTTTCACATTATTATCACATTCTTCCTTTACCATTTCCATAGTTACTAGAACTACTTAATTCTGACCTAATTCCACATCACACCATATTCCCCCCTTTAGGGGAGCACTAAGATTTAGTGCTATAATGATCTACGTATAGATGTTCTACCCTCTCATTTTTGGCATCTTTTCACATCATCGATGATCCTTACTTGCCTCGCGGTAATCCTTCAGTACCAGGATAACTAAATTCCTCACTCGCGAGGGTGGCATTTAGTGTAACTGGCACACACAGTCCCTTAAGTTTAACTTTACGCACCATGCTTGCTTTAGGGAAGCGCCTTCCTGAATGACCATTGATGTTTGGCATATTTTGATATGTGTTGATGTAACTTTACCCATATTTTTACCACTTCTTGATGTTATTTGATCTTTAAAATTCCCAACATGGTTTAATTATTGGTTTTATGACTAATTAAGTTATGTGTGACGATTTAAGGTGTTTGAGTGCAAAATATGAAGAAAAGGTGGTCTAGCCAGAGGAAAAAGGGTTGGATGTGTTGCATCCAACCTAGAAAAACATCATCTTTCGTGCACCCTTAGCAGTGAAGTCGGCCCATAGCGTCCGCCATAGCATCCGAAACTGGGAAGTAGAAGAGAAGGGTGGATGCGTCGCATCCACCCTTGCATGCAAAATTGGGAAGTAGAAGAGAAGGTGGATGCGTCGCGTCCACACTCACATGCAAAGTTAAGAAATGGAGGACGATGTGGATGCGTCGCATCCACCTTAGCATCAACCCCTGAAGCCGATTTGGGCTAGGGTTAGGAGAACTCTAGCCCACGACTTTTTGGACGATATATATATAAAGCTTAAAAACGCTTTTTTTGGGGAGAGCGACGGTATTGGACAAGAAAGAAGCTACAACCAAGTTCAAAAACCACGGAATTCGTCTTGAGTTCTTATTCTCTCTTTCTTTTATTGATTCTTATGCACTCTTATGAAATTTTGGATGATTGCCTGAATATGAGTGGCAAAGAATCCTATTGTTCAAGGGTCATGGGTATACATGAATGTTGATTTTTGAAGTTTAATTTGACTACGTTGAGTTTATCATATTGGGTTGTTTATTTAATTCTATTTTTAATTATTTTGCTGAGTAGCTAACAGTGAAATACTATCTACGAATCTAGAGTTGAACTCGAAAGTGGGAACCCTAGATTGCATATAGAAGTAAATAGAGTAAGTTCTCATACCCGGGCATCGGGGAACGGATTCGCGATTAGGATAGAGATATACCTAATTGCCTTACTCGGTTGCAATACATGAATTGTAAATGCGTTCTTGTTAAACTTAATTCCATAGACATATAGGTATTAAGTTAACTTGAATAGGTTTGTAAGAACTCGACAGATTCTTACAAGTGAAATTAACTCTGTGAATCAACAATTCCGATAAATCATTTAGTTATTTTAAACCAAGAATGCAACATGAATGTTAGATGACCCGTGACCCTGGAATATTATATCCTATTGATTGTTATTCAAAACTATTTAAGTGTTGTGTTTATTTCTTAGCAATTCATTATTTGATAGTCTTTAGGTAGTAATTTAGAAAATTATATATTTTGTTAGAAATATCTTGAATCAATAAGCTATTCGAGTTTGAATTAGTCAAAAGTTAATCATAAGTCTTCATGGGAACGATACTTTATTCACTACTTTATTACTTGACGACCACGTATACTTGCGTGAGTGTGTTTGGACACGACAAGTTTTTGGCGCCATTGCCGGGGACTTAGAAATTAGCTACGTGACTAAGTTAAGCTTTTATTAGATATTTGTTCAAGTTTTAATTTTCAGTTTGCCTTGTTTGTATCAACGCAGGATCTTCTCTCGAATGCAGAGGAGTATAAGTGCAAACAACCTCATTCCTCTTGATCCAGAAATCGAACGAACACTACATAGAGTGAGAAGGGAACTCGAAGCTAGAACGAGAATAGAAAGAGAGTTGGACATCGCAGTTCAACCACAGCCAATAGAGATGGCAGGCAATGGAGAGCGTCCGGTGATTGAAGCCGCAATGCCCAATCTTGCGAATATGACTTAGGCTATTGTGAAGCCTGATATCACTAGGCATTTTGAACTCAAACAGTACATGGTACAGCTGATTCAGTCCACAGGACAGTATGTGGGTCTATCTCATGAGGACCCGCAGAGGCATATTCAGAACTTCTTGGAAATTACGGACACTTACAATTATCCGAACGTTTCCAAGGACTATGTCAGGCTGACACTATTTCCTTTTTCACTGTTGGGGGAAGCTAAGGAATGGTTGCAAAAGGAGCCCGCGAACTCTATCCACACTTGGGATGATCTAGCAAGGAAATTCCTGATCAAGTTTTTCCCAACTAAGAAGACAAAGTCGCTGAGGAGCCAAATTCTTGGGTTCCAACAACGGGATGGCGAGACACTTCGTCAAGCTTGGGAAAGATACAAGAAGCTACTCAGAGACTGCCCGCATCATTGTCAAACTGATGAGGTATTGGGTCACACTTTTGTTGATGGGTTAGATGAAGCATCAAAGATGAATCTTGACTCAGCTTGTGGGGGTAGTTGCATGGCAAGACCGTATAGTGAAATACAACTCTTGCTAAATAATTTCACTGCTAATGACCATAATTGGCAAGGAGAGGGGGATTCACGAAGGGGAATTAAACAGAAGGCCGCCGGTTTGATTGAGCTTGATGACTTTTCCGCCATGAGAGCCGATATAGCAAAATTGGCAAATCAGATGAATAGAATGACAACACAACAAATGCAACATGTACAGCAGATGTCTATTTGTTGCGAACTATGCGGAGACAGTCATATGATTGACATGTGCCCCACGAATCCTGAATCTATATACTATGTGGGGCAACAAAACAGAGGTCCTATGAATCAACATGCGCAATATGGGAACACTTACAACCCAAACTGGAGGAATCATCCTAACTTCTCATGGGGCGGAAGTCAACAGAATCAGTATAGGCCTCAAGGGAATTTTACTCAACCTCAGAAGCCACCCCAACAAATGGAAGAAAGTACGAATGACTTGCTGAAAAAGTTGTTGCTAGACAATCAACAGCTCAGGACCGATTTCAGAAATCTTGAGAGGCAAATGGGGCAGTTAGCAGCAAACCAAAATACTAGACCTACAGGCTCACTTCCCAGTGATACAGAGAAGAACCCTCAAGTTAATGCAGTTACACTTAGAAACGGGAGGGAACTAGAGGAAGTGCCAAAGAAGATAAAGGAAAAACCCATACCTAAGGGGGAGCTGACACCTAAGGAAATAAAAGAGTCAAAGGAAAATGATGCAAGTTCAGAGCGAATGGAGGTTACAAGGCCACCACCACCTTTCCCCCAAAGGTTGCAGAAAAAGAATGACGATCGCATGTTCAACAAATTTCTCTCTATGTTGAGTCAGGTTCAATTAAATATTCCATTAGTGGATGTACTTCGTGAAATTCCAAAGTATTCTAAGTACATAAAAGACATAGTGGCTCACAAGAGGAAATTGACTGAGTTCGAGACGGTTGCACTTACTGAGGAGTGCACATCAAGGGTCCAAAACAAGCTTCCCCAAAAGCTTAAGGATCCTGGCAGCTTCACCATTCCAGTGCGAATCGGTAATATCAACGTGGGACGTGCTCTTTGTGATTTGGGTGCAAGCATAAATCTGATGCCTTTATACTTGTTTAAGCAATTGGGTCTGGGAGCTCCGAGACCAACTACTGTGATGTTGCAATTAGCTGATAGGTCCATAGCCTACCCCGAAGGAGTGATTGAAGATGTGCTGCTGCAAATTGGAAAATTCATTTTCCCAGCTGACTTCATTATTCTAGACTTTGAGGCTGATGAACAAGTCCCAATCATATTGGGACGACCTCTCTTGGCTACTGGTGATGCAATAATTAAAGTGAGAGAAGGGAAAATGATTATGAGGGTGGACAACGAGGAAGCAGTCTTCAATGTCTACAAAGCAATCCAACTTCTCCGCCACTATGAGGAGCTCTCTATGATATCTGTTGTGGAGGTGCATGAGAAACTTCTTGACACGAGTGTATATCTAGACGATTCTCTAGAAAAAGCAATCATGATGTTTGATAGCTTGGAGATGGATGATGAGGTTGAGGAGATGATGCATATCCTAGATGCATCATGTGCTTACATGCAAGGAATAATCCCGTTTGAGCCCCTGAATAGGCCAAGTGCCCCCCATCAAAGCCGTCAATTGAAGAAGCTCCAAAATTGGAACTTAAACCCCTACCCCCTCACCTTCAATATGCTTATTTGGGAAGTTCTGACACTTTACCTGTTATTATTTCTTCTCACTTGTCTAAATTACAGGAAGAAAAGCTATTAAGGGTGCTACGTGAGCACAAGCGAGCAATTGGGTGGACAATGTATGACATTAAAGGCATTAGTCCAGCTTTCTGCATGCACAAAATCCTCATGGAGGACGGACACAAGCCAAGTGTAGAGCACCAACACCGACTAAATCCAATCATGAAAGAAGTGGTAAGAAAAGAAGTGATTAAGTGGCTTGATGCAGGTATTGTATTTCCAATCTCTGATAGTAAATGGGTAAGCCCCGTTCAATGTGTGCCGAAGAAAGAGGGGATAACTGTAGTAGTTAATGAAAATACTGACTTAATTCCTACAAGAACTGTCACTGGATGGAGAATTTGCATAGATTATAGAAAACTGAACAATGCCACCCGGAAAGACCACTTTCCCCTTCCCTTTTTTGACCAAATGCTTGATAGATTAGCTGGCCAGGAATACTACTGTTTCCTAGACGGTTATTCGGGGTATAATCAGATTGCTATAGCCCCAGAAGACCAAGAAAAAACTACATTTACATGTCCTTATGGCACGTATGCATTCAAGAGAATGCCTTTCAGTCTTTGTAATGCACCTGCGACTTTTCAAAGGTGTATGATGGCTATTTTTACTGACATGGTTGAAAGATTCGTAGAAGTATTCATGCATGATTTTTCTGTGTTTGGATTTTCTTTTGATAGTTGTTTGATGAACCTTGATAAAGTGCTTGCTAGGTGTGAAGAGACGAACCTGGTGCTAAACTGGGAAAAGTACCATTTCATGGTACGTGAAGGTATAGTTTTGGGGCACAAGGTTTCAAAAGATGGTCTACAGGTGGATAAAGCAAAGGTGGAGACGATTGAAAAATTTCCCCCACCGACATCCGTCAAAGGCATTCGCAGTTTCTTGGGTCATGCAGGTTTTTATCGTCGTTTTATTAAAGATTTTTCAAAAATTTCTTCTCCTTTGTGTAGGCTTCTAGAGAAAGATGTTACCTTTAAGTTTTATAATGCATGTCTGAAAGCATTTGAGGAGCTGAAGGGACGATTGGTGACTGCACCAATTATCATTGGCCCCGATTGGGCACAACCATTTGAGTTGATGTGCGATGCAAGTGACATAGCAATCAGAGCGGTGTTGGGGCAAAGGAGGGATAAAATCTTTCACTCCATTTATTATGCGAGCAAAACTATGAATCCAACTCAGATGAATTATACAGTTACTGAAAAGGAGTTGCTTGCAGTGGTGTGGGCGTTTGACAAGTTCAGATCCTATCTAGTGGGAACCAAAGTCATCGTGTACACAGATCATTCAGCTATCAGATACATATTTGAAAAGAAAGACGCCAAGCCGAGGCTGATTCGTTGGGTCCTCCTCTTGCAAGAATTTGTCTTAGAGATCCGAGATCGAAAAGGGACAGAAAATCAAGTGGCCGATCATTTGTCCAGATTAGAAAGTCGGGACCATGTAGCTGAAGGAGGGTCAATCAAAGAAACATTTCCGGATGAGCAAATACTAGCAGTCTCCTCGGGTGAAGCCCTATGGTATGCAGATTATGTGAATTTTATTGCAAGTGGGGTGACGCCACTAGAATGGACACCTGACAATAGAAGAAGATTCTTACATGATGTAAGGTTCTACATGTGGGATGAGCCATTCTTATATAGGCAGTGTGCAGATCAGTTGGTGAGAAGGTGTGTTCCTAAGGAAGAGATGAAGGCTATACTGAATGACTGCCATGCTTCGCCGTATGGAGGTCATCACGGCGGGGATAGAACCGCCCAAAAAGTGCTACAATCAGGTTTCTATTGGCCAAAATTGTTTAAGGATGCACATGCCTTCATTAAAAATTGTGATAAATGCCAAAGAACTGGAACTATCACGAGGAAGCACGAGATGCCCTTGCAAAATATTCTGGCAGTAGAACTTTTTGATGTTTGGGGGATTGATTTCATGGGACCATTCCCATATTCTAACGGGCACAGATACATCTTGGTTGCGGTCGACTATGTTTCTAAGTGGGTAGAGGCCATTGCTCTTCCTACTAATGACGCAAAGGTTGTGGTAGGCTTTGTAAAGAAGCACATCTTCACACGTTTTGGGACCCCAAGAGTGTTGATAAGCGACGGGGGAACTCACTTTTGTAACAAACTGCTGAATAATATTCTTGCAAAATACGGAGTCAAGCACAAAGTTTCCACTGCCTATCATCCCCAAACGAGTGGTCAAGTAGAAGTTTCCAACAGAGAGGTCAAGCAGATTTTGGAAAAGACAGTAAGTATGAATAGAAAGGACTGGGCCGGGAAGCTGGATGACGCATTATGGGCATATCGCACTGCGTACAAGACCCCAATAGGCACTTCTCCGTACAGGTTGGTTTATGGGAAGGCCTGCCATCTGCCCGTCGAGCTTGAACACAAAGCATATTGGGCGATTAAAAAGCTAAATATGGAGATGGACTTGGCCGGTGAGAAGAGATTGCTACAACTCAACGAGCTTGATGAGTTTCGATTGCATGCGTATGAAAATGCCAAATTGTATAAAGAAAAGACCAAAAGATGGCATGATAAGCATATCCAACATCATGAGTTTGAACCAGGTCAAGAAGTTCTACTGTTTAATTCAAGGCTAAAGCTTTTTTCAGGAAAGCTTAAATCTCGATGGTCGGGTCCGTTTGAAGTGGTTAGTGTGAAACCTCATGGTGCAATCGAATTGTGTGATAAGGGGTCCAATGCGACATTCTTGGTAAATGGCCAAAGAGTAAAACACTATTGGGGTGGTGACATTTCACGTCACAAGACCACGATGGATTTAGTGGAGGCATGAAGAACATGTTGCGTCATGCCGCGACGTTAAATCAGGCGTTTCTTGGGAGGCCACCCAAGTTAGTTAGTTCATTGTTTTGTAGGAATTAGATCTTGTATGTATATAAAAGAAAAAAAAATATTCCAGATATGGAAAAACGAGGCGGATGCTTCGCATCCCCCTCAGCATGAAAAAGAATTGATGGGCCAATTGCTCAAGGCAGTGAAGTCTGCCTATCGCGTCCGTGTCGCGTCCAACAAATTTTGAAGGAAAAAGAGGGGATGTGTCGCGTCTAAGCTCACACGCACAGGTAAGTACTATATATTTTAACACATCTTAAGAATAAACTGAGGCATACAAACACATACAAATTCGTTAATCGAACTTGCGACGCATACAAACGCATACACATCTCTCTAATTCAACTTGCAAGCATACAAACGCAACAGGTACGCATCATCTTCTTCGTTCTTTCTTTGGTTTCTCTCCTAATTCGTCTCTCTTCTCTCTCTCAATGGTAGCAACAAGTAGGTTTTGCAATTTCAAATATCACACATATAAAAGCCTGGGGTTTAGGGCTGTCGTTCTTGGTAGTTGTACTGGTTGCGAGATGATAAACTATAATTCCCTTCATCTCGTCAAATTTTGGGAGGGTAGTCGCATTACCCAACTGATAGAATGAACTAGGCACACTTGTTGCATATCACATGTTCGACGAATTGTCCATGAGGAGAATTTAGGCGTCGGTGAAGTCTGAGTAACCGAGCAACATTGGTATATGCTTGAGAATAGGTGTGGGGTCGAGTGAGGTGCTATGTGAAAATTGACCGTGGTTAGTGAGCGTCGCTAGGAGAGACCTCATGTTGAGCATAACGATATCTATATAGCGCAAGGCTTTTGTGTAAAATTGAAGAGTGTTATCACATACTTGTTGAAAGCCATGAGCTATAATTCCATGAAGTATTGAATGGCGGACGCTATAATTACGAATAATTGGAAGTGCAAGCTGTTGCAACGGCTTTAAAGCTAAACTTCACTGTTTCATATGCTAATTGTTGATTTCTTTGCATTGCAGGTACTCAGATTTGTAAAATGACAGCAACAAGTAAACCGTCAAAGCAACAAGACAAAGATGGTAACAAGCAACTGCCCAAAAAGCCTACCGGAAGGGCAGCAGGCGGCCCAAATCCACAGAGAAAAAGGAAGCGGACGGAAAAGGAAATGGAACTGCTGCCTAGGCAGTTAAGTGATGATTCAGAGCAAGAGGAAGAGGATACATTAGTCAGGAGAACAGTGAAGAAGGGTATTACACCAAGCAAAGGAATAGAGATAAGAGAGCATGTGACATGCCAAAGAAAAGCCTCCAAAAAGAGTGATCCGACTGATAAAGGGAAGGTCTTCTAAGCTCACCATTCAACAATTATTTTAGCAGATGCAAGCAGATATGCAAGAGAACAGGGCTGAGCTGATAGCGACTCGTGTCGAGTTGAGTGCCACCAAGGATGAGTTGAGACAGACTCGTGCGGATCTAAGCCGAGTTCAGACCGAGCAGGCCACGATGATGAAGGAGATATCATTACTCCTCAGAGCTCTGGTTCAATGTGCAGGTACAGACATCTCACAACTGATTGCATCATCCACTGCCGGACCATCCACTCCTGTTCCTCCTATAGTCACTGAGACTCCACACAACAGGCCTACTGAGGTCGCTGTAACACCTGCTACAGAATCAGCTCCAGTTGTTGATGATAGGACAATGACAGCTCTCCCTATGCATGAGGATGATGTTGAAAGGCCGGAGGGGGTCCCGATGAATGCTATGGATGCAGATGCTTTTCCACAGACTGCGGATGAGCCCTCCACCTTGACTTGAGGGAGTTCTTCTCACCCTACTTTACCTTGTTTGTGTGCATTGGGGACAACACACAGTCCTAAGTGTGGGGTGGGGGCTATTCATAGTTTGTTGTATGGATGAATGTACTAAAACATTCACTGGATTAATGGCATATAATAGCAGTAAATTCATCTATATGGAGTAACTCTCAGTTTATTCTCGAAATAAAATTTTTTTTAAAAAAAATCATCTATATATATAGTATCTTTGTAGGTAGTAATAATCCCCTGTGGTTTTTCTTTGTGCATCGGTTCTTTTCCATGGGATGTATTTTGAACCAGGTAGAAACTTTTTCTTTTAGAATAGGTTAGAGTTAGAAAATAAATGGAGGAAGAAATATGAGATTCCGAGGGGGCTACTGACTTGTTTGATAGTAGCATAGTCAGGCTTTGGCATATGTAGGGCCTCTCCTATGTTTTGAAATTGATCATGAAGCCTTCATGTATTGGATAGCATGTTTGTGATACCTATGTCTCGTTTACATGACTTATGTTCACTTTGCGCTTAATGTTTAATATCTCGTGGCTTCGTGAATACTTGCATTGTTTGAGAGTCGGAATGTGACTGTCTTTAATGAGTCATGTGCCATGTGTGGTGAGATTTTTTGTGTAGTCCATGTAGTGTACTTGTGTCTAGAACTTGCCCGGTATGTGAGTTGAAGCGAAATTTTAGGTGATGCTCGGTTTGAAAAAAATGATTTTAGGCTTTCTTTGATCTTTTTGAGCTTATTTCTTATCACAAATAAAATCAATCTCTAGTTAACCCTTTTGAGCCTGTAGACCTGTTAGTTGGTACCCACATTACAAGCCTATACACTTTTTATTCTTAATTGACATTGTTTTGATCCTTTTACCTTTTAAAGCACTTTAATTGTTAGATGAGCGCTAAAAGAAGTAAGAAGGGACTAAGTGTGGGGTGACTTTTGAGTGGAACCAATGAAAGAAAGAAGGGTGCACTTATTTTGGAAAATAATACACCACTAGCGGAAATTGAAAAATCAAAAAAAAAAAAAAAAAAGAGAAAGCTTTGTTGAATAAATTGTTGTCTTGTTCTTGCTAGTGGGTATGAATTAAAATAGTGCTTATAGAAAGAGGAAATATTTTTGGGGTGATATTATTTGTGAAATTGAAGAGGGTGTTGAAGAATTCGCGCTTAAGTTATTTGATGATGTGTTAAAGTGCTTAGGAGGGTGAGTCACTATTCCTTAAATATATCCTACCCGTCCCTTAGCCCACATTACAACCATGAAAAAGTCCTAATTGATTTTAGATCGAGCGAGCTTACATTAGTAGAGATTTACATTAAGGGCAAGCCTATGGTACTAATTTCATGCATGTGACTTCTTTGTGAGAGTGAGCGATTTTCTTTGATATATGTGAGTCATTAAAATATATTTGATCATGAGATTCGAATGTGTGGATTGAACTCGCTCTCTTGTTCTTGTTGTGAGGGCACATGGTTTCACGAGGGATAGGTAACGTTATTAGACTTCTCTATGATGTTGGGTGTTCAAGCCATGAGTGCATAGTGACATTGAGTCGGTTTTTGAGGTTAGGATTGTTGTGAGCATGTTGTCTTTGTTCGAATATTTTTAAAGAATGGCATAAGTAAAGGGAAGGGTATGTGATGCATAGCCTAGAGCCTAATTGTTGCAAATAACCACGGTCATAGGTGCAGTGTGCTTTGAATGATAAGAGCTTAATTTTGTTTCGTCTACTATAGGATGGTTTGTTCGAGGACGAACAAAGGTTTAAGTGTGGGGTAGTGATGTTTGGCATATTTCGATATGTGTTGATGTTACTTTACCCATGTTTTAACCACTTCTTGATGTTATTTGATCTTTAAAATTCCCAACATGGTTTAATTATTGGTTTTATGACTAATTAAGTTATGTGTGACGATTTAAGGTGTTTGAGTGCAAAATATGAAGAAAAGGTGGTCTAGCCAGAGGAAAAAGAGTTGGATGCGTCGCATCCAACCTAGAAAAACATCATCTTTCGTGCACCCTTAGCAGTGAAGTCGGCCCATAGCGTCAGCCATAGCATCCGAAACTGGGAAGTAGAAGAGAAGGGTGGATGCGTCGCATCCACCCTCGCATGCAAAATTGGGAAGTAGAAGAGAAGGTGGATGCGTCGCGTCCACCCTCACATGCAAAGTTAAGAAATGGAGGACGAGGTTGATGCATCGCATCCACCTTAGCATCAACCCCTGAAGCCGATTTGGGCTAGGATTAGGAGAACTCTAGCCCATGACTTTTTGGACGATATATATATAAAGCTTAAAAACGCTTTTTTTGGGGAGAGCGACGGGATTGGACAAGAAAGAAGCTACATACAAGTTCAAAAACCACGGAATTCGTCTTGAGTTCTTATTCTCTTTTTCTTTTATTGATTCTTATGCACTCTTATAAAATTTTGGATGATTGCCTGAATATGAGTGGCTAAGAATCCTATTGTTCTAGGGTCATGGGTATACATGAATGTTGATTTTTGAAGTTTAATTTGACTACGTTGAGTTTATCATATTGGGTTGTTTATTTAATTCTATTTTTAATTATTTTGCTGAGTAGCTAACAGTGAAATACTATCTACGAATCTAGAGTTGAACTCGAAAGTGGGAACCCTAGATTGCATATAGAAGTAAATAGAGTAAGTTCTCATACCCGGGCATCGGGGAACGGATTCGCGATTAGGATAGAGATATACCTAATTGCCTTACTCAGTTGCAATACAGGAATTGTAAATGCGTTCTTGTTAAACTTAATTCCATAGACATATAGGTATTAAGTTAACTTGAATAGGTTTGTAAGAACTCGACAGATTCTTACAAGTGAAATTAACTCTGTGAATCAACAATTCCGATAAATCATTTAGTTATTTTAAACCAAGAATGCAACATAAATGTTAGATGACCCGTGACCCTGGAATATTATATCCTATTGATTGTTATTCAAAACTATTTAAGTGTTGTGTTTATTTCTTAGCAATTCATTATTTGATAGTCTTTAGGTAGTAATTTAGAAAATTATATATTTTGTTAGAAATATCTTGAATCAATAAGCTATTCGAGTTTGAATTAGTCAAAAGTTAATCATAAGTCTTCGTGGGATCGTTACTTTATTCACTACTTTATTACTTGACGACCACGTATACTTGCGTGAGTGTGTTTGGACACGACAACCATTTTCTGAATTTCTCATGAATCTTCTTCTATTGTCCACTCTATTATCGCTGGAACGAAATCTGAAATTCTCATGATGCTGACTATTATCCAATCACTTAGTCCCTAATTCATGTTTAGTTTATATTGTTCACTAGCCCATACCGATTTCTATTGTTCTGGAGTCTAACTTTTCGTTCCGGTAGTCGCGTTGGAGTTACGAACTTATTTCTTGAAATGAGTATATGACTTTATGGCCTATACTCTTTTGTTGTCTCAAGGCCTGTCACCTCTCATCGTTTCTTTCAATTGACTATAGACTCTGTAATACTGTCATCTTTTTGATCCACTGTTGTCATCCATGTATCATATCTTACTCATAAGGCTTCATTAACTCTTTTCTTATTTTCCGCTAACATTTATGTCTATCACTTTATTCCGAAAACTCGAACAAGACATTCTTTTGCTTTTAGCTCCCCTTGTTTCATCCAGTGGCTCTTGGGGTTGCTTAACGTTCTCGCTCTACTAGGGACGCGAGCCACACTAAGGTAATATTTATCCCTTCCAGGATTTCCGTACCACATCTAATTGTAATATTCTAGAGTGAACCATCTAGGTGTCTCACAAGGAGATCTATTAGCACCTTTGTAATATCCTTCAGAAATGCAAACTAACACAAACAATCCATTTACCATTTTGGGTCACTCTAACCCCAGCCGGATCCTAATATCCTGTCCTTTTCTTAAACTACCCATGTTAGCCCCAATAAGGTATAACTTAGATGGGTGTAGCCAATTCTAAATACGTCCATTACTGTTAAAGGTAGGTCACAATGCTTATACTTTTCTGCCGGAGTTGAAAATATCGGTAATCTTCATTAACTGGGCACCTCGTACCCTTCTCATCTTGCTCCTTTTACTTGTTGAAGCTTCTAGCTATCTTCTGAACCTCTCATTGCCTTTTACCATAGAGGTGGATAGATATTCTTGTCTTAAGTCTCCTTATCAAGAAGCTTACACGTAAGGTACACACATGTTCTGCTGAAGACATCACATTTATCCATCATAGGAATAATGCAAACTCAATTTTCTCTAACTCAACTCTTCCACAGCTATATCTCTACCAACCATCTTTCTGGATGTAGGTATCGCCGTGTTATGGATAAGATAGAGTTTAGGAAATTGAGTTCTTACAACGGAGCTCTACCACAAGATCTAGAGTAAGAAGAAAGAGTGACAGTCTTAAATGCCATGTAGCCTCCTGCTTATAAGTGTGGTGCACGACACACCCATAAACAAGACTCTACTAGACACGGCTTGTAGACTCCCTAGGACAGAACTGCTCTGATACCACATTTGCCACGCACCGAGCATGGGGTCGAGACCGGCACCCGGTGCCTCATCTATCCTTGCGTATCAACTTGCGACTCAGGAATTCTGAACATATAATGTCATACTTTGGCCAGGGGCCACATTGCAAGACAATTTGGGAGAAGCAAAATATAAAACCGAATAGATACTAACGTTGACTAAATGTCAACATAAAGCTGGACCGGCAAGGCCATCATAACTACTATAACTGACAAGCCAACAAAATATATGTACAGGGCCTACAATCTCCACATACTGCACTAACAGACAGGATATGTCTACTAGCCTCTACTGATGGATATACAGTGATCGTAACAAGGCTCCGACTTACTCATAATATATATATATATATATATATATATATATATATATATATATATATATATATATATAAAGATGTACGTAAAGCTCTAGACCCGGCAACTCCGAAGGGTATGGAGCTTACAGATCAAGTTAAATTTGGGCAATACCTAATAAGGAGGTCTACCCGTCTATCTTTCTGAACCTGCACGCATGAAATGCAGCGCCCCCAGAAAAAAGGGACGTAAGTACGAAATAATGTACCGAGTATGTAAGTCACTACACTGAAAGCTGAAACTGAACTAGTAATATAATAACTGAAAGCAACTGGAAGTCAAAGATAATCTGAAGATATGCTTACCTGCTGATACTGACTCAACTCTCTCAATATAGTAAGTAAAATAGTTGTCCGGCCTTATAAGGCTCGGTATATATGTAACTGCTCTGTCGTAGTAGGCTCGCTCATAGGCGCTCGGTCATACTAGGCTTTGTATCTCGGCCAACTAGGCTCGCTTACAGGGGCTCGGCCACAGTAGTCTCAGCATATAACTTACCATCTGATCAGAGGTTGCCCAATAGGGGCTTGCCCATCGATTATAGCTCGATGGTAATAAAAATATTCTAATACTGTATATATAGACTTTCTGCTCTCTTGACTAAAAAAAGGAAATAATCAATTGAATATGAAGTCCCGATAAGGAGAATATTGTAACTTACAAGACTAGGAAAATATACTTAAATTTCGGGACATGAATTTTTTCTTTATACCTCGTTATCAAATTTGTATAATTACAAGATCATCCAAAATGAAAGAAGGGCTTAACCTTAACATACCTGGAGTAGAAAAAAATTCCGTATGATATTCTTGGAAAAGGTAGGTCTGTACTCTCTCAGAATCGCAAAATCTTACGTTGCTACAATTCTAAATATTTTCGTTGGATTGGTTAATGAATCACGTTGCTTAATGTGCAAAAATTATCGATGGAATTGTTGAAACTTGTAGGAATTCTTAGCGTTCTGATTGTAAGGATTAGTTGAAGATTTTGTAAGAAATCTCTTTGAGCTAATGTCTGATTGTAGTAGTTTTGCATTGAAAATGTTAGCATGAGGTGTATTGTAATTAACACCTTAAATTGCCACCTACCCAACATGACTAATGAGTCATTTGGTTTGAGTGGTGTCTTGCTGCCACATAGGGTGGGGAAGGGATTTTTAATATTATCCTATAATTAATAATTAATTAGGTATTATCCCGCTACCCGATAATTAACCAATTACCCATATAATTAATAATTATCCCAAATTACTTAAAATATTGCTCATTTTTAGCATACCTTATACACCTCACTATCATGGCTATGTGGTACCTTGTATGGTACTAGTCCATAAATACTGGGTATTTTAGCTCGGGCCATATTTTATCCCAAAATGTCAAACTTCGACAAAATTCATTTTATTCGATTTGCTTACCCTCTCACCTTCACCAATTTACTCATCACTTGTTTAAAATAGCGTAATGCTTATAATCACGAAATAATTTTATTCCCGAACTTGCGTCGATTAGCTTACGACAAAACTTTATCATACGAAAATGCGGGATGTAACAACTCACATAAGCATACACCGTAGCATGCCACTTATACTAGTTAAGGAGTATGAAATTTGACATTTATTGATCATGCCATGTATTATTGCATTATATGTTTTCATTGTGATATTAAGCATGTGACCATACCAGGAGAATTGTGATATTGAGCTCGTGACCATGCCGGGTGGATTGTGATAGTGAGCATGTGACTACGCTGGGCGGATTGTGATGGTGAGCCTCTGATCATGCCGAGCAGATTGAGATATTGGCACGTGAACTGTTCATGCGGTTGTGATTAGTAATGTGGGCACACAGTGTCGTGAGAATATGATTCATTATTTGGGACTCATGACTTGTGAATATTAGATGAGGTATCTCGGACGTCTCTTTCCTATGCCTAATTATTGCATGTTTATACTAGTGTTGTTAAATTGATCGTCATTATCATGGTTATGGATTTTCTGTTGGTAATCGAGTATTCATTTAAAAGTTGAGACTTATATTGTGGAACCAAATGTTGAAGTAAGGTTTGTACTTGTTATTCTATCTCCCCGTAGTTATTTATGCATTGCATAATGGTAAGGGAGAGTGTTAATGCACGAAGGGTGATGCCGTTCCATATTGTGAGTGTTAATGCACGAAGGGTGATGCCGTGCCATATTGTGAGTCTAAAAGAACGAAAGGTGATGTTGTGCCATAATATGAGAGTTAATGCACGATGGGTGATGCCATGCCATTTCTATTAAATTTATGGTGAGATTGAGAGTAAAAGCACGAAGGGTGATGCCGTGCATTTTTCCTTTACTGTATTCACTATTCCTATTGATTCATGGTATATTGACTGCTCCGTTGATCATTCTGTTGTAGTTCTTTATCTTGTATTCCCCATAGTATGTTCCCCTCCCGACATTTCCTGTTTAGTTCTTCATTTCTGTTATTTGTATATACATTGTTAAATTGTACAGGTTGATTTGTAGGTTCCTTGCCTTAGCCTCGCCACTACTTCGTCGAGGTTAGGCTCGATACTTACCAGTACATGGGGTCAGTTGTACTGATACTGCACTCTGTACTTTCTGTGTAGATTTTGATACCGACTCGGGTTGATTGAGATTTTGCTATTGGTCTATTTTTCGGAGACTCAAGGTAGATCTGTCGACGTTCACAGACCTTGAAGTCCCCATCTATCTTTTCTGTTCTACTATTTCTTTCATTCAGACAGTTGTATTTCTTTCAGACTATTACTTGTAGTAAATTCTAGAATGCTCTTGAATTGTGACTCTAGATCCGGGTGATAGTAATTAATACGGTTTTAAAATATTCTGCACTTATTATATTTCATCTTAGTTAATTATTGTTAATTACTGAATGGGAATAAGGAATTGGTTTAATGATTCTCTAACATTGGCTTGCCTAGCAAGTGAAATGTTAGGCGCCATCACGATCCCGCAGGTGTGAAATTTTGGGTCGTGACAAGTTGGTATCAGAGCACTAGGTTGCCTAGGTCTAACGATTCACGAGCAAGCTTAGTAGAGTCTGGTAAGGAAACGTCTGTGCTTATCTTCCAGAGGCTTTGTAGTTTAGGAACAAGTTTCACTTCTATTCTTCTCTGTCGTGCGATTTTGCTTTCTCAATGCTGATTGAACTCTTCTACTCTTATTGTCTCGTAGATGGCAAGAACACGTACCGCTTCCTCAACTGAGCAGTAGCCAGAGCTTCCAGTGGCAGCTCCTACGCGGGGCAGAGGTCGAGGCCGAGGCCGTGCCAGAGGCCGAGGCAGGGGCAGGGCTCAGCCTAGAGCCCGAGTAGCAGCCCTAGTAGTGGAGCCTCAGATAGAGCTTGACAAGGAGGTTCCAGCCCAGACTGTTCTTGCCGAACTAGCTCAGGTCTGGAGGGGTTCATTGCTACCTCAGTACTTCAAGACGCTTTGGTCCGTTTGGTGGGCCTTATGGAGAGTGTGGCCCAGACTGGCGCATTTCCCATAACACCAGCAGTCTCTCAGGCTGGAGGAGGAGCCCAGACTCTCACCACTCCCGCTCCGGAGTAGGTAGCTCCCCAGTATCAGGCTCCAGTAGCTCAGCCAGTCGGATTAGTTCAGCCGGTTATTGCGGCACAGGTCGGAGATGGGCCAGCTATGTCTTATGAGGCTTTATGGATATTGGACAAGTTTACCAAGCTCTTTCCTATTCACTTCAGTAGTGCTCCTTCAAAGGACCCCCAGGAATATCTTGACAGCTGTTATGAGGTTCTATGAAACATGGGTATAGTGGAGACCAATGGGGTCGATTTTGCTGCATTTCAGATGACTGGTTTCGCCTAGAAATGGTGGAGAGATTACTTATTGAGCAGACCAGTTGGGTCGCCTGCTCTTACTTGGAACCAGTTATCTCAGCTATTCATAGAGAAGTTTCTGCCTATTACATTGAGAGAGGAGTGTCGCCGTCAGTTTGAGCGTCTCCAGCAGGGCAGTATGACTATTACTCAGTATTAGACCCGTTTTGTGGATTTGACTCGTCATGCTATTCTTCTGCGTCCCACCGAGAGAGAGAGGGTGAGGAGCTTTATTGATGGGCTTGTTCATCTTATCAGATTGCAGACGACTAAGGAGACTGGAAGTGAGATTTCTTTTCCGGCGGCTGCTAATGTCACTAGACGAGTCGAAATTGTTCTTACTCAGGGAGGTCAGGGGTCTGACAAGAGACCTCGTCATTCCGGTGAGTTCAGAGGTGCCTCATCTAGAGGAAGGAGTACTTTTGGTAGAAGCCATCCTCCTAGGCCGTTTCATTCAGCACTCCAGGAATCCCACGGTGCCTTAGGTGGTCGTGGCCTTCAGATGCATTATTCCGACCACCTAGCCTACAGTACACCACCAGCACCTATTAGTGCACCTTCACTCCAGAGTTATCAGGGTGGTTATTCAGGTCGACAGGGTCAGTTTCAGGGTCAGCAGTCATAGCAGCCGAGGTTATGTTATACTTATGGTGATCCGAGGCATATTACTAGATTTTTCCCTCGGGCAACGGGCAACTCACAGCTTCAGAGTTCTTGTGCCATGGTTCCGGCACTAGTTGCTACACCACCTGCTCAGCCAGCCAGAGGTAGGGGTCATGCAGCCAGAGGTAGAGGCCAGACTGTTAGAGGAAGAGGTCAAGCCGTTAGAGGTGGAGACCAGCCAGTTAGAGGCCATCCCAGGGACGTAGTTCAGGGTGGTGGGGCACAGCCCCGGTGTTATGCTTTCCCAGCCAGGCCTGAGGCTGAGTCATCTGACGCTATTATCACAGGTACTGTTTCAGTTTGCAGTAGAGATGCTTCAGTTCTATTTGATCTAGGATCTACTTACTCCTATGTGTCATCCTATTTTGCTTCCTATTTGGTTGTGCCCCGTGATTATTTGAGTGCTCCTGTGTATGTGTCCACACCAATTGGAGATGCTATTTTGTAGATCGTGTTTATCTTTCGTGTGTGGTCACCATTGGGAGTCTTGAGGCTCGTGTAGATCTTCTACTTCTCGATATGGTTGATTTTGATGTTATACTAGGTATGGATTGGCTGTCACCTTATCATGCCATATTAGATTGTCACGCCAAGATGGTGACCTTAGCCTTGCACGGGTTGCCTCAATTAGAGTGGAGAGGGAATCTTGGCCATTCTGCCAGCAGGGTTATCTATTATGTGAAGGCTCGACATATGGTCGACAAGAGGTGTGTAGCTTATTTGGCTTATGTACGCGATTCTATATGGAGGTTCCTTCCATGGATTCAGTGCCGGTTGTTCGTTAGTTTCTTCCAAGAGGTGTTTCCTGCAGACCTGCCGGGGATGCCACCCGACAGGGATGTTGATTTCTGCATTGATTTGGCTCCGGGCACTCAGCCCATTTCCATTCCGCCATACCGCATGTCCCCGCCAGAGTTGAAAGAATTGAAGGAGTAATTGCAAGATTTTCTTGATAAGGGCTTCATTAGACCTAGTGTCTCGCCCTGGGGTGAACCTGTGTTTTTTGTGAAGAAGAAAGATGGATCGATGAGGATGTGTATAGATTATCGGCAGTTGAGCAAAGTCACTATGAAAAACAAGTATCCATTGCTGAGGATTGATGATTTATTTGATCAGCTTCGGGGTGCCCAGGTATTTTCGAAGATTGATTTGAGATCTGGCTACCATCAGTTGAGAATTAGGACATCCGATGTCCCTAAGATAACTTTTTGGATTCTACGACATTTTGAGTTTCTAGTGATGTCATTTGGGCTGACAAATGCCCCAACAGTATTCAAGTGGATCCTAAGAAGATTGAGGCAGTTCAGAACTAGCCTAGGCCCACCTCACCTACACAGATCCATAGTTTCCTGGGTTTGGCAGCCTATTATCGTCGATTTATGGAGGGGTTTTCATCCATAGCAGCCCCGTTGACCAGATTGACCCAGAAGGGTGCCCCGTTCAGGTGGTCAGATGAGTGTGAAGCGAGCTTTCAGAAGCTCAAGACAACTTTGACTACGACGATGGTATTGGTGTTACCCACAGGTTCATGATCTTATACAGTATATTGTGACGCATCTCATATTGGTCTTGGTGCGGTATTGATGCAGGGTGACAAAGTTATTGCATATGCTTCACGGCAACTGAAGGTTCATGAGAAGAATTACCCTGTTCATGATCTAGAGCTGCCAACCATTGTTCACACGCTGAAGATTTGGAGGCACTATCTTTACGGCGTACCATGTGAGGTATTCACTAATCATCGAAGCTTGCAATTTTTGTTCAAGCAGAAGGAACTCAATTTGAGGTAGAGGAGGTCGCTGGAGCTATTGAAAGACTATGATATCACCATATTATATCATCCCGGGAAGGCCAATGTGGTGGCCGATGCTTTGAGTAGAAATTCAGTTAGTATGGGTAGCCTTGCATATATTCCAGTTAGTGAGAGACCGCTAGCGTTGGATATTCAGGCCCTGGCCAACCAGTTTATGACGTTAGATATTTCTGAACTCAACCGTGTTCTAGCTTGTACAGTTGATCGGTCTTCTTTGTTTGAGCGCATCAGAGATCGACAGGATGACGATCCTTATTTACTTGTCCTTAGAGACACAGTGCGGCACGGTAGTGCCAAGAAGGTTACTATTAGAGATGATAGAGTTCTGAGGATCCAGGGTCATATTTGTGTGCTTAATATGGATGGACTTCGTGAGTTGATTCTTGAGGAGTCCCACAGTTCCCGGTATTCTATTCATCCAGGCGCCGCCAAGATATATCAGGACTTGAGGCAGCATTATTGGTAGAGGCAAATGAAGAAAGACATAGTTTCCTATGTAGCTCGGTGCCTAAATTGCCAGTAGGTAAAGTGTGAGCATCAGAGACCTGGTGGTTTACTTCAGAGGTTAGAGATTCCTGAATGGAGGTAGGAGCGTATCACTATTGATTTTGTTGTTGGACTTCCACGGACTCATAGGAAGTTCGATGTAGCTTGGGTCATTGTAGACAGGCTGACTAAGTCAGTGCATTTCATTCCTGTGGCAGTTACCTATTCCTCGGAGCGGTTGGTATAGATTTACATTCGGGAGATCGTCTGTCTTCACGGGGTGCCTGTGTCTATCATTTCTGATCGAGGTACGCAGTTCACCTTGCACTTCTGGAGGGAAGTACAACGTGAGTTGGGTGCGCGGGTTTAGTTGAGCACATCATTCCATCCTCAGATAGATGGGCAGTCCGAGCGCACTATTCAGATCTTGGAGGATATGCTCCGCGCATGTGCTATAGAATTCGGAGGATCGTGGGATCAGTTCTTGCCCCTAGCAGAGTTCGCCTACAACAATAGCTACCAGTCAAGCACTCAGATGGCTCCCTATGAGACATTATATGGTAGGCGGTGCCAGTCAACTGTTGGGTGGTTCGAGCTGGGGGAGGCTCGGTTGTTGGGAATAGACTTAGTACAGGATACCTTGGATAAGGTCAAGATTATTCAGGATCGACTTCGCACAGCTCAGTGCAGGCAGAAGAGTTACTTCGGGTATCACCTATGAAGGGTGTATTGAGGTTCGGAAAGAAGGGCAAGTTGAGCCCTAGGTATATCGGACCTTTTGATATTCTGGAGAGAGTGGGAGAGGTGGCTTACAAGCTTGCATTCCCACCTAGTTTAACAGCTGTTCATCCGGTATTTCACGTGTCCATGCTTCGAAAGTATCACGGCGATCCGTCCCATGTGTTAGATTTCAGCTTTGTCCAGTTGGACAAGGATTGGACTTACGAGGAGGAGCCGGTGGCTATTCTAGCCCGACAAATTCGCCAGTTGAGATCAAAGAGTTACCCTTCAGTTCGAGTGCAGTGGAGAGGTCAGCCTATTGAGGCAGCTACTTGGGAGTCTGAGTCCGATATGCGGAGTAGATATCCCCACCTTTTCACTAGCCCAGGTACTTTTCTATGTTCGTTCGAGGACGAACGGCTATTTTAGAGATGGAGAATGTGATGACCCAAAAGGTCATCTTATGTTTTAGAACTCGAATTTGCGCTCTTAAGCCTTAAAAATCTCATTTTTACCCTTTTCAATTTGCGTGCACAGTCTTGGCAGGTTTCTGGAAAGCTTTTATGTTGAAAATTGATGAAAATAAGAATTTATACCTTAAAAAGTTGATTTTATTTGACTTCGGTAAAAAAATTTGGTAAACGGATCCGGATCCGTGTTTTGACGGTCCCGGTGGATCCGTCGAATTATGGGACCTAGGCGTATGCCCGGAATCGAATTCGGAAGTCCCTAGCTTGAGTTATGAATTATTTATGCAAATTAAATGTCTGGAAATTATTTATTTTTAAGAATTGATTGATGTTTGGAATTGTTGGTAACGGGTCCGTATTTTGGTTCCGGAGCCCGGTACAGGTTCATTATGATATTTAAGACTTGTATGCGAAATTTGGTGAGAAACAAAGTTGATTTGACGTGATTCAGACGTCCAGTTGAGAAGATAGGAGTTTTAAAGTGTTAATGAGAATTTCATTTGATTTGGTGCTAAATTCGTAGTTCTAGGTGTTATTTTGGCGATTTGATCGTGCGAGCAAGTTCGTATGATATTTTTAGACTTGTGTGCATATTTGGTTTGGAGCCCCGAGGGCTCGGGTGAATTTTGGGTAGGCCACGGGATGTTTTTGACTTTGAAAATCTGGTATTTTGCTGCAGCAGGTGTTCTGGCAGGTCCTTCTTCGCGTTCGCGAAGGTACTCTCGCGAACGTGAAGAGTAAACTTGGCAGCTGAAGTTATATTCTCCGACAACGCGAAGGCTTAGTCGCGAACGCGAAGCGATGGGGGCGTAACTCTTGGCGAACGCGACCAGCTCCACGCGAACACATAGTGTTAGGAACACCTAGGGAAGAGTCGATCGTTCCTTCATCGCGAACGCGAAGGCCAGGGGGTATCCTACGCAAACGTGAACACGGTCTCATGAACATGAAGGCTTGGAAGCCTATACTCTTCTCGAACGCAAAAGTGCTCTCACGGACGCGATGAACACTGTCTCCCAGCACTTACACGGGATTTAGCCAAAAATTCATTTTTCTCAAAAACCAAACGGTGTGAGGTGATTTTTCAAGAGCCATTTCTTCCCCAAAGTGTTGATACGAGTGGTTTGGAGGTGAATTCCAAAGGAAAAGATGTGATTGCGAATTAAGTGGCCTTGGAGCGAGGTAAGTGTAGTGTCTAACCCTGACTTGAGGGAATTAGGAACCTTAGATTATTTGCTAAGTGAAATTCATGTGAGCGGCGTATATGTGAGGTGACGAGTACTTATGCATTGCCAATTTACCTGTATTCTACGTTTCTTCCATTTTCTTATATTGTCTCTTTCCAATGCCTAATTGCTACATGTTTATACTAGTGTTGTTAAATTGATCGTCATTATCATGGTTACAGATTTTCTGTTGGTAATCGAGTTTTCATTTAAAAGTTGAGATTTATATTGTGGAACCAACTGTTGAAGTAAGGTTTGTACTTGTTATTCTATCTTGCTGTTGTTATTTATGCATTGCATTATGGTAAGGGAGAGTGCTAATGCACGAAGGGTGATGTCGTGCCATATTGTGAGTGTTAAAGCACGAAGGGTGATGTCGTGCCATATTGTGAGTGTTAATGCATGAAGGGTGATGCCATGCCATATTGTGCATGTAAAAGCACGAAGGGTGATGTCATTCCATGATATGAGAGTTACTGCACGAATGGTGATGCCGTCCTGTTTCTAATAATTTTATGGTGAGTTTGAGAGTAAAAGCACGAAGGGTGATGACGTGCATTTTTCCTTTATTGTATTCACTATTCCTATTGATTCATGGTATATTGACTGCTTCGTTGATCATTCTGTTGTAGTTATTTATCTTGTATTCCCCTCAGTATATTCCCCTCCCGACATTTTCTGTGTAGTTCTTCATTTCTATTATTTGTATATACACTGCTAAATTGTATAGGTTTATTTGTAGGTGCCTTGCCTTAGCCTCGTCACTACTTTGTCGAGGTTAGGCTCGACACTTACCAGTACGTAGGGTCGGTTGTACTGATACTGCACTCTATACTTTCTGTGCAGATTTTGATACCGGCTCGGGTTGATCGAGATTTTGCTTTTGGTCCGCTGTCTGGAGACTCAAGGTAGATTTGTCGGCGTTCACAGACCTTGAAGTCCCCGTCTATCTTTTCTGTTCTACTATTTCTTTCATTCAGACAGTTGTATTTCGTTCAGACTATTACTTGTAGTAACTTCTAGAATGCTCGTGAATTGTGACTCCTGATTTGGGTGGTAGTAATTAATACAGTTTCATGATATTCCGCACTTATTATATTTCATCTTAATTAATTATTGTTAATTACTGAATGGGAATAAGGAATTGGTTTAATGATTCTCTAACGTTGGCTTGCCTAGCAAGTGAAATGTTAGGTGCCATCACAGTCCCGTCGGTGGGAAATTTTGGGTTGTGACAGAACTTCAGTATACCTATAGATGCCCATAGAGACATCTTATCAAGCTCTGTATCTCCTTACAAAGTGAGGCCTAGAGATTGGCTAAAAACTGGAGGAAAAGGGAGAGAAGAGTCGCATAGGAGCACATACAAGGAAAAAGTTGTACAGGCTGCATGACAGAAGGTAGCAACAGTTACAAGATTGGAATGATTCTGAACACGAGTCGTGGTGTGAGAAAGAGGCCTAAAGGGGGGAATGCCCTGGCGTTTGGGATTCATTCACAGAACAGTTGCCAAGATGGCAAGAGGAGTACTAAAGTATTCACAAGAGATATGGGTTATGAGAATGATAAGTGCATCGGTCAACATTCGAGGACGAATGTTCCAAAGGGGGGAATGATGTTACACCCCATATTTTCGTACGTGAAAGTACGCCATAAATAAATCGACGTAAGCTTGGGAATGAGATTTTTTTGGAATTATAAGTATTATGCTATTTCAACCTAGTGATAAGTAAATTCGTGAAGGTGAGAGGGTAAGCAAATAGAAGAAAATGAGTTTTCGTCGAAGTTTGATATTTTGAGAAAAACTACGGTCCGAGCTATAATACCCGGTATTTATGGACTAGTACCATATGGACATGATAGTAAGGTGTATAAAGTGTATTGAAAGTGAGTAGTATTTTAAGTAAGTTGAGGTAATTCTTAAATTATGTAGATAATTGGGTAATTAATGACTTTTAGTGGGAGATTAATTGAAAATCTTTGGATAATATTAGACCCTCCTCCACGTGGCAGCAAGCCACTCCAAGAATTGTGACTCTTAGTCATTATATTATGTGGCAAGTCTTAAAGGACATGAGTCATATCCATTTAATAAAGAAGAGACATATATTCATTCTTATAGAACCTGATCATATCTCTTTAATAAAGAGAGTCACATATTCATTATGAAGAATCGTAAGTCAGAAACTCATTCTTATCTGCATGTGATAAGAATTCAGTTGTAAATGTTTGTGTGTTACAAACGTAAGTCACATAAGTAAGACAAGATCTTCAACAATTCAAAGCAACATATGATTTTGCAATTATAAAGGAGTACAGTGCAATCTTTCTCAAGAATATCATACGGATGTTTCTCCACTCCGATCTTGCCGTCACGTGTTTCATCGCAATTAACGCGTGTTAGAGGGATTGTCAAGAGAATCGGTTCAGGTATGTTAAGGCTATCCCTTCTTTCTTTTGGCACGATCTATACGACACAAACAAAACGAGCAAATGCACAACTTCCATAAATGACTCTATTCATAGAAATACTAGGGGTGTCTATATTCTTGATTCCCCATGTGAATTATTATTATATCTTCTGTTCATGGCTCTTAGAAAAATACGTATTTGATAAAGTTTATCCAACATGCATATTATTTTTATGACATTCTGAGAAATTTTATTAACGCACTTTTTATGCATTTCATGCATTTATACATGTACATTGACCTATGACCAGATGTCGTTATATACACGTATATTATATGGATATGGGATATGGGATATGGGAAAAGGTTACGACGTTATATATGCACCACCACCTGATCAGCTGGTATACGTTGATGATTTGCCCACAGTGGCCGAGATGATATGATGGGATGTCCTCAGAGGCTTGATGATGTTATGAACGCATATACCCATGCATGGTATGACATTTATACGCATATGGATGATATTATAATATTAAATCATTCACAGAGCTATTCAGATATACTTGTTGAGTCTTTTACTCCATGTTTCTCTCATATCTATTGTTTACTGATTTTCATTCCTTACATACTCGGTACATTATTTGTACTGACGTCCCTTTTGCCTGGGGATGCTGCGTTTCATACCCGCAGGTCCCGATAGACAGGTCGAGAGTCCTCAAAGGAGGCTATCAGCTCAGCAGAAGATGTTGGTGCGCTCCATTTGCTCCGGAGTTATTATTGGTCAATATGATTAGGAAATGTGTTGATTGGTATGGAGGGGCTCTGTCCCAACCTTTATAATATTTATGTATCCTTGGAGGCTTGTAGACATATATCTTGTACGTGAAATATTGTACAGCCTTATCGGCCTATGTTCAGTGCAATTTTGGTCTTATAGGCCCTATGTCACATGTATACTTGTTTACGTCAAATTGGGTCGTCTTATGTTGAGTATTCCCTTATGTTTATTCTGGTTAGCCCATGATGTCCTGTTTGGCCTATTTGCCAATGACAGTACGATAAGAATGATATAAAATATTGGTACTCGATTGAGTACGGCACCGGGTGCCCGTCGCGGCCCATCGATTTGGGTCGTGACACATACAGACCTGAGATAGAGGGGCTCTGAACGTACAATGTGGTACTTTCACCGGCAAGTCCACAATGCAGGAAAATTGTGAAATAGAATATAAATCTGAGCAAACATTAGCTCCAACTAAACATCTGTATAAAGCTGGGCTAGTAAGGCCGGGATAACTACAACAGCTGACAAACCAAAAGAATATACATACTGGCCTACATACTGCACTGACTGACAAGATATGTCTACAAGCCTCTACTAATGGCTCTACTGTGGTTGGAATAAGGACCGAAACTTCCCATATAATATATACATATAAATATATCCTTAAGATCTCACTATTTTCTGACCATCTTCCAGAAAAATGTTCTATAATATTAAGAACTAAAGAATAGACAACATTTTGACATTCTGACCATCTTCTACCTTTAACTGTATATTTTAATGCATATCCTAATTTACAAATTTCTTTGAGTGATGAAAACTCTTTAAATGCTTTAATATTGAGTATTAAGCTTCATGGTTATGATTATATGCCAGGAACAGAAGTTATATGTATTTGTTATAGGATTTATTACAAACCTTTATATACTTTAAATCCTATGTGCAAAATTATGAATTTCAAAAATGAAACTATTCTTATAGAAACTAATTTTGGTAAGTCTAAAGTTACTACCAGAAGACCTATTAAACTTTGTTGTCTGGTCCTACTTGAAAAAAGGTCCATTTTTGAGTTTTTCTTGTTAAGTTAGGTCTATCTTTTTTAGGAGTTATTTAAACTCTTTTTAGTTGTTCAATTAATTCTTCTACTTCTCTATTTTTTGGAATTTCTATTTCAGTTTTTACTTCTTTGTCTTTAATAATCTTATCCAAATTTTTATTAACTTCTAATAGTAATGCTATTATAGTATTATTTTGTTTAATTCTTATTTGATCAGATCTTCCTTGATGAATGTAGTTTGTAAATCCTAATTGTTTTTGTATCATTCATTGTGAAACTTGTGTTAGAACGACTTGATTAATTGGTTGTCATTTTCCTTCCTTATTTGGTTTCACAGGTACTTTAGCAGTATTCTTATTACTTTACTGTTTATATCACATGTTGATTCTTGTTTCCATTTACTGATTCTCGCCTTCATTATTAGCTCTATACTTCTATACTGCATAGGTTATTTTGATTAGTAGGTGTCTTAACTGGTACCTCGTCACTACTCCACCGAGGTTAGTCTTGATACTTACTAGATACCGACTGTGGTGTATTCATACTACACTTCTGAACATTTTTGTGTAGATCTAGGTATTGGGAATATCGGACTCAGGAAGAGTTATCTTGTTGATCGCAAGGATTCAAGGTAGAGCTGCTTGGTCATCGTAGTCCTTTGGAGTCCTTTCCTTTTATTATACTATCAGCTTGTTATCCGAACAATATTGTATTTCGATTTTTGAGATCTATCTATATATTCAGCTAGAGTTCGTGACTCTGTATTACCTAGTCTTGGGAGGTTGATTATTGTCGTGTAGGCTTATATCACATTTATTTCGGTATTTATATACATCTTTGATTTAAAATTTCATTCTTAAATTGGCTTAATTGTTGTAAGTAATCGGCTTACCTAGTATTATAGAATAGGTGCCATCACGACGCCTAAGGAGGGATTTTGGGTCCTGACAATAAGCCCAGCATTTTGCATGCATAAGATCAAGTTGGAGGATAGTGCCAAGCCATCCATTGAGCATCAAAGAAGACTCATTATCAAGTGGTTAAATGCCAGGGTTGTCTAACCCATTTTTGATAGTTCATGGACCTCTTCGGTTCAATATGTCCCAAAGAAGAGGGGCATAACGGTTGCTACAAATGATAAGAATGATTTGATTCATACAAGAACGGTCATCGGTTGGAGAGTTTATTTAGATTATCATAAGCTCAAAAAAGTCACAATGAAGGATCACTTTCCTCTTCCTTTGATGGATCAGATACTTGATAGATTGGCCGATGGTGCTTTCTATTGTTCTCTTGATGGGTACTCGGGCTATAACCAAATTATTACTGCTCCAGAAGATCAAGAAAAACTTGTTTTACATGTCTGTGTGGTACTTTTGCTTTCAAACGGATGCCTTTCGGTTTTTGCAATGCACCAACGACTTTTCAACGGTGTATGATTGCTATTTTCATGGACATGGTGGAAGACTACCTTGAGGTCTTCATGGATGGCTTTTCGGTAGTTGGAGATTCTTTTGATGATTGTCTTGCAAATTTGGACAAAGTGTTGGCTAGATGTGAGGAAACAAATTTGGTACTCAATTGGGAAAAATGTCATTTCATGATTGAGGAAGGCCTTTTCCTTGGCCATAAGATTTCAAAGAATGGTATTGAAGTGAACAAGGTTAAGATTGAAGTTATTTCTAAGCTTCCACCCCCCACCTTGGTGAAGGGTGTGCGGTGTTTCTTGGGCCATGCAGGTTTCTACCGGTGATTTATCAAAGATTTGTCTGAAGTGGTGAACCCTTTGTGCAAGATCCTTGAGAAGGATGCCAAGTTTCATTTCAATGATGATTGTGTGAGAGCTTTTTAACAATTGAAGCTCAAGTTGACAACTACTCCTATCATTACTTCTCTAAATTGGAGTTTGTTGTTCGAGCTCATGTATGATGCAAGTTATGTAGCGGTTGGGGCTGTTTTGGGGAAATGTATCAACATAGTTTTTCATCCGGTTTACTATGCTAGTAAGACTATGAATAGTGCCCAAGTCAATTATACCATTACGGTGAAACATCTCCTTGCTATTGTTTTTTTCTATTAAGATGTTATGCCCGTACTAGATGGGTGCCAAAGTTATTGTTCACACGGATCATGTATCACTTCGCTATCTTATCAGCAAAAAGGAATCTAAATCTTGGTTGATGAGATGGGTACTTTTGTTTCAAGAGTTTGATATTGACATCCAAGATAAGAAGGGAAGTGAAAATCAAGTGACGGACCACTTATCTCGTTTGGAGGAAGAGAGGAGGCCACATGATGGCCTTGAAATCAATGACTCTTTCCCTGATGAGCAACTTTTGGCACTTCCAACGAATGAGGTACCGTGGTTTGCAGATTTGGAAAATTTTCTTATGAGTGGTATCATTTCGGATGAGTTCTCTTCAAACCAAATAAAGAAGCTCAAGAGGAATTGTAAAGACTACTATTGGATAAACCATACCTCATCCGTATTTGCCCAGATGGGGTGATTCGGAGAAGTGTACCAGAGGAAGGGTACGGTGATATTCTTGGGGCTTGTCATTCTTCGCCATATAGTGGTCATCATGGTGGACCGAGAACGACAACTAAAGTCCTAAGTTGTGGTTTATATTGGCCTACTCTTTACAAAGATACAAATGAGTTGGTGGAAAGATGTGATGAATCTCAACGGACCAGTGAAATTTCAAAGAAACATGAGATGCCCCTTACAACCATCTTGGAGATTGATATTTTTGATATTTGGGGTATTGACTTTATACCATTTTGTAAGTTCTTGAGGAAACACCTACATTTTGGTCGCGGAGGATTATGTGTCTAAGTGGGTTGAGGCCATTGCCATACCCAATAATTAAGCTAGAAGTGTAGTGTGTTTCTTGAAGAATAGTATTTTCACAAGATTTGGTACTTTGCGAGAAATCATAAGTTATGGAGGGTCACATTTTTGCAACAAGGCTTTCGACACTTTACTTGGCAAGTATGGTGTTACTCACAATGTGACAAGTCCCTATCACCCATAAGCTAGTGGTCAAGTGGAAGTCTCTAATCGGGAGATAAAGAGTATTTTGTCCAAGACAGTGAATGAAAATCGGATGGATTGGTCCAAGAAGCTTGATGACGTTCTATGGGTATATATGACGGCTTACAAAGCACCTATCGAATTCCTCTATACCGGTTGGTGTTCCGAAAAGCTTGTCATCTTTCGGTGGAACTAGAGCACAAGGCAATATGGGCTTTAAAATAATTGAATCTTGATTGGGATGTAGCCGCTGATTTGCGGGTTGGACCCTTGAACAAATTGGATACGTTCTGGTACCATGCATATGAGAGTTCATCCTTGCACAAATAAAATATGAAATATCTTCATGACAAGTATATTTGGAACAAGGAGTTCAAGGCCGGTGATCTAGTGTTGTCGTTCAACTCAAGGTTGAGAATGTTTCCCGGGAAGCTCAAGTCAAAGTGGAGTGGTCCTTTTGAAATTGTTGGTGTGACACCTTTTGGTGACTTGGACTTGAAAAACAAGAACAATGAAATATTTCGAGTAAATGTTCACCGTGTGAAGCATTATTATTTGGGAAAAGTTGGAGAGAGCCACGTGGTGGCAGTTATTTACTTCGCTTGAGGATGATATGACATTGCATCGTTCCACGATGTTAAATAAGGTGCTTCTTGGGAGGCAACCCAAGTTCTTTTTTTATCTTTTAGTTAGATGTTATTTGTTGTCTTTAACTTGATTTGACATGTGCTGCAGAGATTAGCATTAGATATGAAATGGTAGCTGAGGTTGTATCATCAAGGCCAAAAATACGGACCACACTTCTTCATAGTGCAGAAATGTTGACCGTAGAAGACCTTGTGCGGCCACAGATTTCATCTGCAGACCACACTTTCAAGAATCAATCTCAGGTGCTAAATGGAAGTTTCTCTTAACTTTTCTCCCAACAGTGCGGAGTAAGTTTGCAGATCATCATAAATTATGTGGTCGAAAAAGCACACTGTCAAATAAGTGGTTGACTTAAAGTGTCAGAAGTGCGGCCGCACTTGAAAAAATGTGGACTGCACAACTACGTGCTTCAGTGATGCCCAGGTAACAGAGTGCGGACCGCACCTATAAATGTGCGCCCGCACTTGCCTCTTTGACCCCTCACCTTCTCTGCGTGTAAATTGAACAACAACCCTCCTTTTACACTTTTCACCCTCTTCACTCGCATACTGTTAATCTGAGAAGTTGCCCAATTACTTCGATTTGGATCATAAACAACTCTTTACTTACTTGAATCTTAGTACACTAGCACTATATGGTATGCATCACTTCAATCTTGTTCATTTTATTTTTGAATTTATTTTGACTTTTTAACTTCTTTTAGGCCATTTGTTATTGCATTCTTTCAATGTGTCCATGTGGGGTAATTTAGTACTGGTAAATTGTTAAAGCTGCTTTAGAAAGGATTGGGTTGTTGTTTATCATGTCTATACCATGCTACCCAGTAGGATTGAAAACAATTTTTGCATAACCTAGGTTAAGGGACTTGTAACCATTACTGTTCTTGATTGTGTGGACCGCACTTGAAATTGTGCAGTCCGAAAACTTCTATTTTAGTAACTTGGATGGCTTGCTATTTGCACGGCCACACTTTAATGGTGAGGATCACGGATTTACCTATACGGCCACAGAATAGGTCCACTAATACTTAGATACCTACTATTTGATCATCTCAAGTGCGGACCGCAAACATATTTTTGTGAACCGTAGATGATTTCTGCGGCCGCAGACTACTGTCACACTATCTATGAGAGAGAATTAACCTAAGGACTGAGCATAAATGTGCTGAAGTGTGGCTCACATTTGGAATTGTGCGATTCACACTTCCACTTTGCGGACTGCACTCCAAAATATGCGGACCGCACTTGATCATTTTCTATTGCATGCTGCAATCTTGAAACCTCAATGCCTCTTTGATGTCCTCACATGCTATTATGACTCTTAACTATTTATAACATGAGTATCAACTGACAAATCTCTTTGTGCATATAGTGACAATGGTGCAATCAAGAGGTCGAGGTGAATATTCAAAAGGAAAGGGGAGAATATGCAAGAGGCAACGGTAGAGGTACCATGCACCTAAGTGTGCAACGAGCAATTACAAAGAAGACAATTATAGGCCAGGGGAGAGGTAGAAGCCTCTCAGAGTCGAGTTCTTACGTCCCGTCTAGGGAGGCCACGAAGGGAAATTTAGTGTCTTTACTTGAGGAGTGCAATGAAGAGCATTCTAGGCCACATAGGCAGTCTAAGAATCTAGATGTTCCTTCTACATCTCATTGTACCTCCCAGGGTTTAAATAGTGATAGTCACGAGTCCAATGCAGTTGCTTCGGGCTCTGATTCTGATGATGCCTCGGATGATAGGAGAGGGGGAGCAAGTGCATAGATAGGCTTGGCTTTGCATCTGAAGCAACGGCCTCTGGCCTGGCGGGAAAAGCATATCATCGAGCCTGATCACCAACTGATCGGCCTCCCCCTCTAGGGTGACCTCGAGTTGCCTGAGTCCCAACTCGAGCTGCCTGAGCGGGCGGTGAAGTAACTGGTGCAGAAGTCATAGCCTGACATCTCTGCTGAACTAGACCTCCCATAAGACGAGGACAATACCTCTTCTCATTCCTCAACTCTCCACACTCGAAGCAAATCCAATTCGTCAATGGCGACGGGGACTGAATCTGACCTCGAGAATAAGAATAACCACTAGACGGACTTGGAACAGATGAACCCTAAACTGATAGAGCGTGAGATGAACTCTGATCAGAGAGGGCACTGAAAGATGGCTAACCCAAACAAGCACTATATAAAGCATGGCTAGCTGATGCACCACGATGAACCGGATGAGCCATCTGAGCGGGCCTATAAGGACGACCCCTGATGTGGTAAGACTGTCCTCCAAACGAGGCACTACTAAAACTACCTAAACCATGAGGCCTTTTAGCCTCCCTCTCCTCACGCTCCTGACTACAAACATTCTCTAGGCATCTATTAATATCAACCACCTCATCAAATCTCGCACCCGACGCAATCTCCTGAATCATGATGAAGCGTAGTCCATAGTTGAGGCCATCAATGAACCTCCTAATCCTCTCCCTCTCAGTGGGACCTAGCCATACCGCCTGACGAGCCAACTTTGAAAATCTCATCTCGGACTGGGTCACTAACATACCCTTCTGGCATAGCTGCTCAAACTACCTACACAACTCCTATCTGCGAGTCTTTGGAACAAACTTCTCTAAGAAGAGAACTGAGAACTCATGCCACGTAAGTGGTGCATCGCCGGCTGGCCTGCTCAACTCATAGGCCTCCCACCATCTATAGATTGCCCCCGTCATTTGAAAAGTAGTGAATGAAACCCCATTGGTCTCCAAAATACCAATCATGTTAAGGATCTGCTAGCACATGTCTATAAAATCCTGAGCATCCTTCGACTCGGCCCCACAGAACTCAGGAGGATTAAGCCTCCCAAACTGCTCTAGTCTCTTTTGCTCCTCAGCACTTATAGGTTGTCCAACCTAGGCCCGAGCAGCTACAATCGGCTAGGCTGGTAGTACCCCCAGTGTCTGGAGTCCATGAGCTACCTGCTCTAGAGTACAGGCGGTGGAAGTCTGAGCACTTCTCCCGGCTAGAGAAGTGGTTGGTGTGGCCGGAATTGAAACCGTCTGAGCAAGGCTAGAGCATACAGTCAATATCTTCAGGTCAAAACCTCCTGAAGGCCTGGAATCACAATGGGCACAGATGGTGCCTAAGCTGGTCCCACTGGCTCAACCACATCTGGTACTTGCTCCTGAGTTGGAGCAACTGGTGGCTCCAAAGGTGCTGCTCTAGCTACGGTACAAGCTGCACCTCCGCCTCTACCACGACCCCTGCCTCTCGCGGCCTAGCTGGCGGTACTGGTGGCCGTCTGCCTGATCCTGTCGCATGTGTCCTCACCATCTGTGAGAGAATAGAATAATAAAAGTTTAGTTTCCGGAAGTAACAAATTTGCACGACAAGAATACAAGAAAGTGAAGTTTCCTAATGGTTCGGTAGCCTCTCGAAGATAAGTACAGACATCTCCGTACCGATCCGCAAGACTCTACTAAGACTGCTCATGACTTATGATACCTAAGTAACCTAGTGCTCTGATACCAACATGTCATGACCCAAAATCCTAACGTGTCATGATGGCGCCTAACACATTACTGGGCAAGCTGACAATCACATAACAACTACACATTTGAATTAAAAAAACAAGATTTAATAAGCTCAACAGTGCAAAATCTCATGGATAACTGATAAAACAACTATAACTCAACTACAACAATCCCAAAATCCTGGTGTCGCCGAGTACATGAGCCACTAAGTGTCAACATAGTTTGACACTCTAGTACAACCGTCTGAGAAAAATAGAACAATACTAAAATAAAATTAAAGGAATGAGAGTCAAGGTCTGCGGGCATCATAGCAGCTACCTCGAAGTCTCCAAACAAGTACTATCACCACTCTAGTAATCACCACGTCCGGATGTACTTGGATCTGCACATGAAGTGCAGAGTGTAGTATGAGTACAACCAACGCAATGTACTCAATAAGTAATAGGACTAACCTTGGGCTGAAAATAGTGATGAGCTCGGAAAGATACAATCCGAATAAAAATAATGAGAACATAGAAATAACAAGATAATGACATCAATAACTAAGAGAAACGTCCATATTCAACTTGTACACAGTACATAAATTTAGGCATGCTTTCAAGTTCAACACTGATAAAATATGCCAAGTACTGCTAGCATGACGAATGTTACATCTCTATGCCTACATGTCAAATATGCATGTCAAATGTAATGTATCACTGTGATAATCCAAAGTACTCACACTCTTAGAGTGCTCACTCTGTCTATCTCATTTTTGACTCATCGCACACAATCACTCAGCACTGTACGGGTGCCTGGCATCAATGCCCCTCACCAAAGCACGTGTATATAATTCACTTTGCCTATGCTCGTTGCTGGTATGTCAGACTTCGTAGGGCCGGATCCTGCCCAAGCGCTAATATAAAGCCTATAAGGCCTGCTGCGGCGTGTAACCCGATCCATAATAATAAATAATCTAATAAGGCATGTTACGGCGTGCAGCCCGATCTATAATAATGATTGCAACATGCAACCCGATCCACAATACGACTCACAGTCTGGCTCTCAAGCCCCAACTCAGTCATCAATCTCTCTAGTCTCACGGGCTCATAAATCTCATACCACTCAGTCCAAAACAATTATAACATGATGTAATATTAATGAAAGCAGAGACTGAGATATGATATGCAAATGAATAAACATGACTGAGTACATAATTGCAGCCTAAGCGAATAAATCAACAGCAGAAATAAACTCATTGGGTTCCAGCAGAATAAGCACATAGCAAAAACATGATTTCTAACATGAATCACAACTCCATTGCTCTAGCACGTAAGAATTACACGGATAAAACAAGACTAGATAACTACACAGTACCGTAGAATCAACCGAGTCATAATTACCACGGTGCACGCCCACACGCCTGTCACCTAGCATGTACGTCACCTCACCACCAAGCATATAATACGTATTCTAGGGATTCATAACCTCAGTACCAAGTTTAGAAGTGTTACTTACCTCAAAGTGCGCAACTCAATGCTCCAACAAACCATTGCCTTGTGAATCGGCCTCTGAATGATTCGAATCTAGTCACAAAAACTTAATATAATCAATACAAGATATAGGGATCGACTCCATACGATTAAGCTAAGTTCTTTAACATAACTAAAAAAGTCAACCCTAAAGGTCAACCCTGAGCCCACACCTCGGAACACGGCAAAATTCACAAAATTCGAATACCCATTCAATAACGAGTTCAACCATACCAAAATCATTCAATTCCAACCACAAATCAACCCTCAAACTCCCAAATCTTACTCTCCAATACCTAGTCCAAAATCCCCCATATTTCACCTAAAAAACACATAATCTAGGTGGGAAAAATCAATGGGTATTCAATATTAATGGACAAAACTGATCAAAAGTTGCTTACCTCATGATCGCGACCCCTCTCCCGCGAATGCGTAGGCTAAAAGCCTAGAGCCCAAGCCAGCCTCAACCTTCTATGCGAATGTGAAGCCCTTCTCGTGATCGCGATGAACAAACCCACTAAACCTTCACGAACATGTCCAAATTCTCGCGAACGCAATGTACAAACATCACCACCCACCCAAGTACGCTTCGCGATTGTGAGACCTCCCTCGCGAACACGTATAAGAAAACCAGATACAGCCCTTTCGACAGTCCAACAAGTCCAAAATGAGCCGAACATGATCCGAATCACACTCGAGCCCCCGGGACCCCATCAAAATATACCAACCATCCTAAAACATCATGCAAACTTAGTCGAAGCCTCAAAACTCATCTAACAACATCGAATACACGAATCACACCCCAATTCAATTATAATGAACTATTGAATTTCCAACTTCTAAAACCAATACCGAAACACACCAAGCCAACTCCGATTGACCTCAAATTTTGCACACAAGTAATAAATAATACAACAGACCTATTCTAATTGTCGGAACAAAAATCTGAGCTCGGTATCAATAAAGTTAACTCTCGGTCAAACTTCTCAACTTTCCAAACCTACAACTTTCCAACTTTCACCAATTCAAGCCAAAACGATCTACGGACCTCCAAATCAATATTTGGATATACTCCTAAGTCCAAAATCACCATACAAAACTATTAGAACCATCAAAACTCCATTGCAGAGTCATTTACTCATAAGTCAATATCCGGTCAACTCTTTCAACTTAAGCTTCCAACCTTGGGACTAAGTATCCCCATTAATGTCAAAACATCCTCAGAACCAAACAAAACACCATTGAAAGTCACATAAACACAATTGAACATAGAATAAGCAATACATGGGAGAACGAGACTACAATACTTAAAACGATCGACCAGGCCGTTACAGTCCGAATCACAATTAAACACTTTGGATTACTTTTAAATTTTGTACACAAGTTCAATACAACTATATAGACCTATCAAAAGTCTCGAAAAATCAATTGGAATCCAATAACATCAAAGTCAACTCTTGGTCAAACTTATGAATTTTTAAGTTCTTAAAATTGCTAACTTTTGACAAATAGTGTTGAATTCTTCTAGGAACCTTCGAAACCAAATCCAATCATACGTACAAGTACAAAATCATCATACGAACCTATCGTAACAATCAAAACCCGATTCCAAGTACGCTTACCCAAAAGTCAAACCTTGGTCAACTCTTCCAACTTAAAGCTTCTAAAATGAGAATCATTATTTCAAATCAATCTCGAACCTTTTGAAAATTGAAACCAACCATACACGCAAGTCATAATACATAATATGAAGCTACTGGAAGTCTCAAACCACCGAATGGAATGCTAAAGCTCAAAATGACCGGTCGGGACGTTACATTCTGCCTCACTTAAACATACGTTCGTCCCCGAACGTGCCAAGACTCGTTCCAAAGCCATCAAATCTCCATATATCCTCACCATACACATAACCACGGGTGATACCACGTCAGCCCAATACATATTAGCCGGACAACACCACCTAACTGAGGATCTTTACTTCAACCTTAATCCATAAACCTTAAAACCTGAATCCCCAACATCCGAAACTCATTATATGACCTGATTCTTGCATTTATGCACCGTATAACTCTGAACAAGATGTATCAATACATAGACATATCTCAATACATAATCACATGATATACCACATAACTTAAATACTCATAGCAATAACTTTCGACCGCAATAGTTGCTCGATAACCAACCCGACACCGGTAACAAATGTTATACCAACTAAAACCTTGTTCTGAACCTTCGTACACTGCCAATGATGAAAGAAACATACAGAAACTCATAACCACCCATCAGATCAATAATTCGTGGAGCTCTCTTTTCCGATAAGAACCATAGCCAAAGTCTAAGCCGACTAGTGACACAATTCTTGCAAACATACCTTAATCAAATTTGATGGCACTCATTTCAGGCCCAATAACCTCACCTCATCCAGTACAAGCTACTTGATCGACCTGTCATACAAAATCCTACCTAGATCCAAACACCATGCAATTCATGCACTAACGAACAATAACTCAGATATACCCAATGATGGAAAGAGAACGAAAATTAAGGATCTATCCCGCCTACCACCACGAAGCGCAATGCTATAAATCCACATCATAAGGGGAAACATAACACACGAAATAAGCACAAAGTATCATATGCTAACATAATGCTGCTGCAATGCATGACACAATCTGACAACGGTCCACTTGGAATATATCGAGCCATGATACTCACAATCAACAACTATAAGCATATCAACAACAAACATACGAAGCGTGTGACCATACCCATGGAGATACAGCTATCACTATTTACGAGAAACAAGAAGACCATAACCAAGGCACAATCAACCATTCAACACCCTAAGAGGAATCTCGCTCGAATTTCGCTACAAAGCCCAAACATAACCACATCGTATGAAAATTGTCAACAGTCTCGCAACCCGTCGTGGTGTAGAAGAGTAACAAATAGAACACATAAGAATATGAATAAGGTCAACTCTAACTGATGACACCACATTATACAATAACTATACTAAGTAAACAAGTCTGACCCAATGTAAAATATACATTCTCATTAGGCCTACCAGCGACCTCCAAATAAATTTTGATCCTTCCAAAATAGGTGGATAGCCACCGAAAAGCCCACAATAGCATATCTATAGCACATATCATCAGTTACCAACCTCTTAGCATACCTTTACCATGTGCAACCATAGAATAAGCTGCCTCTAAGAAACTTCTTAGTATTCTGATCCTTTGAATGCCATAATCCATGTGCAACCATAGAATAAGCTGCCTCTAAGAAACTTCTTAGTCTTTTGATCCTTTGAATGCCAGAATCTCCATATCCGATCACAATTGCACTACTCAAATGTATGATACCTTCCTCATACACTATGATGCCATGATAAATACTTTCATAATTCATTCGTGCCATATAGCAAAATCTGAACATCAGCGGTCGATCAATTAGGCGATTGTCGTAATACAAGTCAGGCATCTAAAAGTCGAAGCACAATGCACCTTTTGGAGTGCGCACCCTTCTCAGGTGGTACCAAATGATTCTAGCATTCTTCTAAAAATCTGAAATCATCCATGTTGTCTAAAACGTGTGACCCCATCCAAGAAAAATGTAACATGCAACATATTCCTTATACCGGTAACAGACATCTAGCTCAAGCCGTAGTTGACACTATCAAGAACTCTTCAAGGCAAGTCCGCACACCAACAAGACATCAGAACTGAACTTCCCCAACTCAACTAAGTCACACAAGCCGTGAAACCCAAGAATATTGCCACAGAATGCTAGTGAAGCATTACCACACCAAAGGAACTAGTTACCTTTGTTGCTGTGCTGACCCAACACCACCAAGCTGATCTATTTCTTCGAATCCTCCTCGATCATTGTTACACCACCAGGGCAAGTTCTAGACTATTCACTCAAGTACTTGGACTAGTAACAAGAATTGATCTCACCTCTCATTCAACTAGACCGTAAAAGAGGATAGTCTATAACCCACAATGATAACAATCAAGTTGAAGATCACTATGGTGCATTCAGCCACCTAATGATTATCAAAGTCAACTTAAGAACCTCAAAGACACTAAACTAGAGCTATTTTCTTCCAAAACTCTTGTTTCAAACCATAAGCATGCAGTTAAGTATGTTGGTGCCACATGAAGCATAAATAACTTTGTGACTTAGTTAGGGATTTTATTCATTACCACTTACTACTACTATTACCTAACCATGAAACTGACTCATTCCCTTAAGAAAGTTGTCACACTATCCATCCTCAGGAAGAGTCACACGGTTGACACAAAAGACCACCTTTGGAAAGAACCGAGGCATTAAGAAAACCAAAGGTTTATTATCAACACTAATAAGAGAAACATAAAATCTACCAAAACAAATACAATTAAAGATAAACAACTAAGGATGTTATTAAATGTAACAACTACTAAGGATAAACAAAAAGTAAAATTATCCAATTATTACATCCCAATATTGTCAACTGTATCAAATCATCATCAACTATAGAGTTCTCCACCCCCCCACCCCCCGAATAAAAAGAAGCATTGTCCCCAATTCGTAGCAAAATAAGATCAAAGAACAGAGAGGCGAAGAAACTCCCTAAGTGTCATTAGTCATCAAAGTGTCACCAGAAGCATCAGTCCTAGTTGACTCAGCTAACTGAATGTCATCATCGTGTATGGGAGCGGCCTGAGGGCTGAACATATCATGCACCGCCTCACCAGTGTCGAATGCAAGGCACAACTCCTCAGGCTGAGCAGCTGGATCCTTATGAGAAGAGGGAGTTGGGTGAGGCCGGGCGAGGTCTAGTAGCATGTCAAAGAGAAAATCACCGGCCTCGGCTATCCTCGTCACCTCAGATCCAAGTGAATCAACTGACTTCTTGCTGGAACGTGTCTTCCTCATCCTCTTTACCTGCTTAGTCAACCGCTCTATCATTGCAGCATGTTGTACCAGTTTATCCATAATCACCTCCTGGTTGTCCAAGACTGTGGTGAGCTTCTTATCTATGTTAGAGGGATCCAATGGTGCCTGTGAAGATGACTGCCCTATAATTGTACTGGATATCTCAAACAACTTTGAAGTCGCTTCCTGCATCCAGTTGTTGAGGCTCGCAAGTGTTTGAATGACCCGCAAGGCAGATAACGGGCCTGTAGGCATAGGCACCGGCCTCAGAGCTGGAGTAGGAACTATAGTAAGGGCTGATGATGGTGGCTAAGGGATGGCAGTTATGGAACTGGTGGAAGGCTTAGCTGAAGTGGATGGAATATCAGATGGACCAGGAGCTACAAATACTAGTTCATAAAACTGGCCAGCAGTACTAGAAGGCTGAATGCTTTTCTTTAGGTTCTTCAGATTTTGCAGTTTGTACCACTAAAATGGCTCAATAGGCTTGACCTTGGTGTCAAATGTCCTGGACTCCACATTGGCATCAACTAGATACTCAATAATAGTGTTGGGGTAGGGGTAAGATGTGTTACCCTATTGTTCCACATGTAATATGTTGGCCGACATCAGAGCACCCATATTGATGGGGTATCCGGCCATGATAGAGGCTACCAATATAACTCGTGGAAGGGGAAGGTTGTTCTTATTCAAACATATATCAAGTCTGCTGCACATAGAGGTCTGAAACCCTTTTGCCTCAAAGCTCAGAGGGTTGCGGAGGATGGGCACCCCGACACCTATCCAAAGGGGAGTAGGTCCACGTGCAAGAATCTCAACAAGTCATGGTTTAGCCTTGTCCTTCAAAGACACCTTTGCCAAATACTCCTTTGGATCCATATCATTAAATCTAAAGTACGCATTCAGTGTGTGCAGATCAAACTTTACTTTCAGGTTGTGCACCTTGGTGATCTTTGTCCCTTTGAGAATATGCACTATGAAGAAAAGAAATTCGTGTGCCATTGAAATCGACTTATTGATTCACTATGCATGTGATAATGTAATGATCTGTGTTTCTCCATGATGAGCATGAACATGAAGTATTCTAATGATCAGGGAACTTACGACCTTAAATGTAATATTAATCATGTTGCTTTGAGTTTATATATGGTTATGTGCATAATAATGTGTTATGAACCTTATGGACAGTCTATGAAATACATTAGTGTATAATATGTGAACCCTATAGACGGTCTATGAAATGCATAGGTGTATAATATGAATGAATCCTATGGACGGTCTATGAAACACATAGGTGTAATATATGTGAACCCTATGGACGTTCTATGAAAAGCATAGGTGTATAATATGAATGAATCCTATAGACGGTCTATGAAACGCATAGGTGTATAATAAGTGAACCATATGGATAGTCTATGAAACACATAGGTGTATAATATGGATGAACACTATGGACGGTCTGTGAAACACATAGGTGTATAATGTGCATAGTAAGAGAGGGCTATGGACTGTCTAGTAACACGCATAGAAAACACGAAATATAGGTGCCACTTTCGTTGCCCTTGTTTGCACATGTTGTTACATTTACATTATATTTTGTTTCCCACGTATAATTCATATGGCTCAATTGATCCCAAAAGAAGTTCAGAATGATTTAAGTATAATAAGACTTGAAATTTGATTATATGGAATTTTTCGTAGTTTCTTGATGTACTTTAGTTTCCTTTTATTTGAGTTACCGTATTTTCATATGTTGTTTTGTCTACCTTGCATACGAGTACTATTCCACATGTACTCACATCTCTTTTGCCGGGGGCACTACATCTTTTAATGGATGCAGGTATACTTCTACATGATGATATGGATCTTTGATAGGGATCTTTTTCACCACTCAGCTTATGGTGAGCCCGCTACAGTTCTAGTGGGTGTTTGGGTCTAGTTCATTTTATGTATTTAGGTATATATTTTCATAGAAGCTCCATGTACACTGTGAGTCATGTAATTAACATTTTGTGTTTTGTCATGTATTTATGTTCACAGTATTTACAACTATTTATAAAGATGTGTACCCATTATGAGAAAGCATTTTAGGCCATTGAGCCAAATGTATTTAATTTAAAAGTCAAGATCTAATTATGTTATGGTAAATCATGCACAAGTAAATATGAGAGGTTGATGTAAAGTAGGCTTGCTCGACTGGGTTTACTCGGTTGAGTGCTGATCGCGCTCCTCGAGGTTTGGATGTGACATGTGCAAATGGGTTTCGAGGAGTTCTCGATGGTTTCTACCACGATTTAAGATGGATATTTCCTATCCGTGTGAGGAGCATGTTGCGTAGTGTGATTTTCTCCTGGATGGGATCAAATGGAAGGTTTCTGACTGATCGGGTATGTATTTTGCTGGTGACTCAGAGTTGATTATGAGATTCTTGTGGTTTTCATATAATGGCATGATAGATGCGGTGTGTTGTGTGGGATTGAGAATTGTATGTGCAAGGTCATGGTTCAGTTTTGAAGGGAAGATCATGAATTCTTAGACAACATGGACGGATTTATATGACTCGATGAATTCTATTACTACTTGGTATTGCCTGAGAAGTTTGCGCATTTCAGAAGGCGCACTGTGTTTTGACTTATGGATGCTTCATCGGTATTGTGGTATTCGCCTGGTTGATCGACTGTTGATGTTTAGATTTTGCTATGTGGCACAGAAGAATTATAGAAGTATTTCTCGTGGGATGATTGCATATGAGAGATGTGTTAGTCATTCGAGTGATGGAGTTGGGATCAGCTATGGTGATTCGTGTGTTCTATGGATTTAGAGACTAGGAGTTCTCACAAGCAGATTGTTTTGGGGTTGCGGACTGTGAAGATGTAGCCAAAGTTAGTTGGATGGTAGTACCTGCTATGGTTAGGTCATTGTGGACTTTTGGAGGGCTATTTATGTAGCACCCCGTACATTCAGACTAGGTGTGGATATGTTAAATGGGTATTAATTTGATATTTTAGACATGTGAAGTCCTATCAGGATGAGGGGTGAAATAGTTATTTTGGAATCAAGACGGAGAGTGAGGAGCATAAGATCCGATAAAATCGACTAAGTTTATGGAAGGTCTTTCTTCTAGAAGGATTTCGTAAAGTTCCATTAAGAATTTGGGAAAACATAAAATATACAAGTTGTAGCCCATTGTATTATCTTTCCAACGCTATATTGTGGAGCCCGAACAGATTTCTGAGTAAAAGGTTATGTGTGTTTTACTGGACAATGCGCAGTGTGCGCGCCTAGATGGTCCCGTGTCCGGCCGCGCACTTGTGGCAGTGCTACTGCCCTGCTGCGCGTCCAAGTGCGTGGTTGGGCCTTCCGGTGCATGGGAGCGCACCCATGGGATCATTTGTAAAGCCCTACTTCGTCCCCCATACCCCAAAACACAAAACTTGCTCTAGAAAGGGAAGCTCTCAAGAACCTAACTCCTCAAAGGTCCCTCCACCATCCAAGTGAAGTTCTAATGGTGATTCTAAGTTAATTTCAATTCTCCAACACCTTATTAATATAGGTAAACCCTCCAAATCACTAGATATTTGATCGAGACATCATTGTTGAGAGAAGAAACCCTATAACTAGAATTCAAGAGGATTGAACGTCAAAAGGTAATATCTTCACCCTCTAATTGATTATAGCATTGGATTAATTATTATATGAGATATGAGTTGATGAATTTGATAGAAAAGCATGAACGGCTATAGATTTGGGTTGTTGGTTGTTGATTATTGATTAAGGGTGTTGTTTATCTTATGGGTGATGAAGAATGATGTTGATTATAACAATTTAAGATTTTAGAATTTATCTTGGAGCAAGAGAATGGGTTGTTAGGCGTAGAAACATCATTAATGAGGGTTATGAGGCTTTAAGCCCATAAAGTGTTTGATGAAATGTCTAAGTGATCAAAACATGAGTATTATTGCTAATATGGAATCCCTTTGACTTGTAGTGATATAGATTAAAGTTGAAAGGGTTGGCGGATGTTGTATTACGCTCAAGATCAGGAAGTCAAGGTATGTGAGGCTAACTCTCTATGTTTGGAAATTGTAATGATTCTCCCTACACTACGTTTCTTTACAATGCTACTAATTGCCTAAAAAATATAGTTAAGTTTAGTTCCTTGAATAATTGCAGAACTTCTATTCTCTAGCTTCATAATTCGTTCATGACTTTCATTCTGAACGTTGTGAGCTCAGTGCGTAATCAATATAGACTTGTGTTTAATTCCCATGAGTTTCAGTCTATATTACCAGCATGTCATAAATAGTTGGAGCATAGGTTCTCATAAACAGTTCATGAATACATGTCTCAATCCAGTTCTATTCAACATTCAAGAATCATGTAACTCAGTATGGTTCAGTATTTCAGTATCATGTATTACAGTACGATTCTCAGTTCTTGTTTTTAAATCCCTGAATGTTGAACACCTGTATTTGGGCCTGAGGCCGCAGTTTATACTTTATGCTTATTTGGGCCTGAGGCCGAAGTTAATGCTTTATGCATCTTTCGGATTGAGGCATGTATACTTGGGCCCGAGGCCGCAATTTTGCACATATATATTGGGCCTGAGGCCGCATTTTATTTATTCAGATAAATAGGTTGTTCATCATTCAGAAGAGGGAGTATTCATATCTTTACTTCCTTTATCAGTTATCAGTTATCATTTCTGTTTCTGTTTCAATAGTTATCATTTCAATTATCAATTATCAATTCTCAGTTATCAGCTCAATATCAGTTTCAACATTTATATTTCTTTCTTTCAGTTGCTTTACATACCAGTGCAATGCAAATGTACCGACGTCCCTTTTGCTCGGGGCTCACGATGCAGGTAATGATTTACAGGTTGATGATTCAGAGCACTAGGTCCTCATACAAGCTATTTGGTGAGCCCTAGTTCTTTCGGGGCATTACCATTACATTGCAGTCTTTATGTATTGACAGTCAGTCAGTGTTTTCAGTACTTCATTAGAGGCTTCATAGACGAGAGTAACAGTTAGACATAGTCACAGGCTTTTCATGTCAAGCTATGATGGCTACAAATATATTTCAGAATTGTATTAGTATTTCCGCACTTTGATTTATATCATTCAGACTTTCAGTATATCATCATGTGTTAGCTTATCTTCCGCATTCAATATGTTATGATACCACATGTTGATTCAATCAGCAGTTGGTTTGCTAAGTTGCATGTAGTCAGGCACCGGGTGCCGTATTAAGCCCAGGCCCAGGTTCAGGGCGTGACAAAGCTTGGTATCAGAGCACTAGGTTCAAGTGTCCTAGGGAGTCTATGAAGCTGTGTCCAGTGGAGTTTCCTTTATATGTGTGTGCCGGCCACGCATATAAACGGTTAACTACCAAGACATTCAGGATTGTCTCATTTTTTTCTACTCTAGATCGTGCCATGAAACTTTGTGCAATAGGTAACTTTCTCTTCTTATCGAATTCCAGACGTATCGAATACCGAAGCAACGGGCAGGAAAAACCCAAGGTCCTAGAGAGGATGATTGCCCATTGGGATATAATTATGGAGTATAGATTGGTAACAAATGAGACTTAAGAGGATGTTGAAAGTGGGATGCAATGGACAACAATATAGATTAGAGCATAACCTTATCAGAAAGTACAAAAGCAGATATCATGTTTTATGGTTATCAATTTACCTCATTTACTAGTTATAAAATCTTTCAATTAGTAGTTTTATCGTTGTTCAATACGCCAGTATTCAGCTACTTAGTTTCTAGATCTCCAATTTTTAGTGTATCCAATTTCTGGTGACTTGTGAGTATATAATGATGCATATGGGTGCTAAAAGAGAATGTAAGTAACAATGATTATAGTGAAATCTTTGCATGTTTTAGGTCCGGATTAAGACTCAAGACTCACCGGATGGTGCAAGAAGAGATTTATCAAATAATGGTACACTCTGAAGGAGAAGTTTGTGTATGGTAGTGTATTCGTATGTGTTTTACCTCACAGAACAATTTCTTTTAATTCTTGAAATTGGATCCATAGGTGGGATGATGATAGTTTAGATGTTAGAATCCTCACACAAGTTAAGAATATAACCGCAACGGGCATAGAATTGATCAATATAGTTTTGGACAGAAAAGAGCCTAAGGGAAAAATACCTAGGAGTCAGAAACGTTTGTTATTACCAAAGATGTGTTTTCGTACAACTCATGCATATGACTAGAAGATATGATGTACAAAATGAGATCCAAGAAAAGCTAATACTGAATTCGGGAAATGACTTTAAGTTGTTCAAATTTATTCAAATCAGAATTAGAAAGTAGTACCACGTTAGTGAATTACTATAAGATGCAGCTATTATTGTGAGATAAAAGATATGACAGTTGCCCCTTAGGTTATATGACTAAGTGTTTACCCCAAATATTTATAGTCTGATATGATTTTGAAGTGTATAGAAAGTTTGGGGTTAGATATTTCAATTTCGTTTAAGATAGATAAACTTTCCTTAAGTGTTATCCATGTACACAGTTAAAAAGGATAGCATGCGACCGTAGAATAGGGTCGGATGGTGAGGGAAGTTAGAAATAACCTATACTTCACTTTAGTTATTCAAAGCAGAATAAGAAAACATGACGCTAGTAGGTGGTTAGTAAAAGAATAGGTAGTAAGTTTTGAGTAGATAAAGTGAATAAGCAATTTCAGCAGAGGTAGAAGAGGTAAGATTTGATTCACTTAGCCAGGTTAACTCTAGTGATGTGGATGACAGTTTGAAATACCGAACGCGTGTTAGAACCCAAAGATTTTAAGTTAAACCCGAAGTACAGTGACAGTGGAAGAAAGGAAAACCAGCTAGCAGTAAGAGTGCAAACTAAAGAAGAATAGCCTTTAAGAGTTATCGAAGAGGTTTCCCCAAGATTGACAGAGTAACCAGAGTTAAATCATTAAGATTGTGTTTGATAGTTGTGAATACATACACGGCGATTTGATGGCTTTGGAATGACTCTGGGCACGTTCGAGGACGAATGTATGTTTAAGTGTGTGGGAATGTAACGACCCGACCAGTCATTTTGAGCATTTGCATTCTATTCAGCTATTTGAAGTCTGGAGTATCTTCGTAAAATGTATTATGACTTGTGTGAATCGTCAGTTTTGGTTTTCAAGTGATTCAGAATTGATTTGGAAGAATGATTCTCAACTAGGAAGCTTTAAGTTAGAAGAGTTGACCAAGTTTGACTTTTGAGTATTTGATCTCGGATCGGATTTTTGATGGTTCTGTTAGGTTTGGATGGTGATTTTGGGCTTGGGCGCATGCCCGGAGTTGCATTTGTATATTTCTAGAAGGTTTCGGCACTATTTGGTGAAAGTAGAAAAATTTGAAGGTTTGGAATGTTCATAAGTTTGACCGGGAGTTGATTTTGATGATATCGGGTTGCGATTGTGGTTTAGGAGTTGGAATAACTTTGTTATGTCAGTTGGGACTTGTGTGCAAAATTTGAGGTCATTTCGGGTTTATTTGATATGGTTCGGCATGAGTTTTAGAAGTTGAAAGTTCAAAAGTTCGTTAAGTTTGATTTGAGGTACGATTCGTTGTTTCGATGTTGCTATGCGTGATTTAAGGCCTCGAGTAAATCCGTGTTATGTTATGGAACTTGTTGTTTTATTCGGACAGGGTCCCGAGAGGCTCAGATGAGTTTCAGACGAGGTTCGGATTGTTTTGGATCATTTTGGATATGCTGGTTTGATAGGGATTCTGGTGTGACCGCACCTGCAGAGTCTTGGGTGCAGGTGCAGCTCCGGAGAAGCGGTAATCGAAGCGCACGAGCGGAAAGTGCAGTTGGGAGCAGGAGTCCGCAAATGCGGAGGTTTCTTCGCATCTGTGGAGGCGCAGATGTGGTGGCTTTGGCGCAGAAGCGGGAATGGCACATATGCGGAGTTTTTCATCGCACATGCGTTATCGTAGAAGCGGATATTTTTGTCCGCAGGTGTGAGGGTCAATTTTTTAGTTGTTTCCGCATAAGCAGATGTCTTGTCGCAGAAGCGGCTCATTTATCGCAGATACGAAAAGGTCTGGGTAGAACAATATTAATTCGAGGGTTGGTTCATTTTATCATATTTTGAGTTGGAGAGCTCGGATTTGGGCGATTTTGGAGGCGATTTTCACCACATGGTTTGGGGTAAGTGTTCTATACTCGGTTTTGATTATATTTCATGAACCCATCTTCGGTTTTGGCATTGGAATGGTGATTTTGAAAGAGAAATTGGGGATTTTTGTCTAAATTTTCCGAAAGTGAATTTCTCAGTTTTGAACATCAATTCAGAGTTAGATTTGAGTGAAACTAGTATGGTTGGACTCGTAATTGAATGAGTTGTCAGATTTTGTGAGTTTGTTGTGTTCCGAGGTGCGAGCCTGAGTTTGACTTTTTTGTTGACTTTGGGCTTTTGATTAAAGATTTAACCTTTATCGATTGGGTTTGTTTCCTTTGGCATTATTTGATGTTCTTGAGTTGCTTTTGGCTATTTTTGAGCTGTTTAGAGATCGATACGTGCGGGATGCCATTTCTAGAGTATTATTTGGCTTGCTCGGTATTGGATTCGACTTGTTCGAGGTAAGTAACTAAACTTGGTGTTGAGGGTATGAATTCCTGAATATACGTGTTATATGTTGGTATTGAGGTGACACACATGCTAGGTGACGGGCATGTGGGCATGCACCGTGTGAATTATGACTCGACTGATTCTGTGGTACTGTGTAGTTATCTAATCTTGTTTCTATCCATGAAATTCCTACGTGTTAGAGTAATTGAGCTGTGATCCATGTTAGAAATCATGTTTAGGCTATATACTTATTCTGTTGGGACCCACTGAGGTCATTTCTAATGTTGAGTTATTTTCTTAAATTGCAATTACATACTCAGTCATATTCATTCATTTGCATAACATATCTCAGTCTCTGTTATCATTTGTTGTCACATCATGTTATCATTGTTTGGGCTGATTGGCATGATATTTGTGAGCCCGAGAGACTGGAGTGATTGATGACTGAGTTGAGGCCGAGGGCCTAATTGTGAGTGATATTTATGGGATCGGGGTGCACACCGCATCAGGCTTTATTGATTAATTATGGGATCGGGCTGCAGGCCACAACATGCCATACTGGCTTATATTTGTGCTTGGGCAGCATCCTCCCCTACGGAGTCTGACATACTAGTAGTGAGCGTAGGTACCGAGTGCCGAGTGATTGAGTGTACCGAGTGATTGAGAATACCGAGTGATTGAGTGTACCGAGTGATTGAGAGTACCGGGTGATTGAGTGTGAGACAACATTGAATACTCTGAAAGTGTGAGTACATGAGTTTATCACCGTGATGCACTACATTTTACATGCATACTTGGCATGTAGGCATAGAGATGCATTTCCTCATGCTAAATGGTATTGTCACATTCATGGCTTCACATGCACATTCACATGTAGGCATAGAGCTGTACTTTCCTCATGCTATCTGATAATGAAACATCTTATCTGTTGTTGAAAGTTTTAGGGAAAAATCACATTTTTCTGATATACTCATATTTTGGGTGATTTCGGTAAAATATTTGGGTTTTACTGTTATACCTAAAAAGCATGCCTATTTTTCGTAACAGTGAATGAGCTGAGCATCATATCTTTGAGTTATTACTTGTACTACTTTTATTATATTGTTACGAGTTGTTCTTGGCTATTGTTGTTGGACTCTGACCATTCTCCAAGCTTGTCACTACTTTTAACCTAAGGTTATTTGTTACTTATTGAGTACATGGGGTCGGTTGTACTCATACTACACTTCTGCACCTTGCATGCATATTTTGGAGCTGATATTGCTATGTATGGCAGGAGCTGGCTTTGAAAATGAACCCGCTTTCCGGTTGTAGTTGCCTCTTGTTCATGGTAGCTTTAGATTTATAAAAATCTGTTTATGTACATTTCAAACAGATGATGTATTGATTTTATACTAGCTTTGTAAACTCTAAATACTAGAAGCTCATGATTTATACTACCAGTCCTTGGGAATTTTTGTATAAAAGTTCAGTTATATTATCATTATTTCTCTCAGTAGATGTCATTTGAGTTGGATTGTTGTTAATTGGCTTACCTAGCAGTTTGGGTTATGTGCCATCACGACCAGTCTGATTTTGGGTCATGACACATGCATTTCACTCCTCCTCACCAAGCAATCACAAACAAGATAATATCAAACAAGGTGGGAAGTAAATTCAACATCAACGATAATATTTGAATACAACTCGTCATATGAGAATCTTTTAAAAATTAGTGCCAACAACCAATCAACAATTTCCTCGATTTCAACACCCAATATCACAATAATCTCAATGTAAGAAATAACTTGAATACGAGTAATTAATGAATTAAACAATCTATATAAAGTATGGAAGACATAATATATAAATAACATGGTACAAATAAAGCTAATTCTACACGGGTGCTTATCCCACGGCCAATGCATATATACCTGTCACTTTGCATATGCGCCACCCGCAACACATAGATCACATAGCAAATTCACTCAATTATACCCTATTTCACTCAAATCAAGGTTAACCAAGTTACTTACCTCTTTCAAGAACACAATCAACAATTCAACATGGCTTTTCCCTTAGAACAAGCCTCCAAACCAAATGAATCTAGTAAAATATTGCTCAAACAAGTCAAAACAAGCTTTAGAAACTACCCTCGAATGAAAACGGTTCGATCTTTAACATAATTGAAAAAGTTAATTTAGACCCACATGGTCGAAATTCGAAAAAGACCAAACCCCGATTACCTATTCACCCTGTAAGGCCCCGTAAAATGTTTTTTTCTAAAAACCCGGATTCCGTGATGCCAAAGTAGGTATAGAGGTTAATAATTAGTAGAAATTCTTTGCGGTGAGCTTGCGAGCTGCGGTTCAAACTTTTTGGATTGAATAGTGCGCTCGGAGTTAAAGGAAAATGTTGGGGTGAAGTACGTATTTCTGCGGCCGCAGAACCACTCTGTGGACCGCAGACTGGTCGCAGAGTGGGGCAGATTTCTGGGGCATTGTTCATGTCCAATTTCGCGGCCATTATGCGACCGCATAAAGGTTTTGCGGGCCTCATTCTTGTCGCATATCCCACCTTGGGATTTTTCGGAGGGAGGTTCTGCGGTGCACTATGCGACCGCAGACCAGACCAGTTTCTTTCCAGTTTTGCCCCCATTTTCGCGATCATTTCACTGACCGCAAAACCATTATGCGGTTGCATATGCGACCGCAGAACCCGTTCTGGAGCTTCAATTTTGGGGTTTTTAAACCGACCCTATTTCGTTAAAACACATCCCATGGACCATTTTGATCATATTTTCTGATATTTTTAGAGTGAGAGAGGGTCCTAGAGGGAGAAGTGATCTTCATCACATTGCTCTTCAATTCTCACTTAAATTCTTGAAGATTATCAAGAGAGGCACCTAGGTCTTCTTCCTAAGAGGTAAGAATCTATATTCTAGCTCTCAATTTCGAAATTTTGCAAAAATGAGGTAATTAGAGAGGCAATTATTGAGTGTGGGGGTTGTTGTCTTGCATGCATGTATCCTTGAAGTATGTGGGAAGGTTGTGAGCTAAAAATGGTAGAGAGTGGGTTGGGAAATGATGGATTCTTCCACAAAATGGGGCTTAAAACATTTATGCACACATAGCGTTTGATAATATGCTCAAATGAGCTAAAACCATGTTCATCTTCCTAATTTTGGTCCAACTTGTTATATTTCTAAAATAGATTGAAGTTGCTAAGAATTCCGGATCATTTTAAAGTTTGAGAAGCTCAATTGAGGTATGTTGGCTAAACCCCCTTCTTATTAGAATCGAACTCCACGTTGTTCATGTAATTGGAGTAAGCTCTTGATCATTATAGAATTGGCGATTTCTAATGTGTTTTTGATGGAGAATGTAAGTTCAATCCTTATTCTAAATTCTTCATCATGATATCTTGTTATTTGAGGATGCGTTCAAAATGTGGAATATGTGCTAGCAATGTTAATACTTCATGTCAAGATCAAAATAATGGTTGTTATGCCAAATTATATGAAAAGCCTAAGATTTCCTAAATTGCTCATATGTGAATTTAACGTCTTGAATGGGAAGCCTTATTGTTGTTGATAATAATAATGTTGGGATGTGGAAAAGAACATGAATTATGAAATACGGCCTAGCACCAAGAATGACTTTATAATTGGGGCCACTCGTGCCATTATATTGAGAGTATGGGAAAAAATATTAATTGAGATGACTGATTGAATATGGGTGATGTCTCAAATGAGATGGCCTAGCCGATCGGGCCGAGATCGTACTCCGTGTAGGAACACGGTGGTATTGTGGATGAAATTGTGAAAATGGTTGATGTCTTAAATGAGATGGCCTAGCCGGTCGGGTCGTGATCGGATGCCATGCCGCACACATGGTGGCAATGTGCTGGAAATTATAATGAAATTGTGGTAATGTCTCAAATGAGATGGCCTAGCCGATCGGGCCGAGATCGGACCCTGTGTAAGAATACAAAGGTATTGTGAATTATGAAATATCGGTACGAAAGACCATCCAACCTAATAATATGGAAATTGACTCGAAAACGTATATGATCCTTAACTTGTTGTTTTAACATTATTTGAAGCCTGTATCAAATTCTCGACCGTTCCTCTTGTATTATTATTCATTCTATTGAGTTGGTGTTTAGATTTACATACTAGTGCTATTCGACGGCACTAACGACCCTTTTGCCGGGGGCGCTGCATCTTTAAATGGATGCAGGTGGTTATAGAGCAGACAACGTTGATCACAGATAGTGCTGCATCCTCTTCTCAGTGTACTCGGTGAGCCCCATTTCCTTCCAGGGTCTTGTATTGTACCTTTTGTTCATATTGTAGTCACTTTTGAGGTATAGCCGGGGCCTTGTTGCCGGCACCATCTTTACTCTCTTTTGTATCTTTAGAGGCTCCGTAGATACTATGTGGGTTGTATATGGGCGTTGGGAATGTTAAACAAGTATATGTTGTTTTTGATCAGTTGTTCCTCTCAGACTATAAGAATCAGTGTATTTTGAGACTTAAAGGCAAAATAGTTAATGAAACAGATTAATGTTGTATGTATGAACGTCCTTCTGTCTAATTAATGAAACCACGTCTTTTCTTGATCATGGGTTAATTGGGTAGATAGTATCTAACAGGCTTGCTCGGCTGGGTTCACTCAGTTGAGCGCCGGTCGCGCTTCCCGAGGTTGGGCGTGACAAACTTGGTATCAGAGCCTGAGGTTTTAAAGTGTCCTAGGATGTATCGGTGTCATGTCTAGTAGAGTCTTTTTTATCGGTGTGTTGTCGACCACATCTATAAGTTGGAGGCTACTTGCACATTTAGGAATAATACCCTTCTTTGATATTCTGGATCGTGCGATGAAACTAATTGTGCATCTGTTTCTCTTCTAACTCATGCATTCCTTTAACTTTTAGTATATGGAACCTAAGAAAAGAGCAAGAACTGGCCAAGGAGCCAATGCCGCCTTGGCAGTGGAAATTGACCCTTTACTTGGTGAGGCGGGTGAATACCCCGACTGCTACACTACCTGATTCCACTACACCTGTTCAGGCCACACCAATTCCTACACCTACTGAAGGTGCGACGGTTCCTCCACCTGATATTCCGATTCCACCTCCAGCCCCAACTTCCGGTTCTGGTATTTCTGATGGGGATCTTAGGGGAGCTATTCAGATGCTGACACAGATAGTGGCTTCTCAAGCCTAGCGATCAAATGTTGCACCCACTTTGTCTAGCCTACAAGGGGATTCTACTAGTTGTAGGGTGAAAAGATTTCTGTAGTTGGATCCTTCGGTGTTCACGAGTGCTAATCCCAAGGAGGACCCATAGGACTTCATTTATGAGATGCATAAGACGGAGGGAGTGGAGTTGGCTGCCTACCGTCTGAAGGGGGTGGCATATTCTTGGTTTGAGCTGTGGGAGGACTCTCGGGAGGAGGGGATCCCTCCAGCGAGATGGAGTGAGTTTGTTGATGCCTTTATAGACCATTTCTTGCCTGCCGAGACTAGGGCAGCCCGTGCCGCAGAGTTTGAGAATCTTAAGCAAGAGAGTAGGAGTGTGTGGGGGTATCACGTGGAGTTCACACTCCTGTCAAAATATGTTATTCACATGTTGCCTACTATGAAGGCTAGAGTGCACCGGTTTGTGCAGGGCCTTAGCCCCTTGGTTATCAATAAGGCCGCTACAGCTGCCTTGAATTCAGACATGAACTATGGGAATATGGTAGCATTTTCTCAAGATACAGAGGACCGTAAGTTGAAGAATAGAAGGGAGAGAGAGGGTACCAGCATGGCCCGGTCCGCGGGCAACTTTGGGGAGTTATTTGGTGGGGGGAAATCAGCTTTCAGGGGAGGGTCATCAGGGCCAACCCAGTCTCATGCTCAATCTTCAGCCAGTGCACTGCCAGCGGGGCACAATCAGCAGCAGGGGAGTCACTTCAGGCCCAATCAAGGCAATAGGGGACCCCACCATCAGGGCCAATGAGATTCCCGCAACAGCGAAGGTCCCCATGCCCCAGGTGTGGGAGGATGCAGTCGGGGATCTGCTACATGGACTTACCTATATGTTACGGGTGTGGATTGAGGGATCATATTCATAGGGAGTGTCATTCATCCCTCCAGGGTACAGGCAGGGGCACAACACATCCATCCAGTTCTGCAGCTTCTACATCTTCAGCCCCTCTCCAGCTCGAGGGACTCCAACAGGGCGTGGTGCAGCTAGGGGTGGCGCATAGAGTTCAGGAGGACCCAGCCGTTTCTATGCTATGAGCGGTCATCAGAATATAGAGGCTTCTCTAGATGTTGTCATAGGTATATTGATTGTCCAAACTCATGATGTATATGCTCTTATTGATCCCAGTTCCACCTTGTCCTATGTTACCCCTTATGTTGCTATGGAATTTGGGATAAAACCGGAACAGCTTCCTGAGCCGTTCTCTGTATCTACTCTGGTTGGCGAGTCTATTGTGGCCGCACGAGTTTATAGGGGTTGTGTTGTCACGGTGCATGGTCGGGACACCGTGGCCGATCTTATTGAATTGGGGATGGTTGATTTTGATGTAATTATGGGAATGTATTGGCTTTATTCATGTTTTGCCAAGCTCGATTGCCGAACTAGAACTATGAGGTTTGAGTTTCCTAATGAGCCAGTTGTTGAGTAGAAGGGGGATAATGTGATGCCAAAAGGTAGGTTTATTTATTAGCTTAAGGCCACAAAGATAATTAACAAGGGGTGTATTTACCATTTGGTCCGAGTTACGGACACCACTGCTGAGGCACCTACACTCGAGTCAGTGCCAGTTGTAAATGAATTTCTAGAGGTCTTTCCTAATGAGCTCCCTGGGATTCCGCCAGATAGGGAGATTGATTTTGGGGTTGATGTGATGCCAGGCACGCAGCCTATATCTATTCTGCCATACAGGATGGCACCAGAAGAATTGAAGGAACTAAAGGAACAATTGAAGGATTTGTTAGAGAAGGGTTTCATACGACCGAGTGTGTCACCATGGGGAGCACCGGTTCTCTTTGTAAGGAAGAAAGATGGATCGTTGAGGATGTGTATTGACTACCAACAGCTCAACAAAGTCATAATCAAAAACAAATACCCACTACCAAGAATAGATGATTTGTTTGATCAGTTACAGGGTGCTAGATACTTATTCAAAATTGATTTACGATCCGGGTATCACCAATTGAAGATCAGGGAGCAGGATATTCCGAAAATAACTTTTAGGACCCGGTATGGGCATTTTGAATTTCTGGTGATGTCTTTTGGGCTAACAAATGCCCCAGCGGCTTTCATGGGTCTTATGAATCGGGTTTTTCAAGCCTTTCCTCGACTCCTTTGTGATAGTGTTCATTGACGATATTCTTGTGTATTCACGAGGTTGGGAGGACCATGCAGATCATCTCAGGGTAGTGTTGCAGACTCTTCATCAACACCAATTCTATGCGAAGTTTTCAAAGTGTGAATTTTGGCTTGAATCTGTCACATTCTTGGGTCATGTTGTCTCTAGAGAAGGAATCAAGGTTAAACCTCAAAAGATTTCAGCAGTAAAGAATTGGCCTAGACCTACAACGCCAACCGAGATTCACAGTTTCTTGGGCTTAGCAGGGTATTACAGGAAGTTTGTGGAGGGGTTCTCTACTCTTGCTTCTCCGTTGACTAAATTGACTCAGAAGGCAGTTATGTTCTAATGGTCCGATGCTTGTGAAAGGAGCTTCCAGGAGCTGAAATCGAAATTGACTACGGCACCGGTGTTGACCCTGCCAGAGGGTACCAAATGGTTTGTGGTATATTGCGATGCTTCAAGAATTGGGCTTGGATGTGTATTAATGCAATATGGCAAGGTTATAGCCTATGCTTTTAGGCAACTCAAATATCATGAAAAGAATTATCCAACACATGACTTAGAACTGGTGGCGGTGGTTTTTGCATTGAAAATTTGGCGTCACTATTTGTATGGGGTCCATGTGGAGGTATTCACGGACCACAAGAGTCTTCAATATATTTTCAAACAAAAGGAGCTGAATCTGAGGCAAAGAAGATGGCTTGAGTTACTCAAGGATTACGACATCGATATTCTATATCACCCGGAGAAAGCCAATGTTGTGGCGGATGCGCTTAGCCGGAAATCTATGGGTAGTTTGGCTCACTAGGAGGTATATCAAATACCATTGGCCAAGGAAGTCCATCGATTGGCTAGTTTGGGAGTTCATCTTGCGGACTCTAGTGAAGGAGGGGTAATTGTGCAAAATTGGGCTGAATCATCGCTTGATGTGGAAGTCAAAGAGAAGCAATATAACGATCTATTTTTGGTGCAATTGAAGGAGGGGATTCAAAAACATAAGACTACGGTCTTTGCTCTTGGAATGGATGATGGTACACTAAGGTACCAATGGCAACTATGTGTTCCGAATGTAGATGGTCTTTGGGAAAGAATCATGACCAAAGCTCACGCTTCTAGGTATTCCGTGCATCCAGGTTCTACAAAGATGTATCACGACCTTAAGGAAGTCTATTGGTGGAATGACATTAAAAGGAATGTGGCGGGCTTTGTGTCAAGGTGTCCGAATTGTCAGCAAGTGAAGGCCAAACATCAATGGCCTGGTGGGTTGGCACAAAACATAGAAATTCCAATGTGGAAGTGGGAGATGATTAATATGGATTTTGTGGTAGGATTACCATGCACTCCGCACAAGTTTGACTCAATTTGGGTGATCGTGTACTGACTCACGAAATCAGCACCCTTCTTGCCAATTAAATCTATCGACACAGCGGAACATTATGCTCAATTGTATATCAAGGAAATAGTCAGGCTACATGGCACTCCAGTTTCTATCATTTCCGATCGAGGGGCTCAATTCACGACCAATTTTTGGAAGAAATGACATCAAGGTTTGGGTACTCAGGTGAATCTTAGTACAACTTTCCATCCACAGACCGACGGACAAGCATAGCGGACTATTCAGATACTTAAGGACATGTTGCGTGCTTGTGTTCTTGATTTAAAGGGTAGCTGGGATAATCATTTGCCACTCATAGAGTTTTCTTATAACAACAGCTTTTATGCTAGTATTTAGATGGCACCATTTGAGGCATTATATGGTAGGAGATGTAGATCTCCCATTGGGTGGTTCGAGATTGGGGAAGCAAAGTTGATAGGGCCAGACCTTGTACATCAGGCTATGGAAAAAGTTAAAATCATTAAGGAGCGGTTGAAAACTGCTCAGAGTCGTCTAAAATCCTATTCGGATGTCCGAGACTTAGAGTTCAAAGAAGATGAATGGGTATTCTTGAGGGTTTCCCCCATGAAGGGTATTATGCAGTATTCCATGTGTCTATGTTGAAGAAGGTAGTTAGAGATCTATCAGCTATTGTGCTGGTTGAGACCATTGAGGTTAATGAAGAATTATCATATGAAGAAATTCCAGTTGCCATTCTTGATAGGCAAGTCCGAAAGTTGAGGAATAAAAAAATTGCCTCCGTGAAGGTGTTATGGAGAAATTAGCAGGTTGAAGAGGCCATTTAGGAGGCCGAGGAAGAGATGAAGAAGAAGTATCCTTACTTATTTGAATAGTTGTGTAATCCTTTTTCTGAACTTGTCTCCTATGAATTTTGTATCATTTGTTCAGTTAATGTAAATGTGTTCTTTTTGATTATATGTTGTTTACATGAGGCCATGTTTGGTGTTGTTATGAGTTATGTTACATCATTGGATTCTGTATATGTTATTAGGTTGTGATTCTAGGACTCTCTAACAGGTGGATAGGCCTAGTTACAAAGGAAACTCTGGCAAAACTTTTGGAAATTTAAGGAGTTAGTTAAATTTGGGGTTGCTGGTGTAGGGTATGAAAACTGAGTTGCATAAGGTGCTAATAGTAGACCTTGACCATCATTCGAGGACGAATGATCTTAAGTGGGGGAGGATGTAAGGCCCAGTAAAATTGTTTCCTAAAAACCTGGATTCTGTGATGCCAAAGTAGTAGAGGTTAATAATAGTAGAAATTCTTTGCGGCGAGCTTGCGAGCCGTGGTTCGGGCTTTATCGATTGAATAGTGCACTAGGAGTTGAAGGTAAATGTTGGGCTGAAGTACGCATTTCTGCCACCGCAGAATCACTCTGCGGGCCGCAGACTGGTCGTAGAGTGGGGAAGATTTCTGGGGCATTGTTGATGTCCAATTTTGCGGCCATTATGCGACTGCATAAACGTTTGACGGGCCGCATTCTTGTCGCATATACCACCTTGGTATTTTTTGGAGGGAGGTTCTGCGGTGCACTATGCGACCGCAGAACAGGTCTACGAGCCGCATAGTGATCGCAGACCAGACCAGTTTCTTTCCACTTCTGGCCCCCATTTTCGCGATCATTTTGTGGACCACATAACCACTATGCGGTCGCATATGCGTTCGCAGAAAAACCCATTTCGGAGCTTCAA